>NC_137096.1:9902230-10519421 GCF_951640355.1 Cnephaeus nilssonii | reverse complement strand
CTTTAGGGTTTTCTATGTACAATATCATGTCATCTGTGAATAAGGACAATTTTACTTCTTCTTTTCCATTTTGGATGCCTTTTATTTCTTCTTCTTGTATACTTGCAATGGGTAGTACTTCCAGTACTATGTTGAACAGGAGTGGTGAGAGTAGGCATCCCTGTCTTGTTCCTGTTCTTAGGGAAAATGGTTTTAGTTTTTTTTTTTTTTTTTCCATTTAGTATGATGTTGGCTGTGGGCTTCTCATATATGGCTTTTATTATGTTGATTATGTGATTTTTACGTCTCAATTTGTTTATGTGATGTATCATGTTTATTGATTTGCAGATATTGTACCATCCTTGCATCCCAGGATAAATCCTCCTTGGTCATGGTGTATGATCTTTCTGATGAATTGCTAAGTCTGATTTGCTAGAATTTTGTTGAGGATTTTGGCATCCATGTTCATGAGGGATATTGGCCTATATTTCTCTTTCATTATGTGGTATTTAGCTGGTTTTGGTATTAGGGTGATGCTGTCTTCATAGAAGTATTTTGGAAGTGCTCCTTCCCCTTGAATTTTTTGGAATAGTCTGAGGAGCATAGGTTTTAGTTCTTCCTTCAAGGTTTGGTATAACTCCCTTAGTAGCCATCTGGTCCAGGGCGTTGTTTTTTGTTTTTTTTGTTTTTTTTTTTTTTTTGCTGGGAGCTTTTTAATGACTGCTTCAATTTTTTCCATGGTTATCGGCCTATTGAGTTGTTTAGAATCTTCCTGATTGAGTTTTGGAAGGTTGTAATTTTCTATGAATATGTCCATTTCTTCCAGGTTGTCCAGTTTGTTGAAATAGAGTTGTGAGTATTATTTTTTAACAATCCTTTGTATTTCGGTGGGGTTTGTTGTTATTTCTCCCCTTTCATTTCTGATTTTGTTTATTTGGGTCCTTTCTCTTTGCTTCTTGGTGAGCTGGCTAGAGGTTCGTCAACCTCATTTAGCTTTCAAAGAACCAGCTCTTGGTTTCATTGATCTTTTGTATTTTTTTTTTTTTTGTCTCTATGTCATTTATTTCTGCTTGGAACTTTATTATCTCCTTCCTTCTGCTCACTCTGGGCTTTTCTTGTTGCTCTCTTTCTAATTCTTTGAGTTGTAGAGTTAGATGGTTTACTACCATTTTGTTTTTGTTTTTGAGGTAGGCCTGTTAAGCTATAAACTTCCCTCTCAGGACTGCTTTCATTGTGTCCTAGAAATTTTGGATTGTTGTGCTTTTGTTGTCATTAGTTTCCAGGATGTTTTTAATTTCTTCTTTGATCTCATTGGTAACCCAGTCATTATTTAATTACATCCTATTCATCTTCCAAGTGTTTGAGATTTTTGAATTTTTTTTATTGTAATTTATTTCTAATTTTATGGCATTGTGGTCTGAGAAGATCCTTGGTATGATTTCAGTCTTCTTGAATTTGGGGAAACTTTGCTTGTGACCCAATATGTGGTCTATTTTTGAAAATGTCCCATGGGCACTTGGAAGAATGTATATTCTGTGGCTTTGGGGTGAAATGGTCTGAAGATGTCAGATAAGTACATCTGATCTATTGAGTCATTTAGGATTGATGTTTCTCATTGCTTGGTATATATCTCTAGTAGGTCGAATACTGGATCAGATGGGAATTCCCTTCATAATTTTTCTGAGGAAACTCCATACGGTTTTCCACAGTGTTTGCACCAGTCTGCATTCCAACCAACAGTGCAAGAGGATTCCTTTGTCTCCACATGTTCACCAGCACTTGTTGTTTGTTGATTTGTTGATGGTAGCCATTCTGACAGCTGTGAGATGGTATCTCATTGGCATTTGATTTGCATGTCTTCAGAGATTAGTGACTTTGAGCATTATTTAATATGTCTCTTGGCCTTCTATATGTCCACTTTAGAAAAGAGTCTACTCAAGTTTTATGCCCATTTTTTATTGGATTGTTTTTCATCCTTTTATTAGATGGGTGAGTTCCCTATAAATTTTGGAGATTAGGCGTTATCGGATATAATATTGGCAAATACTTTCTCCCATGCAGTGAGCTTTCCTGTTTTTTTGTTTGTTTGTTTTTTTTGTTGGTGTTGTTGATTGTTTCTATTCTCGGCAGAAAATTTTTGTTTGTTTGTTTGTTTTATTTTGATGTAGTCCCATGTGTTTATTTTCTCCTTAGTTTCCATTGACATAGGAGTTGCATCAGTAAAGAACTTCTATGAAATATGTCTGATATATTGCTGCTTTTAGATGCTTCTAAGATTTTTCTGGTTTCCATCTTACGTTTAAGGCCTTTTTTCTTTTTGAATTTATTTTCCTGTATGGTTTAAGTTGGTGGTCTAGTTTCATTATTTTGCATGTATCTGTCCAATTTCTCCAACACCATGTATTGAAGAGACAGTCTTGACTCAACTTTATGCTCTTGCCACCTTTGTCAAATATTAACTGAGCTTAATGGCTTGGGTGTATTTTGGGTTCTCAGTTCTGTTCAATTAATATATTTGTCTGTTCTTGCACCAGTACCAGCCACCTTGAGAACAATGGCTTTGTAATATAGCTTGATAGCTGGTATTGTGATCCGCCTACTTTGTTCTTCTTTCTCATTATGTGGTTATTCTGGGTCTTTTTAAATTTCATACTAGAGACGTGGTGCATGAAATTCATGCACAGGGGGCAGGGAGTACCTCCTCAGCCCAGGCTGCATCCTCTCTAATTCGGGCACCCTCGGGGGGATCGGACCTAAACTGGCAGTCAGACATCTCTAACATAATCTGGGACCTCTGGTTCCTAACTGCTCACCTGCCTGCCTGTCTGATTGCCCCTTACTGCCCCCCTTTCCAGCCTGCTCAACCCTAACCTCCACTGCCTGCCGGGCTGATCGCCCCTAACTGTCTACCCTGCTGGCCTGGTTGCCCCTAACTGCCCCCACCGCCGCTTTCCTGGTCGCCACCAATTGCCCACCACCACAGGCCTGGCCACCCCATACTTCTCCCCCAGCCATCCTGGTCATCCCCAAAAGCCCCCCTCTACTTATCTAGACACCCCTCACTGCCCCACCTGCAGGCCTAGTCGCTCCCAACTGCCCCCCTCCCCATAACTGGTCTGGTTGCCCCACACAGCCTGCTGTTCAGTTGTTGGTCATCCCTCATTATCCTCCCTGCCAGCCTGATCACTCCTTGCAACCTGCTGTTCAGTCATTTGGTCATCCCTCACTAACACTCCTGCTGGCCTGGTCGCCCCATGCAATCTGCTGTTCAGTAGTCTGTCTGTTTGATTTGATTGTGGCGGCCCTTGACTTTTTATATATTAGGATGAAGTTTTGCAGACTTTGTTCTATGTCTGTGAAATATGCCTTTAGTATTTTAATGGGCATTGCTGTACATCTGTTGATTACTTTGGATAATATGGCAATTTTATTGATGTTGATTTACCAATACATGAAAATGGTATATTCTTCCATTTGTTTGTCTTCCTCTCTCTTTTTTCAATGTCCTGTAGTTATACAAGTATAGATCTTTTACCTCTTTAGTTACGTTTATTCCTAGGTATCTTAATTTCTTTATTGCAATGGTAAATGGGATTATTGTATGTTTGTTCTTTGTTTGTTTAGTTTCTCTTTTTGTGAGTTCATTATTGGTGTATCAAAATTCATAGAATTCTGGGTGTTAATTTTGCATCCTGCTATTTTGCCAAATTCATTTATTAAGTCCAGTAGTTTTTTGATGGAGTCTTTAGGGATTTCTATGTACAATATCATGTCATCCTTGAATAATGACAGTCTTACATCTTTTCCAGTTGGAATGCCACTTATTACTTCTTTTTGTCTTATTGCTGTGGTTAGCACTTCCAGTACTGTTTCAAGAAGTGGTGAGAGTGGACATTCGTGCTTTGTTCCTGTTTTAAGGGGAGATGGTTTCTGTTTTTGCCCATTGAGTATGGTGTTGTCTGTAGATTTGTCATATAAGGCTTTTATTATGTAGAGGTGTGATATCTTTATTCCCAGTTTGCTCAGAATTTTTACCAAAAAAAAAAAGCGTGTTGGGTTTTGTCAAATGCTTTTTCTGAATCAATTAATGTGACTGTGCGATTTTTTATATCTCAAATTGTTTATGTGATGCATCACTTTAATTGACTTTGGGATCTTGTACCATCCTTGTATCCCTGGAATAAATCCAATTGGTCATGGTGTATTATCTTTCTAATGTAAGGCTGGTTCAGATTTGCTAGAATTTTGTTGAGGATTTTAGGATATATGTTCATCAGAGATATATTGGCTTGTAATTCTCTTTCTTTTAGTGTCTTTATCTGTTTTTGAGATTATGGTAATGCTGGTTTCATAGAAAGAGCTTTGAAGTTTTCCTTCCTCTTGAATTTCTTTGAAATAGTCTGAGGAGGATAGGTTTCACTTTTTCTTTGAATGTTTGGTAAAACTCTTCTATGAAGCTGTGTAGCCCAGGGCTTGCTTTTCTTTTTTTTTTTCTTTTTTTTTCTGGAAGGTTTTCAATAACTGTTTCAATATATTCCATATTTAGTGGCCTATTCAGATTACTTTTATTCTTCCTGATTGAGTGTTGGAAGGTTGTATTTTTCTAGGAATATATTTATTTGTTCTAGGTTGACCAGTTTGTTGGAATAGAGTTGTTCATACTATGTTTTTATAACCCTTCTTTATTTCTGTGGAGTCTTTTGTTATTTTGCCTCTTTCATTTCTGATTTTTTTTATTTGGGTCCTCTCTCTTTGCTTCTTGGTGAACCTCAATAACAGTTCATCAATCTTGTTTATCCTTTCAAAGAGCCACCTTTTGGTTGTACTTATAAGTAGTAGTGATGCTTTTTCTCTTATTTACTGTTTTGTTTGTTTGGTTGGTTGTTTCTTTTTTGTCTCCATGTGATTTATTCATGCTGTGATCTTTTCTATTTCCTTCCTTCTGTTCATTCTGAGATTTCTTGTTGTTCTCTTTCTAATCCTTTAAGTTGTAGAGTTAGATAATTTATTACCAGTTATTCTTGTTTTTTTGAGGTAGGTTATGCACTTCCCTCTCAGGATTGCTTTCAGTGCATCACATTGTTTTTGGATTGTTGTGTTTTGATTGTTATTTGATTCTAGGGTGTTTTCAATCTCTTCTTTGATCTCTTTGATAACACAAACATTGTTTAATAACATACTGTTTAGCCTGCAAATATTTGAAGTTTTGTTATTTTATTGTAGTTTATATCTAATATGCCATTGTGTTCTGAGAAAGTGCCTGCTATGAATTCCATCTTGTTGAATTTGAAGAGACTTTATTTCTGTCTCAAGTGGTCTATCTTTGAAAATGTCCCATGTGCACTTAAGTGGAATGTACATTCTGTAGCTTTGTTATGAAGGTGTTGATTAAGTCTATTTGACCTAGTGAGTTGTTTTGTATTGCTGTTTTTTTCTAGAGGATTTATCCAGTGATATCAATGGGGTATTAAAGTCCCCTACTATGGATTTATTGCTTTTGATCTCTCCCTTGATATTTTCCAGTAGTTTTTTTTTTTTTTTTTATGTATTTGGTGCTCCTCCATTGGGTGCATATATGTTTACCAGAGTTATATTATCTTGTAGTCTTGATCCCTTTAGTAATATGAAGTGGCCTTCCTTATCCCTTTTTATGGCCTTCACTTTAAGGTTTATTTTGTATGATACAAGTATTGCTACCCTAGGTTTTTTGTTTTTTTTTTCATTTCCCTTTTCTTGAAAAATATGTTTCCATCTTTTCACTTTCAGTCTGTCTGAGTCTCTGGTACCATCGTGGGTTTCTTCTAGACAACATCTATGTAGGCCATAATTTATTATCATTTCAGCCACTTTACGTCTTCTTAATGGAGCATTTAGTCCATTTGTGGTTAATATTATTATTGGTAGGGACGTGTTTGTAGCCATTTTTGTTCTCTATGCCTTCTTTGCCATCTATTTCTGCTTTTATGACAAGCCCTTTAGCATTCCTTGCATTATTGTCTTCTTAGTGATAAACTCCCTTAGCCCTTTTTGTTTATTTGTTAGTTTTGTCTGTGAAGTTGCTTGGGCTCCCTCTGTCATTCCTGAAATCCCCTTCTATTTTAAATGATAACCTTGCTGGAAAGAGTGATCTTGGATTCAGTCCCTTCTTTTGCACCACTTTGCATATTTCCTCCCATTCCCTTCTAGCCTGATGTGTTTCTGTTGAGAAATAACTTGATAATTTCCTGAGTGTTACTTTGTAGGTAACTCTCTTCAGTGTTAAGATTCTCTCTATGTAGTTAACATTTGCCATTATAA
Source organism: Cnephaeus nilssonii (assembly GCF_951640355.1). Taxonomy (NCBI): domain Eukaryota; kingdom Metazoa; phylum Chordata; class Mammalia; order Chiroptera; family Vespertilionidae; genus Cnephaeus; species Cnephaeus nilssonii. Next base: position 10,513,145 of record NC_137096.1, on the reverse strand, counting down.
TGACAGCATGACTTGGTATAGGTGTTTTTGGATTATCTTGTTTGGGACTCTCTGTGCTTGTGTGTATGCTTTCTTTCCCAGATTATGGAAGTTTTCTGTCATTATTTCTTCTTTTTTTAAAATATAACTTATTGATTTTTTAAAGAGAGGAAGGGAGAGGTATAGAGAGTTTGAAATATTGATGAGAGAGAAACATCAATCAGCTGCCTGCTGCATACTTCCTACTGGGGATGTGCCTGCAAGCAAGGGAGATACCCTTGACCATATTCAAACCTGGGACCCTTCAGTCCGCAGGCTGTCCCTCCAACCACTGAGCCAAACAAGTGTTAGGGTTCGTCATTACTTCTTCTAATAGGTTTCCTAGTCCGTGTTCCTCTTCTTGTCCTTCTGACACCTCTATTATATGTAAGTTACTTCCTTTCATGTTGCCTCAAAGCTTCCTTAGGATCACCTCCTGATTACTAATTTTTTCTCAAGTTGTTATTCAGATTGTGTTGTTCAGGATGTGTTTGTCTGCCCTGTTTTCTAACTCACCAATTTGGTACTCTGTTCTTCTAGGCTACTGTTGAAACCTTCCATCATGTTTTTTTTTTTTTTAATTGTAGCTGTTATAATTTTTTACTTCCCCTTTGTTCTTACATAAGTTGTGGATTTCTAAATCATCCCGTATGACCCTTATTCTGAATTCCTCTTGTGACACACTGCATGTCTCGGTTTTGTTTATTTCCTCTTTTGTCAATTCCTTTTTTCTTTACTTTTTGTGTTGTTTCTTTTTATTCCCATTTTTGCTGTTACTGGAGAGCCCAGGTCCAGAATTTTGGGGCCAGTGGCCATGGAGTTGGGTCGGTGGAACATTCATGCACTCCAAGACTCACAGGAGGTAGCCAGTGGGCAGCTGGAGTCCTGGTGTCTGAGGGTCTGCAGCCACAATAGCAGGTTTTTGGCCGGAGTTGATCTAAGTTCCTGGGTGAGGTCTGAGGGCCATATGGGGGGTGGTGAGGCTGGCTCCTAGTCACAGCAGCTTTCCCCTTCAAGATGGGTTGCTTTCTTAGGAACACATTTGACTGAAAACAGCGTAGTAAGGTAAAAATACCAAAAATAGTGCAAGGGTCCTATTGAAAAATAGAATGGATGAACAGATCAGAACTATGTACATACAGATTGTAGTCATACTGGGAATTTTTATTTCTGTCATTTTAACTGAATAAATAGTAAAAGTAAGAAAGACTGGGAATAAAATGCCTAATCATTTTGAATAAATGATTGAATTATTTGTTTTAAAAACAAAACAGTTTAGGTAAGCTGTGTGCAATGAAAAAATGAAATAAAATTTGGCAATACATAAATGAAGTAACATACACTTTCTAAAAAGTAATCCACGTTGCCCAGTCAGTGTGGCACAATGCTTGAGCATTGAGCCATGAACCAAGATGTCCCCTCTTCCATTGCCAGGGAGGACATATGCCAGGGGAGCAGGCTGGATCGCAAGCATGGAACATTTCAGGATGCAACTGATCAGAAGGTTTCTCTATCATCGATTTTTCCATCTTTCCATCCCTCCCCTTTCCTCTCTCTCCAGAAAACCAATAAAAAGCCTACTATAAAACTAGATAGAAGTTTATATGTTTTCTCTTGGAATATGAGATATTTTAGTCCTTATTACTAGAGGCCTTTGGAGGACTTTTATTAACCAACATATATGGTTAATAAAATCTGTGTTGGATGCCTTAATGGGAGGTTGTTAGTAATGACATTTTTCATAAACTTACCATGAAAAAGAACTCTGTCATTTTTTAAGAAAATGCTTTGTTTGGGAGAAGAATTTGAGGTAGAACTTGATTTTAGTTGCAGTAATTTGTAGGTTTCAAGCAGTTGTTCATTTGTTCAGTTTAAATGTTATGTAGTATTGATATTATTTGTATACTCATTTTAGTCTGTGGATGGAAAAACATCTTTTCAAAGTTGGAGTGGACTTCCATCAAGTAAGAGAAGTGATGTAAGAAGTCTGAGAGCTGGAAGAGGAGGAAGTAGAGAAGCAAAAGGACGTCCCTCAGGTGCAGAACACTTAGGTAATGTTTGAAAATATAGCAATTGAAGGAGACTTGCCTCGGTCAGGTGAACACATAATGCAATATGCAGATGAAGTATGATAGAGTTATATACCTGAAGCCTACATAACCGTATTGAGCAATGTAGCTTCCATACTATATAATAGAAGCCTGATATGCTGTCTGGTCATCCAGTCAGACGTTCACACAATCAAAGTGTAATACACTGATCATATGCTAAGGTTGCTCAATGGCTCATTATGACATGCACTGACCTCCAGGGAGCAGTCGACCCATAGACCAGTCGTTATGACATGCACTTACCACCAGGGGGCAGACGCTCCATTTGATAGTTTAGCTTGCTTCTGGGGTCTGGCTGATTTGGATTGAGCAAGATGGGCTGGACAAGACCTGGAGCCCTCCTGCCGTCCCTCCATGGCTGGCCAACCTCCCGCTTCTCACCGCAGCCCTGATCTTGCACTGGTGGGTGCCTTGGCCTGGCCTGCGCCCCCTAGTGATCTGGGAACCATCTCGGGATGTCAAAGAGCCAGTTTAGGCCTGATCCAGCAAGCCAGGCTCGAGGGACCCCACTGGTGCATGGATGTGTGCACCAGGCCTATAGTAAACTCAATAAAAAAGGAAAGGTGGAGAAACTCAGTAACATATTTTTAATTTAAAAATATAAATATGAAACCATTTTTTGTGTGAAAACAGTGACATTGAATGAAGAGATACACCTCAAATTTCATTCATATCTTTCAAAGCAAAAGATATCTTAGCATTCTTTAGATTGAGAATGGATGCTGATGATCAATTCCTGCCACTAGAAGTATCAGAGTGTGCCTGGCTGGTGCGGGTCAGTAGACCTATGATCCAAGAGGATGTAGTTCAATTGTCAGTTGGGGCAGGCTCCTGAGTTTAAGCAATCAGGAGTTCCCCCCAATTCATCTGAGCTGTTTTGGAGAACATGACATGCTACAATGTGCAGAAGGACAAACAACATCCCAGCTGCTTTCCTGGATCCAGAGAGGCACCGAGGAGGCTGGAGTAGCCCTTCCTACGTTCCAGAGCAATCCCTGCATCTGTGGGCCTTCACAGGCCCTGGGGATCAGTCCCCATGCATGGGCTTTCCCATATTCAGCTCTCTTAAGCCAGCCTTTGAGCAGACATGCATCCACCAAAGTGGACATCCTTGACAGAATGGACACATTACTAGAAAAATACAAGCTTCCAAAACACAATCAGGAAGATTAAAAAAATAAATAAATCAATAGGCCGCTAACTACTGATGAAATTGAAACAGTAATCAAAAAGCTTCCAGCAAACAAAAGCCCTGGACCAGATGGCTTCACAGTGGAGTTATAGCAAACATCAAAGAAGAACTAAAATCAATGCTTCTCAGTCTATTCCAAAAAATTCAAGAGAGATGCATACTTCTAAGATCTTTCTATAAAGCCAGCATTACTTTAATACCAAAACCACATAAAGACACCACAAAGAAAAAGAATTACAATCCTATATCCCGGATGAACATAGATGTTAAAATCCACAACACAATTCCAGCAAACTGGATCCAGGATTACATCAGAAAGATCATACACTATGAACAAGTGGGATTTATTCCAGGGATGCAAGGCATGTTCAATATCCACGAGTCAATAAATGTGATACATCACATGAACAAACTGAGAGACAAAAATCACATAATCATATCAATCGATGCAGAAAAGGCATTTGACAAGGCCCAACACCCTTTCCTGAGAAACATGCACAGGAAAGTGGGACGAGAAGGATCATAATAACTGCCTTATATGACAAATCTATGGCCAACATCTTACTCAATTCTAATAACTAAAACCATTTCCCTTAAGAACTGGAACAAAACAGGAATGCTGCTTTCACCACTCTTGTTCCACACAGTACTAGAAGAGCTAGCCACAGTGATCAAACAAAAAGAAGAAATAAATTGCACCCAAATTGGAAAAAAAAAGTAAGTAAAATTGTCATTATTTGCAGATGACATGATACTGTACATAGAAAACCCTGAAGACTCCATCAATAATTATTAGACTTAAATTAATTTGGCAATGTAGCAGGATACCAAATTAACACCATGAAATCTATGACATTTTTATACACCAATAGTAAACTTACAGTAGAGAGAATTAAAAAAAAAATCCCATTTACCATTGCATCAAAAAATTAAGACACCTAGGAATAAATTTAACTAGGGAGTTAAAAGACCGCTACTCAGAAAACTACAAGATGCTGAAGGAGAGACAGAAGATGGCTGCTGACAGGAAGGCAGACTGCAAGATAGTATGTGAGTGAGAAAACAAAGGGAGAGTGTGTGGTCCCACGGGGAGTTTTTGTTGGTGAGTTGAGGGACAGCTATACTTCAGGAGACTGTGGGGGACTGCTGGACAGGGCTTCCCTGAATGGGCAGTCCCCTCTGCTGCTGGGTTCCCTCCCAGAGTGACCAGCTCAGATGCGGAGACCATGCCAACTTGAAGGGGAAAGTGGATGTTATCGGAAACGTGAAAAGCCCGGGGAATCTACAACTATGGCACCCACCTAAAAGCTGCAAACCTGAGAATACAGATCCCCAATTGGCGAAAGCACGTGGATTCAGAGGAGCTCTACACTCCCTCACACAAAGGTCAGATTTTGCCTGGGATAAGGTGAGGTTCATTGTCCCAGCAGGAGAGAGAAACTCGTGCACAGTGGGAGCTGGAGAACCTGGGGAAATCTGTGCCTAGAAAAATCCGTGGCCCTTGGGGCTTGCATGATCCCTGAATGTGGAAGGGGGTCCTCAGAGCTGCTAATAGAAGGGAACTCTAAAAAGCAACCCATTTTGATCTCTACTCAAAAGGACAGCCTAAAAATTTCAAAAGTGTGCCAGCTGCTTAGACCCAAGAAGAAAAAATACTGCACAGACTTGAGCGCAGCCCTGGAGTTTGCACACTTACTCTGGCTCTTTTTTTTTTTTTTCTCTTTAACTCCTTGCTTCTGATTACTAAGCCCAATACATAGGTTCACCCAATTGGGGACACCCAAAGAGACTGCAGGGGAAAGTTGTTTTTCTGGAACCTGGGGATCAGAGCGGGGAATAGCCATCAGAGAAACAGCTCTGGGGCAACCCACTCCCACAAACAAGTATTAAGTGCCAAAGGGAAAACAAAATCTAAACACCAGCTAGAGAGAACCTATAGACCTGGAGGTCAATCCAGAAACACTGCCACCCAGGGGTTGAATCACAAATGGACTCTTGTGTGAACACAAATAAAGGAATACAAGAAATAGAGATGTACTGCCTGCTTAAAACTCAGGACTGGCTTACAACATGGAGGAGCAGTGGGACTCAGGGAACTTCAACACTGTCCTGACTAGGAAACAGGCGTGCCAAACAGAACAGTAGAGGAAGTGAATGACCTTCACTACTGCACATTTTTATTTTTTTCATCTTTTAATTAAGAAACTATTTTTTTTCTTTTTTCTTCACTTGATTTTACCTTTTTAATTATTACATTTTTATTTTCCATCAGTATTATTACCTGAAGGATGCTCCTGGAAGCAGCCCTGCATGGGAACGTTCATCCCATTACTGAGGGACCTTTCCAAATGGCTGCTTGGTTCTTCCAGAAGCTGTGGGAGGTGGCCCATTCCTCAGGGGTCCCCAAAGATTTCTGTGATGCTGCAACACATTTCCAGCAATAATCCCAGTTAAAGTTAATCAAAGAGTACAAGTTCACCTAACTATCAAGCCAAGATGCCTTGGAGTGTTGAACAAAGCTGGGCCAAGGTGCCTAAAGTCCTGGTGTGTGATCTCATTATCCAAAGGCTGTAAACCATCTCCCAGTTCCAGCCCTGCAGATGGCAGGTCTTAAAAATGACATGGATGGTCACCCTACCTGGAAGTTGAGTCTTTGCTATAATTTTCTCTATTTAAGTCACTTGGTGACATTTTTCCAGGTACTGCTTTCTTTCCCTGTGAAGAATCAGTAACTTCCTGCTTTAATTGTCCACGGCTGTAACAGTGACACAAGTGGACCCCTCCCCAGTTGGGTCACAGCACGGTGGGGAAGGATCCATGCTATTGGAGACTCAGGATAAGGTCCTGAGCACCAGCCCCCTGTCTGTGTAATGCTGGTCATAGCATAAGCCTGCCTGTAGAGTGTGTGTGGGTCTGTGTGTGTGTGTGTGTGTGAGTGGCAATGTCCCTGTGATGGACACCAGTAGGAAGCAGAGATAAAATGGCACTGCTGACCCCCCACCATGGCATCTGAGATATTTTATGCCCCCTGACTGTAAAAGCAAGGCCCGTAGGTTGCACATTATTTCCATGTGCATAGGACTGTGGAAGCCGCCATTGCCCTTCTAGTGTTTCTCCTCAAAGGTGGGACCACCACTTCCTTTTGAGAGGGCAGTCACTATTTCACAAGAGGGGCTATTACAATGAGAACCAGGAGCAATATGTTGAGTGATCAGGGTCTCTCTGAGGAGACCTTGCTGGAACAACAAGCACACTCTGTTCCCTAGGTTTTTGGAGTCTCAAAAGGTAGCCAGGGCTCCTGCATTTCTCAAGTAACACCATTGGACACCTGTTACACTTTTATTGGATGTGGAAGGAGGGTCATTTTTGATGGAAGAGATTAGAGGTGTTTTAGGCGTCACTATGGCCAATGTACCAGCAACGTTCTCCAGTCAGCTGCAGTCAGGGACTCAGCACCACAGCGCAATGACCTTCCATGTGTCACAGAACCTTTGTGTCATGTGCCTCTCTCTCTATAATGTACCATTTCTGGATATTTAACCTTTCTTCCTAATTGGGATTCTGAAAGGAAATTATTGTGTTCATTTGACCTGAAGGTATGACTTGGGAATAAATATTAATGAATTTTAATGTGTTTGCTTGGCTCTATTGGTTATTAATCATTTTTGCAAGTGGTCCCTTTGTCTACTATGGCAGCCATCATGTTTAGCATTTCTATGCCATGCATTATCATGTGGGCACACGGGTAGAGGATGGTGTTAAATGATATTGGGGACTCCTGCAGCACGGCCTCTTAGCCCTTATGGTCCTGACAGAACAAGGAAGGAGGAACGAGGACAAGGTGGAATGTAGTGGAGGTCAGAGGTCTGCTTCCTGCAGGAAGGATGAGGATAACTGGAATGTGCCTGGACCTCGCCACGGTTTTCCCATGAGATGAGGGTCCAGTCTACTTGAACCACTGGTCCGGCTGGTGGATTTCTGAACAGGTCAGGGATTATTACCATTTCACTGTTATCTCACACTAAAGACAGTCTTGTGGAAACTGACTTAATGGAGCACATACATGGTTAGGCACCCACACTGAAACCATGATATCATAGAAAATTTTCACTGCCAACCACGTTCCATTTACTCTGCTCTACTCCACCACAGATGTCTGTCCTCCCTTGGCCAGAGTGGCACCGCCCTTTTCTTTTCAGAACGCCTGTGCTGTGGTAAGCACAAGGGCACTAACTTTGTGCCTTAGCTCTGTTGGAGTATTTTGATCCATAGAACTTCCAGTCATTTCTGAGTACAGTGCCATATCACTCTGGCCAGGACCAGCCGGTCCTGACTTGTCTGTTCTCCAAATCCAACTCTTTCCAGAAGAATACACCAGGCCAACCATCTCTCTGTGCATGTGGCAGATTTTTCCTCCAGAAGTCACACAGCTCTGAGATGAGGATTCTCAGTGGACCATGTAAGGGGCATGGTGAAGAACACTGTGTGTCCCATGTGACATCCTGCCACACTCTTAGGACCAGATTGGGGGTAGGGCTCCTTGCCAAGTCAGACCTGTCACCTCTCAGAATCTGAAACACAGAAACCCCACTTCCTGCTTTCCTCTCAGTGGCCATCAATTCCACTGAACTCTCTCTTTTATGGGTATTGTGACCTACAATATTGTGGGACATCTCTCTGTCTTTCCTTGGTCCTTTTTTTTCACCCACTTCTCCTACTGCAATTGATTTTACTCACTATCCAATGTCTCCTCAAGCAAGGCCAAGCACTACCTCAGGAGCACTAACCCTCAGCCAAGACTACATAGAAACAAGCTCAATTGTCCTAATGGGAGGGTATGTTTCACCTCCTATGGCAGGTGTCTGCCTATGTGGGAGGAAGAGGGATAGAAAGGTAACTGATCTCAGATGCATGTAGGAGTTTTCAAGGGGCCTTGTACTGAGCTGGATGGGACTTAAAAGAGTAGGAGAAGGGGGCAGAGCAGAGTCTGCCACCTCCCTCTCAGCTGCCTCATCTGGTGCTGGGGTTGAATCATCGGAGGCCACCAGGGGGTGGCTCTGCCCTAATTTGGGGAGGGAACTTGCTCTAGTTTACCCCTGACCTGTATGAAGTCCTCATAGGTGTTTACCAGGAGATTCTCTCGAGTTGGTGTCTGCAATAGAGGGCGATATCCTGTATCTGTTGCATACCAATATCTCTACTTCTGGAAGTGGCAAAGAAAAAGTCCCTGAGTCTCAGACACTGTGCAGTTTGGACAAGGGGTACATAAGGACTCATTTCAACTGAGGAGCATCAAGGAAAAGGCTGAGAATAAATGATAGAGTCCAGATTTGCCCTTGGTTCTTGGGTAAAGAAGCGATTGGATTGTTTTGATAGAAAATTCAGTCACTGACCTCACCTTCCTTCCAATATCTCAGGAAGGAAGTCCTCAATCCCTCAGCTAAGAACCACGTTGATGCCCACAGGAGGAAGGACAGGGCCATCGAGGTAGGCTCCAGTCGCTAGGTCTCAGTGTGTCCTGAGTGAGAAGAAACATGTCACACTATTCCCATTCACTCAGGTTAGCTCACCCGAGGGTGCTTCTGCTCTTTTCAGGGTCCTGGGCCCTGTCTGCCCTCAGAGTCTGGCACAGCTTTAAAGTCTGTCATTATCTGCTTGCTGGAAGCAGCAATGGCACATTTATGTCTCCTGGTACCATTTCTGTCTCTGGCACGGCCCCTAAACTCCTGATTTATGAGGTCAGTGTTGCTGAGGGATGGAGGACAGAGTTAGGTGCTCTTGTTCTTGTGGGATACCTCATGTTTACACCAAATCCAAGGAAGCTGAGCAGTGAAGATTTGGAGCTGGAACTCTGTTTTATGGAGCATGTCCTCTCCCTTAGAGCAATGCACTCCTAATCTGGAGGCTGTTCTGCACAATGCCTGTCTCCCCATCACCAAGGCTCTTTCCAAAATGGCTCCTATTTTCCACAAGGGAAGAGATTCCGGGCGGGTGTGTCCTCCTTTTTTCATGGACCCTCAAGGTGTCTGTGATACGTCGATGAGCCAATCCCATTTCTACCTGGCACATAAGTATTTTGGCTGTGCATATACAATGCCAGGAAATGTTTGGAAATCTCAATCAGTCTAGGCCTAAGCAACGGAAAAACTGCACTGTGACCAACTCTTCTCATTTTTCTAGAATTTTCCTGGCTTTACCGCTGAAAGTGCCATATCTTTGCAAGGTCCTCATTCTCAGGGCAATTAGGATAGATGTTCATGGTGAAGATTAATTTTATGGTTATCTTGAGTGAGCTACGGGGTTCCCAGTTTACATATTATTTCTGGGTGTGTCTGTAAGGGTGATTCTGGATGCAATGGGCATTTGACTGGCTGGCTCAGTATAGCAGACACATTGCCCTCCATGTGAGATTGGGTTCACACAAACAAGGGTCTGAGTAGAACAAAAGGCCAGGGAAGCAGAAGCTCACCTCCACTTTTGTCTCAGGGATTGAATGGGGACATCTCATCTCACCTTCTCCTGCCCTCAGATTGAAATTTACATGATCATCTCACCTGGTACTCAGGCCTTTGCACTGAAATTGAACGGCAACACCAGCTATACTGGATCTCTAGTCATGGGCCTTCCCTGACTCAATAATCACTAATCAATAATCAATAATCATGTGACAGAAAATTCCGCAGAAAGGCTGGGCATATATCCAGGGGGAGATGGGGTAGTAGCTTTACAGTTGTTCATGTGGAAAAGAATACAATAATCTATACTAATAATCTATACTAATGAAAAGGTAATATGCTAATTAGACCAGGAAATCTTCCTGAAAACTTTCCAGACAAAACAAAAGTGGCGTGGCCGAGGCAGAGGCAGTTAGGGGCAAGCTAACCAGCAGAGGGGGACAGTTGGGGTGAGAAGGCCATTGGGGGTGCAGTTGAAAGTCAGCAGGTCATCAGGGTGGGGCAGTTGGGAGGAAGCAGGCTGGCAGGGGAGGCAGTGGGGGAGCGACCAGGCTGGCAGGGGCTGCAGTTGAGGGCTAGCAGGCCAGCAAAGGGGGGGGGGGGAATTGGGGGTGATCGGGTAGGCTAGCAGGTAAGCTTTTAGGAGCCAGTGGTCCCAGATTGTGAGAGGGATGACCAGCTGGGGTATCTGGCCTAAACAGGCAGTCTTACATCCCCTGAGAAGTCCCAGATTGGAGAGGGTGCACCAGGCCACTAGATAATAAATAATAATTGAGGTTTAAACTCTGTGTTTCATATACTCACAGCTGTAAACCTGCATTCGCCCCATTCCATGAATTTTCTCAGTCAGGACAGAATGAGCCCAATGACAGAGATGAGGGAATCAAGGCCCCTTGGTGTGTCCTTACCTTCCTATTGCAGGAGTCACAGTGCTGATGGATGAGGAATCCTAGGACAATCACCCATTGCTGTGTGGGACAAAGGTGGGAACATCCCACATCCCAGGCTGGCTGGGGTATGGGAAATCTACTTCCTGCCCTTCTTGGGGACCAAGAGCAGAGCTGGAGATTGGTAATGCCCCCTCAACCCCTTCTTTATTTTTTTCTCCTTTTTTAATTGATTAAGGTATTACATATGTGTCCATATTCCCCCATTGCCCCACCTCGCATACATGCCCTTACCCCTTGCTGTCTCTGTCCATTGGTTATGCGTATATGAATGCATATATGTCTTTTGGGTGATATCTCCCACTTATCCCTCCCCCCCCACACCTTTCCTCTGAGATTTGAGCATCTGATTGATGCTTCTCTGTCTCTATATCTGTTTCTGTTCATCAGTTTATGCAGTTCATTATAATCTGCAAATGAGTGAGATCATGTGATATTTATCTTTCTCTGACTGACATTTCATTTAGCATAATGCTCTCCAGCTCCATCCATGCAGTTGCAAATGGTAGGAGATCCTTTCTTTATACAGCAGCATAGTATTCCAGTGTACAGATGTACCACAGTTTCCTAATTCACTCATCTCCCGATGGGCACATAGGCTGTTTCCAAATCCTAGCTATTGTAAATTGTGCAGTTATGAACATAGGGGTGCATATACACATTCTGATTGGTGTTTCTAGTTTCTTGGGATATATTAAGAGAAGTGGGATCAGTGGGTCAAGTGGGAGTTACATTTTCAGTTGTTGAGGAAACTCCATTCTAACAACCCGGATCCAGCATTATATTAGAAAGATCATACACCATGACCAAGTGGGATTTATTACAGGAATTCAAGGCTGGTACAATATCTTCAAATCAATAAATGTGATACATCACTAAAACAAAGTGAGAGACAAAAATCACATAATCATATCAATTGATGCAGGAAAAGCATTTAAAGAAATCCAACACACTTTCCTGATAAAAACGCTCAGCAAAGTGGAATAGAGGGATCCTACCTCAACATAATAAAAACCTTATATGACAAACCTACAACCAACATGATACTCAATGGGCAAAAACTAAAACAACTTCCATTAAGAACAGGAACAAGAGAGTGATGCCCACATTCACCACTCCAGTTCAATATAGTACTGAAAATGGTAGCCACAGCAATCAGACAAGAAGAAGAAATACAGGGCTTCCAAATTGGAAAATAAATAAAATTTTCATTATTCGCAGATGACAGAATACCATACATAAAAAACCCTAAAGGCTCCATCAAAAAGATATTACACTTAATAAATGAATTTGGCAATGTAGCAGGATACAAAATTAACAAGAAGAAATCTATGGTGTTAGATTCAACATTGAACGTTCAGAAAAAGAGACTAATAAAACAACCCCATTTACCATCGCACCAAAAAAATTAAGATACCTAGGAATAAACTTAACTAAGTAGGTAAAAGATCTCTTCTCAGAAAACTATAGGACATTGGAAAAAGAGATAGAAAAAAACATAAAGAGATGGAAGAACATACCGTGTTCATGGATTTGTAGAAGCAACATCATTAAAATGTCTATACTACCCAAAACAAACGATAGATTCAATGTTCACCCCATTAAAATACCAATGGCATATTTCACAGAGCTAGAAAGAACCTTAAAAAAATTCGTCTGGAATAAAACAAAAGACCTCGAAAGCTGAACCAATCCTGAGAAACAACAGCAACGTAGGGGGGATCTCAATACCAGATATCAAGCTGCATTAAAAGCCACTGTCCTCAAAACTGCCAGGTACTGGCAAAAGAACAGACATATAGGCCAGTGGAATAGAATAGAGTACCCAGAAATCAACCTAAACCACTGTGCTCAACTAATATTTGACAAAGTAGGCAAGAGCATACAATGGAGTCAAGACAGTCACTTCAATAAATGGTGTAGGGAAAATTAGTCAGAAACGTGCAAAAAAAAATGAAACTAGACCACCAATTTACAGCATACACAAAAATTAACTCAAAATGAATATAATGGACTTAAATGTAAGGTGGGAAAAAATAAAATATTAGATGAACCCATAGGCAGAAAAATCTCAAACATATGCCGAAGCAATATCTTCACCAATACAGCTCCTAGGGAAATATAAACTAAAGAGAAAATAAACAAATGCCACTAAATCAAAATTTTTTTTCCCTGCAAATCAGAAGGACCATCAACAAAACAAGAAGAAAATCCACTGCATGGGATAAAATATCTGTCAATGTTATTTCCGATAAGTGTTTAATCTCCAACATTTACAGGGAATTCATACAACATAACAAAATGAAGATAACCCAATCAAAAAATGGACAATGGACTTAAATAGATACTTTTCAAAAGAGGACAAGGAAGGCCAAGAGACATATGAAAACATGCTCAAAGTCACTAATTATCCGAGAGATGCAGATCCAAACAACAATGAGGTACCATCTCACACCTGTCAGAATGTCTACCATCAACAAATCAACAAATGACAAGGATGTGGAGAAAAAGGAACCTTTGTAAACTGCTGGTGGGAATGCAGACTCAACCCCTTCTTGATCCCCCTCTGTTGGGAGATGTTACTGGTACTTCTAGAAAAGGAATTATCCAGACACAATAAACGTTCAACACACCTTCCTTTGTGTCCCACTTAGGAGTGGCTCAGGAAGCAGCTAATGGGACTTTAAACAGGAAAGGATAACAACCTTTCCCAACTACAGGCCCTTGCTGACCCCTCGTGGCCTTATATAGTGAATGGCAAGCACCATGCTCTGCTCCTACTCCTATCCTCCCTGCCCAGCTCATTACCAGGTCCCTGGATCCCTTCTGATCCAATTCATGATCCTTTTACTTCCTTCAGAATGGCATATGTCACACAAAGTTGGGTGGCCCATGTGAAAGCCTTTCTTCTTTGAAAGCAAGGTACAGCTTTGGGAAGACCTCAGTCCATTCTGAGAGGTGTTGACAGCACCCTCGGCTAATGGTTTCCCCACCTTGGTAGGAACACCTTGGGACTTAGAGGAGATGGAAGTCAGCTGCGATACCCAGATAAGACCTCTGCTAGAGACTAGAATCCTAGACTCCCCACAGGTGTCTGGGTAATCAGAATCCCCACGGATTTATATTTAGCTAATAACCCTTGGTTCCCGTGATTTTCTAATGAATAAAAGTGTTGTCTGGTGCCCCTACTAATTCTACCTAAATTACCACCCTCATTTTCCTTCTCAACATTCTTGTGCATGGGACTTGCATGGAGCTTGGCATAGAGGTTAGTTCATATCCAGCTGTTCACCAGGCAGTGAACCATGATGATCAGGGTTGCAAACTTCTGGGTCCAGTTCCAGGGATTCTGGTTTAGCAGTGATGTCAACTTATATGTCACAGGTCTTCTGTCCTGACAAATGTAGAGAAAATTGGAATGTGAGTGACTACCAAGTCAAAGGAATTGAGAACCTATAGGTGTGGAGGTAACATCAGGCCCCTGTCCTCCTGAAGTGTACACAGTCCCGGTCCCCTGACCAAAGTATAACATGTCTTTTTTCTTTCCCTTTTTTTTTTTCATGGCAGTGTTATTTTTTTTTTAATCTTTATTGTTGGAAGTATTACATATGTCCATTTCCTTCCCCCTATCGACCCTTCCAGGCCACCCCAGCTCCCTGCCCCAAACCCTCACCACCCCCATTGTCTGCTTCTGTGGGTTATGCATGCATTCATACAAGGTATTTGGTTGATTACCTCCCATCCACCACACACTCACCCTCCCCTGCCATCCCTCTGAGGTTCCACAGACAGTCCATGCTTCCATCTCTGGCTCCATTTTTGTTTATGAGATTCCACATATGAGTGAGATCATATGATACGTGTCTTTCTCTGGCTGGCTTATTCACTTAGCATAATACTCTATAGGCTCACCCATGCTTTGCAAATGGTGAGAGTTGTACTGTTTTTTCTGCTGAGTAGTCTTCCATTGTGTAAATGTACCACAGTTTGTTTGTTAGTTTTTCTAATCCACTCCCCTGCCATAGCCACTTAGGTGCTTTAAAAATCTTAGCTATAGTAAATTGTGCTGCTATGAATATAGGGAGACATGTATTCTTTCTGATGAGTGTTTCAGGTTTCTTAAAATATATTCCCACAACTGGGATGATGATGACAGGGTTATATGGGCGATCCGTTTTCAATTTTCTGAGGATATTCCATACTGTTTTCTATAATGGCTGCACCAATCTGCATTCCCACCATCAGTGTGCTAGGGTTCCCTTTTCTCTACATCCTTGCTAGCACTTGTCATTTGTTGATGATACCCATTCTGACAGGTGTGAGGTGATTCCTCATGTCCTTTTAAAATGTTCAATGTCCTTTTGACTTCTGTATATTGAAGGCGCTCATTACATATTGACCCTTATAATTTACCCTCTTCTTTAGGGTTTTGTAGTAGCTAAGAGTTGGATTTGGCTCATAATCTTTGTTGAGTTCAGAAATCCATTTGTTTGACTTAGGAAGAATAATTGATGGTGATTCCTTTTTTTCTACTTTCTAAGCACAACAAAATATAGTTTGTATAGACATTATTCTTCAATTTCTTCTTCCAACAGACATTTATGTGCATGCCTCCTGAGTGCTGAGTAATGTCTCTGAATAAGACAAACCCCCTGTTTTATTGGGCACTGATTTTCTTTGGTACATATAACAGATGTTTAAGGAAAAGTAAGTACTATTATGCACAAGAATGTTGAGAAGGAAAATGAGGTTGGTAATTTAGGTAAAATTAGTAGGGATAGCAGACAGACAATGCATTAATTCATTAAAAAATCAAGGGAACCAAGGGCTATTAGCTAAATCTTGAGTGTTGGGAATGAGGCAGTGGTGCATAGATCTCTAGGAAATATTTTAGACCCAGGACATTGGGTGTAAAGGGCTCTTATGGCTTTTGCTTTGTGTCAGGGCCCCTGTGTGGCAGAAATCTTATTGGGATTTGTTTACAAAAGTAATACCAAATTTGTTTATCAAAATTGTTTATGTGGGTCAATTACTATCCCTCGAGTTATGTTTACACAACCAATTTGACTTTGGGACATCAAAGAATTTAAGCACTTATGATAACCAAAGTGCTATATTTACAAAATATATATTCATGGGCACATTTAAATAAAAACAGCTGAGAGATGTAAACATATTCAAGATTAAGTAAGGATTCTATTTAAAAATAGAAGAGATGAAATACTTTAAAATTATGAAAGTAAAGACATGGCCGAAACCGGTTTGGCTCAGTGGATAGAGCGTCAGCCTGGGGTCCCAGATTCGATTCCAGTCAAGGGCATGCATCTTGGTTGCGGGCACATCCCCAGTAGGGGGTGTGCAAGAGGCAGCTGATCGATGTTTCTCTCTCATCGATGTTTCTAACTCTCTATCCCTCTCTCTTCCTCTCTGTAAAAAATCAATAAAATATATTTAAAAAAAGAAAAGAAAAAGAAAGTAAAGACGTGGATTCATACTGAGAATTTTTACTTCAATCACTTTAACTGAAGAAATAACAAAAATAATACAGAGGATGAGTAAAATAAACAATCACTTTGAATGATTGAATGGATAATTAATTTCCAAAGTAGTAATATTTCTATATCATCTGGGTAAACTTTAAAAGACATAAAAGCTGGCAATACAAAAATAAAGTAAGGGAAAGTAATGAATGTAATTTCTCATGGTATATGAGACATGTTAAACTTTGTTTATTTCTAGAGGGCATTTGAATAACTTTTAATAATCAGCATATATGGTTTTGTGTTAGCAGAGTTTATGGAAGGCAGTGAGTGGTAAGTGTTCCATAAAGTTAACACGATGAAGGTCTAAATACTTTTTGAAGACAATTTTTGGTTTGGGAAAATTTTTTAAAAATTATGTTCAATTTTGTTTTGGTTGCCATGATAAAGAGATTCATAAAAGTTGTGCACTTGTGCCATTTAAACGTGCTGCAATTTTGTGGATTTAATGCATAACCATTTTAATGTGTGGGTGGAAAAACAATGAAAGGAGTTCAAGCCAAGCAACCATCTTGTGAAAGAGGTGTGCATGGAGGTCACCACTTCCTTCAAGAGACAGAGGTGATACAAGAAGTCTGGGATGTGGAAGAGGAGAAAGGGGAGGAGCAAGATGGCAACCCTCAGGTGGAGAACACTTAGGTAATGTTCTAAAATACACGATGAAAGGAGATTTCATTTGGGGTGGTGTACAAAATACAATGTACAGAATATATATCTTAGAGTTGTACACCTGAAAGCTAGGTAAAGGTATTTACAATGTCATACCCATGAATTTAATAAAAGTAAAAAGATTGTCTAACAGTGAGTTAAAAATGTTTAAAATTTTAACGAATTAATGAAACATATCAGTAAGAACTATATGAGTGAAACACAGTAATTTCCAAAGTGTAGAAAAACCGCACATGAAACTGATTTGATAATGTTAAAGAATTCTTGAACTTATAAAATTTAATGGGATAAGTGATGTGCCAAACAATCATAATCACCTTAGGGAAACGGTATGTACTTCAGCCTAAATTTATGCAGAATTCATTTTTATTGATCATACTAGAGGCCCAGTGCACGGAATTCGTGCACTGGAGGGGGGCGGATGTCCCTCAACCCAGCCTGCACCCTCTCCAATCTGGGACATCCCTCTCACAAGCCAGGACTGCTGGCTCCCAACTGCCCTACTGCCTGACTTCCTCATTGCCCATAACCGCTTCTGCCTGCCAGCCTGATCACACCCTAACCACACCCCTGCCAGCCTGATTGACGCCTAACTGCTCCCCTGCCAGCCTGTTGGCCCCTATCTGCCCTCCCCTGCAGGCCTGGTCACCCCTAACTGCTGTCCCCTGCAGGCCTGGTCACCCATATCTGCCCTCCGCTACAGGCCTGGGACCCCCCAACTGCCCTTCCCTGCAGGCCCAGTCACCCCCAACTTCCCTCCTCTGCCGGCCTGGTCACCCCTAACTGCACTCCCCTTCAGGCTTGATTGCCCCCAACTATCCTCCTTTGCAGGCCTTGTCCCTCCCAATGTCCTCTCCTGCTGGCCATCTTGTGGTGGCCATCTTGTGTTCACATGGGGGCAGGATCTTTGACCACATGGGACAGCCATCTTGTGTGTTGGAGTGATGGTCAATCTGCATATTACTCTTTTATTATATAGGAGATAAGCCTGGTGCATGGGTGGGGGCCAGCTGGTTTGCCCTGAAGGGGTCCCAGATCAGGTTGGGGGTTCCCTTGGGGTATGTGGCGGCCTGGGAGAGGGGCCTGTGGTAATTTTCAGGCCAACCACGCCCCTCCCCTCCCCTCCCCCGACAACCCAAGCAGAGGCCCTGGTATCTGGAATTTACTTATCTTCTACAATTGAAACTTAGTAGCCTGGAGCAGAGCCAAGCCTTCTGCTTGCTCCATGGCAGCAGCCATTTCTATTGGGATTTGTTTAGCTCCTGTAATTGAAACTTTGTAGCCTGGAGTGTAGGCCTAGGCCAGTCAGGGCTGCAGAAGCTTGGCTTCCTCTATCGCCGGGGGCAACCCTAGCCTCCTGCTCTTACAGCTCCATGTCTGCAGCCATTTCTGTTTGGATTTATCAACTACAATTGAAACTTTGTAGCCTTGAGTGGAGGCCTAGGCCAGCAAGGGCAGTTGGAAAGCTTTGCTTCCTCCATTGCCATGGAAACCCAAGCCTCCCTCCTGCTCTCTGTGGCCATAGCGATCTTGGTTGCGTTTATTTGCATATTTGCTCCTGATTGGCTGGTGGGTGTGGCTTGTGGGCGTAGCTTGTGTGTGTAGCAGAGGTATGGTCAATTTGCATATTTCTCTTTCATTACATAGGACTAGAAGCCCTGTGCATGAAATTCGTGCCCGGAGGGGGCGTTCCCCAAGCTCTGTCTGCACCCTCTGCAATTTGGGACCCCTTCACCTTTTTCTTATCTATCTAACCTCTTCACATTTAAAAAAATTAACTGAAATGTCACCTACTCTAGAAAATCCTCTTTGAACAAATGTCTTTACAATCTGTATTAAGTATTTTCATAGTATACCATTCTTTTTCTTTAGCAGCTACTTAGAGTGAATGCAATGTGGTTTTCATTCTTGCATCTGAATATATTTTTCTTGCTTTTGTAATAGAAAAGCTTATACAATTTACATTTTCCCTTCAAGGGCTTAGGTTTGGTTCAGTTTCTAGTTGGCTCCCTGCTTTTTTTCAAGCAATAAATTTGGGTTGTGATAGTAATCCTCACTTGTAATCAAGCCTGTAGGTCGGTCTATCTGAATATTTCTGTAATACCTATCACTTTAGCATACCAGTGATTGTGTTCATTTATAGAAAATAACAATAAATGTCACCTGATCATTTGATCTTCTAGTAATATTTTATAGCAATATGTATTATTCTAGTAATTTAACTTTTACAAAATTGACACGTACAGAAATAAATTACGTTGAACAATAAAGAATGACTCAAATATCAAAGCATAATACACTTAGGGCCTTCCTTGTCCTGTGCCTCACATATCATAGCATAGTACAAATGGAACTTAGCTTCCTTTAAAATAGGAAGGGATGCCATACTCATGAAGCAGCTGATTTTTATTTAAAGGCCTCACTTGTTCTGCACCTTTACAGAGGGGTGAGTAGGGGCTGAGGGAAATTGAGGAAACCCAGACAGAATTGTCCTCCGAAAAGATTTTGCTAAGCTGGCCACCGGGACCTCTGGGCATTTGTCCAATTAAAACCCGGACACACAGCAATAACAAAGGCACTGGTCTCCTACTGCTAATGCATAAGGATCAAACCCCAGCCTGCAGAAACTCACCCCCGCACTCAGGACCAGGCCGCTATGTAGACCTGGGCTTGTGCTCCTAACTCTGGGGATAGGGAGACTTCCTATGGCTACAGGCTAGAGGGGAACAGGTCCATAATGCAGGCTGGTCAGCAAAGTGGAATCTTCACCTGGGATTGCAGGGCAGCTTGGCCAGGCTCTGCCTAGTCTGTTCACCCCATGATCACAGGTAGGCTTGGCCTGGCCTGTTCTCTCCCCATGATCATGGGGATAAGCTCGGCCTGACCTGTTCACCCAATGATCACAGGTCAGCTGGGCCTGGCCTGTTCTGTTATTCCCATGATCATGGTTCAGCTTGGCTTGGCCTGTTCGCACCGTGATCACGTGGTGGCTTGGACCGAGGCTCTTCGCCCCATGATCACAGGGTGGCTTGGACCCGGGCTCTTCGCCCTGTAATTACGGGGCAGCTTGGACCCGGGCTCTTCGCTCTATGATCACGGGATGGCTTGGACCCGGGCTCTTCACCCAATGATCACAGGGCGGCTTAGATCCGGGCTCTTTGCCCTGTAATCACAGGGCGGCTTGGACCTGGGCTCTTCGCCCCGTGATCACAGGGTACCTCGTCCTGCCCTGCTTGCCCCATGATCACGGGGCAGCTTGGACCCGGGCTCTTTGCCCCATAATCACAGGGCGGCTCAGCTTGGCCTGTTCGCCCCGTGATCGTGGGGCGGCTTAGACCCAGGCTCTTCGCCCCATGATCACGGGCAGATTGGACCCAGGCTTTTCACCCCACAATCTCAGGGCGGCTTGAACCAGGGCTCTTCACCCCCTGTTCGCCCTGTGATCGCGGGGCGGTTTGGACCCAGGCTCTTTGCCCTATGATCACCAGGCCCTTCGCCCCATGATCACCGGGTGGCTTGGACCACGGCTCTTTGCCCCGCAATTGCAGGGCGGCTTGGACCCGGGCAGGTGGTGTGGCGGCTTGGACCTGGGCAGGTGGCAATGCCGACTGCTTGGATCCAAGCCGCCTTATGCTGCCTACCCGGGTCCCAATCTCAGCTTGGATCCACCAGTGGTTTCAGGAGCTGCCCGCCCCACTGCCTGCCCATGTCTCCAACTCCATAGGCCGCATAGGGCCTCTGCATCCACCGCCTGCATATGCAAATGTACTGGCCATCTTTGCTGGGTTAATTTGAATATCACTCCTGATTGGCTGTGGGTGTAGCAAAGGTACGGTCAATTAGCATTTTTCTCTTTTATTAGTGTAGATAGTATGTGATGATACTCCTGCTCATTATAATATTAGAACATGTTCGTTGTAAATAAAAAAGAGGACAACAAAAAGAAAACAGTAAAAAGTTGCCTTTAGTGCCACCATCTAATAATCAAGCAAAGAATTATACCATTTAACAGTTATTGATATCTTGATGCTATACTAGTATATACCTTACACTTTTTGCTATAAAGTGCATCCAATAAATCTTTTGTTAATTCTTACATCAATGTAGTAAGTAGATATTGCCTTTACAATTTTATAGGAAGTTAAGCGAATGGAAGAGCTAGTCTGTCTGACTCAAATACTCTGTCCTATATTTTGCTTCTCATTCTTTTGTAATAGAAGTAGTCAAGGACGCATACTTCTGTACTCCAAACAAAGTCTTCCCCTGTACAAACTAACTTCCAGTATGGAGTCATCTGCATGTGAGACAAGCTGTGTCAAATGGGAAAGATTGGCCATACCAGCTGGAGGAACAAGTCAACCATAGTGACAGTGATACTTCTATCAATGATTCAATCTTTTGTAAAGACCCCTGTCTCACACAGTGAACCCCTCTTCTTAAACCTATGGTCTTCTTTCTAAGTTGGTATTTCCCCTGATAGTTTCTACTGAACTGTTAGCAAAGGTTCTTGTGCAAAGCAAAAATTTCTTATTCTTAAATATCTACATAAGAAAGGATGAAATAGTACCATTTGCAACAAAAAGGACCTTGAGAACATTATGCTAAGTGAAATAAGTCAGATAGAAAAAGCTAAGAACCATATGATTTCACTCATATGTGGGATATAAAACTGAAACTCCTGGACACAAACAGCAGCATGGTGATTGCCAGAGGAAAGGGGATGGGGGAAAAAAGGGATCCTAATATAAGGTGACAGGAGAAGATTTGACTTGCGTGGTGGGCACATGGTGCAATATACAGTTGATGTAACATAGAAATCCACACCTGAAACCTTGATCATGTTGATCAGTGTCACCCCAATCAACTTAATAAATAAAAATTAAAAAAAAAACCTTTCAGAGATATCTTCTTTCAATAGCCCATGGTACCTTTCTCCCCAGTATCTCCCTTCCCTGCTGGAGGTGAGGTAGCCTTACTTGCAATGATTAGATCTTTTTTTACCAAATCAATTGGCAAAAAAATCTCCCATGGCAAAAAAAGGGGCAAAAACATTATTCTGTACTAGAGGCCCGGTGCAAAAAATTCGTGCACGAGGGTGGGGTGGGGCCTCAGCCCAGCCTTCAGCCTCTCCAATACGGGACCCCTCGGGGGATGTCCGATCCCGGGGATCGTGCCTAAACCAGCAGTCCGACATCCCTCTCACAATTCTGGACCACTGGCTCCTAATCGCTCACCTGCCTGCCTGCCTGATTGCCCCTAACTGCCTCTGCATGCTGGCCTGATCGTCTCTAACTGTCTCCCACTGCTGACCAGGTCACCCCCAACTGCCCCCCTTCACCAGCCTGGTTGCCCCCAACTGGCCCCTATGCCGGCCTGGTCACTCCTAACTGCCCCCCTGCTAGCCTGGTCACCCCAAACTGCCTCCCCCTGCCAGCCTAGTTGCCCCATGCAGTGTGTTTGTTCAGTCGTTTGGTCATCCCTCACTAATGCCCCTGCTGGCCTGGTCGTCCCATGCAACCTTCTTCAGTCATTTGGTCGTCCCTCACTAACCCCCTTGCCGGCCTGGTCGCCCCACGCAGCCTGCTTGTCAGTAGTTTGGTCGTCCCTCACTAACTACCTGCCGGCATGGTCGCCCCACGCAGCCTTTGTGTTCAGTCATTTGGTTGTTCCCTCACTAACTCCTCAGCTGACATGGTCATAGGCATCCATCTTATGAGGGCATGATGGTCAATTTGCATATAACCTCTTTATTGTATAGGATGTTAGAATGTTCCACTTTGGGGCCAAGAAATGTATACAGGTTTAAAGTGTTGATTCA
The DNA here is from genome assembly GCF_951640355.1 of Cnephaeus nilssonii. Taxonomy (NCBI): domain Eukaryota; kingdom Metazoa; phylum Chordata; class Mammalia; order Chiroptera; family Vespertilionidae; genus Cnephaeus; species Cnephaeus nilssonii. Next base: position 10,490,395 of record NC_137096.1, on the reverse strand, counting down.
TACTGAACTATTCAGATTACATTTGCTTATTGATTCTTAAAAATAAAGTTTTATTCATCCGGAAAGAAAATTTGGGCATGTTGAAAATTCCACAATAAAATAAAAGTTAGAGGGAGCAGAACCAAGATAGTGGCACAGGTAAACACCAGTACTCCTCACCTCCCACAACCACATCACAATGATATATACAACACAGAACAACCATCATTCAGAGCTGCTGAAATGAGGCTGAATGCAAGTCCCACAACTAGAGAAGTAAAGAAGAAAGGACATCAGGATGGTTAGGAGGCCAGAAGAGAGGAACTGACTGGCCCCACACCTACATGTGCTGTGATTTTTCAATCAGGATGGATTTCTCACCTGCAGAGGCCTCCCATGAGAACAAAGGGGTCCAGACCCACACTAGAAACCCCCAGCCCAGGGTTCCACAGCTGAGAAGGGAAGTCCCTGTAACTTTGAACTGTGAAAACCAGGGGGGATGGTGGCTGAGTGACATGGAAGATACTGGAAACCCAGCATTGCCCTTAAGGTAGCTTTGGGGGATCCACAGACAGGCAAGGAGGAACTGGATTGGCTGGCATTGGGGCAGAAACTAGGGGTCTGTTCCCCAATGAGTTTGCTCACAGGGGTCATTGATCCTGTGCTAGGAACTTCCTCTTCATAGAGCTGCTAGCAGTCATACCTGAGTTTCTACAAGTTCAGTGTGGCCCCATTTTTTTCCTCTAAATTGGTGGTTTCCTGACACCCCACCGCATCTAATTGGCAGCTCCAGCCAAGCTGTTTGCAGCAGCTTTTCCACATGAATGTCCTGACCTGGCTCAGGCTTCAGACTTTTCTAAAACCTCTCCAACAAGCAGCAGCTCTGGTCAGCGTGCCCCACAATGTTAACAACAGCCCAAGTCCAGCGCTAGCAGCAATATGCCCTGCTTCATGGCTGGGTCTCTCCTGGGCATTTCCAAGCCCAATAAAAACAGCAGCCATCTGCATACAGCTCCCTAGCACCTGCTGAGTAGCCCCAGGAAGTGGCTGACTTTGCACCTCCTGGGAGGCCCTGGAGCCAGGGCACCTCCTAGACAGCTTCAAAGCATACCAGGTTACAACTCTACATACCCTCAAGCAACACACTCCAGGGGCAGACTCAGTGAGCACAAAAGCCCACAGAAGCAAGTCCTGCTCCATAGGAGTATCTCATGCACAGCACCTCTCCCATTGTGGTTGCAGCTGGTCCGCACCATCAATTTGTTTGGACATTAGTTCCATTCACTGATGCCAACAGCAATCAAGGCTCAACTACAACAAGACTGAGCCCACAGCACACACAGGTACACCCAGAGGGCCCAGCTCAGGTAACTTGGGAGGCTGAGTCACTGAGTCCTATAGAACAGCAACGACACAAGGACACTCTATCTAATTAGGAGACACAGAAAATCTACATAGTGCATAGAAACAAACGAGGGAAGCAGCCAAGATTCAGAGACAAAGAAAGAAATGTAAGCAAGCCAACTACTGCATACAGAGTTCAAAACAATGGTTATAAGGTTGTTCAAGGATTTTAATGAGAGGGTCAAGGACATACATAGTCAAACAAGAATTCTAGTGAGAAGGCCAAAGCATGAAAGAACCATAAAGAAGCTTGCCAGGTGTTGCTGTCTCTGTGTTGTTGGGAGCAGGATCATGTAATGGTATTGAGCAGAAGTCCTCACAGGGGGTTTTGGGAGCATTCTCTCCTGCATTTGGGCTTTCCTGGAAACAGGCAGGGCCACAGAAGAAGAGACACCAGTCCTCAGAAGGCCTTCGGGTGCTGTTCCCTTCTTTCAGGGTGTTGCCTGGGAAGAGTAGGGAAGGGCGGCTGACTTCAGATAACGAGTGTTTTAGGATGGCCAGGGGCCAGGGACAATGTACACTATAGGAGTGCAGGGGCCTGATGTTAGCTCCTGACCCTTGGTAGGCTCTCAACTCCCTGGGCCTGGGTAGTCAGTCGCATAGACATGCCATTGTCAGACAGAAGACAGGTGACGTTTTCAAGATGGCTGCACTGCTCACCAGAAGCCAAGGGCCCTGTCCTGTGAATGTGAAAGCACATAGGCAGAGCTACCCTCGCTGTGTGGGGCAGGTTTGCAAGGAACTGAGCAGGAGTGTGGCGTTACATGCCAGGGAGGGTGCTCTAAAGGCTGGGTGTATGGAGGCCAGTGCACACTGCAGCACCCTGCATGGTTTGTCCTTGGGAAAGGGAAAAGGTCAAAACTGTGTCAACACAGCCAACCACATAGGCCAATCAGAACTTTCTGGGGGAGAGGGAAACCTCAACACAGCAAAGCTTTTTTTCATGTCAAGCTAGGGTGAAACGGAAACTCACTCCCAAAGGAGACAAGCACTTGGACAGAACTTGGCTTTTGTTAAAGTTGGGGAATGGCCTGCCTTTCTCCATTCCAGTTTCACACTCAGCTTTGGAGGAAGATTTTGGAGTGTGAGGAATAAGCAGAGGATCCGATGGGGGCGGGGGTGCTGGCAAGGACTGCACCTGGTGTGCGCACTCAGCCTTGATCCCGCTTCAGTAGAACTCATGATATGGGCACCATCCCACTCCTCTTTTGAAAGCAGGGCTGTAAATGCACCAGCCACTGACTGGGAACTGTTTGTACAAATACTGCCTGGGCGACCAACCCGGTGCTTCCATGTGTTGCCCAGGAGGAGAGACAGTTTCTCACTGGCACTCTCATAGGAGCCAGCGAGACTTAGTCCTGTGCACCTCGCCAGCCTCAGAGGAGACACAGGTGTCTGTGATGCATTAGGAAGGCACTGTTGGAACCTGGCGATCCACAAATAACCAGATTTTATTGGTGACCTGCATGGGTGTCTTGGGTGATGGGGACCTTCTTTTATTTAGTAAGCAGCTGTTTGGAAAGATGTCTCCCTTTCTTAAATGTTCTCTTGTTATATCCCTCTGAAAACCCATGGTAGGGAGCTGAAATAGAGAGAAGGAGATTAGGAAAAACCATGTTTGCATAAGAAAGGGTTTTCAGATTGCAGGGGAATGACCTACTGATAGAAAGAATGAAGCCCTTTCTCTGAGATTGGAGCCCACAGCCACCCTCTCCTCCTCCTCCACCACCTGCCCCCCCCCCTTCCCCGCCTCTGAAGAGCCACAGTCCTTCATACAGATCAAGGCATACATCTTGGGCTTCAGATATCCCATACCCTAGGACAGTGGTCGGCAAACTCATTAGTCAACAGATCCAAATATCAACAGTACAACCAGTGAAATTTCATTTGAGAGCCAACTTTTTTAAACTTAAACTTCTTCTAACACCACTTCTTCAAAAGAGACTCACCCAGGCCGTGGTATTTTGTGGAAGAGCCACACTCAAGGGGCCAAAGAGCCGCATGTAACTCGTGAGCCTCAGTTTACCCACCACAGCCCTAGGATGTATAACTGCCCAAGGCACATGCCTCTGTTTCCTTTAGCAGGGGACAGGTGAGGAAGGGGGCAGGGGGTGGAAGGGGAAAGGCCCTGGGATGGCACTCAGCAAGCAAATTCTGCCCTGGAGAACTGTGATTGGACACGAGGAGGTACACAGGACAAAGGGATGCCCAGGAAGCCTCAGAGGCAAGGACAGTAGGTGGGGCCTGGACAGGTGCTTTCTGTACCACATGCTCACATCACCAGCGCCTGCTCATGAGTGCAGTGTGAGCCCACTCAGCACATCCAGGGCCTGGATGCGTGCACGGTGAGCCTATTAAGTCCAATCCTGTCACTTACACAGAGTATACCTGGACACTTAGCATAGCTCTCCTATAAAAGTCCGTAAGAGCCTCCAGTTCGACAATCACAATAATCTCTACCAGGACTGCTCCCACAGCCATCACGATCACTACATTAAAAAACACGGAATTAACTGTGTCCAAGTTAACAGCTGCAGTGTGCAATTGGATAAAAGAGAGAACACTTTTAAACAACCGTATCTTCTATAGGAGTGCTCATCTCGAGAACCTGCAAGGCCATGGCCATGGTGTGCCTCCTCCCTAGATGGTGGGCTATAACGCTTGCTGACTCGGGAAACTGGATCATCTCTGCTGGAATAACTTAAGGAAATAAAGTGGAAGTATTTTGCAATCACCTTCTAATATACGAAATATGTACAAACTCTGATAACAAAAATAGAAAAAATATAAATGGTCAGAAAGATTCAAGAGGCATTTCTCCAAAGAAGACACACAAACAGCTAACAAGCTCATGAAAAGATGATCAATATAATGGGTCATTAGGGAAATGCCAATCAAAACCCAAATGAGATACTACTTTATTCCTAAGTAGGCAACAATGTGTGAAGAGGAAAATATCAGGGGTTGTTGGGGATTTAGAAAAACTGGAATTCTGTGCACAAACAAGAGAAAGGTGACAAGGTGCCGCTGCTGTGGAAAACAATGGAAATTTCTTCAACAAACATTGATCACAGAATTATCATATGACTCAGAATTTCCACTCTACATTATGCCCCCAAAATCACTGGAAACTTCTACTGAAATACCAGTACAAGAATGCTCACAGCAGTCCTCTGGTGGAAATGACCCCAAAAGATGAAGTGGTAAACAAGGTGTGTGCACTAGAGCTGCAATGGGTTATTTAATCAGACATAAAAGTGGAGATGGACTCATTACTGCCACATGGATGACCCTTGGAAACATTTATGCTAACAGAAACAATCCAGACACTAATGGTCCTGTCCTGTTTCATTCCGATACTATGATCTGTGGAAACAGGTGCATCAATACAGACAGAATACTGGTTGATGTTTGATAGAAGCTGGATCTGAGAAGAGAATGGTAGTGACTGTTTTAACTGCAGAGCTTTTATTTAGGGCCAATAAAGATGTTTTGGACCTACAGAGATGTGGTGGCATAAGACTCTGAATACACCACATGCTACTTACTTGGTCAATAGTAAATATTTAGTGTGATATGGATGAATTTCACCTCAACAACAAACAGGATCTAGTATACATTAAGTGAACTATGTTTTGTTGCCCCTTACCTATAACTAGTAGTGCAATCATCATCTCTAGGAGAAGAATGGCAACTTCTCCTGGAAGGGCTTGGCTCTTTGAACGGAGCACCTGCATAATTCTCTCTCCCACTTGACAGCAGTCCTGCAAATGAAAAGTACTTATGTGAGGATATCTCAATGGAGAACAATGTTTTAAGGAAATATAAAAATTCAAAACACCACTTTATTTCGTCTTTCCACGACAATGTTTAAATTTACTCTAAGACTCCATTTGGGCTCATGGTTGTATGCGCTGTAAAATGTTACTCTGGAATGTATTATTTCTGACATCTTGTCCTCCTTGTACATCATCCTTAATTTCTTAAATTACCATCAGTGGGAAAAACCTGTCCACTTATGAACAAAGTGCAAGCAATTTCCAATACGTCCACATACATATTTATCAGTGCCCACTTATAGCTTGACTAGCATCTGTCAGCTTTTCCCCTTCTCTACTTTGCACTCTTTCTCACAATGTGTTGTCAACATTACGTTAAACTTCATAATCTTAATGTTACATTCATTGCTCCATGCACTTTCACCTAAGAACTAATAATCCCTTTGCTATGCAAGTATTGAATTACTAGCATCCCAGTTAAAACATTTTCAATTGTTCCCAGAAGCCCACACTATTGAGCCACGTTACGTCTATTTAATTTCAAAAGCAACTTTCTCACTGATCTTAAAACTTTTCTACTATATTTTCAATTACATTTTTGACTGAGGAAAATCCCGTGCTCTTGTGCACTTGGATAGATATTTTAATACTGGAAATATATCATCTGTGCATAGTGATATCTTATTGGGCCAGTACATGCCAAATTAATATATATATATATATATATATATATATATATATATATATATATATACTAGAAGCCTGGTGCACGAAGTTCGTGCACGGCGGGGGGTTGTCCCTCAGCCCAGCCTGTACCCTCTCCAATCTGGGACCCCTGGAGGGATGTCCGACTGCCCACCAGGATCGGGCCTAAACGGGCAGTCAGACATCCCTCTCACAATCCAGGACTGCTGGCTCCCAATTGCTTGCCTGCCTGCCTTCCTGATTGCCCCTAACCGCTTCTGCCTGCCAGCCTGATCACCCCCTAACCACTCTGCTGCCAGCCTGGTTGATGCGTAACTGCTGCCCTGCCAGCCTGTTTGCCCCCAACTTCCCTCCTCTGCCAGCCTGGTCACCCCTAACTGCCCTCTCCTGCAGGGTTGATCACCTCCAACTGCCCTCCCTTGCAGGCCTGGTCCCTCACAACTGCCCTCCCTTGCAGGCCGGGTGCCTCCCAACTGCCCTCTCCTGCTGGCCATCTTGTAGTGGCCATCTTGTGTCCACATGGGGGCAGGATCTTTGACCACATGGGGGCAGCTATATTGTGTGTTGCAGTGATGATCAATCTGTATATTACTCTTTTATTAGATAGGATAGAGGCCTGGTGCATAGGTGGGGGCCAGCTGGTTTGCCCTGAAGGGTGTCCCGGATCAGGGTGGGGTTCCCTTGGGGCGTGGGGCGGCCTGAGCAAGGGGCCTGTGGTGGTTTGCAGGCCGGCCACGCCCCGTGGCAACCCAAGCGGAGGCGTGGTATCTGTAATTTATTTTCCTTCTACAATTGAAACTTTGTAGCCTGGAGCAGAGCCAAGCCTGGGGCTCCCTCCGGGGTGGCAGCCATTTCTGTGGCAGTTAATTCACCTTCTATAATTGAAACTTTGTAGCCTTAAGCGGGTGAGCCCGGCCAGAGTGTGCAGAAAGTTTTGCTTCCCTGTTGCTGCCAGCAACCCTGGCCTGCTCTCTCAAGCTCCATTCTGCCGCCATTTGTTTGAATTTGTTTACCTTCTATAATTGAAACTTTGTAGCTTGAGTGGAGGCTTAGGCCTGCAATGGCTATGGAAAGCTTGGCTTCCTCTGTTACCTGGGAAACCTTGCTCTCTGTGGCTGTAGCCATCTTGGAGGGGGTTATTTGCATACTCGCCCTGATTGGCTGGTGGGCGTGGCTTGGCTGGTGGGCATGGCTTACGTAGCCGAGTGATGGTTAATTTGCATGTTACCATTTTATTAGAGAGGATAATTTTATAATTCATCCCTGATTTAGCATGACCTCTCCTAATGCTCTCTAATTTAAATGTATTAATTTTGGTAATGATGGTAATATAGATTATACTGCTCTTTAGCTGGATTATTTAATGGCTCATATAAAGAGCACTAAACCTCCTTCAAAAATATGAGAAATATTACATCTCCCATAAATATTACTATGTTTCAGTGCTAATTCTTATCCCTAATGCCCATAAATGAGCCTTTTACTAATTTTCTTTGCTCAGTAGCACATCTAAAATTAAAATGGATAGGCTGCTTGTCTGTATTCAAGTGCAGAGGCATATTCTTCTTAACTACACTGATGCTTACAATACTTTCAATTTTCCAACATAATTTTAATGTGAGGGATTTATGGTATACTATAAAACATCTCTCTACTAATATTAATGAGTCACACCTTTTTTCACAACTATGCTCATGCTGTGATTTGGCAACTTGCAATGCCTGACTCATTCAAGTGTGCCTTTTCACCCTCGTTATTATTAAAAACACACCATCTGAACCCATGTCGATCACTTTTTAAGCCTGTTGACAACATACTTACGTTCTATAGATTAAGATGTAGTCATTTGGTCTCTGTATTTCCTCAACCAGTATATGATTCTTGGAAGCACAAAATATATCTTCATGCATTTATGTGCTTCTTACAATTTTCATTCAATAAAAATAAATGTCTGGTCCTTATAAACAGATCTGGCCTTATAATTGAACGCCGTAATACATTTTGGAGTAAGACAACATTACCAAGGTTTCCTCGGAAGAACACATGTTGAAATCAAGATTGTATCCTTCCACACTTGACTTGAAACAAGAGACTTAGTTTGGCTCCATTGAGATCCAAACACAGAAAGAAACTGTAAGAGACAGGGCAGGTTTCAGTTATGATATGCCTACTAGACGCCTGGTGCATGACATTTGTGCATGGGTGGGGGGCGTTGTCCCTCAGCCCAGCCTGCACCTTCTCCAATCTGGGACCCCTTATGGGATCAGGTCTAAATGGGTGGTCGGACATCTCTCTCACAATCCAGGACTGCTGGCTCCCAAGTGCTTGCCTGCCTCTGCCTGATTGCCCCTAACCACTTCTGCCTGCCAGCCTGATCAACCCCTAACAACTCCACTGCCAGCATGATAGATTCCTAACTGCTCCCTGGTTGGTGCAATTGTCCCGAACTGCCCTCCCCTGCTGGCCCGATCACCCCTAACTGTCCTCCCCTGCAGGCCTGGTTGCCCCAAACTGTCCTCCTCTATTGGCCTGGTCACCCCCAACTCTCCTCCCCTGCTGGCCTGGTCACCCCTAACTGCACTCCCCTGCAAGCCTGGTCACCTCTAACTGCCGTCCCCTGCAGGCCTGTTCCCCCCCTGCAACTGTCCTCCCCGGCAGGCCTGGGTCCCCCCAACTGCCCTCCTCTGCTGGATCAGTCACCCCTAACTGCCCTTCCTGCTGGCCTGATCACCCACAACTACCCTCTTCTGCAGGTCTGGTCTTCCCAACTTCCCTCTCCTGCAGGTATGGTCCCCCCAACTGACCTCCCCTTCTCGCCTGGTCCATCCCAACTGCCCTCCTCTGCAGGCCTGGTCCACCCCAACTGCCCTCCTCTACAGGCCTGGTCCCTCCAAACTGCACTCCCCTGCAGGCCTGGTCTTCTCCCTGCCTCCACGACTGACCTCCTCTCCTGGCCTGGTCTCCCCCAACTTCCCTCCTCTGCTGGCCCAGTCACGCCCAACTGCCCCCAACTGCCCTCCCATGCCAGCCATCTTGTGGTGGCCATCTTATGTCCACCTGGGGGCAGCCATCTTTGACCACACAGGAGTGGCCATCTTTTGTCTTGCAGGGGCGGTCAATTTGCATATTACTCTTTTATTAGATAGGATTGTCATGCCTCAAAACAGTTCCTGATGGTGCTATATATTAGAATGTGCACTCACTGGACATTGGAGCTTTCATGCAAAACTCCACCCTGAAACCACGTGAAAGACAACCCTATTGGACAAGAATGTTTGCAGACACTTTAAATTTAGAGGGACTCTGAAGAGGATTAAAAATGGTGGCAGAACCCTAACTGGTTTGGCACAGCCCTAGCTGGATCAAGCACCAGCCTGTGGACTGTAGGGTCCCAGGTTCATTTCAGGTCAAGTGCACATGCCTGGTTTGTGGGCTCAATCTCCAGTATGGGGCCTGCAGGAGGGAGCCAAACAATGATTCTCTCTCATCATTGATGTTTCTATCTCTTTCTCCCTCTTCTTTACTCTCTGAGATAAATAAAAATATATTTTAAAACAATGGTGGCAGAGAAAGTGGATGCTGCAGGGACATGGCCCCAGGAACAAACTGATATGACAACTAAAACACAGAAAAACTTCCTGAATAAACAATGAAAAACTCACAGGAGAGAACCCTGACACCCGAGGCCCGAAGGTGGAGACCACATAGACACTGGTAAGAGGGATGGAGGCAGTAAGGGGCTGGTCAGACACCCACAGACAGAAAAGGAAGTCCTGGAGAGACATCTCAGCTGTGGGGTTTGCCACTGAGAACTCTGGGGTCTAATCTGCAAGCTGGGCCCTCCAGTGGAGAGCACCGAACTGAGGAGGGTACCCATATAACATCTGGCTGTAAAATGCAGCAAGGCTCTGTCTGCCAGGGAGTGATGGCTAGAAATTCAGGCATCCTCTTAGAGGGCCAACACACAAATTTCCCTCTGGAGCCACCCACCTTGTGCCCTGGGAAAGGGAGGGTGAAGTGGACTGCAGCTGTGAGGGCAGAAGTCAGGTCTGGGGACTCGTGGGATAGAACTCAGAAGACAGACACCACAGGTTTCATGGACTGAGTCATTTCCTTATGCAGAGGAAAACATCTTTCCCACACAAACATTTGCCTTGTCTGGGGGTAAGACAGGTAACATACCCTGTCGGAAAACACTGTGCCCAAAGGCCATTGAAGAGATTAAACATGACAATTGTTCTCCAGGCATAAGCCACTGATATTCCTTGTTGAAAAAAAAACTCTCACCACACTTGAGGACGATTGCCTGGGGGTGAGGGGAGACAATTCAAGTCGGAATCCTATCAGTCCATAGACAGAGGTGGTCTCTGGAGGCATTTGAGTCTTTGACTGATCTAATTAGTGAGAAACAGCCTTTAACACCGTCCTTCACTTGACACTGAGAGGTGTAGAAGATCTACCTAACTTATCGTCACAAACCCAAACAGAAAGCCAAATGAGGAAACAAAGAAATAACCCCAAAATGAAAGAACTAAAGAATTCCCAGGAGAAGAGAAAAATGAAGCAGAGATAAGAAATGTATCTGAATCAGAGTTCAGAGTAATCATGGTAAAAATGCTCAACAGTATGAAAAAAGATATAATAACTATAAAAAAAAGAACAGTTCTAGATAAAAAAAAAAATGATATAACACAAATGAAGAACACATTGGAAGAAATACACAGCATGTTAGGGGAGGCTGAGGATTGGATCAGTGAATTAGAAGTCAGAAAGTAAATATCACTCAATCCGAAAACCAGAAAAAAAAAAGCAATAATAAAAAAACAGAAGGATTACTTAAGGGAGCCGTGGAACTACCTGTAACAATATTAGAATAGCAGGTGTGCCAGAAGTGGGAGAAAGGCATAGAGAAGTTGTTTGAAGAAACAATGGCAGAAAACTTCCCTAAGCTGGTAAAGGAAAACGTAACACAAGTTCAGGAGCCATAGAGAACCCCTAATAAGAAAAAGCCAAACAGGTCCATGCGCAGACACATCATAATTAAAATGCCAAAACTTAAAGACAAAGAGAGAATCTTCAAGGCAAAGAGAGAAAATAAATCTGTTTCCTACAATGGAGTTCCCATTAGGCTGACACCTGATTTCTCATCAGAAACTCTACAGGCCAGAAGGGTATGACATGAAGTACTCAAGGTCATGGAAAGCAAGGATCTGAGACCAAGATTACTATATCCAGCAAGTCTTTCATTCAAAATAGACGTTCAAATACAGAGTTTCCCAGACCAAAAAAGAAAAAAAAAAAATTAAAGGTGTACATCGCCATACGTCAGGATTACAAGAAATGCTACAGGGATTGCTGTAATGAGAAGAAACAGAGACAGAAACTTATCCATACAGAAATGAAATGTCAATAAATAACTACCTGTCAATAATAAGGATAAATGGGTAAATGCTCCAATCAAAAGGCATAGGGTAGCAAAACGGATACAAAATCATGACACAAGTATATGCGTTCTACAGGAGCACCACCTCAAAATAACACACACACACACACACACACACACACACACACACACACAGGATGAGAGTGCAGGAATTGGAAAAAAAATTCCATGCAAAGGGAAAAAGAAAAAAGCTGGAGTAGCAATACTCATATCAGACAAAATAGACTTTAAAACAAAGGCCATCACAAAAGACAAAACTGTCCCTGAATAATACTAAGGGGATCAACCAACAAGACAATATAGCCCTGGTAAACATATATGCGCCCTACATAGGAACACCTCAAACCTAATATATAAGAAGCCAGGAGTCGTCATGATGTAAAAGGCCAGATAGAAGACCAAACAGCAGGCTGCCAGTGGGAGGGAGCTCTGGGCCCTGGCCAGGACATGGTGGTGTGAGATAGCTCTGGGCCCCTGGGGGGCGCTGTGGCAGGAGGGAGCTCTGGGAGGAAAGTGGCTTCCTCCTCCCTCCTATCAGGGTCAGAGGTGCAGGTGAATGGCATTCCTGGCTGGTAAATCGCTGACTCAAGCTGACCAATGGCCAATTAAATATGGTCGTAACAGTGATCCTGGTAAGTAAAATCCTCCCTGTGTAACCAAGGTTGCTGTCTTATTCAGAAATGAAGATGGAGAACCTCCTTTTAAGAGGGACTTGCTCATTCATTGTAAACCACATCCCAGTAATTTGAATGCCACTAAAATGAAACAAATCAGTATCCTGTTTCCTACATTAGATGCAATGACATATCCTATTCTTTTTCCACATGGTGAAAAGGGCTGGGGAACAGATAGTGCATTGAGACTCAGAGACAACAGTGTAATCGACAATAATACTAGATGACCTGTAAGCACACGAGTTACACAGAGGCAGTATTATGGATTTCATCTCTCTGCACAGAACATGTTCAATCCTATTTTAAGTGCAGGAAAATTAACTCAGTTTCTTTTGGATTCATATTAAAATGGAAGCCAATCAGATAAATGTCATTAATGCAAACCAATTTAAGATGAAAATTGAAAAATATCGTGGTTTGATAGATTATCTCACATCTAGATCTGAAAATGACAATGTGCCGATTAGTAAAAAATGATAATACTTCCATCATCTTTTGAGGGTAGTCTCAGAAATATGCAGCAGCAATATCAGGGTTCTATGACAAGTGTAACAAAGTATGGCAAGTCCGATTTATTCATAAACATGATGTGCAACCCCAAATGGGCAGATATTACCAACAATTTACAATGCTGGCAAAAAGTAGAAAACAGACCTGACCTGGTAGCCAAGGTTTTTAATATTAAGCTGAATGCTCTTTTAAATGATAGATGTAAATTCCATTTATTTGGCAACGTAATAGCTAAAATTCATGTCATTGCATTTCAGATATGCTGATTGCCTCACACTCACATCATTATTGATCTTAGAAAGTGAATCCATATTGCAAATGAAATATGACATTGACCATATAGTTAAGGCAGAAATTACAGATGAAGACCAGTGTCCTTGACTTTTTCAAATTGTAAAATCAAACATGTTGCGTGGACCATGTGGAATACAATATCCAAATAGTCCATGTATGGAAAAGGGAAAATGTTCAAAGGGATATTTCAAAGAATTCCAAAATGCAACCATTGAAAATATTGATGGATATCCCAAATACAAATGAAGATATGGTAACACCACGTCTGTTGGAAATAAAGTTGGCGATAACACTTGAATTGTCCCTTATAACCTGTATTTGTGCCTTAAATATAACTGTCATATAAACGTTGAAGTCTGTGCATTGGTTAAAAGTGTCAAATATATATTTACTTTTTTAAAATATATTTTTATTGATTTTTTACAGAGAGGAAGGGAGAGGGAGAGAGACTTAGAAACATTGATGAGAAACATTGATCAGGTGCCTCCTGCATACCTTCTACTGGGGATGTGCCCACCACCAAGGTATACCATGCCCTTGACCGGAATCGAACCTGGGACTTTTCAGTCCACAGGCTGACGCTCTATCCACTGAGCCAAACCAGTTAGGGCCAAATATTTATTTAAATGTGTCTATAAATGTCAGGATTGTGCACATATTCCAATTTCTGAAAAGAAATATTATCAATCATGACCAAGTACAGGACTTCAATGACTCCAGGTATATGAGTGCTCCTGAGGCTGTTTGGAGACATTTTGCAATGCAAATGCATGACCAATCTCATGCAATTACAAGATTAGCTATTCATTTGCCAAATGACCAGAATTTGTATTTTCATACTGATGATTTTGCTGAAGTTATACATAGGGCTAAAAGGCATAACTCAACTTTGATGGCTTGGTTATTATTGAATAGAGAAGATTCTGATGCACACAATTATTGTTATTGGGAGATTACACAACATTATGTGTTTAATCATTCTTTGTGGATAAAACGCCAAAAGGACGGGAATAAAGTATTAGGTAGAAAGTTCACTGTGAGCTCTAGAGAACCAGAACGATATTACCTTAGACTTTTGCTTCTGCGTGTAAAAGGTGTGATAAATTTTGCTGATATGCATACTTTAGGAGGTGTAATTTATGATACATTTCGTGAAGTTGCTAAACATAGAGGATTATTAATCGACGACAGTATCTGGAAAGATACAATTGACAATGCGATCATCCTTAATCTTCCCAAACAACTACAGCAACTTTTTGCATATATCTCTGTGTTTGGATGTCCTTCTGATGCAGACAAATTATGGGATTAGAATAAATCTCATATTATTGAAGATTTTTGTTGGAAATTACACCGAAGAGAAGGCGCCTTTGTGAACTGTGAAATGCATGCCCTTAACAAAATTCAAGAGGTATTCACATTGCATGGAATGAAATGTTCACATTTCAAACTTCCAGACTATCCTTTATTAAGGAATACAAATACATGCGATGAATCGTATGGGCAACAAGTTCTCTGAATGATGAACAGTTGGAAGCATTTCAGACTATAACTTCAGCCATCGAAGATCAAACAGTACACCCCAAAGGCTTTCTCTTGGATGGTCCAAGTGGTGGTGGAAAAAAATATCTGTATAAAGTTTTAATACATTATATTAGAGGTCATGGTGGTCCTGTTTTACCCACAGCGTCTACAGGAATTGCTGCAAATTTACGTCTTGGTGGAAGAACTTTTCATTCCCAACATAAATTACCAATTCCATTAAATGAAACTTCAATTTCTAGACTTGATATAAAGAGTGAAGTTGCTAAAAACCATTATAAAGGCCCAACTTCTTACTATTGATGAATGCTCCATGGCACCCAGTCATGCTATAAATGCTATAGATGGATTACTAAGAGAAATTATGAATTTGAATGTTGCATTTGGTGGGAAAGTTCTCCTTCTCAAAGGATATTTTCGACAATGTCTCAGTATTGTGCTGCATGCTATGCAATCGGCCATAGTACAAACAGGTTGAAAGTACTGTAGTGTGTGGGGATGTTTAAGAAAGTTGTCTTTTAAAACAAATATGAGATCAGAGGATTCTGATTATAGTGAGTGTTTAGTAAAAGTTGGAGATGAGAAACTGGATAGCAGTTTTCATTTAGGAATGGATATTATTGAATCCCCTGTGAAATTGTTACGGATCTATTATTGAAGCTACCTTTGGAAATACTATACCTATACATAACATTAAAATATATATCTAAATATGTGATTCTTTGTCCAAAAAAAATGAGCAAGTTCAAAAATTAAATGAAGAAATTTTGCATATACTCGATGGAGATTTTCACACATATTTGAGTGATGATTCCATTGACTCAACAGATGATGCTGAAAAGGAAAGTTTTCCCAATGAATTTCCTAATAGTATTACTCCTTCAGGAATGCCATGTCATAAATTAAAATATAAAGTGGGTGCAAACATAATGCTACAAAGAAATCTTAATAGTAAACGGGGTCTTTGAATGGCACTAGATTTATTATCAAAAAATTGTGACCGAACATTATCCAAGCTGAAGTATTAATAGGACCTGCAGAAGAAGAGTTTCTTCTGATTCCAAGAATTGATTTGTCCCCATCGGGCACTGGCCTCCCATTTAAATTAATTTGAAGACAGTTTCCCATGATGCCAGCGTTTGCGATGACTATTAATAAATCACAAGGACAAACTCTAGACAGAGTAGGAATATCCCTAACTGAATCCATTTTCGCACATGTTGCCTTGTCTCAAGTTTGAAGAGGGCGTGATGTTAAAGTCAAAGTTGTAAACAGTTTCTCTCAAGGGACATCAGTCAAGCACTCTGAAAGTGTTTTCACTCTTAATGTGGTATACAGGGAGATGTTAGAATGAGTTTAATCAATTTATTAGTCATTGTTTGTATCAGTGTTGTTTTTACATCATGTTTTTCTTGTTTTTATATCATGTCTTTGTTGTTATTATATCATGTTTGTTGTTTATTTATTAAGTTTATATATTATATTCATATACATCTTACTAATTTTTTCATCTCTGACATGTCTACTATAGAGAAAGGCAAATAGCAATATTAATATATTTCCTCTTATTAATTCCCTCTTAATGTGCACGGATTCCATGCCCCGGGCCACTAGTGTGTGTGTGTGTGTGTGTGTGTGTGTGTGTGTGTGTATATATATATATATATATATATATATATATATATATGAAGCAAACAAACAAATTCAATTTCTAGATCACTTTAACAGAGAGCTTAACAACAGGACAGTCACAGTAGGGGACTTTTAACACTCCCCTGACTTGACTGGATAGGTCTTCCATGTGAAAAATAAACAAGGAAACAGAGACTCTCAAGGGCACACTGGATCAGATGAATTTTATTGACATTTTAGAACGTTTCATCCCAACGCAGCAGAATATACATTTTTCTCAGGTGCACCTGGATCATTCCCAAAGATAGACCATGTTAAGTCACATAACAAGTCCCTACAAGTTCAAGAAGATTGAAATCATATCAAGCATCTTCTTAGGTAACAGTGGAATGAAATGAGAAATCAACTAGAGTAAAAACACCCAGAGACATTTAAGCACCTGGAGTCTAAATAGCATGCTATTAAACAATGAATTGGTTACCAATAAGATCAAGGGAAAATGAAAAACTTCCTGGAAAGAAATGAAAATGAACAAACAACAACACAATATTTCTGGGAAACAGCAAAAGCAGTCCTGAGAGGAAAGTTCATAGCAATACAGGCATATCTAAAAAAACATCCAAAAAGCAAAAAAAAAACAAACCAAAAAAAACAAAAAAAAACACAAAAAACACACACACAAAAACAAAACACAAGAAATATCAGGAAATAAACTATTTACTCAATACAACTTAAGAATCAGAAAAAGAACAACAAGAAAATCCCAGAGTAAGTAAAAGGAAGGAAATAATAAAGATTAGAGCAGAAATAAATAACATAGAGACTGAAAAAAAATACAAAAATCAATGACACCAAGAGCTAATTATTTGAAAGGATAAACAAAATCCATAAACAATTAGCCAGACTAATCAAGAATCAAAGAGAGAGGCCCCACATAGATGAACTCAGAAAGGAAAGTGGAGGAGTAACCACTGGCACCACATAAATACAAAGGTTGTAAGAAAATACCATGAACACCTATATGCCAAGAAGCTGGGCAATGTGGATATATATAATGCCCAAGGCACATGCCTCTGTTTCCTTTAGCAGGGGACTGGTGAGGAGGCGGGGGGAGGGGGGGAGAGGGGGAGGGGACTGGCGGGGGGGCGGGGGAGGGGACTGGTGGGGGGAGGGGGGCGGGGGAGGGGGCGGGGCAGGGAGGGGGTGGGGGGAGGGGACTGGCGGGGGGAGGGGGGCAGGGGTGGGGGCGGGGCAGGGAGGGGGTGGGGGGAGGGGACTGGCGGGGGGGGCGGGGCAGGGCGGGGACCCGCGGGGGGGAGGGGCGGGACGGGGCGGGGGGTGGGGGGAGGGGACTGGCGGGGGGGGGCGGGGTGGGACGGGGGGGAGGGGACTGGCGGGGGGGGGGGGGCGGGGGGGACCGGAGGGGGGGGGCTGGGGGCGTGGGGGGCGGCGGCGGAAGGGGAAAGGCCCTGGGATGGCACTCAGCAAGCGAATTCTGCCCTGCAGAGCTGTGATTGGACAAGCGGAGGTGCACAGGACGAAGGGATGCCCAGGAAGCCTCAGAGCCCAGGCCAGTAGGTGGGCTTCCTCAGGAACATCCGGCTCCGGCTCCAGGGGCCCGGCTCATACACCAGGGCTGTGAGTGAGGGGCGGGGCTCTGCAGGGTGACGCCCACTGTCCTGTCCGTGATTGGAGAAGACTTTTCAGGAGCCCACCCAGAGACAGCAGGCGGGGCCTGGACAGGCTCCTTCTGTACCACATGCTCATATCACCAGCGCCTGCGCATGAGCGCAGTGTGAGCCCGCTCAGCACAGCCAGGCCCCGGATGCGTGCACGCTGAGCAAGTGCCCGCCTCGAGTCAGCAGGCTCTGCACCCGCCTGCTCCTTCCCTGCACTAGTCTCAGGGCCAGGGAGCACCCGGAGGAAGGCTGTGTTGGGAGACAGAGGGGCTCCTGGGGGCCGCGGGGCTTCCTCTGCGTTCCGCTAGGGGGCCTTCAGCTGAAGGGCGGCTGGGGCCACAGAGTGCACCCTAGGGCCTTTGCACCAGGCAGGGCAGGGCAAGCAGGATGGCCCAGGGGGCTTTTAGCTACACCGCGGAGCAGGAAGGTGGTGATAACCAGGAAATAAAGGCAGAGGAGGTTCGGAGGGCTGCCTTGGGGCAGGAGCAGGAGAACAACATGCAGGTGCTGGAGGCTGTGTCCCCGGAGCTGAGGTTGGAGGCAGGTGAGGAGGTTTGGCTAGATGTTGAGTGGGGGAGGGAGGAGGAATGTGTGGCTGCAGAGCAGTTTGTGCAGGGAGAGGAGGCTGAGGTGCAGCAGGGAACCCAGAGTGAAGATCAAGGGGAAGACAAGGGGGAGGAGTTGCAGGCACAGGTGCAGCTAGTCCTGTGGCAGGAGGGCCTTCTGCAGGTGGTGCCAGGGCAGGGCATGTGGGCAGGGGAGGAGGTTTTCGCAGATCTGCAGTTGGGGAGGCAGGAGGAGGTGGTGAGTGAAGCGCTGAGGCTGGAGGAACAGGCGCCTGGGGTCCTAGAAAGGTCCTATGGCCAGGATCAGGGGTGGATGGAGGAGCCATTAATTGCAGGGGAGCAGTTTGTCCAGAATGGGGAGGGGCAGGGCGCCATTGAGGCCATGGAGCTGGTGGGAGAGGTGGAACCACTGCCAGAGGCAGACGTAAAGCCACAAGAAGAGAAGCCAGTGCAGCAGGAGCAGGCCCAGTCAGGGCCCTGGGGCAAGTGCACCTGGTCCCCGCTGGAGGTGCTCCAGGCCCTTCAGTTGGAGATGGAGCCCGTGAATGAGCAAGCCAGCAGGGACTTCTCTCGGCTCAGGCGCAGGACTCGGCAGAGACTCAAGCCTTATTTTGAACAGAGAAGCCTCAATATCCAGCGCATCCCTGGGTT
The DNA here is from genome assembly GCF_951640355.1 of Cnephaeus nilssonii. Lineage (NCBI taxonomy): Eukaryota > Metazoa > Chordata > Mammalia > Chiroptera > Vespertilionidae > Cnephaeus > Cnephaeus nilssonii. The sequence continues at coordinate 10,471,537 of NC_137096.1, read as the reverse complement.
CTGGGCCACAGCTGTATCCTTTTTTTTTTTTTTTTCTAAAAATATATTTTATTCATTTAGTTAAAATTTCTTTATTGATTAAGGCATTATATGTGGGTCCTTATTCCACCATTACCTGCCAATCCTCCCCACTCATATCTGCACCCCCCACCCCCCGGTGTCTGTGCCCATTGGTTAGGATTATATGCATGCATACAAGTCCTTTGGTTGATCTTTCACACTTATACCCACCCTCCCCTACCTTCCCTCTAAGGTCTCATGGTCTGATCAATGTTTCTCTGTCTCTGGATCTGTTTTTGTTAATCAGTTTATGTTGTTCATTATATTCCGTAAATGAGTGAGATCATGTGATATTTATCTTTCTCTGACTGGCTTATTTCACGTAGCATAATGCTCTCCAGTTCCATCCCTGCTGTTGCAAATGGTAAGAACTCCTTTTTCACTGCTCCATAGTATTGCATTGTGTAGATGTACCACAGTTTTTTAATCCACTCCTCTGCTGATGGGCAGTTTGGCTGTTTCCAAATCTTAGCTATGGTGAATTGTGCTGCTATGAACATAGGGGTGCATGTATCCTTTCCAATTGGTGTTTCTAGTTTCTTGGGATATATTCCTAGAAGTGGGATCACTGGGTCAAATGGGAGTTCCATTTTTTATTTTTTAAGGATATCACTTACTGTTTGTTCTCCACAGTGGCTGCACCAGTCTGCATTCCCACCAGCAGGGCACGAGGCCCCCTTTTTCTCTGCATCCTCGCCAGCACTTGTCCTTTGTTGATGATAGCCGTTCTGACAGGTGTGAGATGGTACCACATTGTTGTTTTGATTTGCATCTCTCAGATGATGTGTGACTTTGACCATGTTTTCATCTGTCTCTTGGCTTTTCTTCTGTCTTCTTTTGAAAAAAGTGTCTATTTAGGTCCATTGCCCATTTTTTGATTGGGTTGTTTATCTTCCTTTTGTTATGGTGTATGAGTTCCTTGTAAATGTTGGAGAGTAAACGCTTATCAGTGATAATATTGGCAAATATGTTCTCCAGTGCAGTGGGCTTTCTTGTTGTTTTGTTGATAGTTTCTTTTGTTGTGCGAAAGCTTTTTATTTTTATGTAGTCCCATTTGTTTATTTTCTCTTTAGTTTCCATTGCCCTAGGAGATGGATCGGTGAAGTTATTGCTTTGGCATATGTCTGCCTGTGGATTCCTCTAATATTTTTCTGTTTTCCCGTCTTACAGTTAAGCCCTGTATCCATTTTTAATTTATTTTTGTGTATGGTTGGTGGTCTAGTTTCATTTTTTTGCATGTATATGTCCAATTATCCCAACACCGTTTATTGAAGAGACTGTCTTGACTCGATTGTATGTTCATGCCTCCTTTGTGGAATATTAATTGAGCATAGTGGTTTGGGTCAATTTCTGGGTTCTGTATTTGATTCCATTGGTCTATATGACTGATCTGGTGCCAGTACCAGGCTGTTTTGAGAACACTGGCTTTGTCATACAGCTTGATGTCTGGTATTGAGATCCCAGCTACTTTGTTCTTCTGCTGTATCCTTGAGGGTAAAGGCAGGGGACCCCAAGGTGCATGGGACAGTGCAGGAGAAAGGTGTCAGCGGGGATGGTTTGGATAGAAAAGAGAAACATTGGAGACAAGCTCAGGTAATGAGCCCCAGTCTGGCTCAGGATCATGGTGACAACCTCTCTCTTTTATGGGCACTGCAGAACCGATACCTGTGGGTCCAGGGTCAGAGCTCCAACACAAATGCAAGCATAGGCCGGGTGCTGTTGCCCACAGATGGGGCTATGTTGCACGGGTACTTCCGGGACTAACTAATGTTTCCCTTGAGGCCTTCTGTATGTCCAGCTCTTCAGTCAGAAGCAGCAATGAGTGATGTGTAGCCTGTCAAGCCCTCAGCTTGCAACAATCTGTTGGGCATCAGGTCTGTCAGGAAACAGTGGCACTGTCGGCCAGGAGAGGCCAGGCCAAGCTGCACTTTCTAGCTGGTCCATGTCCAGCTTCCAGGGTGCAGGCTCCTTGACCCAAAGCAGTTTTTCAACCACCCGGAGTTGTCGGCCATGATCAGCATCCAAGATGAAAACATGCTCGGCCACATGATCGACTTGAAGGTCAGGCCGCCCACTCCAAGGAGCGGTGGGAGGGCAGGAGAGTAAATGGCCTGTCCCTAGAAAACAGCTAAAGGCGGGTACCCTGGGCTGCAACTTCACTCTCTGGATCCACTTTCCGTCTGCAGGTGAGGGAAGTCAGGCATCCTGAAGATCGCTGCACCATTAGCCTGTACTTCCACCGCAACCCCTACTTCCGCAACCATGTGATTGTGAAGGAGTATCTCATCACCGTCACAGGTAAGAGGAGGCTCCCTGCATGGGCCATAGCTGGTGGTGGGCAGAAGTTGGAAGGTGATGCCCCGTGTCACATACCCCTCTCCTGCAGGATACAGGGCGTCCCGTGCCACTCCCATTCAGTGGTACCAGCGTTGTGAACGGGAAGCCTACAGCCACAGACACCGGCACAGCAGCCTCTCCCTCTTCAACTGGTTCTCTGACCACAGCTTGGCAGGATCTGGCAGGATTGCTGAGGTGGGCCATCCCTGGCCATGCCAGCACACAGCTTCGTGTGTGCCCCTGCTGCTTGGGTTTGTAATCGGGTCCCTGCCCTCTCCTGACCCAGCCCTGTTTGCCCTACCAGATCATCAGCAAGGACCTGTGGCTAAACCCCCTGAAGTACTATGAGAGGACGATGGCTTCAGGTGAGGGGATGGGACTGGGGAGGAGGGGCCGCCTGGGCTCTCTGCCAGGTAGCTGGGCCACTATTTTTCTCTCACTGGGTCACCTGGAGGCTGGGCGGGATACATACTGTGACACTGGGTCCTCAGGGCATGGGTGTGAGACAGGAACTACCTGCACAGCAAGCACAATGCAATTCCTGTTCAGGCAGGTGAGGCTTAGGCAAGAGGAAGGGGTGTGCATGCCCACTGTCACTCAGAAACAAAGCAGATTCCTTGAGCCACTCCTCTGAACTCTCCCTCCAGGCTGCCCACCCCACCCTCAGGCCTTGCCACCTGCCCCTCAACAGGGGCTGGCATGGCATGTTCTTCCTACACCCCTTTCCACAGATGTCTGTGAATCTTCCTCATGCAAAGGCCTAGGCCCGTGGTTGGAAAACTCATTAGTCAACTGAGCCAAATATCAACAGTACAACAATTGAAATTTCTTTTGAGAGCCACATTTTTAAAACTTAAACTTCTTCTAGGGCCACTTCTTTAAAATAGACTCGCCCAGGCCGTGGTATTTTGTGGAAGAGCCACACTCAAGGGGCCAAAGTGTCCCATGTGGCTCGCGAGCCCCAGTTTGCCGACCTAGGGCCTAGGCTGCTGTGCCACCATGCCACGTTGCTCTATTGCTGCTCACCACCATCACCTATTTCCCTAAGGTCTCCACTTCCTCCCTGGCCAGCGGGAGAGGCCTGCTCCTTATCAGTAGGTTAGGGTGCGAAGTGTCTTCCACAGTGCTGCAGGAATCCTTCCTGATCCCAGTTGTCACAGTGATGTGAACAGTTGTTTTGCAGCCTTGTGGGAGGTTCCTCGATCCTTTTTTCCATTTAGGTTTTCCAAGGAGAATACCTAATTTGTTTACCTTTCCTAACTGGAAACAGGGCAGCATGCCATGAAGAAGAACACCCTGTTTCATTTTGTATGAAGTTCAGTTCAAAGTCTTTATGCACTTATAGTCAAAGACAAAATGGGTAATTTAGGAGCAAGAATTCAATTCACCATCCAAACACATTGCTTCTGTGTTTTGAGTAAAATCAGACAAGATATTCCATTTTGTCAAAAACTTGATTCTGAATATGTTAGCAACACAAATGTTCAATTTAAACATTTAAGTATATTGTGATGTAAATCAATACTTATGAAATAACCTTGAAAATTCAAACTTTGCATCCTATGCAGAAACTTCATAAAGGGACCTACAATTCTTGTTTCTTCTCCAAATACACCATTTGCTTTTTGTCATTCTTAAATAATAGAAGACAGTTTCTTTTTTTTTTTCACTTGTTTACTATTTTTTTTATTGAGGTATTATATGTGTACATATCTTACCATTACCCTCCCACCCCACACCCATACATGCCCTCACCCCCCAGAGTTTTGTGTCCATTGTTTATGCTTATATGCATGCATACAAGTCCTTCGTTTGATTTCTTATCTCCCCCACCTCTCCCTAACTTTCCCCCTGTAATTTGAAAGTCTGTTTGTTGCTTTACTGTCTCTGTATCTATCTTTTTGTTCATCAGTTTATAATGTTCTTTATTATCCATAAATGAGTGAGATCATGTGGTATTTTTCTTTCATTGACTGGCTTATTTCACTTAGTATAATATTCTCCAATTCCATCCAGGTTGCTGCAAATCATGAGAATTCCTTCTTTTTTATGGCAGCATAGTATTCCATTGTGTAGATGTACCACAGTTTTCTGATCCAGTCATCTGCTGACGGGCACCTAGGCTATTTCCAAATCTTAGCTATTGTAAATTGTGCTGCTATGAACATAGGGGTGCATATATCCTTTCTGATTGGTGTTTCTGGTTTCTTCGGATATATTCCCAGGAGTGGGATTACTGGGTCAAATGGCAGTTCCATTTTCAGTTTTTTGAGGAAACTCCATACTGTTCTCCACAGTGGCTGCACCAGTCTGCATTCCCACCAGCAGTGCACGAGGGTTCCTTTTTCTCCGCATCCTCGCCAACACGTGTCGTTTGTTGATTTGTTGATGATAGCCATTCTGACAGGTGTGAGACGGTACCTCATTGTTGTTTTGATTTGCATCTCTCGGATAATAAGTGACTTTGAGCAAGTTTTCATGTGTCTATTGGCCTTCCTTCTGTCTTCTTTTGAAAATATTCTGTTTAGGTCCGTTGCCCATTTTTTTATTGGATCATTTATCTTCCTTTTATTAAGTTGCATACGCTGCCTGTAGAAGTTGGAGATTAAACCTTTATCAGTGATAGCATTTCCAAATATGTTCTCCCATCCAGTGGGCTTTCTTGCTGTTTTGTTGATGGTTTCTTTTGCTGTAAAAAAGGTTTTTATTTTGATGTAGTCCCATTTGTTAATTTTCTCTTTAGCTTCTATTGCCCTAGGGGCAGTGTCAGTGAAGTTCGTTTGGCATATGTCTGAGATTTTGTTGCCTGTGGATTCCTCTAGTATTTTTATGGTTTCCCGTCTTATGTTTAAGTCCTGTATCCATTTTGAGTTTATTTTTGTGTATGGTGTAAGTTGGTGATCTAGTTTCATTTTTTTGCATGTGTGTGTCCAATTTTCCCAACACCATTTATTGAAGAGACTGTCTTGACTCCATTGTATGTTCATGCCTCCTTTGTCAAATATTAATTGAGCATAGTGGTTGGGGTCGATATCTGGATTCTCTATTCTGTTCCATTGATCTATATGTCTGTTCTTGTGCCAGTACCAGGCTGTTTTGAGAACAGTGGCTTTGTAATACAGCTTGAAATCTGGTATTGAGATCCCTCCTACTTTATTCTTCTTTCTCAGGATTGCTGCGGCTATTCGGGGTCTTTATTTATTCCAGATGAATTTTTGGAGAGTTCTTTCCAGGTCTGTGAAATATGCTGTTGGTATTTTGATGGGGAGTGCATTGAATGTGTAGATTGCTTTGGGTAGTATGGACATTTTAATGATGTTGATTCTACCAATCCATGAACATGGTATGTTCTTCCATCTGTTTACGTCTTCCTCTATCTCTTTTTTCAGTGATCTGTAGTTTTCTGCGTATAGGTCTTTTACCTCCTTAGTTAAGTTTATTCCTAGGTATCTTAATATTTTTGGTGCGATGGTAAATGGGATTGCTTTTTTAGTCTCTCTTTCTGTAAGTTCACGATTGGTTTATAGGAATGCCTTAGATTTCTTGGCGTTAATTTTGTATCCCGCTACATTGCCGAATTCATTTATTAATTCTATTAGTTTTTTGATGGAATCTTTTGGGTTTTTTATGTACAATATCATGTCATTTGCAAATAAGGACAGCTTCACTTCTTCTTTTCCAATTTGGATGCCTTTTATTTCTTCTTCTTGCCTAATTGCGATAGCTAATACTTCCAGTACTATGTCAAACAGGAGTGGTGAGAGTGGGCATCCCTGTCTTGTTCCTGTTCTTAGGGGAAATGGTTTTAGTTTTTGCCCATTGAGTATGATGTTTGCTGTGGGTTTATCATTTACTAGAAGCCCGGTGCACGAAATTCGTGCACGGCATGGGGTTGTTCCTCAGCCCAGCCTGTACCCTCTCCAATCTGGGACTCCTGGAGGGATGTCCGACTGCCCGTTTAGGCCCGATCGGATCAGGCCTAAACGGGCAGTCGGACATCCCTCTCACAATCCAGGACTGCTGGCTCCCGACTGCTTGCCTGCCTGCCTTCCTGATTGCCCCTAACCACTTCTGCCTGCCAGCCTGATCACCCCCTAACCACTCCGCTGCCAGCCTGGTTGATGCTTAACTGCTCCCCTGCCAGCCTGTTTGCCCCCAACTTCCCTCCTCTGCTGGCCTGGTCACCCCTAACTGCCCTCTCCTGCAGGGTTGATCACCTCCAACTGCCCTCCCTTGCAAGCCTGGTCCCTCTCAACTGCCCTCCCTTGCAGGCCGGGTGCCTCCCAACTGCCCTCTCCTGCTGGCCATCTTGTGTTCACATGGGGGCAGGATCTTTGACCACATGGGGGCAGCTATATTGTGTGTTGCAGTGATGATCAATCTATATATTACTCTTTTATTAGATAGGATAGAGGCCTGGTGCACGGGTGGGGGCCAGCTGGTTTGCCCTGAAGGGTGTCACAGATAAGGGTGGGGGTTTCCTTGGGGTGTCGGGCGGCCTGAGTGAGGGGCCTGTGGTGGTTTGCAGGCCGGCCACGCCTCCCAGCAACCCAAGGGGAGACCCTGGTATCTGGAATTTATTTTCCTTCTACAATTGAAACTTTGTAGCCTGGGGCGGCAGCCATTTCTGGGGCGGCAGCCATTTCTGTGGCACTTAATTCACCTTCTACAATTGAAACTTTGTAGCCTTAAGCTGGTGAGCCCGGCCAGGGTGTGCGGAAAGCTTTGCTTCCCCTGTTGCCGCCGGCAACCCTGGCCTGCTGTCTCACGCTCCATTCTGCTGCCATTTGTTTGAATTTGTTTACCTTCTATAATTGAAACTTTGTAGCTTGAGTGGAGGCTTAGGCCTGCAACGGCTATGGAAAGCTTGGCTTGCTCTGTTACCTGGGAAACCTTGCTCTCTGTGGCTGTAGCCATCTTGGTTGGGGTTAATTTGAATACTTGCCCTGATTGGGTGGTGGGCGTGGATTGGTTGGTGAGTGTGGTTTATGTAGCGGAGTGATGGTTAATTTGCATATTACCATTTTATTAGAGAGGATAGCTTTTATTATGTTGAGGTATGATCCTTCTATTCCCACCTTGTTGAGAGTTTTTATCAAGAAGGGGTGTTGGATTTTGTCAAATGCTTTTTCTGCATCTATTGATATGACTATGTGATTTTTATCTCTCAATTCGTTTATGTGATGTATCACATTTATTGATTTGCGGATATTGTACCATCCTTGCATTCCCGGGATAAATCCTACTTGGTCATGATGTATGATCTTTCTGATGTATTGCTGGAGCCAATTTGCTAGGATTTTGTTGAGGATTTTGGCATCTATGTTCATGAGGGATATTGGTCTGTAATTCTCTTTCATTGTGTTGTCTTTATCTGGTTTTGGTATTAGGGTGATGCTGGCTTCATAGAAGGAGCCTGGCAGTGTTCTTTCCTCTTGAATTTTTTGGAATAGTCTGAGGAGGATAGGTTTTAGTTCTTCCTTGAATGTTTGGTAAAACTCTCCTGTGAAGCCGTCTGTCCCCGGGCTTTTGTTTGCCGGAAGCTTTTTGATGACTGCTTCAATTTCTTCCATAGTTACTGGCCTGTTGATCTGTTTAGATTCTTCCTGATTGAGTTTTGGAAGGTTGTATTTGTCTAGGAATATGTCCGTTTCCTCCAGGTTGTCCAGTTTGTTGGAATAGAGTTGTTCGTAATATTTTGTAACAATCCTTTGTATTTAGTCGGGGTCTGTTGTTATTTCACCTCTTTCATTTCTGATTTTGTTTATTTGGGTCCTCTCTCTTTGCTTCTTGGTGAGCCTGGCTAGAGGTTCATCAATCTTGTTTATCCTTTCAAAGAACCAGCTCTTGGTTTTGTTGATCTTTTGTATTGTTTCTTTGGTCTCTATGTCGTTTATCTCCGCTCTGATCTTTATTATTTCTTTCCTTCTTCTTGGGCTTTTCTTGTTGCTCTCTCTCTAACTCTTAGAGTTTTTGGGTTAGGTAATTTATTACCATTGTTTCTTGTTTTTTGCAGTAGGCTTGTAGAGCTATGAACTTCCCTCTCAGGACTGCTTTCACTGTGTCCCATAGATTTTGGATTGTTTTGTTTTCATTGTCATTTGTTGCCATAATGTTTTTTTGTTTCTTCCTTGATGTCTTTGGTAACCCAGTCATGGTTTAATAGCATGCTGTTTAGTCTCCATGTGTTTGATTTCTTTGGGTTGGTTTTATTGTAGTTGATTTCCAGTTTTATGCCACTGTGATCTGAGAAGATACTTGATATGATTTCTATCTTCTTGAATTTGGAGAGACTTTGCCTATGTCCTAACATATGGTCTATCTTTGAAAATGACCCATGCACTTGAGAAGAATGTATATTCTGTGGCTTTGGGGTGGAATGTTCTGAAGATGTCGATTAATTCCATCTGGTCTAGTGAGTCATTTAGGATTGATGTTTCTTTGCTGATTTTTTGTTTAGAGGATTTGTCCAATGGTGATAGTGGGGTATTGAAGTCTCCTACTATGATTGTATTGCTGTCAATCTCTCCTTTGATATCTTCCAGGAGTTTTTTTAATGTATCTTGGTGCTCCTGTATTGGGTACATACATGTTTACCAGAGTTATTTCTTCTTGTTGGATTTCTCCCTTTACTATTATGAAGTGGCCTTCATTATCTCTTGTTATGTCCTTCACTTTGAGATCTAATTTGTCAGATATAAGTATTGCTACCCCAGCTTTTTTTCATTTCCATTTGCCTGGAAAACCTTTTTCCATCCCTTTACTCTCAGTCTGTATGCATCCTTTTTTTTGAGGTGTGTTTCCTGTAGACAGCAGATATATGGGTTTTGTTTTCTTATCCAATCTGTTACCCTGTGTCTTTTGATTGGGGCATTCAATCCATTTACATTTAAAGTTATTATTGATAGGCACTTATTTGTCGCCATTTTTATTCTATACCCCTGTGTTCCTTCTTTGCTTCCTATTTCTTTCTTTCTTTCTTTTTTTTATAGCAGACCCTTGAGCATTTCTTTCATTGCTGGATTGGTGGTGATAAAATCCCTTAGCCCTTTTTTGTCTGTGAAGCTCCTGATTTCACCTTTAATTTTGATTGATAGCCTTGCTGGGTACAGTATTCTTAGATTGAGACCCTTCCTTTGCATGACTTTGTATATTTCATTCCATTCCCTTCTGGCCTGATGAGTTTCTGTTGAGAAATCAGTTGCTAGTCTGATGGGGGTTCCTTTGTATGTAACTTTCTGTCTCTCTCTGGCCGCTTTTAAGATTCTTACTTTGTCATTGGTGTTTGCCAACTTAATTATAATGTGCCTTGGCATCGGTCTTTTGGGGTTCATTTTGCTTGGAACTCTGTGAGCTTCTTGGATTTGTGTGGTTTTTTTCTTCCCTATATCAGGGAAGTTTTCCATCATTATTTCTACAAACAGGTTTTCTATTCCTTGCTCCGTTTCCTTTCCTTCTGGTACCCCTATTATCCTGATGTTGTTTTGTTTTGTTTGTCCCGAAGTTCCCTTAGGCTCTCCTCATGCTTTCTAATTTTTGTTTCTAGAAGCTGTTGTAATTGGGTATTTTTTTCCATCTTGTCTTCTAGCTCACTTATGCGGTTCTCTGCTTCTTCTAGTCTACTCTTGATGCTTTCTATTGAGTTCTTTACAGCAGTGATGTCACTTTTCATTTCTTCTTGGTTCTTCTTCATTTCCTCTTGGTTCTTACTCATATTGTCGAATTTGTCTTCCATCCTTTTCAGCCACCTTATGACCATTTCTCTAAATTCTTTCTCTGATAGGCTGTTTGCCTCTAATTCGTTTACTTCCTTTTCTGGTGATGCCTGCTTCTCTTTCCTATGGGTGCTATTTCTATGTCTCCCCATGGTCTCTCTTCTCCGGATGTCTGGTTATATAGTTCTCTCTCTCCGGCGTTGATTTAAAGGTACAAAATACAACACAACCAGGCACAACACACAAGGCCCTGAACAGAATTTTATTCACGATATGAATAACCTCCAATAAAGGTAACCACCAGAGAAAGACAAATTAGGGAATAGGAGTGGAAGAGGGAGAGTAAAAAGAAAGAAAGAAAAAAAAAAGAGTGTGAATCTGAACTTGGGAAAAGAGCAGAAAAAAAATGAAAAGAAAAAAAAGTAAGAGAGACAAGAACAATACTAAGAGAGAAAAGGGGAACAAGCTATATATATGGGGAGTAGACTCCACTAGAACAACCACTAATCCCAGCAAATTCCAGCAACACGAGCCTGGAGATTAATGCAAACTGCAACACCAACTAATATCAAGTGAGGCAAGGGAAAACAAAAGTAAAAAACAAACAAAAACAAAGCAAACAAAAGAACCAACCAAACAAACAAAAAGAATAATCAAAACAATCTCATAAAAAAGCATAAAAATTCAATCTAATCAACATTCAAGCGAACAACAACAAAAGGCCAGAGAGAAAAATAATTTTTTTAAGGTAGCGTAGAGAGAGGTATGTATGGATTTGGAGCAGGGAGTTGGGAATTAGATATATAAGTAGGGTGAAATTTTAGCAGAGGGTAAACTGAAAAAGTAGGGAAAATCTAAAGCCAGAAAGGGTTAAGATAAACAGGAGACCAAAAGGGGAGAGGTTAGGAGGAGAGTGATGGCAAAATGTTAGCGTTGAGATAGGGTAAGGGAAAGAAGCAAATAGAATGTAGGACACTCATGCCAAAATACAAGAAAGGGAAAATCAAATGACATTAAAAAAAAGTAAAATAATAGTAATAATAATGCTGATTGAAAATAAAAATGTAATAATTAAAAGGTGAAAATCGAGTGAGGGAAAACAAAAAAAATTTAGTTTCTTAAGTAAAAGATGCAAAAAATAAAAATAAAAATAAATAGAATAAAAAAATTGAAAAAAGAATTAAAAATTAAAAAATAGGAAGACTAAAATGTGCAGTAGTGGCTGTCATTCACTTCCTCTAATATTCTGTTTGGTATGCCTGTTTCCCAGTCTAGGCGGTATTTCAGTTCAGCTTCGTTCCACTGCTTCTCAGTGATGTAAGCCAGTCCTGCTTTTTAAGCCGGTCGTGTCTTAATTTCTCATATTTATTTTTTATTACACCAGAGACAATTAGCGTTTCAGCCCCTGGGTGGCAGTGTTTCTGAATTGACTTCCGGGCCTCTCTAGCTTTTTTTTTTTTTTTTTCCCCTCTATGGCATTCACTACTAGCTTGTGGAGGTGTGTGCCTCAGAGCTTGTGGAGGTGTGCGCCTCAGAGCTGCCTCTCCGATGGTCACACCCAGCTCTGCTCCCCAGGTTCTGAAAAAACAACTTCCCCCTGCAGTCTTTCAGGGTTTTTCCACCTGGGTTTTCCTATGTATTGGGCTTAGTAATCAGAGTCGGAAAGAGCCCAAGTGTGCGGACTGTGGGTCTGTGCGCCAGACTAAGGAGCCCGCACTCCTTTGAAAATTCTTAGTCTGTTCCTCCTCGTCAGATTAAAATGAGTTGCTTTTAAGAGGTCACTTCTGTTAGCAGCTCAGAGTACCCCCTTCCACATTCACGGATCACGGCAGCTCCAACTGCCGTCGATTTTTCTAGGCACAGACCTCCTGGTTCCTGCTGGTCCTACGGCTCGCACGCTTCCCTCCCACCGTGGGGATTAGAAACCACACCTTATTTCAGGCGAAATCTGACCTTTCCTTGGTGCAGTGAAGAATTCCTTTGAATCCGAATCTTTGCGCCGATAGGGGACCGGTGTTCTGGTGCTCGCAGCTGCTCAGTGCCTGCAGTTGTCGCGGAAAGTCAGGTTTCCAACAAAATCCTCCTTTCCTTGCAAGATGGCGAGGTGCCCAGTGAGCCCGCAGCTCCGGCAGGAGACCCAGCTCCTGTGGGTGCTGCACGGTCAGGGGAACCCTGGCCAGCACTCCCCCGCCTTCTCCTGGAGTTTAGCTGTCCCTTGGCTTGCCAATATACACTCCCCCTGCGAACCTCTGCTGCTCCCACTCTCCGCCCCAGGACTAGACTCCGAACACGACTCTATTCCGTCGCCATTTTTTCTCCTCCAGAAGACAGTTTCTTTACAAATAAAATGTCGCCCATACCTTAGCATTATTTTTAATTTCAGTGTCTAGTTTGTCTGTCACAGGGGCTTCCCTCCTGACTCTCCCAGAGGAGCCCGATAAGTTGAGCTACTGTACTGCATGATTCACTCCCTCTTGCGTAGATGGTGAATCCTATGATCTCCGCCAACACCATGCTCCGGACCCCTTATAGAGGTGTCCCATTGGCTGTTGCAATAATTGCTGTGCCACCATCAAAACCTCCTCATCTGCTGCTCTAATAATCATCACAACTAATGGTCTACTGTAAGTCAGAAGGGGCCTTCATGATGGTGGTGTTCAACCTGAGACTTCTGTCAAGTCAGTGACCAAATAACAGTACTTGAACCCCTTTATGAATGACTTTATGTCAGTAGGACATGACCCTAGAAAAACCTATTTGGAAAACCTATGCTTTTATCAGCCTGTACTGAAAAGATGTCAATGATGCTGAGGTAGGCAAGGGGGATTATATTTATTTAAAATACAGCTGAAGGATAATGTTTTAACTTAAATAATTGATTATGAGTAAATATGAAGGCACATTTTCTGGAAATGGGGTGAAATTCTCACCTTCGTGTTATTCCTATACTTCACGCTGTCAAATGCCCCTTCAGATTAAAAAATGTTTAAATATTCCCCTGGCTGGTGTGCCTAAGTGATCCGAGCATCAGCGGTGGCACTCCAGGATCACGGGTTTGATTCCAGGTCAAGGACAACATGCCCCTGGGTTGTTGTTAACCAATAGATGTTTCTTTCGGTCTCTATCTCCCTCCCTCCCACCTGCCCTTCCCTGCTTTCAACTCTGTTGAAAAACGACAACAATGGAAAAAGGTCCTCTAGTGTGGATTAGCAATAACAAACCAAAAAGATACATTATGCCACCTAAGTATAATAAAACCAACATTGAAAAAAATTCTCCAGGCTCAAAAAAGTGATTGAAACTCCCAGTGCACCAATGTGTACGGGAAAAAGAGATGGAGACGCTGCTGGCCACAGCCCAGGTTTCGAGCTGGCAGGGGGCTTGACAGAGGCTGCTGACCCAGCTGAAGGCCTGAATGGGTTCTTATAGTACCGAGCCCCAGTTTTAGTTTTCAGAGTGGTGCTGTTGCCCTTATCAACGGGAGATCTGCTCACTGCATCTGCAACAACCCAGAGGCCCCCAGCTTTCCCCTACCCATCTCCTGTCCCTGTGCTCCTTGCTCATCCCTCCCGCAGACATGATGGCCATCTTTCCTATTCGCCCTGCCAGGCCTTGCTGTGCCCCAGACTGAGGGTCAAAGTATTTAGCCACAGGAACCCACACTGGCCAACTAGAAGCAGGGACTGGGAAGACACCATACGCTGGGATGTCTTAAAGGCCTGGGCCCAGTGGCCTTCTCTCACCACCACTTGCAGGTGGCTGTGATTTCCGTTCTGTGGGCCCTCCCCTTGTGCTCAAGCTCAGCAGAAAATGGGGAAGTGGATGTCCTCTGTGCCAGACAGGGTTTCTGCCAGGATGCGGTGGCTGGTAGGGGATACTATGCTGAAAGGCACACCCTCATCTTGACCATGAGTGCTGCTCCTCTGTGAGGTGGGACATCTGGGGGTACAGCAACCACAGACTCTGCCCTTAGGACTTAGCTCAGTTCCCACACCGCAGTTCAAATGCTGTGTAACCTTGGGCTAGTAAATGCCCATCTCTAAGCTTCAGTGTCTGGAAAAAGGGAAATGTGCAGTGCTCAGGGATGAAGGACATGAGGAGGATTACAGGGGATGAGCTCAGAGCAGCACACAGACACTGTGACTGTAATCCCAACAGGAGTATTTGGGCATGGAGAGCCCCTCCCTTGTCTCTGTCCCACACAGCACCTACCCCCACACCCAGGCAGCAGGATCAATGAAGCAGGCAGTTGTATCCTGGCCCTCAGGGGAGCAGACTCTGTATGGGCAAAGGCCTTTTGGTGGCAATACGCCTGGCACGTTCCAGGCAGCAGCGTCTGCCTTACCCGTAAAGTGAGGCAGTTGAGGCTCATGCCCTCATTGCCCCATCCAGGGGCATGACTGCAACTCTTTCTTCAGACACACGTCCACTGAGCCTGCACACAGAGCATTGTTATGACTCAGAGAGTATAACTACTGGGAGAGGAGAATCGGCCAGTATAAAACGAAGTGAAAGGGTGCATCAATAGAATTTTTCTGAACCAGCTAGTATTGAAAGAAATGGGAATCATGCTCTGTCAACCAGGATTGTTTTATTCTGATTACAGAAGGCGCCTTCTACCCTGGCTGCAGCTGATCTGGAGAAGCAGCCCTTCCTCCCCATGTCAGCTGCCTATTCTCATGGAAAGATGAACAACTTTGCTGCAGAATCCAGAGTTGCCAGCCCTTTGAAGGTCCCCAGCCCTTTTGCATCCCTCCAGGCCTTTGCAGTTCTCCAGCCTGCTTACCTGTTAACTGCCCATCTGGCACTCCTTTTGGCTATTTCCCCATGTAACCCCAACCCTTGCATATCTCTCTCTAAGCCCTTTGAAGGCCCCTAGTTCTTTTGCATAGGTGTAAACTGCCCTTTTGCCTACTTTTCCTTTGTACTTTTACTATAGAAGCAACTGGCTTATGCTGGGTGCAGAGCAGATTTCTGTGGCTAACCTGATGCTCTCGCATAATGTCGGCCGTTTTGGAATAAACGCTCATATATGATTCAACCCTGTCTCTGTTTCATCGCTCGAGTAGTGACAGGCAGCACGCACCTATTGTTTGTCCGGTTACAGGAGGACTGGGACCCCTGGGTGAAAAGAGAAACTCACAGCAGTGCAAAGTGGCTCAGGATTACTAACCTTAACAACTGACGAGTGAGAGGTAGATGAGGAATGACGGAGGATGTCAGGTGGGTGCCCCGTGGTGGCTGGCAGCCAGGGCAGATCCTGGGTAAAGAGATGATGCATGCAGGGCAGAGGATGGATGGGTGACCAGAGATGATAGGCACACAGGCAGGTAGTGGACAGATGCCCTGAGAGAGGCGGACAGCAAATGCTGGTCTCCAGGCCTTGCATCCTTGCCCAGGAGGTCGTCTTTCCCACCAGCAGTGTGCAAGGGTCCCTCTGTCCCGCCCCTGGGCCTGTGCAGCTCCTCTCCAATAACATCCTGGCCTCTCAGCCCCCCTACTTCCGGAGCCAGGCTGTGCTCAGCCATTAGAGGGGCGCCTCTCTGAGCGGAGCTTTGAGCCTGGCCTCCGGCTGCATGAGGACAGAGAGGTGAGGGCCTCAGAATGTTGGGGGCAATATACAAAGTCATCCCGAGGAGGAGGAGACGCCCAGCTGTGCTGTCCCTGGGACGGGGAGATGTGGGTAACTGACACTGATTCCTGTCAGGCTGTCTCCTGTCTGAAGGCCCAGGAAGTCCCCATGTCAACCTGGAGGGGCATTGAGGACGCCTGTGCATAGGCTTGTTTCCAGAAAACGCCCTTTGCTCTCCCCCTCATGTGTCCTCTGGAGGCAGGGAAGGAGAGCGGGTGAAGGTCCCAGGTTTTGCCCTGGGTGAGGGGCTGGCAGGGAGGGGCAGAATGCTGGGGTGCTGGCTGGGGAAGGGAATGCTGGGTGGGGAGCCCACGTGGGCTAAGAGCTCACGTGGGCTGCGCTCCTGTGTCCTGTTTCCGGGGTGAGTGGGCTTAGCTTGCCACCCACAGCGGGTGCTCCTGGGGCCCAATGCACGGTCACATTTGGTTTTTTAAGTTTGCTTTGTCCTGGTTTTCTCAGAGACCTGGAAAGATTCAAAAATATCCTCAGCACACCTACAACCCCTGTGGTCCTTTCGTTTCAAAATGTCCAATGGTTGCAGAAGCGTCCTCAAATTTTTGTAAAGCCTTTACTGTTGGGAGGAGTACATATGTCCCCCTTTCCCCTCATTGACCTCTTCTGGTCCACCCTGCCATGCCTCTACCCCTCCCACCTCACCCCACTATTGTCTGTGCCCAAGGGTCATGCATATATGCATACAAATTCCTTGGTTCAGCTCTTCCCTCCCACACACCCTCCCCCGCCTTCCCTGTGCTGTGGCAAGGTCTGTTCCATGCTTCTGTGTGTCCCGCCTCTTCTTGGACATCAGTTTATTTGGTTCATTAGATTCCCCATATGAGTGAGATCATGTGATACTTGTCTTTCTCTCACTGGCTCATTCTGCTTAAAGATGGCAATAAAATTCATCTTTCCCTTTAACCAGTGTTTGCCCAAATCTCTCATCACAAATAAGCACCCTTTAAATTTGCCCATCGCAGTCTCTAACTTCCTTCTGACTAGCAAGGATTTGTGTTTTTCAACCCTTTGGGAATAGTAACGGACTTTAGGAATTTTTAACAGTGCTATGGACCCTAGATAATGGCAAGAGCTGTCGAGCATTATTTTTATTAAACTTAAGTTAATGGCTGTTTGCCTGGGCAGTTGTCACTCTGGTTAGAGATTGCTGGGAGGGTGCGGGGTTGCATTGCCTGACAAGGGCAGGTACTGAGGTTGAAAGGTGATCTCCACCCTCAGTGGGGTCCCTGGTGGGGCAGCTAACCAATCTAGGTGTGTTCCTTCTCTCTCTGTCTCTCTCTCTCACTTCAACTCCCTTTTCCTCCTCTTGCACTCTCTCTGGAAATCAATGGATGAATTGTGTCCCAGGGAGGATTTACAAAAAAAAAAAACAACAACAACAACAAAAAAACCATATATATATACACACTTATTTTCATACACACACACACACATACACACATACACACTAGAGACCAGGTGCATAAAAATTCATGCACTGGAGTGGGGGGTCCCTCAGCCTTCCCTGCCCCCTCTCACAGTCCAGGAACCCTCTGGATGGGAGGTAACCAGGCAATCAGGGGAAGGTGACGCCCCATCACACCTCTGCTGCTGCCACTGCTAGCAGCCCAAGCCTCGGCTGGCCCTGGTTACCTGAACCTGCAGTTGGCCCTGAGCGCCTGGATAGCCACTATCCAAAGCTTGCCTGCACCTGGGGCCGGCCCTGGGCGTTTGGGGAACTGAGGGGACTGCGGGTCTCTGGATGAGGCACACAGAGCGGCCAGGCTCTGTGCACCTGCCATCCCGGCAGGGCTGAGGGGACTGGGGGCCACCATCTTGGGACTGTGGATGCTGCCATCGTTGAGGGTGGGTCAGTCAACTAGCATATTTTCTCCATATTGGCTGTGGGCGCCAACATCTTTGATTACGGGGCAGTCAGTTAGCATATTCCCTCCTTATTGGCTGTGGGCTATGCCATTTTTGTGATGGTGTAAGGGTCAATTAGCATATTTCTTCTGTATTAGATAGGATACTGTATATAGAGTGTGTGTGTGTGTGTGTGTGTGTGTGTGTGTGTTCATAGATAGGAAGGATTAACATCTTTAAACTGTCCCTATGACCCAAGGAAATCTATAGGTCCCAAGCAATCTCTCTGAAAATAACAATGGCTTATTTCAGAGATCTAAAATAAATACTGAAAAAATGAATAAGCAACCAAAGAAGACTGATTTTGCACAGAAATTTTGAGAAAGATAAACAAAATTGTAGGGGTATAACAATTTTGTACTTGTACTGGATATCAAGTTATACAACAAAGCCAATACTAACAAAAGAGCCTCCTTCGTTTATATATGAACAACAGACATGCTGATCAATCGAACAGTACAGAGACTCCAGAAATCACCCAGAGCCATTAAGCTCAATTAATATTTGACAAATAGTAAATGGGAATACAATGGAGTGAAAACAGTGTCTTCATTTAATGGTGTTGCAAAATTTGGGCAGATAAATACAGAAAAGTTAAGCTAGATGACAACGTACACATAAAAAATAAACCCATCCTATATAATAAAATTGTAAAATGTAAATCGAACTAATGGCTGAACAATTCTGAAGATCAGGGGGCAGATGCTTAACACAGAAGCTGCCCCCTCGTAGTCAGTGCGCTCTCACAGGGGGAGCCCTGCTCAGACATAAGCTGGGCTCACAGCTGGCAAGTGCACTGGTGGTGTTGGTAGCCTTTCTTGCCTCCTCAACAGCACTAAGGACCCCGCGGGGGTGTCTGTCTGCTGGCTTAGGCCTGCTCCCTGGCAGACAGACATCCCCCAAGGAGTTCTGCACTGAGAGAGGGCACAGGTCAGGCTGAGGGACCTCCCCACACACATACACAATGCACAAATGTCCTGCACCAGTACTCTAGGAAGGAATGAAGTCCTTAAATGTGAGTCATGAAACCATAGAAATCCTAGGTGAAGCCAAAGCCGGTTTGGCTCAGTGGATAGAGCGTCGGCCTGCGGACTCAAGGGTCCCAGGTTCGATTCCGGTCAAGGGCATGTACCTTGGTTGCGGGCACATCCCCAGTAGGGGGTGTGCAAGAGGCAGCTGATAGATGTTTCTCTCTCATCGCTGTTTCTAACTCTCTATCCCTCTCTCTTCCTCTCTATAAAAAATCAATTAAAAAAAAAAGAAAAAAAAAATCCTAGGTGAAGATTTAGACAGCAACATCAAACTTTTCTAGCAGAGTTTTCATAGACACTTTGCCTAGGGCTAGAGAAACAAATGAAAAACTAAACAGATGGGACTGCATTAAACTAAAAAGCTTCTGAACAGCATCAGACACAAGCATCAACATGGAAAGAGAAACTGTATGTGAAAACATATGTGCCAATAATGAATCTGATAAGGGAGCATTTTCCAAAATACATAAAGATCTCTTACAGCTTCATAAAATGAGGATGAAAAAATCCAATGCAAAAATGGGCTGAGGACCTGAATAGACACTTCTCCCAAGAGGGCATAAAAATGGCCAAGACTCATATAAAAAAATGCTGAACATCACTAACCATCAGAGACTTGGGAATGAAAAGGACAATGATGTATCTCCTGGAACATGCAGAACTGTTATCATGAATAAATCAATAAACAGCAAGTTTTGAGGGGATGCAGACTTTTGTAACCATTATTGAACACAGTGTGAAGATTCCTGCAAATTTTTAAAATGAGACCACCATTTCACCCTGGGACACACGTCTAGCAATGATACCCTAAATATCCCAAAATACCATTCAGAAAGAATATATGCACCCCTGTGTTTATGGCAGCATTCCTTACAATAGCTAAGATATGGTAGCAGCCCCAGTACCCATCAGTAGAAGAGTGAATAAATCACCTGTGCTATGTTTGCACAATTGGGACACGATGTAGATATAAAGAAGAAGGCACTCTTTCCCTTAGAGACAGCATGAATCCTGGAGATTATTATGTTAGGTGAACTAAGGCAGTCAGAGAAGGACAGATCTCTCATTATTGCATGCACTTATATGTGAAATTCAATCACAGAATCACTGGACGGATAAAATAGAACCAGAGGCATGGAAACATGGAACAGACAGATGAAGCTCAGAGGGAAGGGGGCAGCGGTGCTGGGAATAGAATAACTAAAGAACATTTATTCATGCATACATTGCCCTGGAACAGTTGTAATAGGGTACTGAGGGGCCAGGATGAGGCTGGAACCTGGCTGAGTGGGACATTTTGGCCAAATGGGGACAGGGGTTCCAGTAATATTCTCAACAATATTAAGGATACAATATAAAAATACATATTTTTAAAAATGAGCTTGTGTATGTTGCTTCACTTGAATATTTGAAAGGAATGTGATAAAAATGATGTTCTTTTGTTTATAACTAATGTTTTGCTATGTGTCTATGTTTAACCATTTACAGCACAATGGTGGAAGTAGAGAGACTTAGGAAGATATTTGTAGGAGGCCTGGATATACGGAGCAATGAAAAAACTCTTGAAACAATATTTGGGAAATTTGGTCCCTTAAGAGAAGGTATGTATTAGAACCAAAATGCCTACCTGCTCAGACTAAACATATAGCAAATAGTAACATTGGCCACATACCTTTCGACTATTTTTTCTTCTTCAAAGTATTAGGAAAACTTCCTTCTCCTGTTCAGTTGTGAAAGCACTTCTAGCACTGAGTTAAACATTTTGTTTTAGGACACCCCAAAAGCCAGAGAGGATGTTATTGGACAGCACCCTGAGTGGAAGGGAGAGCACTTCCCGCCTCCCCCTCAGTTCTTGGCATGTACATGAGAAGAAGTTCAGCAGAGTGAGAGGCAGCAGCCTTGTAGTACCACAAGGAACCTTGTAAAGGAGCAAAGCTAACAAATTTATTAAAAAGGCAAAGCGGGCAAGTCTATGGAATTTCACCTTTGGTAAAGCACAGGTGTGCTCTTAACTACCCTGGCTTGCCCAGTGAGATTCAGGGGGTTTTATAAACCCTTCATTCTATAGGTTTCAAGGTTCCAGTATCTTGGGCACAGACTGCATATCAAGGTCTCCTTTTACTTGTTGTGGCTGTCTCAGAGTTGATGAGAATGTCTGACAATTTTTATCTTGGCAGTTCCCAAGACTGTTGACATCTTTGCTTAGTGACTGAGATAAACTCCTCTGTCCCCCCTTCCCCAAGACAGCAACCTGGTTTGTTTAGTAGGGAAGACAAAACTGCCCCTTCTTTCATCCCCCTTCTCCACTCATGCCTTAGCAGTCCCAGGCTGACTTAGCTATATAGCCTCTCATGTGGGAAGAGACGTGTTAGCCATTTGTTCTCAAGTGTCCCTGGCTGGGGAAGATTAAGGTCTTTCTGCACGCTGTACATACTGGCCAGGCTTGATTTTCTTCTCTCAGGTTCTCTATTCCACTTGCCAGGAATCAATCTTAGCTCCTTGCAATCCCAGGTAATAAGAAGGAAAAGTAAGACATTGTGAGTTTGTTGTGGGGATAGTTCATGGAATGTCATAAGATAGCTTAGCTGTGGCATTTATTCCCTGCAGATTTTTGGAAAGGTAATGAGGATGCAAAATGTTGTGTGTTTTCTTTTTACAAAAGGTTTCAGAAGATTGGTACTATACTGTGTCCATTGTATCAAATTAAGAGGCTCAGTGAGAATTTCTGAAAACCTCATAGACTGAAAATCTCTAATAGGTTACATTTTACATGACATGTGACATTTAACATTGTAAATTCCAGTACTTTTGATAAAGGATGGAGCAAGAAACAAGTCCAGAGGCTTTGCTTTCATTACTTTTGAAAATCCTGAAGATTCTACAGATGCCGCCAAAGAAATGAATGGAAAAGTAAGTATTTTAATAAAATTTAGCACTGTGATTCAAGTAATACTATTTCCAGGTTTCCTGCTTCTCATTTTCAAAGTTCGATAATGCCATATGAGCCATGATTATTTAGCCACCAGTTTTCTTTTTGTCACACAAGTGCTGGAGTGTGGGATTGGAAGGATGTTGAGATGTCCTCTTTGCAAACAAAATAGTACATTAAACCTAGTTACTTTAGTATATGAATACAAATGTAATTGGGCTTTAAGCCTATAAAGACCTTGCTAATTTAGTACAGCCTGCCCACCCAAGAAAGTCAATTACAGCAGAAATCAGGCCACTATTGTTGAAAAGCTAATTGATGCAAACATTTCCTTAGCTTAAAAGAAGTCCACAAAGCAAGTTGGAACAGATGACTTCCCATTATTTTGTGGAAAAGGTCTTGAAAAGTTGCTTTGTGTAGTCCCTTTAAGCTCAAGTGGGTATTCATTTTATAAATGTACTAGAGGCCCAGTGCAGGAAATTCATGCACGGAGGGGGTTGTCCCTCAGCCCAGCCTGTACCCTCTCCAATCTGGGACCCCTCGAGGGATGTCCGACTGCCCGTTTAGGCACGATCCCTCTCACAATCCAGGACTGCTGGCTCCCTACTGCTTGCCTGCCTGCCTTCCTGATTGCCCCTAACCGCTTCTGCATGCCAGCCTGATCACCCCCTAACCACTCTGTGAGCCCCCAACTTCCCTCCTCTGCCGGCCTGGTCACCCCTAACTGCCCTCTCGTGCAGGGTTGATCAACTCAAACTGCCCTCCCTTGCAGGCCTGATCCTTCTCAATGCCCTCCCTTGTAGGCCGGGTGCCTCCCAAATGCCCTCTCCTGCTGGCCATCTTGTGGTGGCCATCTTGTGTCCACAAGGGGGCAGGATTTTTGACCACATGGGGGCAGCTATATTGTGTGTTGCAGTGATGGTCAATCTGCATGTTACTCTTTTATTAGATAGGACAGAGGCCTGGTACAGGAGTAGGGGCCAGCTGGTTTGCCCTGAAGGGCGTCCGGGATCAGGTGGGGGTTCCCTTGGGGCGTCGGGCGGCCTCAGCGAGGGGCCTGTGGTGGTTTGCAGGCAGGTCACGCCCCCTGGCAACACAAGCGGAGGCCCTGGTATCTGGAATTTATTTTCCTTCTATAATTGAAACTTTTTAGCCTGGAGCGGAGCCACGCCTGGGGCTACCTCCGAGGCCGGTAGCCATTTGTGTTGGGGTTATAATTGAAACTTTGTTGCCTTAAGCGGGTGAGCCCGGCCAGGGTGTGTGGACAGCTTTGCTTCCCTGTTGCCGGCGGGAACCCTGGCCTGCTCTCTCAAGCTCCATTCTGATGCCATTTGTTTGAATTAGTTTACCTTCTGAAACTTTGTTGCTTGAGTGGAGGCTTAGGCCTGGCAAGGGCAGGAGTAAAGGTTCGCTTCCTCTGTTACCTAGGAAACCTTGCTCTCTGTGGCTGTAGCCATCTTGGTTTGGGTTAATTTGCATGCTCGCTCTGATTGGATGGTGGGCGTGGCTTGTGGGCGTGTCGGAGGTATGGTCAATTTGCATATTTGTCTATTATTAGATAGGATCTGTATTGACTTTAGAGAGTAAAGGAGAGGGAGAGAGATATGGAAACATCAATGATGAGAGAGAAAATCATTGATCAGCTGCCTTCTGCTAGTCCCCCACTGGGTATTGAGCCAGCAAGTAGAGCTTGTCTCTTGACAAGGAATGGAACAGTAAACTCCAGACTCCCTCTCCAATATGGGACATCCCTCTCACAATCCAGGACTGCTGGCTCCCAACTGCTTGCCTGCCTGCCTTCCTGATTGCCCCTAACCGCTTCTGCCTGCCAGCCTGATCACCCCCTAACCACTCCACTGCCAGTCTATTTGCCCCCAACTTCCCTCCTCTGCCGGCCTGGTCACTACTAACTGCCCTCTCCTGCAGGGTTGATCACCTCCAACTGCCCTCCCTTGCAGGCCTGGTCCCTCTCAACTGCCCTCTCCTGCTGGCCATCTTGTGGTGGCCATCTTGTGTCCACATGGGGGCAGGATCTTTAACCACATGGGGGCAGCTATATTGTGTGTTGAAGTGATGATCAATCTTCATATTACTCTTTTATTAGATAGGATAGAGGCCTGGTACATGGGTGGGGGCCAGCTGGTTTGCCCTGAAGGGCATCCAGGATCAGGTGGGGGTTCCCTTGGTGTGTGGGGAGGCCTGAGCGAGGAGCCTTTGGTGGTTTGCAGGCCAGCCACGCCCCCTGGCAACCCAAGAGGAGGCCCTAGTATTTGGAATTTATTTTCCTTCTATAATTGAAACTTTGTGGCCTGGAGTGGAGCCAAGCCTGGGGCTCCCTCCGAGGCCAGCAGCAAGCGGGTGGGCCTGGCCAGGGTGTGCAGAAAGGTTTGCTTCCTCTGTTACCGGCGGGAACCCTGGCCTGCTCTCTCAAGCTCCATTCTGCCACCATTTGTTTGAATTTGTTTACCTTCTATAATTGAAACTTTGTAGCTCGAGTGGAGGCTTAGGCTTGGCAAGGGCGGGTGGAAAGATTGGCTTCCTCTGTTACCTAGGAAACCTTGCTCTCTGTGGCTGTAGCCATCTTGGTTTGGGTTAATTTGCATACTCGCTCTAATTGGATGGTGGGCGTGGCTTGTGGGCGTGTCAGAGGTATGGTCAATTTGCATATTTGTCTATATTAGATAGGATATGTGTGTGTGTGTATATGTGTGTGTGTGTGTGTATATATATATGTGTGTATATATATATATATATATATATATATATATATACATATATATATATATATATATATATATATATATATATATATATATCCTGATTTATTTTAAATTAGGGAAAGAGAGTTCCTTTTATTGAGTCTTTAGTGCCCTAGTGAAGGAAATAGTCTTATTCTTCCTTGATCTTAAAGTCTAGCCAATGTAAGTGTGTCCTATATCCTTGAAAGTTGTTGGTAATTCTTGCTCAAGTATCTCTCAAATTCACTCCATTATGGCCTCTTTTTGGGTACATATATTCTTTGGTTCTATTATATTTTCAGACATTTCCAATACATCCTACCATTATTTTAGCCTTGTTCTTTTGGATTTATTAAGAATCACTCTTCCCCAGGACAAGGAAACCTATGCAGATTTCTACCTCAATAACCAAGTTTCTGCTCTTGCTACAAATTTTTAGTCTTATATTTAAGTTATTTTGTGTATATACTCATTATACCATATATGAAGTTGTTAATCCTTCAGTGACTTCTAGTACATAACTCACTTATGTCCCTGTCCTTCATTTGGAGAGCTTGGTGTATGGTACTTTGAAAGAGGTCAGTACATATTGACCTGGTTACCTTTATCTTTTAGGCTTGGGTGGCAGCCAATAGTTGGATTTGGCTCATGAATTTTGTTGAGTTCAGAGGTTTAGAACTTCATTTATTTGACTTATGAAGAATAATTGATGTTTTTCCTAGGTCCTAAGCACAAGAAAATGTACTTGGTGTAGATATCATTCCTAAACTAATGTTCCCAGTGCACGGATTCGTGCCTATTGAAAGGGAATTAATTGGAAGGCTGCCACAGGGCTGGAGTGGGCAAGATGAGCCAGGCCTGCCTTGGAGCCAACCTTCCGAGGTCCCTCCTAGGTCAGCAGCACCTTGCGAGGCGCCGTGGCTCAAAGGTCATGTGCAGAGTGAGCGGGGATCCCTCAGGCAGATGGGGTCTCTAGGCCTGGCCTGTGGGTATCAGGCCAAAATTGGCTCCAACATCCCTGTAGTGTCCCAGATTGTGAGAGGGTGGTTCTCGGGTAATGCCCCCCAGAATCAGGTTCCCTCCTCTCTAGTTTCAGGTTGCATCACCAGAAAATTCAGCTGCCAAGTCATCGCAGCTCAGCAGCTCCTGCATTGAGCGTCTGCCCCCTGTTGGTCATTGCCTATAATAGCGAACAGTTGGACAGTTGGATGGTCACTTAGCCTTTTATCCTATCTAATAAAAGGGTAATATGCAAATTGACCATAACTCCAAGACACAAGATGGCTTCCCCCATGTGGTCAAAATGGCTGCCCACTTGTGTCTGCCCACGGGCAGTCGGACATCCCTCTCACAATCCAGGATTGCTGGCTCCCAACTGCTTGCCTGCCTGCCTTCCTGATTGCCCCTAACCGCTTCTGCCTGCCAGCCTGATCACCCCCTAACCACTCTGCTGCCACCCTGGTTGATGCTTAACTGCTCCCCTGCCAGCCTGTTTGCCCCCAACTTCCCTCCTCTGCCAGCCTGGTCACACCTAACTGCCCTCTCCTGCAGGGTTGATCACCTCCAACTGCCCTCCTTTGCAGGCCTGGTCCCTCACTACTGCCCTCCCTTGCAGGCCGCGTGCCTCCCAACTGCCCTCTCCTGCTGGCCATCTTGTGGTGGCCATCTTGTGTCCACATGGGGGCAGGATCTTTGACCACATGGGGGCAGCTATATTGTGTGTTGAAGTGATGATCAATCTGTATATTACTCTTTTATTAGATATAGAGGCCTGGTGCACGGTTGGGGGCCAGCTGGTTTGCCATGAAGGGTGTCACAGATAAGGGTGGGGGTTTCCTTGGGGTGTGGGGCAGCCTGAGCGATGGGCCTGAGGTGATTTGCAGCCCAGCCACGCCCCCTGGCAACCCAAGGGGAGGCCCTGGTATCTGTAATTTATTTTCCTTCTACAATTGAAACTTTGTAGCCTGGAGCAGAGCCAAGCCTGCTGCTCCCTCCGGGGCGGCAGCCATTTCTGTGGCAGTTAATTCATCTTCTACAATTGAAACTTTGTTGCCTTAAGCGGGTGAGCCCGGCCAGGGTGTGCGGAAAGCTTTGCTTCCCCTGTTGCCGCCAGCAACCCTGGCTTGCTCTCTCAAGCTCCATTCTGCCGCCATTTGTTTGAATTTGTTTACCTTCTATAATTGAAACTTTGTAGCTTGAGTGGAGGCTTAGGCCTGCAATGGCTATGGAAAGCTTGGCTTACTCTGTTACCTGGGAAACCTTGCTCTCTGTGGCTGTAGCCATCTTGGATTGGGGTTAATTTGCATACTCGCTCTGATTGGGTGGTGGGCGTCGCTTGGCTGGTGGGCTTGGCTTATGTAGCGGAGTGACGGTTAATTTGCATATTACCATTTTATTAGATAGATGTCTTCTTTCAAGTGATATTTAGTAGCCTACACACTGTGTTGCATAATGATTCTGAATAAGACAAAATCATCATTTATTGTGCACTTATTTCTATGGTAAAAATAAGGAATATGCAAGGAAAAGTAAATAAGTAAAATCATGCACAAAAAAGATAAGAGGAAAATATGGGAGGTAATTATTTTTGGAGGGAGTATGATCAGGAGGTAGTGTTTCTATTTATAAAATTAAGGCGATCAAGGGAAGTTTGCTGATTCTCAAACATTGGGAAGGAGGCAGTGGTGCATACATATGTGGAAATATTTTGGACTCACAAACCTCAAGTGATTCCTTCAGGTGGGAACTGTGTCTTGTGGCTGTTTAGTTTGTGTCAGGGCTCATCATTGCCAGACATCTTGGTGGAATACATGGCTTCAGATTTGTTTGCAAAAATAGTGCCAGACATCCAAAGAGTTTTATATGGAGCGATTACAATGGCTGAGTTTGTTTACACAAGTTATGTTCTTTTGGCTAAAAGATCAAACAACATGAATTTATTGGGAGATTGGGGAATTTAGGTATGTACATTAATTGAAGTACTAAAATTAAAGGTTTTATATCTAGGAACTCATTTTTTAAATTATTGTTTCAAGTATTACACATAGTATTACATATGTCTCCTTTTCCCCCATTGTGATCTCCCTGGCTACCCACACCATCACATGTCCTCATTTCCCTAGTGTCTGTGTCCATTGGTTATTCTTATTTGCATGCATACAAGTCCTTTGGTTGGTCTCTTACCCACCCCCAACCCCCCAGCCTTCCCTTTCAGGTCTGACAGTCAGTCCCACACTTCTCTGTCTCTGGATCTATTTTTGTTGATCAGTTTATGTTATTCATTATATTCCACAAATGAGTGAGGTAATGTGAAATTTTTCTTTCTCTGCATAGCTTACTCTGATTAGCATAATTTCCTCAATGCCCTTCTATGCTTTCTGGAATGGTAAGAGTTCTTTCCTTTTTACAGCAGTATAGTATTCTGTTTATGTAGGTGTACCCCCAAAGTATTTAATCCACTCATCTTCTGATGGGCACTTAGGCTGTTTCCAAATCTTTGCTATTATAAATTGTGCTCCTATAAACTGGGGTGCATATATCCTTTCTGATTGTTTTTTTCTCATTTCTTGGTATATATCTCTAGTAGGGGGAGTAATGGGTCAGATGGGAGTTCCCTTCAAAATTTTTGAGGAAACCCCATACTGTTTTCCACAGTGGTTGAACCAGCCTGTATCCCCACAACAGTGTAATAGGGTTAATTTTTTCTCCCCATATTTGCCAGCACTTGTTGTTTGTTGATGATAGACATTCTGACAGGTGTGAGATGGTATCTCATTGTTATTTGATTTGCATCTCTTGGAAGATTAGGGACTTTGAACATTTTCTAATATGTCTCTTGGCGTTTTCTGTGTCCACTGTTGAAAAGGGTCTATTTAAGTTCCTTGCCCATTTTTTGATTGGCTTGTTTATCATCCTTTTATTTAGATGGATTAGTTCCCTATACATTTTTGAGATTAGGCCCTTATCAGATACAACATTGGCAAATATGTTCTCCCATGCAGTGACCTTTCTTGTTTTTTGTTTGCTTGTTTTTTGTGTTGTTATTGATGGTTCCTTCTTTTCATGTTGTCTCAAAGCTTTGTAAGGATCTCCTCCTGATTTCTAATGTTTCCTCAAGTTGCTATTCAGATTGTGTTGTTCAAGATGTGTTTGTCTGCCCTGTCTTCTAACTCACCAATTTGGTCCTCTGTTCTAATCTATTGTTGAAACCTTCCATTGTGTTTTTTATTGTAGCTATAATAATTGCAATTTTCCCTTGATTCTTACATATGTTGTGGGTTTCAAATTCATTCAGTATGACCCTTATTCTGCATTCTTTTTATGGCATACTGATTGCCTCCATTTCATTTATTTCCTCTTTTGGCAATTCCTCGTTTCTTTACTGTGGGGGCTGTTTCTTTGTATTCCCATTTTTGCTATAAATGGAGAGCCCAGGTGCCAGAATTCTGGGGCCTGTGGCCATGGAGTTGGGTCGGCGGAACATTCATGCACTCCAAGACTCACAGGAGGTAGCCAGTGGACAGGTGGAGTCCTGGTGTCTGAGGGTCTGCAGCCACGATAGCAGGTTTTTGGCCGGAGTTGCTCTAGGTTCCTGGGTGAGGTCTGAGGGCCATATAGGTGGTGGTGAGGCTGGCTCCTAGTCAAAGCAGCTCTCCCCTTCAAGGTGGGTTGCTTTTATACGAACACATTTGACTTAAAACAGTGTAATAAGGTAAAAATACCGAAAATAGTGCAAGGGTTCTATTGAAAAATAGAAAGGATAAACAGATCAGAACTATGTACATACAGATTGTAGTCATACTAGGAATTTTTATTTCTGACATTTTAGATGAATACATAGTAAAAGTAAGAAATACTGGGAATAAAATGCCTAATCATTTTGAAGGAAAGATTGAATTATTTGTTTTAAAAAAAAAAGAGTTTAGGTAAGCTGGGTGGACTGAAAAAAATGAAATAGAAGTTGGCAATACACAAATGAAGTAACATATACATTCTAAAAACTAATCCACATTGCCCAGTCAGTGTTGCACAATGTTTGAGAATTGAGCCATGAACCAAGATGTCCGCTCTTCCATTGCCAGTGAGGACATATGCCAGGGGAGCTGGCTGGATCGCCAGTATGGAATATTTCAGGAGGCACCTGATCAGAAAGTTTCTCTATCATCGATGTTTTCATCTGTCTATCTTTCCCCTTTCCTCTCTCTCCAGAAAACCAATAAAAAGCCTATTATAAAACTAGAAAGAATTTATATGTTTTCTCCTGGAATATGAGATATTTTAGTCCTTATTACTAGAGGCCTTTGAGGACTTTTATTAACCAACATATATGGATAATAAAATCTGTGTTGAAAGGCTTAATGGAAGTTTTTTAGTAATGAACTTTTTCATAAACTTACCATGAAAAAGGACTCAATCATTTTTTTTTAAGAAAATGTTTTGTTTGGGATAAGAATTTGAGGTAGAACTTGATTTTATTTGCAGTAATTTGTAGGTTCCAAGCAGTTGTTCATTTGTTCAATTTAAATGTTATGTAGTATTGGTATTATTTGGGTACTCATTTTTGTCTGTGGATGGAAAAACAATTAAAGTAGACTATGCCATGAAACCATCTTTTCAAAGTCGGGGTGGACTTCCATCAAGAAACAGAAGTGATGTAAGAAGTCTGAGAGGTGGAAGAGGAGGAAGTAGAGAAGCAAAAGGACGTCCCTCAGGTGGAGAACACTTAGGTAATGTTTCAAAATATAGGAATGGAAGGAGACTTGCCTCGGTCAGGTGAACACATAATGCAATATGCAGATG
The DNA here is from genome assembly GCF_951640355.1 of Cnephaeus nilssonii. Taxonomy (NCBI): domain Eukaryota; kingdom Metazoa; phylum Chordata; class Mammalia; order Chiroptera; family Vespertilionidae; genus Cnephaeus; species Cnephaeus nilssonii. Next base: position 10,441,376 of record NC_137096.1, on the reverse strand, counting down.
AAGTATGATGGATTTATACACCTGAAGCCTATGTAATGGTATTAAGCAATGTATCTCCCATCCTATATAATAAAAGCCTGATATACTAAATATCTGGTTGTCCAATCAGCCATTCAAGCAATCAAGTGTAATCCACATTATTAAAAGAAAAACATGCAAATTGACCGTCGCTCGCTAAACTAGCAGCCAATCAGGAGTGAGTATGCAAATTAACCCAATAAAGATGGTAACGACCATAGCTGTCAGGGCATACTGGGGCTGCTGAGGGCTGGCGTGGAGACACAAATACACAGGCCCGGCACCCAGCAGCCCCAAGCCCTGCCTCGGTTGCTCTTGGGCTGCTGGGGGCTGGACTGGAGACACAAACATGCAGGGAGGTCGCACCCAGGTGTCCCAAGCCCCGCCACCAAGGTGCTGGGGCTTCTGTGTGCTGGATCAGAGACACAGACACACAAGATCGGTACCCAGCAGCCTCAAGCACCACCATGGAGGAGCTTGGGCTGCTGGGTGCCAGATCGAAGACACAAACCCGCAGTCCAGGAACCCAGCAGCCCTAAGCCCCATGGCCCAGGCGCTGGGTCTGCTGGGGTGGGGCACAGTGGAGACACAAACCTGCAAGAAACCTGTGGAAAGGGAGATAAACTATCATAACTTTATCTCCCTTTCCACAAGATGAGAAAACTGAACTGGTTTATTTAGTAATGTGGCCTACACCTTTCTACAAGGACAGGGTATGTTACTACCACTCCCAGGCATGTCTGGTCAGAATAACATCTCCAGGGAATAACACTACTGTGGCAAATCATCTAAGAGAGGAAACAAGCTTTTGTTGGGTTTATTCTGAAGGTCAGAAAACATGCCACCCCAACATATGCTGTGTTGTTATATTGATGATCTTGAGCTGCAGATGCTTGAAAAACAGCAAATGCATGCAGAGGATTTCACAGAATTCTTCTGATCTGCCTAAAATCGGACCCCCTAAAGGAGCTTAAATGTCATAGGTCCCCTTGATGGGAGAAGTGTCATCAGGCAGAGAAGACTGACTCCTGTCACAGGACAGGAGAGTAGAAGTTGACATCACACCCAAACTTTGTTACAAACTATTTCCTACCACCCCCATTCATCCTTCCTGAAAATCATTTACTCTCCTCTAAGAGGCCTACATCTCCCGTCCCCTTTCCCTAGGAAGAAGGTATTTAAATCTGCATTCTAAGCCACTTTGGGGAGTTACTCATTTTTCCCTGGGACCTCCCACATATACACAAGGTACACATGTTAATGAACTTTTGTTTTCTTCTCGGTGATCTGTATTTCATTACAAAGGCCTCCACTAAGAACTCAGAAAGGTAGAGGAAAACTATTTTTTCTCCTCCATAATTCTATCTCAGGAAATCAAGTCCCCAGCTGAACAATGAGGTTGGCTCAAGTACCAACAGTCCCGGCTGATGGGAGGGAAGCGTTTAGGGAGAAATCATTGATATTGGCATCAAAGTGGGACGGAGGGCACACGCATGGCTGCTGGTGGGAGTTTAAGGTCGTTCAACATTTTTGGAGGATCACTTGGCAAATTTGATAGAAATGGTCAAGGTACATCCAAGTGTCTTCTTCTAGGAATGACATCTGCTGAGATAAAGCATGAGTGCATAAGGCCTGGTCAGTACCCAGGATGCTACTGCAGGCTCCCATTCCACGATGGGAAAACCTGGGAACAACCTACATTTTTAGGACAATGTGGCATCCATACTAATAAAAGGGTAATATGATAATTAGACTGAAAATCTTCTGGATTACCTTCCGGATTTCCTTTCAGACAAAGCCAAGTTGGCGGGGCCAAGGCAGAGGAGGTTAGAGGCATCCAGGCAGGCAGGGGAGAGCAGTTAGGGGGATCAGGCCAGCAGGGGAGAGCACTTAGGAGGATCAGGCCAGCAGGCAGCTGAGCATTTAGGAGCCAGAGGTCCTGAGGGGTCCCAGATTGGAGAGAATGCAGGCAGAGCTGAGGGGACCCCCTTCCCATAAATTTCATGCACCTCGCCTCTAGAATGCTAATGATATGCTCAGGCTGCTCAACTGCTCACTATGACATGCACTGACCACAAGGGGGCAGATGCTCCAACTGGTAGTTTAGCTTGCTGCTGGGGTCTGGCTGATTGGGACTGAGCTAGATGGGCTGGACATGCCATGGAGCCCTCCTGCAGTCCTTCCCTGGCTGGTCAACCTCCCGTGACTCTAACCAGCACTGATCGTGCATTAGTGGGGTCCCTTGGACTGGCCTGTGCCCTCTCGCGATCCCCGACCCCTCGGGGGATGTCAGAGAGCCAGTTTTGGCCTGATCCAGCAGGCCAGGCTCAAGGGACCCCATTGGTGCACGAATGTGTGTACCGGGCCTCTAGTAAATTCAATAAAAAAGAAAAGGTGGATATGCTGTCAGTAACTCGAAATTCTTTTAAAAATTTAAAAATATAAGTATGAAACCATTATTTGTTTGAAAACAGCAACATTGAATGAAGAGATAAACCTCAAATTTCATTCATATCTTTCAAAGCAAAAGAAATGTTAGCATTCACTAGATTGAGAATTGATGCTGATGAACAATATGATTTGTAATTGCTAAAGAGTTATAGCACTTATAAAATGAATGCGATAATGACCTTTCAGGGATAGGACTTAAACCTTTAGCATTATTACTGTTTGCCTCTATTCACTTCAACAGTTCTCTGAAGAACTCAACTATATTGCTCTATGTTAGAATGTTACACTTTGGGAACAAGATGTTTATGTAGGTTTAAAGTGGAGGTTTATACACATTGAACTACTAAGAATTTATTCTCAAAGTACACTTCTTTAGTCTTAATAAAAGGACATCAAGACACCTTAAAACTACCCAATAAAATAAAAGTCAGTTTAACTACATAAATTTTATGGACAATTACTTCATTATATAGAATTGGACTTCAGGTACTTGTTTTCACTATAGGAATGTGCATCCCTCTGCTGTGTAAAATAACAATCTCTATTATTATTTCAGTATGATGATCTTGTACCTATGTTTGCTGCAGGAAATGTTCTATTTGGAACCTACATAAGAGAAATGTCTAGAGTATTAAATAGATTCACACAGGTGTCTCTGACTCAGGAAAAGGATAAAAACCACCGCTTCACCAATTGTATTTATCTTTCTTGTTGTGTAGGAGGAAAATGAACCATGAATAATGATGTTTATGAAATGTTCTCAGGGAGGTTGTGTTTTAATTCATGTTACTGACTATGAAAGGAAGGTATACTCATTTCAGTAACTTTGGAGCAGAAAAATATTTGTTTCCTGTTAACCAGTTTTCCAAAATTCAAAGATTTAGTGTCCATTTGTGATAATTGGGTTTGTGACATTTCAGGAGAAATGTCCTAAACTGTTATTGCAGCGTTTGTCTGAGATGAAGGTGAGTGTCCCTGTTTTTCCCACTAAGGTGATACTGAGAAGCGTTTGCTAGTTTGTATTTTGCCATATATGAGGATGTTCATACTCTTCTTTCCCAGGACAAAACTACCGAATGGGAGCATAAGCCTGTTTTCTAATTAGAAATGGAAACAGTGATTTTTAATTATTCATTATTCAACATGTGTTCCTTAAATACTCTTAAAATAGAGCATATTATTTTGATCAAAAGATCATTTTATAAGTGAACTCTAAGAATTGTATGGTAACTTTGATTTATATGATACTTTTTTCTGATGTCTCATGTTTTTAATGTTTTTACATTTTAATTGTTAACTATGACATTGCACGTTTAAAAGCTTTTACTGACATGACACTTATGTGAAGATGGGTTGAGACTGTTTTCCTTGTCCCTTTAAGAACTCTTTTTGCATTTACTTTATCTGAATTTTCTGCACCCCAAATCATTTTCTTTGGCACATGTATGAAATGCTGCTTGAGTTAATGATTTTCCAATAACTCTGTGCACTGTACTGAAGACATGTAAAGAACCAATTTTATCATTTTGGGCTAACCTGCGTGCTTATGACAATGATACTGCTTAGTAAAGATTTATACACAATAACCCCACTTGACCATTTAACAAATGTTGACCATACTCAAATAGGATGATGTTATTTAAATACAGATGATGGTGGACATACAATTAATCTCCACAGAAGTGACTCCAGGGGATCCCTTCCACTTAAAAGGGATCCATCTTCAAGAACTTGGGATCCCCCTCCTACAAGACCTGCCCATTCTGTTCCAAGGCGAAGCAATACTAGGATGGGAAGTCAAGGTAAATGCTACAGTCTCTTATGGACTAGCGTAATGAGCTATTTGAACAGGAATGCTGCACTTTAATTTCAGGAAGCCAAATGGAAAGTGAGTGGTGGATGGGCATCTGTACTGAACACTACCTTATTGTGTGATTGTCAGGAAATAATTCCTCAGCTTCTAATTAGTGAGGCAAGAAGTAGGTAACACCAGATTTAGGATTGCATTCCTTTTATCCCATGTTGATACAGTGTCCTTTCTATATTTATTGTTTAATATTTTAAGAAAAATGATTTAGTATAATAATGTTATATTCAATAAACATTAATATCCCTAGAAAAACTATATTAAGTGTAATAAATTTACATGCAATAAACATTAATATTTGAAGAAATATGATTTTAAATATAATAATATTTGAGACACAGTGCATGAATTTGTCCATGGGTGGTGTCCGGCCGGCCACCTCTGATCTCTGGGCCAGCCAGGGGTAGGGGCTGCGGGCTGTTGGCTGGTCGGCCCCACCCCGATTGAGTTGGGGGTCGCAGATCAGGGGAGTGCCTGGCAAGTAGGAGGCACCACGGGTAGCTTGTCAGTAGTCTTGGCCCAGATCGGTGTTTGGGGGGCCGATTTAAGGCAGGGCTAGCCAGAAGGAGTGGCCACCAGAGGTTTGCCTGCCAGTCCTGCCTCCTTGTCGAACTTCTGGACTAACTCCTGGTTGAGGGGACTATATGCATATTAGCCATTTATCATACAGCATTACATGCAATAAAAATTAATATGTTAAGAAAACATGGTTTTAAATATAATATTACCAAAACTATACTAAGTAGCATATCACAAAAGTTGTAGGAAATATTAAAATCTGGAAACAATAGGATTTCTTATATTATATTCTAAATTATTTCCTATTACTCTGACTCTATTTTGGTTCATCATTTTATGTTGTTCATTATATTCTACAAATGAGTGAGATCATGTGATATTTATCTTTTTTCCGACTGGCTTGTTTCGCTTTGCATAATGCTCTCCATGACTATCCAGGCTGTTGCAAATGGTAAGAGTTCCTTCATTTTTACAGCAGCATAGTATTCCATTTTATAGATGTACCAGAGCTTTTTAATCCACTCATCTGCTAATGGGAACAGACTTTCTAAAGCTTAGCTATTGTAAATGGTGCTGGTATGAACATAGGGTTACATACATTTTTCTTGATTGGTGTTTCCAATTTCTTGGGATATATTTCTAGAAGAGAGAGTAGTAGGTCAAATGGGAGTTCCATTTTTATTTTTTTGAGAAAAAAATATTAAGTTTATTCCTTAATTATTTTGTTTTCCACAGTGGTTGCAGCAGTCTGCATTCCCACCAGCAGTGCCCGGGGGTTCCTTTTTCTCTGCATCCTTGACAGCACTTGCCCTTTGTTGATTTGTTAATGACAGCTATTCTGACAGGTGTGGATGGTACCTCATTGTCATTTTCATTTGCATCTCTCAGACTCTGAGCATGTTTTCATAGGTCTATTTGCCTTCTGTAAGTCCTCTTTCAAAAAGTGTCTATTTAGGTCCATTGTCCATTTTTTATTGGACTGTTTATCTTCCTTTTGTTAAGTTGTATGAGTTCCCTGTAAGTTTTGGAGATAAAACGCTTACTGGAGATAACATTGCAAATATGTTCTCTTATGCAGTGGGCTTTCTTGTTTTGTTGATGGCTTTGCTGAGCAGAAGCTTTTTATTTTGATGTAGTCCCATTTGTTTATTTTCTCATTAGTTTCCATTGTCTTGGGCTTTGTATCAGTAAAGATATTGCTAAGACATCCATGTGATATTTTGCTGCCTATGGATTCTTTTAAGATTTTTATAGTTTCCCATCTTCCATTTAAGTCCTTTATCCACTTTGAGTTTATTTTTGTATATGGCATAATTAGGGGTGTAGTTTCATTTTTTGCAAGTAGCTGTCCAATTTTCACAACACCATTTATTGAAGAGACTGTCTTGCTCTGCCCTCTTTTGTCAAATATAAATTAAGCATAACAGCTTGGGTGGATTTCTGGATTCTCTGTAACAGTCAGTTTTGAGAGCCAATAGCTTTGTAATATAGCTGAATATCTGATATTGTGATACATCCAACTTTGGACTTCTTTCTCAGGATTGCTGTGAATTTTTGGATACTTTGTTCTAGGTGTGTGAAGTATTTTCTTGTTACCTTAATGGGGAGTGCATTGAATCTATAGATTGCTTTGGATAATATGGCCATTTTAATGATGTTGATTCTGCCAATCCATCAACATTGTGTATTCATTCTCATTTGTTTATGTCTTCCTGTGTCTCTTTTTTCAATGTTCTGTAGTTTTCCAAGTACAGTTCTCTTACTTCCTTCCTTAAGTTTATTCCAAGGTATCTTAATTTTTTTTGTTGTTGTAATTGTGAATTGGATTTTTTTTTTTTTTTGGTTTAGTTTCTCTTTCTGTGAGTTCATTATCCTACATAATAAAAGGGAAGTATGCAAATACATCACTCCACTACGCCCACGATTGGGCCAGCAGGAGGCGCGGGGGCGGGACTTGGGGTGCCAATCGCGCTGGCAGGAGGAGCTGGGAGCGGAGACTCGCGAGTGATCCCTGGCAAGCCAAGCTGGCTTGGGCTGGGGGATCTCAGGCCGCCAGGCCTTGCCCCCAAGCCGAGCCAGCTTGGGCTGGGGGTGCCTCAGGCTGCCAGGGCCTGCCCCCAAGCGCAATGGCTCTCAAGCCAGGCCGGTTTGGGCTGGGGTCTCAGGCCGTAGGCCACGCCCCCAAGCCGCGTGATGGCTGGCAAGCCACACCTGCTTGGTCTGGGTGAACTCAGGCCTCCAGGCCTTGCCCCCAAGCCGCGCGATGGCTCTCAAGCCCCGCTGGTTTGGGCTGGGGTTTCAGGCCGCCAGGCCTCGCCCCCAAGCCGAGCCAGCTTGGGCTGGGGTCTCAGGCTGCCAGGGCCACGCCCCCAAGCCGCACAGGCTTGGGCTGGGGTCTCAGGGCGCCAGGCCTCGCCCCCAAGCCGAGCCAGCTTGGGCTGGGGGTGTCTCAGGCTGCCAGGGCATGGCCCCCAAGCGCGATGGCTCTCAAGCCCCGCCGGTTTGGGCTGGGGTCTCAGGCTGCCAGGGCCACGCCCCCAAGCCGCACAGGCTTGGGCTGGGGTCTCAGGGCGCCAGGCCTCGCCCCCAAGCCGAGCCAGCTTGGGCTGGGGGTGTCTCAGGCTGCCAGGGCATGGCCCCCAAACGCGATGGCTCTCAAGCCCCGCCGGTTTGGGCTGGGGTCTCAGGCTGCCAGGGCCATGCCCCCAAGCCGCGGGATGGCTGGCAAGCCACACAGGCTTGGGCTGGGGTCTCAGGCCGCCAGGGCCACGCCCCCAAGCCGAGCTGCTTGGGCTGGGGTCTCAGACCGCCAGGGCCTGGCACCCAAGCCGCATGATCCCTGGCCGAGGCGGCTGCCTGGGCTGGGGTCTCATTCCTGCAGGGCCGGGCACCCAACTGCATGATCACCCAGCCAGCAGCAACGGCAGGGTGGTGCACCCCCACCAAGCTATCTTCAGGCCAGTGAAGGCAGCCTGGGCTGGAGACGCACACCCCCACCGGACTATCCACAGACAGGCTGAGATGGCAGCCTGGGCAGGGGTCTCAGCTTGGCTGGACTGAGGCAGCAGCCTGGGCTGGGGTCTCAGCCTGGCCAGGGCCCCATCCCCTGCCAGCGGTGGCAGCCTGGGGTCCCAACCATTGAGTCACATCAGCCAGGCAGATATGGAGGAACCTTAAATGTTTCTTTTTTTTATAATATATATTTTATTGATTTTTTACAGAGAGGAAGGGAAAGAGCTAGAAACATCTATGAGAGAGAAACATTGATCAGCTGCCTCCTGCACACACCCCACTGGGTATGTGCTCCCAACCAAGGTACATGCCCTTGACCAGAATCGAACCTGGGACCCTTGATTCTGCAGGCCAATGCTTCATCCATCCGCTGAGCCAAAACAGGACTGTCCAATATGCTAAAGAAAAAACCCTATCTAATAAAGAGGGAATATGCAAGGGAGGGCATTTGGGGGTGACCGGGGTATCAGGGACTGGCAGGGAAGTGGTTAGGGGGTGATCAGGCTGTCAGGCATAGTGGTTAGGGGCAATCAGGAAGGCAGGCAGGCGAGTAGTTGGGAGCCAGCAGTCCTAGATTGTGAAAGGGATGTCCGACTGCCTGTAATACTGGCTTGGTGGTGTTGTACTCCTTTAACCTTTATTTGTCTGGAAAGTTCTTTATTTAACCATCTATTTTGAATTACAGCCTTGCTGGATATAGTAATCTTGCTCTCAGATCCTTGATTTCCATTACCTTAGTTACTTTATGCCATTCCCTTCTGGCCTGTAGGGTATCTGATGAGAAATCAGGTGTCAGCATTATGGGAACTTCTTTGCAGTAACAGATTTATTTTCATTTGCAGCCTTGATTCTCTCTTTGTCTTTACGTTTTGGCATTTTTAATATAATGTGTCTGGGTGTGGGCCTGTTTGGGTTCTTCTTGATTGGGGTTCTCTGTGCTTCCTGCACTTGTGTGACATTTTCCTTTACCAGGTTAGGGAAGTTTGTTTTCTGCCACTGTTTCTTCAAACACCTTCTCTATGCCTTTCTCCCTTTCTGCCACATTGGGCACACCTACTATTCTAATATTGTTACGTTGCAAGTAGTCCTACATCTCCTATAAACTGTTCTCCTGTTTTTTAGTTGTTTTCTTTTTTTTTCTTTCTGGTTTTCTGATTGAGTGATATTTTTAAGTCTGACTTCCAATTCGCTGATTTCATCCTACGCTTCCCCTAATCTGCTGTGTATTTCTTGCCATGTGTTCTTTATTAGTGTAATGTCATTTTGTATCTAGGACTGTTTTTTATCATATATCTTTTTTTCATTCTGTTGAGCATTTTTTCCATCATTCCTCTAAACTCTAAGTCAGGTAAATTTCTTATCTCTGCTTCATTTGTCTCTTCTTCTGGAGAAACCTCTAGTTCTTTCATTTGGAGTTTGTCTTTTGTTTTGTTTTGTTTTTCCTCATTTTGGCTTTCTGTTTGGGTTTGTGACAATGAGTTATGAGTTAGGTAGGTCTTCGACACTTCTGACTCTCTAGTGCAGGACAGTGTTAAGGACTGTTTCTCACTAATTAGGTCAGGGCAAGACTCAAAGTCTCCAGAGACTGCCTCTGTGTACAGACTGATAGGATTCCAGCTTGAATTATCCCCTTGGAGGCAATCATCCTCAAGTGTGGTGAGAGTTTTTTTCAACAAGGTGTGGCAGTCACTTTGCCCGGAAGCCAATTGTCATTTTTAATACCTTAAATGGCCTCAGGGCACAGTGTTTTCCAATAGGGTTTTTCACTTGTCTTACCCCCAGACAAGGCAAATGTTTGTGTGGGAAAGATGTTCTCCTCTGCATGAGGGAATGGCTCCAGTAAGGAAAGTTGTGGTGTCTGTCTTCTGAGTTCTATCCCCCTTTTACCCAGTCCTGGCTTCTACACTCACAACTCCAGTCCACTTCACCCTCCCTTTCCCAGGGCACAAGGTGTTTGTCTTCAGAGGGAAATTTGTGTATTGGCCCTTTAAGAAGGTGCCTCAATTTCCAGCCATCTCTCTCTGCCAGACAGAACCCTGCAGCTTTTCACAGACAGATGTTATGTGGATACGCTCCTAAGTTCTGGTGCTCTCTACTGGAGGGCCCAGCTTGGGGATTAGACCCCAGAATTCTCAGTGGCAACCCCCACAGCTGAGATATCTCTTTGGGACTTCAGTTGCTGTTTGTTAATATCTTGCCAGCCCTTTCTTCCCTCCTCCCCTTCTACCAGTGTGTATATGGTCTCTACTTTAGGTCCTCGGTGTCAGGGTTCTCTCCTGTGACTTTTCCGTTGGTTATTCAGGGAGTTTTTCTATGTTTTAGTTGTCCTATCAGTTTCTTCCTGGGGCCATGTCCCTGCAGCATCCACTTTCTCTGCCACCATTTTTAATCCTCTTCAGATTCCCTCTTAATTTTAAAGTTCCTGCTAAATTTTTGTCCAATAGGCTTCTTTTTCACTTGGTTTCAGGATGGAGTTTTGCATGAAGGCCCTAATGTCCTGTGAGTGCACATTCTGAACAATAGCACCATCAGGAAATGTGTTTTGAGGCATGATCAATAGGCATATAATAACGGAAACTTGCTATGTCTCTTCCTGTTTCTTTCTGTGTTTGAATCATGATGCCGACAAACTAAGGCTCTTGTTTCTAGTAGAGTGTGGAAGGATACACTCTTGATTTCAACACGTGGTCTTCTGAGGAAACCTTGATAAAATGGTGTCCTTCCCTAAAACATATTAGGATGTTCAATAATAAGGCCTGAACCCTTTGTAAGGACAAGACATTATTATTGGTTGAATGAAAATTCTAAGAAGCCCATAAATAAATAAAGATATATTGTGTGCTTCCAAGAATTGTATACTTGCTGAGGAAATATGTACACTAAATAACTAATCTTAATCAATAGAATATAAGTATTTTTCAACAGGCTGAAAGTGAACAATGTGGGTTCAGATGGTGTGTTTTTAATAAAAATGAGGGTGGAAAGGCACACTGGAAAGAATCAGGCATTGCAGGTTGCCAAATCACAGTATGCAACTAGTTGTGGAAAATAAGGTGAAAGTGACTCTTAGAATTAGTACAGAGATGTATTAAATTCTAACATAAATCCCTCACATTAAAATTATGTTGGAAAATTGAAAGTACTGAGAGCATCAGTGTAGTTAAAAAAAATATGCCTCTGCACTTGAATATAGATAAGCAGCCTATCCATTTCAATTCTAGATGATCTAGTAGGCAAAGAAAATTAGTGAAAGGTTCACTTTGGGGAATTAAGGGTAAGAATTAGCACTGAAGCATAGTAATATTTATTGGAGATATAAAATTTCTCATAATTTGAAGGAAGTTCAGTGCTCTTCACATGAGCCGTTAAATAATACAGCTAAAGAGCAGTATAATCTATATTGCCATCATTACCAAAATTAAGGCTATACCTTTAAGTCATTCAGCATTAGGAGGGAGCCATGTTAAACTGGTAATAAATTATAAAATTACTAGAGTCCCAGTGCACGAAAGTCAAACACCAGTGGGGTCCCTCAGCTTGGCCTGTGCCCTCTCGCAATCCGGGACACTTTGGGGGATGCCAGAATGCTGGTTTAGGTCTGACATCTCCTGAAGGGTATAGCAGTGCGCAAAACGGCAGGCGGCAGGGAGGAACCGAGCTAGAGCCAGGTGCCTCGCTATTCCTGCTCATCCCAGCCCCACTGCACCTGTCATCCCTGCTCAGCAGCACTGTCGCATAAGTGCCTCTTCTGCCACAGCTGCACTCTCCAGCCTTGAGCTCGGCTTCTGGCTGAGTGAAGCTCCCACTGTGGGAGCGCACTGACCACCAGCGCAGAGATCCTGAATTGATCTTCGGCCCCCTGGCCATCAGTGCACATCATAGCGACCAGTCATAAGGGCCACTTAGGCTTTTATATATACGTATATATATGTGTGTGCGATTAATTGGGCATGTGCTGGCCCAATAAAATGATATCTTGCCCGTATTACAATACTAGTGGCCTGGTGCAGGGATTCGTGCACATTGAAAGGAAATTAATTAGAGGAAATATTTTAATATCGCTATTTGCCCTTTATAATAGAAATGTCAACAAAATTCACGATTTACAGTGACAGATTGAAACACACGCGTGCAATTGGCGCCAGCGAAAGCTTTATATGTATTGCGCATGCACAAGTCAACTTAGCCTTATGTATATAGAGAGAACAAACTTGCTTAATTAAACCTGCTCTCTGATTTAGCTAAACTTTTCCCAGCCCAGTAAAGCACGCTGACTTCTCTTTCAGGTAATTGTCAGCAACACAGCAGTAAATATTAACACAAAACAGATCATTAATGTAGGTCATGCAGGGAGAACCAATGGTAAAATATTTAACTGCAGCAGTGTTTGACTACATTCTGCGCAGTGAGAAACCCTCAAGTCATTTCCAAGTTCCAACATTTCTTACTTATTTTTAGTCTGGTCAGGTTTCTAAGCTTTCTCAATCTCCATTTTCTTGCTAATGAAGAGAAAATAGGATTCCACCGAGTCTCCTATCTACCTATTCCAGGATTTCTGTGAGGACCAAATGAGATGAGGCACTGGAGAATGCTTCACAGACATTTGGTTAGTGTAAACTGTATCCGACTGGCCATAAAGCAAGTCATGGTCCTGGGATGCAGAAACTGCAAGGAGGTTAGTTGCTAGGAAAAGAAAGGTGGGCATTGCTATTTGATGTCATTACCCAAACAGACACTTAGCATATAAGCTGAGTGTGTTTTTGTATGTGTGTGTGTGTGTGTGTGTGTGTGTGTGTGTGTGTGTGTGTGTCAGTATGTATATGTATATATATACATATATACATACACATATATATACACACACACACATACATTGTTCCCCTCTTTCTGTTAAATTACAGCAGGAAGGTTTGGGATAGGGGGTGAGATAACAGATCAACCTAAGAACTTGTATGCATGCATATAAGCATAACCAATGGTTAGGACATGTATGGGAGTGAGGTGCACGGGCAATGGGAAGACATGTACACATATAATATCTTAATCAATAAAAAATTGAAAAATTAAAAAGTTAAAAAATAAATAAAAGTGTTTCCCTCTTTTATCCAATAGCACGCTGCAGCTGTTAACTTGGACACAGTTAATTCCGTGTTTTTTACCGTAGTGATCGTGATGGCTGTGGGAGCAGTCCTGGTAGAGATTATCTGAATGTCGAACTGGAGGCTCTTATGGACATTTATATGAGAGTTATGGTAAGTGTCCAGATATACTGTGTGTATGTGACAGGATTGGATTTAATCAGCCGCCTTGTGTTACTCTATTTTTACTTCCATTTGCCAAAGGGAGTACTATATGCAGTATGGCTGTTGCATTATCATGGATTACTTGTATTCTTTTTTTAGTATCTTATTTGGAACAGTACACACTTTCAGGGATGAGGGATCACAGTCATTTATCTTCCTTATTAAAGAAACAAACTTCTACGTTTTCTTTTTTTGGATTTCCTCACCTGAGGATATTTTCTCCAATTGAACTTGGGAAAGTGGGACGGAGGGAGTGGGGATGAGAGAGAGCTACATCAATGTGAGAGAGATACTTTGATGTTTTCCTCATGTACAATCCTCAACCTGGTCCAGGAAGGGACGCTGCAACCCAGGGGCATGCCCTTGACCTGCAAACAAACCCAGGATCCTGCAGGTCCAAGGCTGGTACTCTTCCCACTTATGCATACCAGTAAGGGGATATTTTACCATATTTTCATAAGAAGGAGCGGTTGACAGCATGAAGCATAGGAACAATACAATGGTTAGAATTTCAGCCTGTTTTCAGAAAAATGTGCATTCATATTTATTCACAATCAATTAATTGAGTTGAAACATTATTCTTCAGCTGTATTTTAAATAAATATAAGCCCCATTGCCTACCTCAGCATTACTGATATATTTTCAGCACAAGCAGATAAACTTATATGTTTTCCTCATATTTAAGACTTTACTAAGGTCATGTCATACCGATGTAAAATTATTCAATAAGAGGTTCAAGTATTGTTATTTTGTCACTGGTTTGACAGGAGGCTCAGGTGGAACACCTCCAGCATGAAGGTCCCTTCTGACTTACGGTGGAAGCAGTTGCTGAGATGATTATTATAGCCACAGAGGAGATGTTTATGACGGGGGACATGATAATTATTGCAGCAGAAGAGGGGACACCTCTGTAATGGGTCCCAAGCCTGGTGCTGGCGGAGATCATAAGATTCACCATCTACGCAAGAGAGAGTGAATCATGTTGTACAATAGCTCAACTTATCGGGCTCCTCTGGGAGAGTCAGGAGAGAAGCCCCTGTGACAGAGGAAGTAGACACTGAAATTAAAAATGATGCTAAGGTATGGACGGCATTTAGTTTGTAAAGGAATTGTCTTCTGTTAATTAAGAATGACCAAAAGCAAATGGTGAGTTTGGGGAAGAGGCAAGAAAACAGGTCCCTTTATGAAGTTTCTGCCTAGGATGCAAACTTTGAATTATTCAGGGTTATTTCATAAGTGTTGATTTAAATTGCAATATACTTTAACTGTTTAATATGAAGGTCTGCATTGTTAAAAAATTCAGAATAAAGTTTTCCACCAAATGGAATATCCTGTAGGATTGTACTACAAACAGCAATGTGTATGGAGAGTTGCATTCTTGACTCTAAATCTCCCAATGTGTCTTTGACCATATGTGCATACCAGATTTTGAACAAACTGCATACAAAATGACGCAGTGTGCTACTTCTTTATGGCATGCTGCCCTGTTTTCCAGTTAGGCAGGGTAAACAAATTACATATTTTCTTTGGAAAACCTAAATGGAAAAAAGGATTGAGGCATCTCCAACAAGGCTGCACGACAATTGTTTGCCTCCTTCCTATGAGATTTTGTATGTCCTCAACCTTTAAAGGAATAGGTTAAGAAGGAAGAAAAATTACATACAGAATGATATAAATGTTTGAAGAAGTCTAAATGTAAGCATCCTTTTGCTTATTAAAATGACATCAGCATCTTTCTGAAGTGCGAATAAGATTGAAACATAAATTTTCACTTAAACCGAACCAGTTAGCTTTCCTGACTATACCTCTGAATGAAATGAACAAAAGTGACCCTAGGTAGTGATATGTATTTTACTGTAGAACTACTCATGCTCTTTCTCTTCAACTATTTGACATTTAATGTACCACAAAGGGTATGCTCTCCTAAACATCAAGTTACCTTGAAGCCTCAGTATTTTTATCAGTGAATGTAAAAAAACATCATGATGGGAAAGGTTTTTAAAAACTCACCTCTTGGCCTGTTGAGTGTAGAGTTATCAACAAGCCTTCCAACTTGAATTTTAAAAATTACCACAAAAATGTGTGGTTTCTTAAAATTATTTTTATTAGAATACTGTATGTGAAATTCATTGAAATATTTGGAAGCTGGAACCACAGTTGTTTAAAGACTTTAAAGTCTAGCATGTCAGATTGGGGGGCAGTGAGGGAATAAGCCCTATTCAGTTTGGCTCAGTGAGCCCCTTTTTCATTGCCACCTGGTATGCTGCTGGATTGGTGAAACACTTAATAAAGCCACTTGGACGTCACATTTACTCAGCAGAATTTTACCAATGTAGGTTTGAATTGATAACGTATTTTGGTGCAGAGAAATACAAGAAATCAAAAAATACAAAACTTCCCAGTATAGAATCGAACACATTATATACAATCCTCTTGTCAAGTGGACCAGAAAGGAAGATTAAGTAGAAGAAAGAAAAGCATAAAAATTCTGACCATGACAAAGGGCTCCTTCTTGTATTTCTTAAATGGATATTGTGGATATCAAACTAAGCTATTTACATACTTTTATTTTTACTGTTTTCAGAGAGGAAGGAAAGAGAACCGCCAATGGTGAGAGAAAATCATGGATTGGCTGCCTCCTACAAGACACTTACTGGGCTTGGAGCCCACAACCCGGGCATGTCCTGGACTGGTAATTGCACCCTAACCTACTGGTTCACAGATCAAAACTCAACCCCTGAGCAAACCAGGCCAGGCTTTGGCTCTTCTCTATTCAGAGTATTCCTTTTGACATCTGTTTCCCCCAGTTGTCCTAAATCCAACCTGCCTGATTGCTGTGCAGATGGGTGGACTCTGGATACATTCAATAGTAAGCAACCTACTATGTGTGCCTTACTCTCCCTGCTTGCTTTTTGATGGCCTAGAAACCCCCATCCATAGGGCCTTCATGTACAGGATCCCTGTGCACCACCAGTCACCAACTACCCAAGGCCCTTGTATGCCCATCTTCACAAATGATGTCTCTATCTAAACATGCACTTTCTAAGCCTCATTGCCTTGGCACTGTGCCTTTTTGAATATTTTGATGGAAAAGTCCAGATTCCAATAAAGAATTTTGCTGGATTTCTCAGGTGTAGTCTCCAGAACAAATAAAGTTTCAAGTGCAGGACACCCTGTTGAGAGACAACATGCAGCAATGAGTTTTCTTTTGTTTTGTGTTGTTTTAATGTGGTAGGCTTTAAAATTTATTCTTTAGAGAGAGATGAATGGAGAAATACAGACAGACAGAGAAGCATTCATGTGAACCAGAAATATTAATGGTTGCCTGGGGACCAGACCGGCCACCTGGACATGTGCCCTGACCATAAATCAAACAGGTGACCTTTTTGATGCACAGGACAATGCCTAGCCACACTGGCCAGGGTGCACTGTCTTTCACTTTTCTTCCTTAACTTGCATCTGGTAGCTAATAATCACTATTAATGCTAATAACAGTGGCCAATTCTATAACAGGACATGCTGACAAGGGCTTTACATAAGTTAGCCCCCCAGGTGAATCTCACCACAACGTAATGGGACACGGTCACTATGTGTGGTGAGGAACCAACACCAAGATCATGCGATATTTAGCCCATGCCCTTCCTCCCCCAGAACCTACCCATTTTTATACTTTTCCTCAAATTTTAGAGGTTCTGATTCCCATCATGGACACTGTTCCCTGTCAAGCGGGGATGGGATGACAAGATGCAAGTTGGAGAGAGAGAGAGAGTGTCTGATATAAGAGAGAAGCATTTTCTGATCCTTGATCTCTGATACTCTTTTGGGGTTTGGGCGGCTCACTGTCTACTATAGATATTACAGCATTTTCTCTCTCCACTAGAAGTAGCAGAGTGTGCCTGGCTGGTGCAGGTCAGTAGACCTATGATCCAAGAGGACGTAGTTCAATTCCCAGTTGGGGCAGTCTCCTGAGTTTAGGCCTGGATCCCAGGGGGGTGGGGACATGCAGGAGACTGCCAACCAATGATTGTATCTCATTATTGAGGCTTCTATCCATCTCTCCCTCTCCCTTTCTCTGAAATTAATAATGAATATACTTAAGAAATGGTAATATATGCTCCCAAGCTGATGGGCCCAAACTAGAAGAGGGGAAGGAAGAAGAAAATAAAGTAACAACAATAAAAAGAAAGAAGGGCCAGGTGCTGTGTGTGGCAAGCTAGGAAGCTGCTTACACCCAGCAGAGAGCAGCAAGCACGTGAGTGGCTGGCACTGAATGAGAGGCAGTAGAAGGAGAAAAAGCATGACTGAATCCCTCATCTACAGGGAGACAAGATGCACAAATGCAGCCCTGCCCCAGGGCCTGGGTGTGTAATCTTCTCCCCTGGTTTTCCTCTGGCAGGCCACTCAGTGAGCCAAATGAGACAGCCCTGGGCCAGAATGCAGTGGCATGTGGGCAGGGAACCTGTTTCTTGCTGGGTAGCTGACTCTCCGTTGATTATGGGATCCAAACGCACATTATGACATCTCCATTTCACTTGATTGTATTGCCCCTTAGGGTGGTCCTCCATACCACCAATTCCCCAGAGTTACCTTCACCTGTGTCCACCTACGTTCTCTCCTGGAACTGGCTTGGGGTTGGCCACACTTCAGACCCAAAACCCAGGGACTGTCACTGGCTCGTGTTGATTTACCACCTCCTTGATGGATGAGAAGGAGTGTCATGTGGGGAGAGTCTTCTCACATTATGACCTAGCCTCCACAAAGGGTTTCATATTCTTAGTATGGGACATGGATAATAAGCAAAGGTTTATGCCAGCTTAATATTGTGCTGAAAGGAATGTAACTGTTTTTACTGGCCACAAGTATTGGACTGTAAGCAGGGTCTAGATCCAGGGGGATAGCAGGTGTGGATTTGTGAGTTCAGGCCTCTGACTAGCTGGTAGGATGATGTCCCTTTGAGTACTGGGGTCTGACTTGTGCACAGGGAAGCTCTACCATGGAGCGGCCAAAGGCCAGTGATGTAGGCTCCCAGTGCGGAGGAGTGTTTAAGTCCATGGCCGCTAGGAAGTTGTAGTTCTGTGGTGATCACAGGAAGCCACTTGTTCCAGTTTCTGTGGATGCACCCTCTGTGGGCTTAACCACTGAATAGTCACAGAGGTAAGGGAGGAGCTACTAGTGCCCCAGAAAGAACCACCAAACCGGAATGGATAAAATGGTGATGTGATCTACTGGAGCCAACCTCACCAAGCCTAGTATCTGTGCATCACAGATGCTCATGTCCTCTTATTTAACCAGTAACTGAAGATGAGAGAATCAGGTTAACATATCATAGAGGACACCAGATGGTTCACATTCAGTTCTCTTTATTACTGACATTTATTAATAACTATTCAAGCAAAGGTAATCCCCGCATCTACCTCCCAAGCCAGAATCCCTCCCCCCCTAGAGATTCAGGTGCATATCTCTAACTCCTTAGGACCCATCTCCCCAAAGAAACCATCTGTCCCCCTGTCAGCATTTCCCCACATCACTGAGTAGTTGTCTGAAACTGGCTGCTGGGATCCTTTAAGATACACTTATGTCTGGGCTTCAGTGTCCAAGAGCCCAGAGTAAAGCCTAAGAGATGTGTACTCAGCTAGACAGACATGTATCAGTGTCACAGAATGGGGTTTGTGTTATAGAAAGTTGTACAGCCACAGTGAGGACAGGGGTAAGCACAGAACCAGACCATGCTGGACCGCCCAACTCCTGAAGCATATGCTTCAGCTAAGCATGCACCTGAGCAATTCGACCCAGGCGGATGGTGCTGCTCCTTTCCTCATAACTCTCCAGGGGGGGCTGCGTACAGCACACAATTCAGCTTGCTCAGCGCGATGGTGTAGCGAAGCAGGTCCTCCAGGATGGTCATGGAGATGGCATTTTCACAGAAGCTTAGGGTCATGAGCTGAGAGCAGTGGCTCAGGGCAGGCAGGAGGTTCATGAACTTGGGGTCCATGATCCCACACTCATCCATGTTCAGGTCCTGCAGGGTGCGGGAGGCTCTCTCTAACAGAAATAGGAGGAGCCCAGAACTGAGGTTGGTCAAGTTGAGCCTCCTTAAATTCAGGACTTTCAGCTGGCAGATGTTCAGGTGATGGGATAAATGTCTCAATTCACATTCTAAAGCGGGCAGTTAATGATGTACAGAGTCTCCAAAGGGGTCTTCAGGCAGCTGGGAGACATAGAACAGTTAGATGAGGGGGATGGACCTGGGGAGCAGAGCATGGTGAGGACGAGCCAGGCCTTAAGGCAAAGAGGTCCATTTCACCAAAGCCTAAAGTTTTCCAGATAATGATCAAACCCAGGATGTTGCCCAGTGAAAAGAGTCATTCAAGTCAGTGCAAATTTGAGTGGAATCCTTTCTCCATCTCTTATCTGCTCTGAGATGGATTCAACTGGATGAGACCTCACACACTCCATTTGTTCATCTGTTATGTGGAGCACATCATACACCCCCACCCTCATACACACAGGTGTTGTGAGCATGAATGATGGGAGGTAAAGTTGGTGGGAGCTCAGAAAGAAGCCTGACCCAATGTCTCAAGCAGGAAGCAACCAGTGAACTTTAGTATTGGAGACATGACCCGAAATCCCTTCAATTTGGGCTCCCTTCCAGCCACAGCCTGGGTACCTGTCTCCCTCATCTCTTAGCCCATGAAGCTACTGGCATAATTGCAAAAATGGCTAATCTGGACAAGGTTGAGCAACATCCGCGGGGACTGCCACCCTGCAGGAACTTAGTCCACTGCATCGTCTACAAACTACCTATCCCTTTTCATGATTCCTCCCTCCAGAATCCTGCATTTACCAGGCATTCCCTTAGCAGGAGCCTTTGGCAAGCCTTGGCAGACAGGTGATTCAAGGGAGGTTTGGATTGAAAGGCTGCCATCACCAAATCGGTAAGTGGGGACCTTAACCCCTGAAACCTCACCTCTGATGGGCTTTCCTCTCTTTACTGCCCTCTCCCCTTAGTTCTATTGCATAATATTCCTTTAGACAATCCTTATAAGGATTCCCAATCTACCATCACTGGCCCGAAACCCCCATTACTTCCATTCCCAGCAAGGAGTCTCGTTAATAGCATCTTTCTGAGTTCATACATCCTACCTTAGTCTGTGGGGGTGTTACTTGACAACATGCAAGGGGACAGAGGAGTGAACAAGACATTGACTGTATGGACCCTCTAGTGACTCAGGCTCTCTATCACTGATGATGGACAGCACATAGGAGGTCCCTTCACTGTGGACTGAAATGAGAAGTGGCTCGCGCTGGTCTGCAGAGAAACCTCACCACACCTCACCTGATGTTCTGGTCTAGGCGGCCTTTGAGGAAGGAGACAGCATCCAAATAGAGCTCCTGGAGGTAGAACTGGCTGAGGAACTGAGAGGTGACCAGGTTAACACACTACTCCTCCTGCTCCAAGGTGGTGTGAGAAGACATAAAGACATGGGAGAGGAGGAGCCGACGCAGATTGAACTTCAGGCCCAGGTAAGGAGCGAACTTCCTCAGAGTGGACAGCCTTCAGGTACAATTTACGTCCAAATCCTGGACAGAGTCTAGCTGCACCATATCCAGGATGTTAATGTTTTGCTTCAACACGGCATAAACTGTCAGCTTCTTACAGCAAAGGTGCAGCAAACCTCTCGTCTCGCTGACTTTCTTAATAAGGTAGCTGAGGGACTCATCAAGAACACCTTTCTTAAGGCAAAGGTCTACTTACACCTCCATGGGGGCCAAGGGTGGATTTGGCCCTGCCCTTAAGCTGTCCACTTTCCCCCTCTTCCTCATTGATGTGGGACCTCAGGCTCCAGCAGTGAGCAAACATCAGCTCTTGTTCTGGCCCACACGATTCAGAACTCCTGATGAGCTCCCTTCTGTAAATTCAGCATCTGCATTTTCCACCTCCTGTGGAGAAAACAGGAAATAGACTGGGGTGCATTAAGATAACAGGGAATGAGACCCTGACCATGAGTCTGGGAATCTGGGCACCTGGGCCAGACACCAAATGTGCCTGTTACTCCATACCCCAGGAATCAGCTGCTCCTTGCACTACTGGGACCCTTCATGGTCCCCATTTCTGGTACCTTTGGGTGCCACCAGGAAGGGTGGGCTCATGTCCCTTCGGTCACCCTCTGCATCTTCATCAGCCCTATATACGTGATGCCTGTTGCAGATGACGCCAGCAGTGGCTCCAAGGCCTCCCTGAGCGCTCCCTTTGGCCCTGTACGCTCCCATATTCCAGATGTAACTGCTAACATCCCCAGGGCCCAACCAGGCTACTGAATCCCCCTCACCTGGGTCGAGTCTCCTGGGCAAGCAGGGCATGGAGCCCATGGAGCACAGTCTGAACGATATCATGGTAAGGCTGCCGATGGTTCATCAGAGCCCCCAGAGGGAGGCAGGGGAAGGGCCAATCCTGCACCTTGGCCTTCAGGACTTCACTGTGCTTCCCTGCCAAGGCTGCTGTGAACCAAGGTGGGAAGAGCTCCATAGGCAGTCACTCCACAGCATCAATAGCCGAGGCTTCATCCCTCAGCAGGCTCTGGCATGCCAGGTCCAGGAGTCTGCGTGGAGCCTGGAAGTTCATCCTGATGAAGTGGCTCTTAAAGACATCCTGGGAAATGGCCGGAGCAAGGCATCTTCTCAGGCTGAGCATGAGCAACCTGGTCCTTCTCCCTTCAGAGGAACCAGCTGATGGCAAAAGGCACTGCTCTGACAACAATTGGAGCATCCCAATGAACCCCAATCCCGTTTTCTGCTTAGGGGCTACAAAGCCACTCAGCCCTGCCTCTCCTTGACTGGTGGCAAGACAAGCACCTTGCCAGACACCAAGGAATGGTGAGATGTCCACTGGACCCCTCCCACATCTACCCACTGCCTACCTGTAATTCTGCTGTGCAATGAGTACTGAGAAACCAAAGAGATGGTCCCACCCTTTTCAGGAAAAACCTTTCTAATTATCGCTGAAGGACTGAGAGCACCTGGAGTAGGCAGCAGTGCCTGGCCAAGCACCACCTCTTGCTAAACTCCAACAAATAAAACAGATGGGGAAGATTAAGGAACACCCACACAATGCGTACCTTCTGGCCTTGGAGACATTTTAAATTAGAAAGAGTAAAAGCAGCACAAAAGATTTCTAAAGCATGGGGTAGCTAGCAATGAGAAAAATAACCATAAATTTTGAGATGTTCAGTTTATTGGGTGTCCCTTAATCCATGACCACAGAGGGCTCACATGTCACAACTAAGCCTCCCCTGAAAAGAGACTGCAAGCCCTGGTCAGTGTTGCTCAGTTGGTTGAGCATCCCCCCTTGCACACAAAGTCGCTTTCAGGCTCCATTCCCAACCCCCAGTAGGGGGTGGGAGGAGCCCACTGATGGATGTTTCTCACATCAATGTTTCTCCCTCTCTTTCTCCCTTCTTCTCTTTCTAAGCATCACTTGGCTTTTATTAAAGAACTCCCTTAAGACCTGCTGTCAGACACACAGCCTGGCCAATAAAATTACAAATAGAATTTTGCCAATTTGGCCTACAATACATTCCTTAGGAATATTCAACTTTCTGATAGCAGGGAAACTTGCTCTGTAAACCTCTATGAATGGCACACATCAGAACAGAAATCAAAACATTTTGGATTACGGCTAATCTGCATCTAGATGCAAAGGCAAAATCTGCTCATTTGTAAGGAAAGAAATGCCAATTCTCTGTGGGACCTTGGCCTGCATGTCCTTGAGGACCACCTTAGGCTCCTGATTCACGAGAGTGGACATGGTGCAGGAAGCCCTCTGCTCAGACCTGGGCATGACTCTCATGCTCTAGCTTCTGATCCCTCCTGAGCCTCCTCAGAAACTATTATACCCCATCTGGCCACACCTTCTTTTGAGGTCCTAGCTGAAATGGCAATTTCCAACTGAAAGCTGAACCTTATTACTAGAGATCTCCAGGCAGTTAACCTGATTGGGTTTTGCACTCTTCACACCTCCAACTGAATCCTAGGTCCATTCTTGAAAGGAAAAGAAAATGAAACCAACATGGAAGTAACTTGATGGGTTGTTGGTACCACATCTAGATTCCCTAATGTTCATGTTAACACACGATTAGGCAGACAAGGTATCCTCTCAAGAGAAAAAGGAATACAATGCAACTGTATTGAGTACCAAATAGTCCCTGACACTTGATGTTACCTCAATTGCACATCCATGCCCATTCAAAGAGGAACAGAGGGAAAGTTGGTCTTCCAAATTTTGAGGATCAAGCCTTCCCCAAAGGAGGTAGGGCCCAAATCACATCTAGGGATTAATCAGGAGAAGGGAGGGGCTGCAAGTTTGTAATGAGACCAACGGAATCACCCAAGATAAGGTGCACACTTGGGAAACTCAAAGGCTCTGACTGGATAAACTTGAGAACTTAAAAGGCTGGTGGTATAGAAGAAAATATGGTGCATCCCTTAAACCCAAGCTGGTGTGGAGTATAGGCAGGAGGTTCAATCACCCTCCCTCTGTGGAGGTAAAGGGCATTTCCTCCAGAAGAGCCAGATGAGCTCAACAAACTGGCTTGAGAAAATTAAATGTAAAAATGTGGGCTGTGCAGAGGCCAGAGGAGAGGTGTGGCAGGGGAACCTGGGAAGTGACTTATTCAATTCTGAAAGCCATTAAGGGGCGAGAGTCCTGGGCTCTTTGGAATCTTGGAGGCACAGAGAAAAATACACGTGGGCCAAAACACCTATGTTTCCTTATCAAGGAGCTGCTCCCAGAGGGCATTTTCTTTGGTTCAGGCCTCCTTTTTCACATCCCGACCTTCCACAGGAAACATATTAGGCCCAGGCAAGTTCCAGGGGCCTGGCCCTAAACATGACTGGCAAAGTCTGTATGGATAACTAATGTTTGCTCAACCCTATAAAACAACCCATGCAAATTGGCTTCAAAAAGGTACTTCTGGGTCCAGGCCTAAAACTCTCACTCAGATTGGGAGGGAAGAGTGTCCTCTCTCAGGATTAAGCACAGTGCACAGATACACCTTCGCATTCAAATGTTTTCAAGCTGTATTTGTATTTGACATGTAAGGATCTGCCAAATTTTTGGGATATCCCATGCTGCACTGAGTCACACATTGGATCTTTTGAAATTGAGAGAGGCAGACTGTATATATATATATATATATATATATATATATATATATATATATATATATATATATAGAGAGAGAGAGAGAGAGAGAGAGAGAGAGAGAGAGAGAAAACTTTTCTTCAGGCTCTTATCTACCCCCTGCAATGTGATGCCCAAAAATCTCTCATATTCCAGGGAGAGGGACCATGCGAGAGATTACCAAAGCGGTGTTCACCAGAAACTTTCAGACTGGTTGATTAGATTTCTGGAAGAGCTTCAAACTGTAATGTGATTAGGAAGTTAATCTGGAATTGTATTATGGGCTCTCAGAATGAGTGGTTCCACCTGGGGAATGTATTTCTCTTTAACACTGACATTGCATGCACCAGGCAGAATCTGGAAAATTGTAGGGGTTCAAGTTCAGGCAGCTTCTATGAGATCCCAGTGCCCCGGAGATACAAGGAGGTAGGAGGGACCTCTTAGAATGTCCTAGAAACAAAGTCTCAGCTGAACATGCCTTCTTCCTGAGCAAGAACCACTCCTCTTCCCACCCACATGCAGAGCATGCTTTCCCAGGGCATGATCTGTGGCACTGGAGGCAGGGGCACATTTGCATCAAGGGCTTTCCTTCCTGCCCAGTATTGGACAGGCCCCGCTGACTCCCAGCACCCATACATGAATCTGGGGGATGTTTTTACCACATCCTGGTCACCTACCACCTGCCCTCATTATGGCTGTCTCTTATGTGCAGCCCAGAGCAGTCTCTGTGCACATGATTCCTACTGGAATCCAAAGGCATATGCTCTTTCAACAATTTCTTTTTTTGGAGTGGGACGGTGGTCCTTAGAATGTGTTCCCAAGGCTGGGAGCCCTCTTTATGCATTCCTGGAATGTCAGCCAACCTCTCATGATCCTGATGCTGGGGACACACACTGTTGACAGAAATCAGGAGTTCCCCCCAATTCATCTGAGCTGTTTTGGAGAACATTGCATGCTACAATGTGCAGAAGGAAAAACAACATCCCAGCTTCTATCCTGGATCCAGAGAGGCACCGAGGAGGCTGGAGGATGCCCTTCCTAGGTTCCAGAGGAAGTCCTGCCTTTGTGGACATTCACAGGCCCTGGAGATCAGCCCTCATGCATGGGCTTTTCCACATTCAGCTCCGTTAAGCCAGCCTTTGAGCAGACAAGCATCCACCACACTGGACATCTCAACGTAACTGACACATTCCTAGAAAAATGCAAGCTTCCAAAACTCAATCAGGAAGAATAAAAAAGATGGCTTCACAGTGGAATTTTACCAAACATCCAAGAAGAACTAAAATCAATGCTTCTCAGACTATTCCAAAAAATTCAAGAGAGAGGCATACTTCTAAGGTCTTTCTATAAAGCCAGCATTACCGTAATACCAAGACCACAGAAAGACACCACAAAGAAAAAGAATTACAGGCCTATATCCCGGAAGAACATGGATGCTAAAATCCACAACACAATTCCAGCAAAATGTATCCATCATTACATCAGAAATATCATACACCATGAACAAGTGGGATTTATTCCAGGAATGCAAGGCTTGTACAGTATCCACAAGTCAATAAATGTGATACATCACATGAACAGAGACAAAAATCACATAATCATATCAATCAATGCAGAAAAGGCATTTGACAAAGCCCAAAACCCTTTCCTGATAAACACGCTCAGCAAAGTGGGACTAGAATGATCATAATAACAGCCTTATATGACAAATCTATGGCCAACATCTTACTCAATGGGTAATAACTAACACCATTTCCCTTAAGAACAGGAACAAAACAGGGATGCTGCTTTCACCACTCCTGTTCCACACATTAGTAGAAGTGCTAGCCACAGTGATCAGACAAGTAGAAGAAATAAATGGCACCCAAATTGGAAAAAAAAGTAAGTAAAATTATCATTATTTGCAGATGACCTGATACTGTACATAGAAAACCCTGTAGACTCCATCAATAAGTATTAGACTTAATAAATGAATTTGGCAAAGTAGCAGGATACAAAATGAATGCCATAAAATCTATGACATTTTTATACACCAATAGTAAACTTACAGAAGAGAGAATTTTTAAAAAAAATCCCATTTACCATCCCATCAAATAATTAAGACACCTAGGAATAAACTTAAGTAGGGAGGTAAAAGACCACTACTCAGAGAACTACAAGATGCTGAAGGAGAGACAGAATATGGCTGCTGACAGGAAGGCAGACTGCAAGATAGTATGTGAGTGAGAAAACAAAGGGAGAGTGTGTGGTCCCACGGGGAGTGTTTGTTGGTGAGTTGAGGGACAGCTATACTTCAGGAGACTGTGGGGGACTGCTGGACAGGGCTTCCCTGAATGGGCAGTCCCCTCTGCTGCTGGGTTCCCTCCCAGAGTGACCAGCTCAGATGCGGAGACCATGCCAACTTGAAGGGGAAAGTGGATGTTAACAGAAGCATGAAAAGCCCAGGGAATCTACAACTATGGCACCCACCTAACAGCTGTGAACCTGAGAATACAGGTCCCCAATTGGCGCAAGCAGGTGGATTCAGAGGAGCTCTACACTCCCTCACACAAAGGTCAGATTTTGCCTGGGATAAGGTGAGGTTCATTGTCCCAGCAGGAGAGAGAAACTCCTACACAGCGGAAGCTGGAGAACCTGGGGAAGTCTGTGCCTAGAAAAATCCGTGGCCCTTGGGGCTGGCATGATCCCTTAATGTGGAAGGGGGTCCTCAGAGCTGTTAACAGAAGGGAACTCTAAAAAGCAACCCATTTTAATCTGGACACAAAAGGACAGCCTAAAAATTTCAAAAGTGTGCCAGCTGCTTAGAACCAAGAGGAAAAAAGACTGCACAGACTTGAGCGCAGCCCTGGAGTTTGCACACTTACTCTGGCTCCTTTTTTTTTTTTTTTTTTTTGCCTTTGAGTCCTTGCTTCTGATTACTAAGTCCAAAACATAGGATCACCCAATTGGGGACACCCAAAGAGACTGCAGGGGAAAGTTGTTTTTCTGGAACCTGGGGATCAGAGCGGGGAATAACCATCAGAGAAACAGCTCTGGGGCAACCCACTCCCACAGACAAGTATTAAGTGCCACAGGGAAAACAAAATCTAAACACCAGCTAGAGAGAACCTATAGTCCTGGAGGTCAATCTAGAAACACTGGCACCCAGGGGTTGAATAACAAATGGACTCTTGTGTAAACACAAATAAAGGAATACAAGAAAAAGACATGTACTGCCTGCTTAAAACTCAGGACTGGCTTACAACATGGAGGAGCAGTAGAAATCAGGGAACTTCAACACTGTCCTCACTAGAAAACATGCGTGCCAAACAGAACAGTAGAGGAAGTGAATGACCTTCACTACTGCACATTTTTATTTTTTTTTTATCTTTTACTTAAGAAACTATTTTTTTTCTATTGTCTTCACTTGATTTTACCTTTTTTAATTATTACATTTTTATTTTCCATCAGTATTATAACTACTACTATTTTTTTTCTTTTTTTTAAGTGTCATTTTATTTTCTCTTCATTTTACTTTGGGATTATTGTTCTACATTCTATTTTCATCTTTCCTTTAGCATCATTTTATTCTATCTCAACTTTACCTTTATGCCATCACTCTCTTCCTCACTTTCCCCTCTCGCTGTCCTGTTTCTCTTACCCTATTCCTGTTTTATATTTTCCCTATCACTTCATTTTACCCCTGTTAAAATTTCACCCTACTTATATTCCAATACCCTGCTCCAAGTCCATACACACCTCTCTCTTCTCTTTCTTCACTATCCAATATTTTTTCTTTGTTGTTGGCTTGATTGTTGATTATATCAATTTTATGCATGTTTGTGAGATTGTTTTGCTTATTTCTTTTTTGTTTTTGTTTTATGCTTCTGTTTTCCCTGCCTACACTTAATATTAGTTATTGTTTGTAGTGTGCATTCATCTCCAGGTACTTGTTTGTTGCTTTTGTTGGATTAGTGGCTGTTCTATTCAAGTTTTCTCCCAATATGTATATATAGTTTGTTCCCCTCTTCTTTCTCATTCTCATTGTTTTCTCTGTTACTTTTTTATTCTTTTCCCAATTTCATTTTTGCATTCCTTTTCTTTTCTCTCTTCTTCTTTCTCTCCTATCCTGCAATTCACCTTTCCCTGTTTGTCACCTTTATTTGGGGTTATTAATATCATGAATACATTTCTGTTCAGTGCCTTGTGTATTGTACCTGGTTGTGTTGTATTTTGTTTCTTTAAATGAATGCAGGAGAGAAAGAACTACATAACCATACACCTGGATATGTGAGATCATGGGGAGCCAAAGAAAAAACCCACATATGAAAGAAAATTAGGCATCACCAGAAAAGGATGTAAACGACATAGAGGAAAGCAACCTGTCAGAGAAAGAATTCAGAGAAATGGTCATAAGGTGGCTGAAAAGAATGGAAGACAAATTTGACAATATGTGTAAGAAACAAGAGGAAATGAAGAAAAACCAAGAAGAAATGAAAAATGACATTGCTTCTGTAAAGAACTCAATAAAAAGCATCAAGAGTAGACTAGAAGAAGCAGAGAACCACATCAGTGAGCTAGAAGACAAGGTAGGAAAAAATACCCAAGTAGAGAAGCTTCTAGAAAAAAAAATTAAAAGCAGGAGGAAAGCCTAAGGGAACTTTGGGAAAGCACAAACAAAATAACATCCACATATAGGGGTTCCAGAAGAAGAGGAAAATTAGCAAGGAATAGAAAACCTGTTTGTAGAAATAATGATGGAAAACTTTCCTGATATAGGGAAGAAAAAAACCCACACAAATCCAAGAAGCTCACAAGAGTCCAAAGCATAATGAACCCTAAAAGAATGACCACAAGGAATATTGTAATTCAATTGGCTAACACCAATGACAAAGTAAGAATCTTAAAAGCAGTCAGAGAGAGACAGAAAGTTACCTACAAAGGATCCCCCATCAGAAAAGCAATTGATTACTCAACAGAAACACATCAGGCCAGAAGGTAATGGAATGAAATATACAAAGTCATGCAAAGGAAGGGACTGAATCCAAGAATACTGTGCTCAACAAGGCTATCAATCAAAATTGAAGGTGAAATCAGGAGCTTCACAGACAAAAATCAAATAAGGGAGTTTATTACCACCAAACCAGTAATGGAAGAAATGCTAAAGGGTCTGCTGAAAAACAAAAAAAGAAATAGGAACCGAAGAAGAAACACAGGGGTTAAGAATAAAAATGGTAACTAACAAGAACCTATCAATAAAAACTATAAATGTAAATGGATTAAATGCAGCAAACAAATACATAGGGTAACAGATTGGTTAAGAAAACATGACTCATATATCTGCTGTCTACAAGAAAGCAAAAAAAAAATATGCACAGACTGAAGGTAAATGGATAGAAAAAGATTTTTCAGGTAAATGGAAATGAAAAAAAAAAGCTGGGGTAGCAATACTTATATCTGACAAATTAGATTTCAAAGTGAAAGACATAAAAAGAGATGAGGAAGGGCACTTCATAATACTAAAGGGAGCAATCAGGCAAGAAGAAATAAGTCTGGTAACCATATACACACCCAATACATAAGCATGCAAATACATAAAAAGACTCATGGAGGATATCAAGGGGGAGATTGACAGCTATACAATCATACTAGGAGACTTTAATACTCCACTATCACCATTGGGCAAATCCTCTAACCAAAAAATCAGCAAAGAAACATCAATCCTAAATGACTAATTAGACCAGATGAAATTAATTGACATCTTCAGAACATTTCACCCCAAAGCCACAGAATATACATTCTTCTCAAGTGCACATGAGTCATTTTCAAAGATAGACCAACTATTGGGTCACAGGCAAAGTCTCTTCAAATTCAAGAAAATATAAATCATATCAAGCATCTTCTCAGATCACAATGGCATAAAACTGAAAATCAACTACAATAAAAACAATCCAAAAAAATCAAACACATGGAGAGTAATCAGCATGCAATTAAACAATAACTGGGTTATCAGAGAGATCAAAGAAGAAATAAAAACATCATGACAATGAAAACACAACAATCACAAATCTATGGGACACAACTAAAGCAGTCTTGAAGAAAAGTTCATAACTCTACAAGCCTATAGTAAAAAAAAAAGAAACAATGGTAATACATCACCTAACCTTACAACTCAAAGAGTGAGAAAAAGAGCAACAAGAAAAGCCCAGTGGAAGCAGAAGGAAGGAAATAATAAAGATCAGAGTGGAGATAAAAGATATAGAGACAAAAAAAAATACAAAAGATCAACTAACAAGAGGTGATTCTTTAAAGGAAAAGCAGGATTGATGAACCTCTAGCCAGGCTTATCAAGAAGCAAAGAGAGAGGACCCAAATAAACAAAATTAGAAATGAAAGAGGAGAAATAACAACAGACACCACCGAAATACAAAGGATTGTTAAAAAATACTACGAACAACTCTATTTCAAAAAACTGGACAACTTGGAGGAAATGGACATATTCCTAGAAAAATATAACCTTCCAAAACTCAATCAAAAAGAATCTAAACAGCTCAATAGGCCAATAACTATGGAAGAAATTGAAGCCATCATCAAAAAGCTTCTAGCAAACAAAAACCCCGGGCCAAACGGATTCACAGGGGAGTTTTACCAAACATTCAAGGAAGAACTAAAACCTACCCTCCTCAGACTATTCCAAAAAATTCAAGGGGAGTGAACACTTCCAATCTCCTTCTAAGAAGCCAGCATCACCCTAATACCAAAACCAGATAAAGACAACACATTGAAAGACAATTACATGCTAACATCCCTCATGAACATAGATGCCAATATTTTCAACAAAATTCTAGCATACTGGATCCAGTAGGACATCGTAAAGATCATACACCATGACCAAGTAGGATTTATCCCAGGAATGCAAGGATGGTAAAATATCCTCAAATCAATAAACATGAGATATCACATAAACAAATTGAGAGATAAAAACGACATAGTTTTATCAATTGATGCAGAAAATGTATTTGACAAAATTCAACAACCTTTCTTGATAAAATATCTCAACAAGTTGGGAATAGAAGGATAATACCTCAACATAATAAAAACTATATATGATAAACCCACAGCTAATATCATACTCAATGGGCAAAACTAAAGCCATTTCCCCTATGAACAGGAACAAGACGTTGATGCCCACTCTCACCACTCCTGTTTGACATAGTACTGGAAGTATTAACCACTGCAATTAGACAGAAGAAGTAATAAAAGGAATCCAAATTGGACAAGAAGAAGTAAAGGTATCCTTATTTACAGATGACATGATATTGTACATAAAAAACCCAAAAGACTCCATCAAAAAACTAATAGACTTAATAAATGCATTGGGCAATGTTGCAGGATACAAAATTAATGCCAAGAAACCTATGGCATTTCTATACACCAATAGTTAACTTACAGAAAGAGAGACTAAAAAAGCAATCCCATTTACCATCTTACCAAAAAATTAAGATACCTAGGAATAAACTTAACTAAGGAGGTAAAAGAACTATACGTGGAAAACTACAGGACAATGAAAAAAGTGATAGAGGAAGAAGTAGACAGATGGAAGAACATATCATGTTCATGGATTGTTAGAATCAACATAATTAAAATGCCCATAATACCCAAAGCTATCTATAGATTCAATACACTCCCCATTAAAATACCAACCGCATATTTAACAGATCTAGAAAGAACTCTGCAAAAATTCATCTGGAATAAAAAAAGACCCCGAATAGCCACAGCAATCCTGAGAAAGAAGAATAAATTAGGAGGTATCTCAATACCAGAAAGAAAAAGAGTTTTTGTACAATGCGAGAAAATCGCTTAAAGACAGCTGTAACCACATTGGAGCACAATGTTTGAAGCAGTAGGAATTTGATGAAAATCAGCACTAATGTACACCAAATAGAGAGAAGACAAGTGAAAGTCACTTTGAATGAGAGGAAAGAGTCCAGAAAGTTGAATATAAAAGTCTGTGAAATAATGAAAAAGAGGAATATGCACAATATAGCACAGTGATAGAAACCAATGTGAATTCACTGAAAAGCAGCAGTAAACGACAAAATACTTATAAACAAGTGAAAATCTCTTTTGAAAATGAGAAAAGACTCTAGAACGGTTTTTGAGCACAAGGAGAAATCTGAGCTGAAGAGCAATACCCACATTAAAGCACACTTTTGAAAATATTTTGAAATCAGTGAATAGCACTTGTAATCTCTCCAAGAAATCACCGAGAATCATGAAAAGCTGCAGTAAACTGTAGGAAATACTTAGAAAACAAGTGTATATCATTGAAAACAAAACTAACTTCTCTATATGAGGAAAAAATACAGAAAGGAGTTTGTAAAATGGGGGGATGTCCAAGAGATAGAACAGTAAGCATACTATAACTATGATAGAAACCACTCTGTATTGACAAACACAGAAGTAAATGATACTAAATCTTGGGAAGACAAATGTACACCTTCCTCACCTTTAGGAAAGTGTGAATAAAGGTATTTGTACAATGCGGGAGAATCAAATGAAGCTGTAACCACACTAGAGCACAGTGACAGAAGCCCTAGGAATTCTCTAAAAATCAGCAGTGATGTATACCTAATAGAGAGAAGACAAGTGAAAGTCACTTAGGAATGTGAGGAAAGAGTCTAGAAAGGTGTTTGTACAATGTGGTGATATCCATGAAAGAGAGCAGAAAGCAGAGTATAGCAGTGTTAGAAAATTCTGGGTACTCACTGAAAAGCAACAGTAACTTATATAAAAGTGTTGCAAAACAAGAATAAATCATTACCCATTGTGAGCACAGAGAGTAGAAAGAATTTGGTACAATGCAGGAAAATCCCATGAAAAGAGCAGAAAACACACTGTATCCCAATCTATGAAATCACTGAGAAATTATGAAAAGCTGCATTCAACTGTAGAAAATACTTAAACTGTTCACAGAGCAAATAAAGGGATTACATAGACACCCCCCTCCCAAGAAATCTCAGGGCTCTCTTAACTAGGGTAAAAAATAAAGCACAATGGTTACCCAGCCAATACAGAAGGCAGGAGGAGGATGTCTCAGAGGTACAAATGGTAGCAACTGCCAGGATGCAACAGAGATGAGGAAACCAAACATTCTTATGTTTCCATGGCTCCCAGGGCTGGCCTGCAGGCGCACCTTAAAGGGCCAGAGCCATGGAACAGGTCTTCAAGAATTGAAGTTTTTCTATTGTAGAATGTCCTTTTTGAGGTCTTAGACCAAATAGTCACTGTAATCCATCCGTGAGTTAAGTAGAAAAACTGGAAATAGAGCCGTGTTGATGGGGAGCAAGTCTCATGATAGGGAGCTAGTTCCAGGCCACCGGGTGGCCTCCCTGAACAGTCCTTGGACCAGGACCTTGGGGCAAAACTGACTTGGGCCCTGGCTGTCACCTGACTCTGCTTCCAGTTGGACCTTACTTTGGGAGGATCCCAGGGAGGAGAAAGAATGAGAGAAATGCTACCTCACTCAGGCGCCCTTGCTGTGTACTGCCCTGATGGGAAAGGTGCAGGACACATTCTCTTGCCTTATTCCTGTGAAAAAATAATAAAGTGAGTACCTTAAAGAGTCATTCCCAAAGAGCCCTTGACAAGGTCTTGGAACTGAAAATGGCCTTTTCTATTGTGGTGAGTCCTTGCAACTATTTCCTAGAGCATCCTGATAATACTTCACCCCCATAAACTGCTCATTGTGGATTTGCAAAGCTATGAAACCAGGAATTGCACACTTATGAGAGCTGTGGGTACACTTGGCTGTCCGGGGAAGCTGGTAAGAGAGGGTAAACAGCCCACTCAGCAGCATCAGGATGGCAGCCAGAACCACCACAGGGACGGTGCTGCCCATCTCCTGCTGGTCGGGCCTGAAGGGGATGTGGAAGGATGGCGGGAAGCATATGCCCTCTTCATTTATCACAGAGTGGTAGTCCATATCACAGCAATGAAGATAAATGTGCCAGCTATGATGCTCAGGACTCCGGAAGCCAAGAAGAGATTGCAGGTGTTTTCCTTCTGAAGATGCGCCATGAACACTCTCTGCAGGCCCATGACCATGAGAACTTTACCCTGGAGAATGAGGAGGCTGGTGGCCAGCAGCAGGTGCTAAGCGATGTGAATATTCAGCTGCAGGTAGGTGTGACTGTAGGTGTAGAGGTGACACGCTATGACTTTGCTCTGGAGGCTGTTGGACTGGTAAGTGCAGACCTTCCACATCCCTACACAGGCCATCCCCGGGGAGGGTGTGGAGCTCTTCTCCATGTAGCAAACCTGCCACTCGGCCAGTCCCATGCAAGTCATGGAGAAGATCCATCCTAAGGTGGTGACAATGAAACCCGCTACTTGGCAGTTGGCACTGTGGACCAGCGAGGTCATGGCATTGTATCCTGGGGAACTATAAACCAATAGAGAGGGTCATGATGGTGGGACCCACCTGTCTGGTACCGCCCCCTGGGGATGAGCGAGGCTGTATTAGAGAGGGAAATTCCATATTTCAGAATGGAGATACTTGACCCCCATGCTCTGTTGGGGAAGGGTCCTTGGGCAATTTTTACTGAAAGCCTTAAAATATGCAGACTTTCACCGTGCAGGGTATGTAAGTGGTTAGAGCGTCTTCCCAACAGGCTAAAATTGCTAGTTCGATCCCTGGTTTCTTTCTGGTCAGTGCACATACAAAAAGCAACCAATGAAAGCATCTGTAAGAGGATGACCAAGTTGATGTTCTTTCCTCTCTCCCTCCCCCCTTCCCTCTCTCCCTCACTCTCTCCCTCCTTCCCTCTCAACCTTTCTCCTTCTCTCCTTCCCTCCTTCCCTTTTTCCTTTTTTCCTTTCCTCCCTTTCTTCCCCCTCTCTGTCTCAAAATTCAACAAAAATATATTCAAACTTTCAAAGAGGCAGTTCCACTTATGGGCATTTGTTGAAAGACCCAATTAATATTGGCTACAAATATTTTACAATAGAGATGGGCATCACAGCACTGCGTGACTTTGAACAATGAGAAACCATTGTTCAATTGTTCAATGTCATGCAGTGCTGTGATGCCCATCTCTATTGTAAAATATTTGTAGCCAATATTAATTGTAGCCAATAATATTTGTAGCCAAGTAGGGTTTGGTGAAATAATGTATGCTACAACCATACAATGGAGCTCCATACCAAACTTACAAGGGCAGCCAAGTCGCACATGGTGTGGTGTTTGTTGTCTGGCCCTTCTCACCTCGCATAATGTTTTCAAGATTCATCTGTATTGTAGCTCCTGGGAGCAGATCATTCCTTTCAATGGCAGAGCCGTCTTCCATTGTATGGATGTACCACAGTTTGTTTATCCCTTCGTCAGTTTTTGGACATTGAGATTAATTTAAATTTTGGCTCTTACAAATTCCATTGCTGTGAACATTTGAGCCTAAAATTTGCATGGTGTATGTTCTCATTTCTGGAGTGTAGATAGGTAGGAGTGAGACCTGTGCGTGGCTCATGCTGTAACTGTGTGTGTTTAACTTTGAACAAAGTACTAAGCTGTCTCCCCAAGTGGCTGCACTTTTGCAGTGAATGTAGGAACTGCCTGTTGGGAGTTTTTTACATTCTCACCAACTATACATTCAGGTTGTAATTTCTCCGCACCTTCTTCAACTTTTAATAGTTTTAATTACACAATGGAATACTAAGCACCTATCAAAAACAAGGATCTCTTGCCCTTTGAGACAGCATGGAGGGACCTGGAAAGTATCATGCTAAGCAAAAGAAGTCAGTCAGAGAAGGACAAGTATCCCATGATCTCACTCTAATGTGGAATCTAATGAGTAACATAAACTGATGAACAGAGTGGATCCCCAGACAAAGAAGCATGGAACAGAGGGCGGAGTCTTGGAAGAAAGGCAAGGGGAAGTGATTGGGTGGGAGGTAATTAACTGAGGAACTTGTTTGCATATGCAGAATGCATGAACACAGACAATAGGGTGCTGAATTCCTGAAATGTGGGACAGGATGTGCTGGAGGGGGTTGATGGGTGAAAAGGGGGACATATGTAATCTTTCAACAATAAAGATTAACAAAACACACTGATGAACAAAATAGATCCAGAGACATGGAAGCATAGAACAGAATGCCAAATCTCTGAGGGATGGGGTGTGTGTGTGTGTGTGTGTGTGTGTGTGTGTGTGTGTGTGTGTAGAAGGGGGTGGGTCGATGGGATGAGATTAACCATAGAATGTATATGCATAACACATGGATATAATCAATAGTTCAGTGAATACCTGGGGTAGGTGCAGGGTTGCGGAAGTTAATTGGACAGGGAAAAAGGACATCTGTAATAATTTTAACCACAAAGAGAAATTTAAAAGTATTTTAAATAAAAAAAATAAAATGTAATGTGACCAAAGGGAAGATGTCAACAATATACCAAGTCAAGCAGCATGTTAAAAACTTGTACAGACAATGGGATCAGAGGGACGGTGAGTTTTAAAGCTATTAATGTTGTGCAGAATCACATTCATATAGAAAAGTGCACCAAATCTAAGTGTACAGCTCAATGACCTGTCAAGGGGTAAATACACCTGTTGCCACCCCTCAGCTTAAAGGACGTAATATCTCTGGTTTCTTTCTTCTCTTTAGTTTCCCGCCTCAGCAGGTATCCCCAAACACCCTGGTTCCCTTCTGCCTGTTTCTGAAGACAGGAATTGTGCCCAGGGCATTCCTGTGTAAATGGCTTCCTTTGCGCCATGACCTGAGGCTATGATTTCAGAGAGAAATGGAGAGGAAGAGAGAGAGATAGATGCATCAATGAACAGAGAGATTTATGGATGGGCTGCCTTCTGAACATCCCCTACGATGGATCAAGCCCTCATCTATGGCATGTGCCCTGACTGGGATTTGAACCATGACTTCCTGGTTCATAGGTCCACACTCAGACACTGAGGCACAGTGACCAGTCTGATTTTTTAAATAATCTGTGGCTGTTCAAAACTTTCAGTTATTTATCATGAGCATAATATTTTGAAATAAAAACAATAAAAAAAAAACTTAGGAAGCAATGGAGGATTAATTCTGTCACACAAATATGTTT
Source organism: Cnephaeus nilssonii (assembly GCF_951640355.1). Taxonomy (NCBI): domain Eukaryota; kingdom Metazoa; phylum Chordata; class Mammalia; order Chiroptera; family Vespertilionidae; genus Cnephaeus; species Cnephaeus nilssonii. The sequence goes on along the minus strand of NC_137096.1, from coordinate 10,403,937 downwards.
CAATACTTAGTATTAAAGTAATTAATTCCCTGTAGTACCCAGCAGACATGAGAGGATAAGAGAATTAAGTATCATGGGAAAAGGTCATGGTGCGTTGAATTTAAAATGAAAATAAGATTCCTGATTGAGGTGGCTTAGCTGGGTGGGCATTGTCCTGTGCACCTAAAAGTTGCCGGCTTGATTTCTGGTCATGACACATATGTGAGGTGCCAGCATGGTCCCTTTTAGGGGTCATGCAGGAAGCAGCTGAAAGATGTTTCTATTCTCCCTCTACCTTCTTCTCTCTCTAAAATTCAGTTAAAATTCATAATACAAAATTAAAAATAAATAAAATGAGGATAAGAAAATTATAAGAGTGTAGCAGGATCTTATTTTTGCCCATTCTGAAATACACTGGGAAGATAAAACAAGATGGCATCTGCTGGGATTACCAGGGATATTTCTATATTTTAAGTTGGAGATAAATGGGGGCATGTACAGCAATACAAGAACAGAAATGAACAAAGGGTGAACAGGAGTGGGCATCGAAGCCAGTGCATGGAGAGCTTTGAGGGGTTCGGGCTTTATTGTGAGGGACCCCCAGTGGGAGGGACAGGAGGAGAGAATGCCCAAGCTGATAGCAGAAATTCCTTCTCATGGCCAGATAATCATGGAAGATGCCTTATTTATAAAGATCATTCTTTTGAGCCAGATAACCCTGAACAACTTATGTGGAAGGACCACTTTAAATGGCATGGTGGGCCTCATTGGTATGTCTCAGTTGTTGATAGTCAACCTCTGAACCAGGAGGTCAAGGTTCAATTCCTGATCAGTTGGATACTCTATTCTCAGTAGGACTGGTGCAGTAGGCAGCCAATCAGTGTTTTTCATCATTAATGTTTCTTCTCCCTCTCCCTGTCCCTTCATATCTCTCTCTCTGAAATCAATAAAAATGTGTTCTTAAACTAGAGAAGTCTTAAGTAAAGGATAAACAATTAAAGTGGCCTACCTTCACCTCTCTGCAGGACTGCTGATGACAGTTAACCTGTTCACAGAGCAAATAAATGGATTACATAGACATCCCTTACACCAAGAAATCTCAGGGCTCTCTTAACTAGGGTAAAAAATAAAGCGCAATGGTTACCCAGCCAATACAGAAGGCAGGAGGAGGACTTCTCAGAGGTACAAATGGTAGCAACTGCCAGGCTGTAACAGAGATGAGGAAACCAAACATTCTTATGTTTCCATGGCTTCCAGGGCTGGCCTACAGGCCTGTGACAATAGGCTCCTTAAAGAGTGAGAGTCACTGAACAGGTCTTCAAGAGTTGAAATCTTTCTACTGTATAAATGTCCTTTCTAAGGTCTTAGACCAAATAGTCACTGTAATCCATCCAAGTCTTAAGTAGAAACCCTGGAAGAAGAGCCACGAAAATGGGGAGCAAGTGTTATGATAGGTAGCCAGGGCCAGGGCAAGGGGGCGAGGGGGCGTGCGATACCGGATCAGTCCTTGGACCAGGAACCTGGGGTGAAACTGACTTGGGTCCTGGCTGTCACCGGACTCTGCTTCCAGTTGGACCTTACTGTCTCCCTGGAAGAGTTCCTGCTAGGAAATTACACGGGTCAAGTGAGCTGGGGATGCAGGTGGGCAGGAGAAGAAAGGGCCAAAGGGGGTGGCAAACAGGGAGAACAAGGAAGAGAAAGGGCAAAGTGACTCCTGAGTCAGGAAACAGTCAGCTCACGGGGTGGACACTGTGACAGGCACCTGCTGGTGTCCCTGAGCCCAGGCGCTGCCTCTGCTGGGTCTCCCTCCTCAAGTGCTCTCACAGGGACCCCTCCCTGCCTGGCGTTCCAACAGAGGCCCGGCACTGTCCCACACTGACCCCCCACCCAAAGGCCACATGGCAGCCTCTAGCTCCTGGGCACCTTGGAAGGATTCCCAGGGAGGAGGAAGAATGAGAGAAATATCACCACCCTCAGGCGCCCTCGCTTTGTGCTGCCCTGATGGGAAATGCACAGGGCACATTCTTTTGCCTTATTCCTGTGAAAAAATAATTAAGTGAGAACCTTAAACAGTCATTCCCAAAGAGCCCTTGACAAGGGCTAGGAACTCTTTTCCCAGATTCCCCAGAGCACACCCCGCCATGGTGGCCGCCTCACCTGCTGTGTCTGAACCCTTATGACCTGTCCACTTGCTCTCTGTTGACAGTGAAGGCAAAGAGGGGTCAAGAGACAGCTTTCCACAGCCCCAGAGGTGCAATCATTCTCCTTTTGGACCAGCAGGAGGCAGGCGCACTTCCCTCAGAAGGGTATCATGTTCCAGAAACTGGTCCTCATCAGAAGCATGTCTCCCAAGAGCTTCCTTTTTCAAGTAACCACAGGTTTGACTCACTTAAATAACACACGTCCTGTTTCAAACTTATATGTCCTGTCAGTCTGTTAACAAGGCCTACTTCGGGGACAGATTTCATGGGGGGAAACATGGTGTTTACCTAGGAACCATATCCCAGCCTTCCAGACCTGCAAGGAGAATGGGTAAGACTTGACTGCAGGCCAGCCCTGAAAATCCCATGGAACCCAAAGGCTCCTTTCAAACCCCTGGGATGGGGGCCAGGGACTCTCACTCAATGCAGAGGCTGTGACTTCCTCCCAGTTCTAAGGACATTGTGCAAATCACAGCAGACAGAGAAGGGGCATCTACCACTTTACATTTGCTCTATCAGAGGGAAGAGGGAAGAATCCCTTGCCCATTGCCAAAGGATCCAATGAATATTCTGGGGTCCACAGGCAATGTCTTTGGAACACATGTTTAAATAACTGATATACTTATGCTCAAGGGGAAATTTTGTCACACACTCTGCTCTCAGAGACTTAAGTATTCCTTGAGAAGAAAGTCATTTCACGTCAGCCCTTGGATTTCTCTGCTGTAGCTCTCACATTAAAGTGAGTCTGTCTCAATTTAAACCTATTAATGACCTCCCCCAGTTAATTGTTGACTTTTAAGTCAGTCCTTTGAAACTTCTGAGGTGCTGTGAGCAATGAAACAGAGGGTGTGGGTAAAGTGTATGTTATGGCCCCGCAGTACTTGACTAGATATATTAGAAGCACTTCTCACATGAAAGATATCTAGTTAATATGACCTGAAAGAAGCCATCAGTAAGAGAGTGAGCTGAAGTTGTCTCTCCTGAAATACCTATAAACATGATTTTGGATTGTAAAGACATGAGGATGTTAGTAGAGGAGCGCGGGGGGGGGGGGGTAGGGAGCTTACAACTTACCCAGGAAGTGAGTTGGACCACCCATGAAGCATGGAAGAGAAATGTGTTGTGGTTGTTTTTTTTTCACACAGGGTATACCTATGGAGTGCGGTTCTGAGGGCAGTTACCTAGATTTGTAGAAAGAAGACCTATGCTGACTCGGAATCCAGTTAAGCTTTAAGAGATAGGTAGCAATTTTAAACACAGGACAATTGGCTCATTTTATTCAGCAAACCAAAATCTTTTTACAAAAATAGCAAAGAAGGTGTGGAAGGGGGAATGCTTTCCATTGAGCCTTAAGAGGCAGCCTGAACATCTTATGCAATAAAAGAAATAAAATTGTACAATTATTTTTGTAAATATATTATTATTTATTTCAGAGAGGTGTGGAGAGGGAGAGAGAGAGAGAGAAACATCAATGATGAGAGAGAATCATTGATAGGCTGCCTCCTATATGCCCCCACTGGGCATCCAGCTCAAATCCCGGGTATGTGCCCTTGACCAGAATAGAACCTGGTACCTTTCAGTCCGCAGTCCGATGCTATATCCACTAAGCCGAACCAGCTAGGGCTGTACAATTATTTTTAAAGCTTTAAAAATCTAATAAGAGTTTGATAATAACAACAAAAGGTTGTTAACGTTAAAGGTGTACTGTCATTTTGCAGGGAAATGTCCTTTTTTTAGACACTACTTTTGAAGTGTATAAGGATGAAGAAATGTGATGTCTGGGGTTTGCTTTAGGTCTTCAGAGAAAGAAAAATAGATGAAAAGAAGGGAAGGAAGGAGAGAGAAAATGATTATGGCGGAATCGTAATAACTTCTGAGTCTGGTAATGGAAGGCGGATTCCTTCCACTATTTTGCTTTTGCACATTTGGGAAAATTGCCTGTACAGGTGGAGTGGAGAGGTGTTAGGGCCATGGCATAGAAGGTCTGGTTGGTTGTTTGTAGTGGCAGTTTGAGAGGGAGCTGTGAGAGTCTGAGCAACTCTCATTTTCACACAATAGGTATATAACCTTGATTATCTATACTAATAATAGAAAAATATGTAAATTGACCGTACCACGGAGATGCCCACAGCCAATCAGAGATGAGCATGCAAATTAACCAGGGAAAGATGGCCGGGCCTATGGGCAGAGGGCACATCCACAGGCATCGAGCGGCTGGGAGCAGGGCGGGATGCCTGCCCTTTCTCTGTAGTGACTCGGGGGGCATTCCAGCTCCTAGGAAGCTGAGGGCCTATGCACGCATGTGCTGAGCAGCCTGGGGTAGGGTACGATGCCAAGCGGCCGTGGTCCTGGGGACGCCACTGTATTGGCTGGTCCTGTCAGCCCTGCCTGGGGGTGGCTGGAGTTCACAGTCCTCTTGGTTTGTGCAGCCCGTGGACTGGAAGTGGAAACCAAGAGCTCGCGGAGCACCAGGAATTCTGGGAATCGTAGGTATGTTGGCTGGCGCATTGCGGGATCTCCAAAACACTAGAGCAAAGTGAGCCTCGAGCAAGTTACTGTTGTGGGTAGGGGATGGAGGGAAAGCAAAGGTAAGAGGCATAAGTAAAGTCACAGTGTTGAGGAAATATTAAAGGGAAGCTATCCTGTGACTTCTAGGAAATCTCCACAATTGGACCAAAGGGAAATAAAAAGGAAAGGACCTCTATTATGCTGTGATCACCAAACCAAACTGGGTTGGGGTCTCAGAAAATCCGCTCATATGATTACAAAGACAGACAGAAATTCCATGATTGGAGAGGGATCCCCTGAAGGTTCCCAGATTGGAGAGGGGGCAGGTGGGCTGAGGGACCCACTCCTTGTGCACAAATCTTTGTGCACCGAACCCCCAATAATTAAGACATGTGGACAGTGGTGTGCTTTTTTTTTTCTTTCTTTTTTTTTTTTTTATGGAAGTTCATTAAACAATCAAGGATCTCAATTTGGACATAAACAAATGACCACTTTCTGCTCAAAATGGCCTTTTCTATGGTCGTGAGTCCTTGCAACTATTTCCTAGAGCATCCTGATAATACTTTACCCCGATAAACTGGGCATTGTGGACTTACAAAGTTTGGAAGTGGGGATTTCTCATTTCTGAGACCTGGGGGTACACTTGGCTGTTGGGGGCAAGCTGGTAAGAGAGAGTAAACAGCCCACTCAGCAGCAGCAGGATGGCAGCCAGAACCGCCATGGGGACGGTGCTGCCCATCTCCTGCTTGTTGGGCCTGAAGGGGATGTGGAAGGATGGCGGGAAGCATATGCCCTCTTCATTCATCACAGAGTGGTAGTTCCAGATCACAGCCATGAAGATAAATGTGCCAGCTATGATGCTCAGGACACTGGAAGCGAAGAACAGATGGCAGGTGTTTTTCTTCTGAAGATGAGCCAAGCATACTTTCTGCAGGCCCATGACCGTGAGCACTTTCCCCAAGAGAGCCAGGAGGTTGGCAGCCAGCAGCAGGTGCTGAGCGATTCGAATACTTATTGGCACATAGGTGTCACTGTACGTGTAGCGATGACATGCTATGGCTCTGCTCTGGAGGCTGTTGGACTGGTAAGTGCAGACCTTCCACATCCCTACACAGGCCAGCCCCGGGGAGGGGGCGGAGCTGTTCTCCATGTACCAAACCCGCCACTCCGCCAGGCCCATGCAGGTCATGGAGAAGATCCATCCTGTGGTGGTGACAATGAAACCCACTACTTGGCAGTTGGCACTGTGGACCAGCGTGTTCATGGCCATGTATCCCGGGAAACTGCAAACCAATAGAGAGGGTCATGAGCGCGGGACAAACCGTCCTGGAACTGCCCCCTGGGGATGAGCAGGGCTATATTGGAGAGGGAAATGCTATATTCCTGAATGGAGACACTTGACCCGCATACTCGGCTGGCGAAGGGTCCTTGGGCAATTTTTACTAAAAGCCTTAAAATATGCAGACTTTCACCCTGCAGCATACCTACCTGGTTAGAGCGTCTTCTCAACTGGCCAAAATTGCTACATGGATCCCTGGTCAGTGCACATACAATAAGCCAGCAATGATTGCAACAGTCAGTGGAACACCAAATCAGTGTTCCTCCCTCCCTCCTTCCCTCCCTCTCACTCTTCTTCATCTTCTCTCTCTCTTCCCACTCCCTGTCTCAAAAATCAACAAAAATACATTCAAACTTTCAAACAGGCAGTTGCACGTATGGGCATTTGTTGAAAGACCCAATTAAGATTGGCGACAAATATTTTACAATAGAGATGGGTATCACAGCGCTGTGTGACATTGAACAATGGGAAACCATGTCAATGCCAACAGTAGCGTTTGTTGAAATAATGTATGCCACAACCATACAATGGAGCTCCATACCAGACTTACAAGTGCAGCCCAGTTGCACTTGGTGTGATCTTTGGTGTCTGGCCCTTCTCACCTCGCATGATGTTTTCAAGGTTCATCTGTATTGTAGCTTCTGGGAGCAGATCAGTCCTTTCAATGGCAGAGCCGTCTTCATTGTATGGATGTACTACAGTTTATTTATCCCTTGTCAGTTAGGGGACATTTAGATCCATTTTAAGTTTTGGCTCTTACAAATTCCATTACGGTGAAGATTAGTGTCTAAAAGTCTGCATGGGTGTATTTTCTCATTTCTGGAGTGTAGATAGGTGGGAGTGAGACCTTGCATGGTTCATGCTGTAACTCTATGTGTTTAACTTTGAACAAAGTACTAAGCTGTCTTTCTAAGCGGCTGCCCTTTTGCAGTGAATGTAGGAACTGCCTGTTGGTAGTTTCATACATTCTCACCAGCTATATATTCAGATTCTAATTTCTCCACACCTTCTCCAACATTTAATAGTTTTTCATTGCACAGTGGAATATTAGGGACCTATCAAAAAGAAGGATCTCTTAGCCTTTGAGACAGCATGGAGGGACCTGGAAAGTATCATGCTAAGCAAACTTAGTCAAAGAAAGACAAGTATCCCATGATCTCACTCTAATGTGAAATTTCATGAATTAAATAAACTGATGTACAGAGTGGATCCAGAGACATGGAAACATGGATAGAGGGAAGAGTTTTTGAAGAAAGGCAAGGGAAAGTGGTGGTTGGGAGGTAATTAACTAGGGACCTTGTATGCATATGCAGAACCTATGAACACAGACATAGGGTGCTGAAGCCCTGGGGTGTGGGACAGGATGTACTGGAGAGGGTTGATTGGGGGGGCAGGAATGGGACAGGTGTAATCTTTCAACAATAAAGATTTTTAAAAAAAACATTGATGAAAAATATATATATCCAGAGACATGGAAGCATAGAACAGAATGTTAAATCTCTGAGGGATGATGTGTGTGTGTGTGTGTGTGTGTGTGTGTGTGTGTGTGAGTGTGTGTGTGAGTGTGTGTGTAGAGGGGTGGGGCAATGGGATGAGATTAACCATAGAATGTATATGCATAACCCATTGATATAGGCAATAGTTCAGTGAATGCCTGGGGAGGATGCAGGGTTTAGGGAGTTAATGGGACAAGGAAAGGGGACATCTATCATACTTTCAAACACAAAGAGAAATTTAAAAATAAAATAAAATGTAATGTGATCAAAGGGAAGATGTCCACAATATACCAAGTTCAAGCAGCATGTTACAAACTCGTACACACAATGGGATCAGAGAGATGGTGAATTTTAAAGCTATTAATATTGTGCAGAATCACATTCATATAGAAAATTGCACCAAATCTAAGTGTACAACTCAATGACCAGTCCAGGGGTAAATACACCTGTCACCATCGCTAGGCTTAAAAGAGATAATATCTCTGGTTTCTTGCTTCTCTTTAGTTTCCCACCTCAGCAGGTATCCCCAAACACCCTGGTTCCCTTCTGCCTGTTTCTGAAGACAGGAATTGTGCCCAGGGCATTCCTGTGTAAATGGCTTCCTTTGCTACATGACCTGAGGCTATGATTTCAGAGAGAAAGTGAGAGGGGGAGAGAGAGATAGATGCATCAATGAAGAGAGAGAATTATGGATGGGCTGCCTTCTGAACATCCCCTGCTGGGGATCAAACCTGCAACCTGGGCATGTGCCGTGACTGGGAATTGAACCATGATCTCCTGGTTCATAGCCCCATGCTCAGCCACTGAAACACACTGACCAGGCTGATTGTTTAAATAATCTGTGGCTGTTTGAAACTTACAGTTATGTGTTATGAGTATAATTTTTTGAAATAAAAACAATAAAAAAAACCTTAGGAAGCAATAGAGGATTAATTCTGATACACAAATATGCTGCAATACCTAGTATTAAAGTAATTAATTCCCTGTAGAACCCAGCAGACATTAGAGGAGAAGGGAATTCAGTATCATGAGAAAAGTTCATGGTGGGTTGAATTTAAAATGAAAATAAGATCCCTGGTTGATGTGGCTTAGCTGAGTGGGCATTGTCCTGTGCACCAAAAAGTTGCCGGTTTGATTTTCGATCACAACACATATCTGAGGTGCCAGCATAGTCCCTGTTAGGGTGCATGCAGGAAGCAGCTGACAGATGTTTCTATTCTCCCTCACCCTTCTTCTCTCTCTAAAATATCAATTAAAATTAATGATACAAAATTAAAAATAAATAAAATGAGGATAAGAGAATTATAAGAGTGTAGCAGGATCTTATTTTTGCCCATTCTGAAATACACTGGGAAGGTAAAACAAGATGGCATCTGCTGGGATTACCAGGGATATTTCTATATTTTAAGTTGGAGATAAATGGGGGCATGTAGAGCAATACAAGAATAGAAATGAACAAAGGGTGAACAGGAGTGGGCATCGAAGCCAGTGCATGGAGAGCTTTGAGAGGTGCGGGCTTTATTCTGAGGGGCCCCCAGTGGGAGGGACAGGAGGAGAGAATGCCCAAGCTGATAGCAGAAATTCTTTCTCGTGGCCAGATAATCATGGAAGATGCCTTATTTATAAAGATCTTTCTTTCGGGCCAGATAACCCTGAACAACTTGTGGAAGGAACACTTGAAATGGCATGGTGGGCCTGGTTGGTGTGTCTCAGTTGTTGATAGTCAACCTCTGAACCAGGAGGTCAAGGTTCAATTCCTGGTCAGTTGGATACTCTATTCTCAGAAGGAGTGGTACAGTAGGCAGCCAATCCGTGTTTTTCATCATTGATGTTTATTCTCCCTCTCCATGTCCCTTCCTCTCTGTCTCTGAAATCAATAAAAATATGTTCTTAAACTAGACAAGTCTTACATAAAGGATGAACAATTAAAGTGGCCTACCTTCACCTCTCTGCAGGACTGCTGATGACAGTTAACCTGTTCACAGAGCAAATAAATGGATTACAGAGACACGCCCACACCACAAGAAATCTCAGGGCTCTCTTAACTAGGGTAAAAAATAAAGCACAATGGTTACCCAGCCAATACAGAAGGCAGGAGGAGGACGGCTCAGAGGTACAAATGGTAGCAAATGCCAGGCTATAACAGAGATGAGGAAACCAAACATTCTTATGTTTCCATGGCTTCCAGGGCTGGCCTGCAGGCCTATGACAATAGGCTCCTTAAAGGGCCAGAGTCACTGAACAGGTCTTCAAGAGTTGAAGTCTTTCTACTGTAGAAATATCCTTTTTAAGGTCTTAGACCAAATAGTCACTGTAATCCATCCAAGTCTTAAGTAGAAACCCTGGAAGAAGAGCCACGGAATTGGGGAGCAAGTGTTATGATAGGTAGCCAGGGCCAGGGCAAGGGGGCGAGGGGGCGTGCGATACCGGATCAGTCCTTGGACCAGGAACCTGGGGTGAAACTGACTTGGGTCCTGGCTGTCACTGGACTCTGCTTCCAGTTGGACCTTACTGTCTCCCTGGAAGAGTTCCTGCTAGGAAATTACACGGGTCAAGTGAGCTGGGGATGGAGGTGGGCGGGAGAAGAAAGGGCCAAAGGGGGTGGCAAACAGGGAGAACAAGGAAGAGAAAGGGCAAAGTGACTCCTGAGTCAGGAAACAGTCAGCTCACTGGGTGGGCACTGTGACAGGCACCTGCTGGTGTCCCTGAGCCCAGGCGCTGCCTCTGCTGGGTCTCCCTCCTCACGTGCTCTCACAGGGACCCCACAGAGGCCCGGCACTGTCCCACACTGACCCCCAACCCAAAGGCCACATGGCAGCCTCTAGCTCCTGGGCACCTTGGAAGGATTCCCAGGGAGGAGGAAGAATGGGAGAAATATCACCGCCCTCAGGCGCCCTCGCTTTGTGCTGCCCTGATGGGAAATGCACAGGGCATATTCTCTTGCCTTATTCCTGTGAAAAAAATAATTAAGTGAGAACCTTCAACAGTCATTCCCAAAGAGCCCTTGACAAGGGCTAGGAACTCTTTTCCCAGCTTCCCCAGAGCACACCCCGCCATGGTGGCCGCCTCACGTGCTGTGTCTGAACCCTTATGACCTGTCCACTTGCTCTCTGTTGACAGTGAAGGCAAAGAGGGGTCAAGAGACAGCTTTCCACAGCCCCAAAGGTTCAATCATTCTCCTTTTGGACCAGCAGGAGGCAGGCGCACTTCCCTCAGCAGGGTATCATGTTCCAGAAACTGGTCCTTATCAGAAGCATGTCTCCCAAGAGCTTCCTTTTTCAAATAACCACAGGTTTGACTCACTTAAATAACACACGTCCTGTTTCAAACTTATATGTCCTGTCAGTCTGTTAACAAGGCCTACTTCGGGGACAGATTTCATGGTGGGAAACATGGTGTTTACCTAGGAACCATATCCCAGCCTTCCAGACCTGCAAGGAGAATGGGTAAGACTTGACTGCAGGCCAGCCCTGAAAATCCCATGGAACCCAAAGGCTCCTTTCAAACCCCTGGGATGGGGGCCAGGGACTCTCACTCAATGCGGAGGCTGTGACTTCCTCCCAGTTCTAAAGACATTGTGCAAATCACAGCAGACAGAGAAGGGGAATCTACCACTTTACATTTGCTCTATCAGAGGGAAGAGGGAAGAATCCCTTGCCCATAGCCAAAGGATCCAATGAATATTCTGGGGTCCACAGGCAATGTCTTTGGAACACATGTTTAAATAACTGATATACTTATGCTCAAGGGGAAATTTTGTCACACACTCTGCTCTCAGATACTTAGGTATTCTTTGAGAAGAAAGTCATTTCACGTCAGCCCTTGGATTTCTCTGCTGTAGCTCTCACATTAAAGTGAGTCTGTCTCAATTTAAACCTATTAATGACCTCCCCCAGTTAATTGTTGACTTTTAAGTCAGTCCTTTGAAACTTCTGAGGTGCTGTGAGCAATGAAACAGAGGGTGTGGGTAAAGTGTATGTTATGGCCCCGCAGTACTTGACTAGATATATTAGAAGCACTTCTCACATGAAAGATATCTAGTTAATATGGCCTGAAAGAAGCCATCAGTAAGAGAGTGAGCTGAAGTTGTCTTTCCTGAAATGCCTATAAACATGATTTTGGATTGTAATGACATGAGGATGTTAGTAGAGGAGCGGGGGGGGTGGGGTAGGGAGCTTACAACTTACCCAGGAAGTGAGTTGGACCACCCATGAAGCATGGAAGAGAAATGTGTTGTGGTTGTTGTTGTTTTTTTCACACAGGGTATACCTATGGAGTGCGGTTCTGAGGGCAGATACCTAGATTTGTAGAAACAAGACCTATGCTGACTCGGAATCCAGTTAAGCTTTAAGAGATAGGTAGCAATTTTAAACACAGGACAATTGGCTCATTTTATTCAGCAAACCAAAATCTTTTTACGAAAATAGCAAAGAAGGTGTGGAAGGGGGAATGCTTTCCATTGAGCCTTAAGAGGCAGCCTGAACATCTTATGCAATAAAAGAAATAAAATTGTACAATTATTTTTGTAAATATATTATTATTTATTTCAGAGAGGTGTGGAGAGGGAGAGAGAGAGAGAAACATCAATGATGAGAGAGAATCATTGATAGGCTGCCTCCTATATGCCCCCACTGGGCATCCAGCTCAAATCCTGGGTATGTGCCCTTGACCAGAATAGAACCTGGTACCTTTCAGTCCGCAGTCCGATGCTATATCCACTGAGCCGAACCAGCTAGGGCTGTACAATTATTTTTAAAGCATTAAAAATTCTAATAAGAGTTTGATTATAAGAACAAAAGATTGTTAACGTTAAGAGTGTACTGTCATTTTGCAGGGAAATGTCCTTTTTTAGACACTACTTTTGAAGTGTATAAGGATGAAGAAATGTGATGTCTGGGGTTTGCTTTAGGTCTTCAGAGAAAGAAAAATAGATGAAAAGAAGGGAAGGAAGGAGAGAGAAAATGATTATGGCAGAATGGTAATAACTTCTGAGTCTGGTAATGGAAGGCGGATTCCTTCCACTATTTTGCTTTTGCACATTTGGGAAAATTGCCTGTACAGGTGGAGTGGAGAGGTTTTAGGGCCATGGCATAGAAGGTCTGGTTGGTTGTTTGTAGTGGCAGTTTGAGAGGGAGCTGTGAGAATCCGAGCAACTCTCATTTTCACACTATAGGTATATAACCTTGATTATCTGTACTAATAATAGAAAAATATGTAAATTGACCGTACCACAGAGATGCCCACAGCCAATCAGAGATGAGCATGCAAATTAACCAGGGAAAGATGGCCGGGCCTGTGGGCAGAGGGCACGGCCACAGGCATCGAGCGGCTGGGAGCAGGGCGGGATGCCCGCCCTTTCTCTGTAGTGCCTCGGGGGGCATTCCAGCTCCTAGGAAGCTGAGGGCCTATGCACGCATGTGCTGAGCAGCCTGGGGCAGGGTAAGATGCCAAGCGGCCGTGGTCCCGGGGTCGCCACTGGATTGGTTGGTCCTGTCAGCCCTGCCTGGGGGTGGCTGGAGTTCACAGTCCTCTTGGTTTGTGCAGCCCCTGGACTGGAAGTAGAAACCAAGAGCTCACGGAGCACCAGGAATTCTGGGAATCGTAGGTCTGTTGGCTGGCACATTGTGGGATCTCCAAAACACTAGAGCAAAGTGAGCCTCGAGCAAGTTACTGTTGTGGGTAGGGGATGGAGGGAAAGCAAAGGTAAGAGGCATAAGTAAAGTCACAGTGTTGAGGAAATATTAAAGGGCAGCTATCCTGTGACTTCTAGGAAATCTCCACAATTGGACCAAAGGGAAATAAAAAGGAAAGGACCTCTATTATGCTGTGATCACCAAACCAAACTGGGTTGGGGTTTCAGAAAATCCGCTCATATGATTTCAAAGACAGACAGAAATTCCGGGATTGGAGAGGGCTCCCTTGAAGGTTCCCAGATTGGAGAGGGTGCAGGTGGGCTGAGGGACCCACTCCTTGTGCACAAATCTTTGTGCACCGAACCCCCAATAATTAAGACATGTGGACAGTGGTGTGTTTTTTTTTTTCATTTTTTTTTTATGGAAGTTCATTAACCAATCAAGGATCTCAATTTGGACATAAACAAATGACCACTTTCTGCTCAAAATGGCCTTTTCTATGGTCGTGAGTCCTTGCAACTATTTCCTAGAGCATCCTGATAATATTTTACCCCAATAAACTGGGCATTGTGGATTTACAAAGCTTTGAAACTGGGAATTTCTCATTTCTGAGACCTGGGGGTACACTTGGCTGTTGGGGGCAAGCTGGTAAGAGAGGGTAAACAGCCCACTCAGCAGCATCAGGATGGCTGCCAGAACCGCCATGGGGACGGTGCTGCCCATCTCCTGCTACTTGGACCTGAAGGGGATGTGGAAGGATGGCGGGAAGCATATGCCCTCTTCATTCATCACAGAGTGGTAGTTCCAGATCACAGCCATGAAGATAAATGTGCCAGCTATGATGCTCAGGACACTGCAAGCGAAGAACAGATGGCAGGTGTTTTTCTTCTGAAGATGAGCCAAGCATACTTTCTGCAGGCCCATGACCTTGAGCACTTTCCCCAAGAGAGCCAGGAGGTTGGCAGCCAGCAGCAGGTGCTGAGCGATTCGAATACTTATTGGCACGTAGGTGTCACTGTACGTGTAGCGATGACATGCTATGGCTCTGCTCTGGAGGCTGTTGGACTGGTAAGTGCAGACCTTCCACATCCCTACACAGGCCAGCCCCGGGGAGGGGGCGGAGCTGTTGTCCATGTACCAAACCCGCCACTCCGCCAGGCCCATGCAGGTCATGGAGAAGATCCATCCTGTGGTGGTGACAATGAAACCCACTACTTGGCAGTTGGCACTGTGGACCAGCGTGTTCATGGCCATGTATCCCGGGAAACTGCAAACCAATAGAGAGGGTCATGAGGGTGGGACAAACCATCCTGGAACTGCCCCCTGGGGATGAGCAGGGCTATATTGGAGAGGGAAATGCTATATTCCTGAATGGAGACACTTGACCCGCATACTCGGCTGGCGAAGGGTCCTTGGGCAATTTTTACTAAAAGCCTTAAAATATGCAGACTTTCACCCTGCAGCATACCTACCTGGTTAGAGCGTCTTCTCAACAGGCCAAAATGGCTACATGGATCCCTGGTCAGTGCACATACAATAAGCCAGCAATGATTGCATCAGTCAGTGGAACACCAAGTCAATGTTCCTCCCTCCCTCCTTCCCTCCCTCTCACTCTTCTTCATCTTCTCTCTCTCTTCCCACTCCCTGTCTCAAAAATCAACAAAAATACATTCAAACTTTCAAACAGGCAGTTGCACGTATGGGCATTTGTTGAAAGACCCAATTAAGATTGGCGACAAATATTTTACAATAGAGATAGGCATCACAGCACTGTGTGACATTGAACAATGGGAAACCATGTCAAGGCCAACAGTAGCGTTTGGTGAAATTATGTATGCTACAACCATACAATGGAGCTCCATACCAGACTTACAAGTGCAGCCCAGTTGCACTTGGTGTGATCTTTGGTGTCTGGCCCTTCTCACCTCGCATAATGTTTTCAAGGTTCATCTGTATTTTAGCTTCTGGGAGCAGATCAGTCCTTTCAATGGCAGAGCCATCTTCATTGTATGGATGTACTACAGTTTGTATATCCCTTGTCAGTTAGGGGACATTTAGATCCATTTTAAGTTTTGGCTCTTACAAATTCCGTTACGGTGAAGATTAGTGTCTAAAAGTCTGCATGGGTGTATTTTCTCATTTCTGGAGTGTAGATAGGTGGGAGTTAGACCTTGCATGGTTCATGCTGTAACTCTATGTGTTTAACTTTGAACAAAGTATTAAGCTGTCTTTCTAAGCGGCTGCCCTTTTGCAGTGAATGTAGGAACTGCCTGTTGGTAGTTTCATACATTCTCACCAGCTATATATTCAGATTCTAATTTCTCCACACCTTCTCCAACATTTAGCAGTTTTTCATTGCACAATGGAATATTAGGGACCTATCAAAAAGAAGGATCTCTTAGCCTTTGAGACAGCATGGAGGGACCTGGAAAGTATCATGCTAAGCAAACTTAGTCAGAGAAAGACAAGTATCCCATGATCTCACTCTAATGTGAAATCTCATGAATAAAATAAACTGATGTACAGAGTGGATCCAGAGACATGGAAACATGGATAGAGGGAAGAGTCTTTGAAGAAAGGCAACGGAAAGTGGTGGTTGGGAGGTAATTAACTGAGGACCTTGTATGCATATGCAGAACCTATGAACACAGACATAGGGTGCTGAAGCCCTGGGGTGTGGGACAGGATGTGCTGGGGAGGGTTGATTGGGGGGGCAGGAATGGGACAGGTGTAATCTTTCAACAATAAAGATTAAAAAAAAAAACATTGATGAACAATATAGATCCAGAGATATGGAAGCATAGAATAGAATGCTAAATCTCTGACGGATGATGTGTGTGTGTGTGTGTGTGTGTGTGTGTGAGTGTGTGTGTGAGTGTGTGTGTAGAGGGGTGGGGAATGGGATGAGATTAACCATAGAATGTATATGCATAACCCATTGATATAGGCAATAGTTCAGTGAATGCCTGGGGAGGATGCAGGGTTTAGGGAGATAATGGGACAAGGAAAGGGGACATCTATAATACTTTCAAACACAAAGAGAAACTTAAAAATAAAATAAAATGTAATGTGACCAAAGGGAAGATGTCCACAATATACCAAGTTCAAGCAGCATGTTACAAACTCGTACACACAATGGGATCAGAGAGATGGTGAATTTTAAAGCTATTAATATTGTGCAGAATCACATTCATATAGAAAATTGCACCAAATCTAAGTGTACAACTCAATGACCAGTCCAGGGGTAAATACACCTGTCACCATCGCTAGGCTTAAAAGAGATAATATCTCTGGTTTCTTGCTTCTCTTTAGTTTCCCACCTCAGCAGGTATCCCCAAACACCCTGGTTCCCTTCTGCCTGTTTCTGAAGACAGGAATTGTGCCCAGGGCATTCCTGCGTAAATGGCTTCCTTTGCTCCATGACCTGAGGCTATGATTTCAGAGAGAAAGTGAGAGGGGGAGAGAGAGATAGATGCATCAATGAAGAGAGAGAATTATGGATGGGCTGCCTTCTGAACATCCCCTGCTGGGGATCAAACCTGCAACCTGGGCATGTGCCGTGACTGGGAATTGAACCATGATCTCCTGGTTCATAGCCCCATGCTCAGCCACTGAAACACACTGACCAGGCTGATTGTTTAAATAATCTGTGGCTGTTTGAAACTTACAGTTATGTGTTATGAGTATAATTTTTTGAAATAAAAACAATAAAAAAACCTTAGGAAGCAATAGAGGATTAATTCTGATACACAAATATGCTGCAATACCTAGTATTAAAGTAATTAATTCCCTGTAGAACCCAGCAGACATTAGAGGAGAAGGGAATTCAGTATCATGAGAAAAGTTCATGGTGGGTTGAATTTAAAATGAAAATAAGATCCCTGGTTGATGTGGCTTAGCTGAGTGGGCATTGTCCTGTGCACCAAAAAGTTGCCGGTTTGATTTTCGATCACAACACATATCTGAGGTGCCAGCATAGTCCCTGTTAGGGTGCATGCAGGAAGCAGCTGACAGATGTTTCTATTCTCCCTCACCCTTCTTCTCTCTCTAAAATATCAATTAAAATTAATGATAGAAAATTAAAAATAAATAAAATGAGGATAAGAGAATTATAAGAGTGTAGCAGGATCTTATTTTTGCCCATTCTGAAATACACTGGGAAGGTAAAACAAGATGGCATCTGCTGGGATTACCAGGGATATTTCTATATTTTAAGTTGGAGGTAAATGGGGGCATGTAGAGCAATACAAGAATAGAAATGAACAAAGGGTGAACAGGAGTGGGCATCGAAGCCAGTGCATGGAGAGCTTTGAGGGGTGCGGGCTTTATTCTGAGGGGCCCCCAGTGGGAGGGACAGGAGGAGAGAATGCCCAAGCTGATAGCAGAAATTCCTTCCCATGGCCAGATAATCATGGAAGATGCCTTATTTATAAAGATCATTCTTTCGGGCCAGATAACCCTGAACAACTTGTGGAAGGAACACTTGAAATGGCATGGTGGGCCTGGTTGGCGTGTCTCAGTTGTTGATAGTCAACCTCTGAACCAGGAGGTCAAGGTTCAATTCCTGGTCAGTTGGATACTCTATTCTCAGTAGGAGTGGTGCAGTAGGCAGCCAATCCGTGTTTTTCATCATTGATGTTTATTCTCCCTCTCTCTCTGAAATCAATAAAAACATGTTCTTAAACTAGACAAGTCTTACATAAAGGATGAACAATTAAAGTGGCCTACCTTCACCTCTCTGCAGGACTGCTGATGACAGTTAACCTGTTCACAGAGCAAATAAATGGATTACAGAGACACCCCCACACCACAAGAAATCTCAGGGCTCTCTTAACTAGGGTAAATAATAAAGCACAATGGTTACCCAGCCAATACAGAAGGCAGGAGGAGGACGTCTCAGAGGTACAAATGGTAGCAACTGCCAGGCTATAACAGAGATGAGGAAACCAAACATTCTTATGTTTCCATGGCTTCCAGGGCTGGCCTGCAGGCCTATGACAATAGGCTCCTTAAAGGGCCAGAGTCACTGAACAGGTCTTCAAGAGTTGAAGTCTTTCTACTGTAGAAATGTACTTTCTAAGGTCTTAGACCAAATAGTCACTGTAATCCATCCAAGTCTTAAGTAGAAACCCTGGAATAAGAGCCACGGAATTGGGGAGCAAGTGTTATGATAGGTAGCCAGGGCCAGGGCAAGGGGGCGAGGGGGCGTGCGATACCGGATCAGTCCTTGGACCAGGAACCTGGGGTGAAACTGACTTGGGTCCTGGCTGTCACCGGACTCTGCTTCCAGTTGGACCTTACTGTCTCCCTGGAAGAGTTCCTGCTAGGAAATTACACGGGTCAAGTGAGCTGGGGATGGAGGTGGGCGGGAGAAGAAAGGGCCAAAGGGGGTGGCAAACAGGGAGAACAAGGAAGAGAAAGGGCAAAGTGACTCCTGAGTCAGGAAACAGTCAGCTCACTGGGTGGGCACTGTGACAGGCACCTGCTGGTGTCCCTGAGCCCAGGCGCTGCCTCTGCTGGGTCTCCCTCCTCAAGTGCTCTCACAGGGACCCCCACAGAGGCCCGGCACTGTCCCACACTGACCCCAAAACCAAAGGCCACATGGCAGCCTCTAGCTCCTGGGCACCTTGGAAGGATTCCCAGGGAGGAGGAAGAATGAGAGAAATATCACCGCCCTCAGGCGCCCTCGCTTTGTGCTGCCCTGATGGGAAATGCACAGGGCACATTCTTTTGCCTTATTCCTGTGAAAAAATAATTAAGTGAGAACCTTCAACAGTCATTACCAAAGAGCCCTTGACAAGGGCTAGGAACTCTTTTCCCAGCTTCCCCCGAGCACAACCCGCCATGGTGGCCGCCTCACCTGCTGTGTCTGAACCCTTATGACCTGTCCACTTGCTCTCTGTTGACAGTGAAGGCAAAGAGGGGTCAAGAGACAGCTTTCCACAGCCCCAAAGGTTCAATCATTCTCCTTTTGGACCAGCAGGAGGCAGGCACACTTCCCTCAGCAGGGTATCATGTTCCAGAAACTGGTCCTCATCAGAAGCATGTCTCCCAAGAGCTTCCTTTTTCAAATAACCACAGGTTTGACTCACTTAAATAACACACGTCCTGTTTCAAACTTATATGTCCTGTCAGTCTGTTAACAAGGCCTACTTCGGGGACAGATTTCATGGGGGGAAACATGGTGTTTACCTAGGAACCATATCCCAGCCTTCCAGACCTGCAAGGAGAATGGGTAAGACTTGACTGCAGGCCAGCCCTGAAAATCCCATGGAACCCAAAGGCTCCTTTCAAACCCCTGGGATGGGGGCCAGGGACTCTCACTCAATGCAGAGGCTGTGACTTCCTCCCAGTTCCAAGGACATTGTGCAAATCACAGCAGACAGAGAAGGGGCATCTACCACTTTACATTTGCTCTATCAGAGGGAAGAGGGAAGAATCCCTTGCCCATAGCCAAAGGATCCAATGAATATTCTGGGGTCCACAGGCAATGTCTTTGGAACACATGTTTAAATAACTGATATACTTATGCTCAAAAGGGAAATTTTGTCACACACTCTGCTCTCAGAGACATAAGTATTCTTTGAGAAGAAAGTCATTTCACGTCAGCCCTTGGATTTCTCTGCTGTAGCTCTCACATTAAAGTGAGTCTGTCTCAATTTAAACCTATTAATGACCTCCCCCAGTTAATTGTTGACTTTTAAGTCAGTCCTTTGAAACTTCTGAGGTGCTGTGAGCAATGAAACAGAGGGTGTGGGTAAAGTGTATGTTATGGCCCCGCAGTACTTGACTAGATATATTAGAAGCACTTCTCACATGAAAGATATCTAGTTAATATGGCCTGAAAGAAGCCATCAGTAAGAGAGTGAGCTGAACTTGTCTTTCCTGAAATGCCTATAAACATGATTTTGGATTGTAATGACATGAGGATGTTAGTAGAGGAGCGGGGGGGGGGGGGGGGGGGTAGGGAGCTTACAACTTACCCAGGAAGTGAGTTGGACCACCCATGAAGCATGGAAGAGAAATGTGTTGTGGTTGTTTTTTTTTTCACACAGGGTATACCTATGGAGTGCGGTTCTGAGGGCAGTTACCTAGATTTGTAGAAAAAAGACCTATGCTGACTCGGAATCCAGTTAAGCTTTAAGAGATAGGTAGCAATTTTAAACACAGGACAATTGGCTCATTATATTCAGCAAATCAAAATCTTTTTACGAAAATAGCAAAGAAGGTGTGGAAGGGGGAATGCTTTCAATTGAGCCTTAAGAGGCAGCCTGAACATCTTATGCAATAAAAGAAATAAAATTGTACAATTATTTTTGTAAATATATTATTATTTATTTCAGAGAGGTGTGGAGAGGGAGAGAGAGAGAGAAACATCAATGATGAGAGAGAATCATTGATAGGCTGCCTCCTATATGCCCCCACTGGGCATCCAGCTCAAATCCCGGGTATGTGCCCTTGACCAGAATAGAACCTGGTACCTTTCAGTCCGCAGTCCGATGCTATATCCACTGAGCCGAACCAGCTAGGGCTGTACAATTATTTTTAAAGCTTTAAAAATTCTAACAAGAGTTTGATAATAACAACAAAAGGTTGTTAACGTCAATGGTGTACTGACATTTTGCAGGGAAATGTCCTTTTTTTAGACACTACTTTTGAAGTGTATAAGGATGAAGAAATGTGATGTCTGGGGTTTGCTTTAGGTCTTCAGAGAAAGAAAAATAGATGAAAAGAAGGGAAGGAAGGAGAGAGAAAATGATTATGGCAGAATCGTAATAACTTCTGAGTCTGGTAATGGAAGGCGGATTCCTTCCACTATTTTGCTTTTGCACATTTGGGAAAATTGCCTGTACAGGTGGAGTGGAGAGGTGTTAGGGCCATGGCATAGAAGGTCTGGTTGGTTGTTTGTAGTGGCAGTTTGAGAGGGAGCTGTGAGAATCCGAGCAACTCTCATTTTCACACAATAGGTATATAACCTTGATTATCTGTACTAATAATAGAAAAATATGTAAATTGACCGTACCACGGAGATGCCCACAGCCAATCAGAGATGAGCATGCAAATTAACCAGGGAAAGATGGCCGGGTCTGTGGGCAGACGCACGGCCACAGGCATCGAGCGGCTGGGAGCAGGGCGGGATGCCCGCCCTTTCTCTGTAGTGCCTCGGGGGGCATTCCAGCTCGGAGGAAGCTGAGGGCCTATGCACGCATGTGCTGAGCAGCCTGGGGCAGGGTAAGATGCCAAGCGGCCGTGGTCCCGGGGTCGCCACTGGATTGGCTGGTCCTGTCAGCCCTGCCTGGGGGTGGCTGGAGTTCACAGTCCTCTTGGTTTGTGCAGCCCCTGGACTGGAAGTGGAAACCAAGAGCTCGCGGAGCAGCAGGAATTCTGGGAATCGTAGGTCTGTTGGCTGGCGCATTGCGGGATCTCCAAAACACTAGAGCAAAGTGAGCCTCGAGCAAGTTACTGTTGTGGGTAGGGGATGGAGGGAAAGCAAAGGTAAGAGGCATAAGTAAAGTCACAGTGTTGAGGAAATATTAAAGGGCAGCTATCCTGTGACTTCTAGGAAATCTCCACAATTGGACCAAAGGGAAATAAAAAGGAAAGGACCTCTATTATGCTGTGATCACCAAACCAAACTGGGTTGGGGTCTCAGAAAATCCGCTCATATGATTTCAAAGACAGACAGAAATTCCGGGATTGGAGAGGGCTCCCCTGAAGGTTCCCAGATTGGAGAGGGTGCAGGTGGGCTGAGGGACCCACTCCTTGTGCACAAATCTTTGTGCACCGAACCCCCAATAATTAAGACAGGTGGACAGTGGTGTGTGTTTTTTTTTGGCGTTTTTTTTAATGGAATTTCATTAACCAATAAAGGATCTCAATTTGTACATAAACAAATGACCACTTTCTGCTCAAAATGGCCTTTTCTATGGTTGTGAGTCCTTGCAACTATTTCCTAGAGCATCCTGATAATACTTTACCACGATAAACTGGGCATTGTGGATTTACAAAGCTTTGAAACTGGGAATTTCTCATTTCTGAGACCTGGGGGTACACTTGGCTGTTGGGGGCAAGCTGGTAAGAGAGGGTAAACAGCCCACTCAGCAGCATCAGGATGGCTGCCAGAACCGCCATGGGGACGGTGCTGCCCATCTCCTGCTACTTGGACCTGAAGGGGATGTGGAAGGATGGCGGGAAGCATATGCCCTCTTCATTCATCACAGAGTGGTAGTTCCAGATCACAGCCATGAAGATAAATGTGCCAGCTATGATGCTCAGGACACTGCAAGCGAAGAACAGATGGCAGGTGTTTTTCTTCTGAAGATGAGCCAAGCATACTTTCTGCAGGCCCATGACCGTGAGCACTTTCCCCAAGAGAGCCAGGAGGTTGGCAGTCAGCAGCAGGTGCTGAGCGATTCGAATACTTATTGGCACGTAGGTGTCACTGTACGTGTAGCGATGACATGCTATGGCTCTGCTCTGGAGGCTGTTGGACTGGTAAGTGCAGACCTTCCACATCCCTACACAGGCCAGCCCCGGGGAGGGGGCGGAGCTGTTCTCCATGTACCAAACCCGCCACTCCGCCAGGCCCATGCAGGTCATGGAGAAGAGCCATCCTGTGGTGGTGACAATGAAACCCACTACTTGGCAGTTGGCACTGTGGACCAGCGTGTTCATGGCCATGTATCCCGGGAAACTGCAAACCAATAGAGAGGGTCATGAGGGTGGGACAAACCGTCCTGGTACTGCCCCCTGGGGATGAGCAGGGCTATATTGGAGAGGGAAATGCTATATTCCTGAATGGAGATACTTGACCCGCATACTCGGCTGGCGAAGGGTCCTTGGGCAATTTTTACTAAAAGCCTTAAAATATGCAGACTTTCACCCTGCAGCATACCTACCTGGTTAGAACATCTTCTCAACTGGCCAAAATTGCTACATGGATCCCTGGTCAGTGCACATACAATAAGCCAGCAATGATTGCAACAGTCAGTGGAACACCAAGTCAATGTTCCTCCCTCCCTCCTTCCCTCCCTCTCACTCTTCTTCATCTTCTCTCTCTCTTCCCACTCCCTGTCTCAAAAATCAACAAAAATACATTCAAACTTTCAAACAGGCAGTTGCACGTATGGGCATTTGTTGAAAGACCCAATTAAGATTGGCGACAAATATTTTACAATAGAGATGGGTATCACAGCGCTGTGTGACATTGAACAATGGGAAACCGTGTCAAGGCCAACAGTAGCGTTTGGTGAAATTATGTATGCTACAACCATACAATGGAGCTCCATACCAGACTTACAAGTGCAGCCCAGTTGCACTTGGTGTGATCTTTGGTGTCTGGCCCTTCTCACCTCGCATAATGTTTTCAAAGTTCATCTCTATTGTAGCTTCTGGGATCAGATCAGTCCTTTCAATGGCAGAGCCGTCTTCATTGTATGGATGTACTACAGTTTGTATATCCCTTGTCAGTTAGGGGACATTTAGATCCATTTTAAGTTTTGGCTCTTACAAATTCCGTTACGGTGAAGATTAGTGTCTAAATGTCTGCATGGGTGTATTTTCTCATTTCTGGAGTGTAGATAGGTGGGAGTTAGACCTTGCATGGTTCATGCTGTAACTCTATGTGTTTAACTTTGAACAAAGTACTAAGCTGTCTTTCTAAGCGGCTGCCCTTTTGCAGTGAATTTAGGAACTGCCTGTTGATAGTTTCATACATTCTCACCAGCTATATATTCAGATTCTAATTTCTCCACACCTTCTCCAACATTTAGCAGTTTTTCATTGCACAATGGAATATTAGGGACCTATAAAAAAGAAGGATCTCTTAGCCTTTGAGACAGCATGGAGGGACCTGGAAAGTATCATGCTAAGCAAACTTAGTCAGAGAAAGCCAAGTATCCCATGATCTCACTCTAATGTGAAATCTCATGAATAAAATAAACTGATGTACAGAGTGGATCCAGAGACATGGAAACATGGATAGAGGGAAGAGTCTTTGAAGAAAGGCAAGGGAAAGTGGTGGTTGGTAGGTAATTAACTAAGGACCTTGTATGCATATGCAGAACCTATGAACACAGACATAGGGTGCTGAAGCCCTGGGGTGTGGGACAGGATGTGCTGGAGAGGGTTGATTGAGGGGGCAGGAATGGGACAGGTGTAATCTTTCAACAATAAAGATTTAAAAAAAAACATTGATGAACAATATAGATCCAGAGATATGGAAGCATAGAATAGAATGCTAAATCTCTGAGGGATGATGATGATGTGTGTGTGTCTGTGTGTGTGTGTGTGTGTGTGTGTTTGTGTGGGAGTGTGTGTGAGTGTGTGTGTAGAGGGGTGGGGCAATGGGATGAGATTAACCATAGAATGTATATGCATAATCCATTGATATAGGCAATAGTTCAGTGAATGCCTGGGGAGGATGCAGGGTTTAGGGAGTTAATGGGACAAGGAAAGGGAACATCTATCATACTTTCAAACACAAAGAGAAACTTAAAAATAAAATAAAATGTAATGTGACCAAAGGGAAGATGTCCACAATATACCAAGTTCAAGCAGCATGTTACAAACTCGTACACACAATGGGATCAGAGAGATGGTGAATTTTAAAGCTATTAATATTGTGCAGAATCACATTCATATAGAAAATTGCACCAAATCTAAGTGTACAATTCAATGACCAGTCCAGGGGTAAATACACCTGTCACCATCGCTAGGCTTAAAAGAGAATGCCTGGGGAGGATGCAGGGTTTAGGGAGTTATCTCTGGTTTCTTGCTTCTCTTTAGTTTCCCACCTCAGCAGGTATCCCCAAACACCCTGGTTCCCTTCTGCCTGTTTCTGAAGACAGGAATTGTGCCCAGGGCATTCCTGCATAAATGGCTTCCTTTGCTCCATGACCTGAGGCTATGATTTCAGAGAGAAAGTGAGAGGGGGAGAGAGAGATAGATGCATCAATGAAGAGAGAGAATTATGGATGGGCTGCCTTCTGAACATCCCCTGCTGGGGATCAAACCTGCAACCTGGGCATGTGCCGTGACTGGGAATTGAACCATGATCTCCTGGTTCATAGCCCCATGCTCAGCCACTGAAACACACTGACCAGGCTGATTGTTTAAATAATCTGTGGCTGTTTGAAACTTACAGTTATGTGTTATGAGTATAATTTTTTGAAATAAAAACAATAAAAAAACCTTAGGAAGCAATAGAGGATTAATTCTGATACACAAATATGCTGCAATACCTAGTATTAAAGTAATTAATTCCCTGTAGAACCCAGCAGACATTAGAGGAGAAGGGAATTCAGTATCATGAGAAAAGTTCATGGTGGGTTGAATTTAAAATGAAAATAAGATCCCTGGTTGATGTGGCTTAGCTGAGTGGGCATTGTCCTGTGCACCAAAAAGTTGCCGGTTTGATTTTCGATCACAACACATATCTGAGGTGCCAGCATAGTCCCTGTTAGGGTGCATGCAGGAAGCAGCTGACAGATGTTTCTATTCTCCCTCACCCTTCTTCTCTCTCTAAAATATCAATTAAAATTAATGATACAAAATTAAAAATAAATAAAATGAGGATAAGAGAATTATAAGAGTGTAGCAGGATCTTATTTTTGCCCATTCTGAAATACACTGGGAAGGTAAAACAAGATGGCATCTGCTGGGATTACCAGGGATATTTCTATATTTTAAGTTGGAGGTAAATGGGGGCATGTAGAGCAATACAAGAATAGAAATGAACAAAGGGTGAACAGGAGTGGGCATCGAAGCCAGTGCATGGAGAGCTTTGAGGGGTGCGGGCTTTATTCTGAGGGGCCCCCAGTGGGAGGGACAGGAGGAGAGAATGCCCAAGCTGATAGCAGAAATTCCTTCCCATGGCCAGATAATCATGGAAGATGCCTTATTTATAAAGATCATTCTTTCGGGCCAGATAACCCTGAACAACTTGTGGAAGGAACACTTGAAATGGCATGGTGGGCCTGGTTGGCGTGTCTCAGTTGTTGATAGTCAACCTCTGAACCAGGAGGTCAAGGTTCAATTCCTGGTCAGTTGGATACTCTATTCTCAGTAGGAGTGGTGCAGTAGGCAGCCAATCCGTGTTTTTCATCATTGATGTTTTTTCTCCCTCTCTCTCTGAAATCAATAAAAACATGTTCTTAAACTAGACAAGTCTTACATAAAGGATGAACAATTAAAGTGGCCTACCTTCACCTCTCTGCAGGACTGCTGATGACAGTTAACCTGTTCACAGAGCAAATAAATGGATTACAGAGACACCCCCACACCACAAGAAATCTCAGGGCTCTCTTAACTAGGGTAAAAAATAAAGCACAATGGTTACCCAGCCAATACAGAAGGCAGGAGGAGGACGTCTCAGAGGTACAAATGGTAGCAACTGCCAGGCTATAACAGAGATGAGGAAACCAAACATTCTTATGTTTCCATGGCTTCCAGGGCTGGCCTGCAGGCCTATGACAATAGGCTCCTTAAAGGGCCAGAGTCACTGAACAGGTCTTCAAGAGTTGAAGTCTTTCTACTGTAGAAATATCCTTTTTAAGGTCTTAGACCAAATAGTCACTGTAATCCATCCAAGTCTTAAGTAGAAACCCTGGAAGAAGAGCCACGGAATTGGGGAGCAAGTGTTATGATAGGTAGCCAGGGCCAGGGCAAGGGGGCGAGGGGGCGTGCGATACCGGATCAGTCCTTGGACCAGGAACCTGGGGTGAAACTGACTTGGGTCCTGGCTGTCACCGGACTCTGCTTCCAGTTGGACCTTACTGTCTCCCTGGAAGAGTTCTTGCTAGGAAATTACACGGGTCAAGTGAGCTGGGGATGGAGGTGGGCGGGAGAAGAAAGGGCCAAAGGGGGTGGCAAACAGGGAGAACAAGGAAGAGAAAGGGCAAAGTGACTCCTGAGTCAGGAAACAGTCAGCTCACTGGGTGGGCACTGTGACAGGCACCTGCTGGTGTCCCTGAGCCCAGGGCGCTGCCTCTGCTGGGTCTCCCTCCTCAAGTGCTCTCACAGGGACCCCCACAGAGGCCCGGCACTGTCCCACACTGACCCCCAACCCAAAGGCCACATGGCAGCCTCTAGCTCCTGGGCACCTTGGAAGGATTCCCAGGGAGGAGGAAGAATGAGAGAAATATCACCGCCCTCAGGCGCCCTCGCTTTGTGCTGCCCTGATGGGAAATGCACAGGGCACATACTTTTGCCTTATTCCTGTGAAAAAATAATTGAGAACCTACAACAGTCATTTCCAAAGAGCCCTTGACAAGGGCTAGGAACTCTTTTCCCAGCTTCCCCAGAGCACACCCCGCCATGGTGGCCGCCTCACGTGCTGTGTCTGAACCCTTATGACCTGTCCACTTGCTCTCTGTTGACAGTGAAGGCAAAGAGGGGTCAAGAGACAGCTTTCCACAGCCCCAAAGGTTCAATCATTCTCCTTTTGGACCAGCAGGAGGCAGGCGCACTTCCCTCAGCAGGGTATCATGTTCCAGAAACTGGTCCTCATCAGAAGCATGTCTCCCAAGAGCTTCCTTTTTCAAATAACCACAGGTTTGACTCACTTAAATAACACACGTCCTGTTTCAAACTTATATGTCCTGTCAGTCTGTTAACAAGGCCTACTTCGGGGACAGATTTCATGGGGGGAAACATGGTGTTTACCTAGGAACCATATCCCAGCCTTCCAGACCTGCAAGGAGAATGGGTAAGACTTGACTGCAGGCCAGCCCTGAAAATCCCATGGAACCCAAAGGCTCCTTTCAAACCCCTGGGATGGGGGCCAGGGACTCTCACTCAATGCAGAGGCTGTGACTTCCTCCCAGTTCCAAGGACATTGTGCAAATCACAGCAGACAGAGAAGGGGCATCTACCACTTTACACTTGCTCTATCAGAGGGAAGAGGGAAGAATCCCTTGCCCATAGCCAAAGGATCCAATGAATATTCTGGGGTCCACAGGCAATGTCTTTGGAACACATGTTTAAATAACTGATATACTTATGCTCCAAGGGGAAATTTTGTCACACACTCTGATCTCAGAGACATAAGTATTCTTTGAGAAGAAAGTCATTTCACGTCAGCCCTTGGATTTCTCTGCTGTAGCTCTCACATTAAAGTGAGTCTGTCTCAATTTAAACCTATTAATGACCTCCCCCAGTTAATTGTTGAGTTTTAAGTCAGTCCTTTGAAACTTCTGAGGTGCTGTGAGCAATGAAACAGAGGGTGTGGGTAAAGTGTATGTTATGGCCCCGCAGTACTTGACTAGATATATTAGAAGCACTTCTCACATGAAAGATATCTAGTTAATATGGCCTGAAAGAAGCCATCAGTAAGAGAGTGAGCTGAAGTTGTCTTTCCTGAAATGCCTATAAACATGATTTTGGATTGTAATGATATGAGGATGTTAGTAGAGGAGCGGGTGGGGGGGGTTGAGGTAGGGAGCTTACAACTTACCCAGGAAGTGAGTTGGACCACCCATGAAGCATGGAAGAGAAATGTGTTGTGGTTGTTTTTTTTTCACACAGGGTATACCTATGGAGTGCGGTTCTGAGGGCAGTTACCTAGATTTGTAGAAAAAAGACCTATGCTGACTCGGAATCCAGTTAAGCTTTAAGAGATAGGTAGCAATTTTAAACACAGGACAATTGGCTCATTTTATTCCGCAAACCAAAATCTTTTTATGAAAATAGCAAAGAAGGTGTGGAAGGGGGAATGCTTTCAATTGAGCCTTAAGAGGCAGCCTGAACATCTTATGCAATAAAAGAAATAAAATTGTACAATTACTTTTGTAAATATATTATTATTTATTTCAGAGAGGTGTGGAGAGGGAGAGAGAGAGAGAAACATCAATGATGAGAGAGAATCATTGATAGGCTGCCTCCTATATGCCCCCACTGGGCATCCAGCTCAAATCCCGGGTATGTGCTCTTGACCAGAATAAAACCTGGTACCTTTCAGTCCGCAGTCCGATGCTATATCCAATGAGCCGAACCAGCTAGGGCTGTACAATTATTTTTAAAGCTTTAAAAATTCTAATAAGAGTTTGATTATAACAACAAAAGATTGTTAACGTTAAAAGTGTACTGTCATTTTGCAGGGAAATGTCCTTTTTTAGACACTACTTTTGAAGTGTATAAGGATGAAGAAATGTGATGTCTGGGGTTTGCTTTAGGTCTTCAGAGAAAGAAAAATAGATGAAAAGAAGGGAAGGAAGGAGAGAGAAAATGATTATGGCAGAATCGTAATAACTTCTGAGTCTGGTAATGGAAGGCGGATTCCTTCCACTATTTTGCTTTTGCACATTTGGGAAAATTGCCTGTACAGGTGGAGTGGAGAGGTGTTAGGGCCATGGCATAGAAGGTCTGGTTGGTTGTTTGTAGTGGCAGTTTGAGAGGGAGCTGTGAGAATCCGAGCAACTTGAAATGGCATGGTGGGCCTGGTTGGCGTGTCTCAGTTGTTGATAGTCAACCTCTGAACCAGGAGGTCAAGGTTCAATTCCTGGTCAGTTGGATACTCTATTCTCAGTAGGAGTGGTGCAGTAGGCAGCCAATCCGTGTTTTTCATCATTGATGTTTATTCTCCCTCTCCATGTCCCTTCCTCTCTCTCTCTGAAATCAATAAAAACATGTTCTTAAACTAGACAAGTCTTACATAAAGGATGAACAATTAAAGTGGCCTACCTTCACCTCTCTGCAGGACTGCTGATGACAGTTAACCTGTTCACAGAGCAAATAAATGGATTACAGAGACACCCCCACACCACAAGAAATCTCAGGGCTCTCTTAACTAGGGTAAAAAATAAAGCACAATGGTTACCCAGCCAATACAGAAGGTAGGAGGAGGACGTCTCAGAGGTACAAATGGTAGCAACTGCCAGGCTATAACAGAGATGAGGAAACCAAACATTCTTATGTTTCCATGGCTTCCAGGGCTGGCCTGCATGCCTATGACAATAGGCTCTTTAAAGGGCCAGAGTCACTGAACAGGTCTTCAAGAGTTGAAGTCTTTCTACTGTAGAAGTATCCCTTTTAAGGTCTTAAACCAAATAGTCACTGTAATCCATCCGAGTCTTAAGTAGAAACCCTGGAAGAAGAGCCACGGAAATGGGGAGCAAGTGTTATGATAGGTAGCCAGGGCCAGGGCAAGGGGGTGAGGGGGCGTGCGATACCAGATCAGTCCTTGGACCAGGAACCTGAGGTGAAACTGACTTGGGTCCTGGCTGTCACCGGACTCTGCTTCCAGTTGGACCTTACTGTCTCCCTGGAAGAGTTCCTGCTAGGAAATTACACGGGTCAAGTGAGCTGGGGTTGGAGGTGGGCGGAGAAGAAAGGGCCAAAGGGGGTGGCAAACAGGGAGAACAAGGAAGAGAAAGGGCAAAGTGACTCCTGAGTCAGGAAACACTCAGCTCACTGGGTGGGCACTGTGACAGGCACCTGCTGGTGTCCCAGAGCCCAGCTGCTGCCTCTGCTGGGTCTCCCTCCTCAAGTGCTCTCACAGGGACCCCTCCCTGCCTGGCACCCCCAGCAGAGGCCAGGCACTGTCCCATGCTGACCCCAAGCCCAAAGGCCACATGGCAGCCTGTTGCTCCTGGGTACTTTGTGAGGATCCCATGGAGGAGAAAGAATGAGAGAAATGCCACCTCCCTCAGGCGCCCTCGTTGTGTGCTGTGCTGATGGGAAAGGTGCAGGACACAATCTCTTGCCTTATTCATGTGAAAAAATAATAAAGTGAGAACCTTAAACACTCCTTCCCAAAGAGCCCTTGACAAGGGCTTGGAACTGAAAAGGGCCTTTTCTATTGTCCTGAATCCTTGGAACTATTTCCTAGAGCATCCTGATAATACTTCACCCCCATAAACTGCTCATGTTGGATTTGCAAAGCTATGCAAGTGGGATTTTCACACTTCTGAGAACTCGGGGTACACTTGGTTGTCGGGGGGAAGCTGGTTAGAGAGGGTTAATAGCCTACTCGGCAGCATCAGGATGGCAGCCAGAACCGCCACAGGGATGATGCTGCCCATCTCTTGCAGGTCGGGCCTGAAGGGGATGTGGAAGGATGGCAGGAAGCATATGCCCTCTTCATTCATCACAGAGTGGTAGTTCCAGATCACAGCCATGAAGATAAATGTGCCAGCTATGATGCTCAGGACTCTAGAAGCCAAGAAGAGATTGCAGGTGTTTTCCTTCTGAAGATGAGACACGCACACTCTCTGCAGGCCCATGACCATGAGCACTTTACCCAAGAGAGCCAGGAGGCTGGCGGCCAGCAGCATGTGCTGAGAGAGGCGGATATTGAG
This sequence comes from Cnephaeus nilssonii, assembly GCF_951640355.1. Classification (NCBI taxonomy): domain Eukaryota; kingdom Metazoa; phylum Chordata; class Mammalia; order Chiroptera; family Vespertilionidae; genus Cnephaeus; species Cnephaeus nilssonii. The sequence goes on along the minus strand of NC_137096.1, from coordinate 10,372,485 downwards.
CAGTAGGTAGGTGTCACTGTAAGTGTAGAGGTGTCACGCTATGACTTTACTCTGGAGGCTGTTGGACTGGTAAGTGCAGACCTTCCACATTCATACACAGGCCAGCCCCGAGGAGGGGGCGGAGCTGTTCTCCATGTAGCAAACCTGCCACTTGTCCAGGCCCATGCAAGTCATGGAGAAGATCCATCCTACGGTGGTGACAATGAAACCCACTACTTGGCAGTTGGCACTGTGGACTAGCGTGTTCATGGCCATGTGTCCCGGGAAACTGCAAACCAATAGAGAGCGTCATGAGGGTGGGACAAACCGTCCTGTAACCGCCCCCTGGGGATGAGGAGGGCTATATTGGATAGGGAAATTCCATATTCCCGAATGGAGATACTTGACCCCCATACTCGGCTTGAGAAGGGTCCTTGTGCAATTTTTACTAAAAGCCTTAAAATATGCAGACTTTCACCCTGCAGCATACCTACCTGGTTAGAGTGTCTTCTCAAAAGGCCAAAATGGCTACTTTGATCCCTGGTCAGTGCACATACAATAAGCCAACAATGATTGCAACAGTCAGTGGAACACCAAGTCAATGTTCCTCCCTCCTTTCCTCCCTCCCTCTCTGTCTTCTTCCTCTTCTCTCTCTCTTTTCCCCTCCCTGTCTCAAAAATCAACAAAAATACATTCAAACTTTTAAACAGGGAGTTCCACTCATGGGCATTTGTTGAAAAACCCAATTAAGACTGGCGACAAATATTTTACAATAGAGATGGGCATCACAGCGCTGTGTGACATTGAACAATGGGAAACCTTGTCAAAGCCAACAGTAGGATTTGGTGAAATAATGTATGCTACATCCATACAATGGAGCTCCATACCAAACTTACAAGTGCAGCCCAGTCTCACTTGGTGTGATGTTTGGTGTCTGGCCCTTCTCACCTCGCATAATGTTTTCAAGGTTCAACTGTATTGTAGCTCCTGGGAGCAGACCATTCCTTTCAATGGCAGAGCCATCTTCCATTGTATGGATATACCACCGTTTGTTTATCCCTTCGTCAGTTTGGGAACATTTAGATCCATTTTAAGTTTTAGCTCTTACACCTTCCATCTCTGAGAACATTTGTGTCTAAACCTTTGCATGGTGTATGTTCTCATTTCTGGAGTGTTAGGTAGGAGTGAGACTGTGTGTGGGTCATGCTGTAACTGTATGTGTGTTCAACTTTGAACAAAGTACTAAGCTGTCTCCACAATCTTGTCTGTTCTCCACCAACTAACCTCCCCTGCTGGTCCAGTCACCCCTAACTGCGCTCCCCTGCAATCCTAATTGCCCCCAACTGCCCTCCCCTGGCGGCCTGGTCTCCCCCTGATTACCACACGTTCATGCCTGGGTCCTACCAACTGCATTCCCCTGCTGGTCTGGTCCCCCCCAACTCCCCTGCCCTGCAGGCATCGTCCCCCCAATGACCCTCTGCTGCAGTCCTGGGTTTCCCCATCTGCCCTCCCTGGCTGGCCTTGATCTCCCAATCACCCTCCCCTGGAGGCCTGTGTCCCCCACGAACTGTCCTCCACTGCCGGCAAGTCTCCTCCAACTGCCCTCCCCTGAAGGCCTGGTCTACCCCAAATGCCCACTTTTGCTAGCCCAGTCACCCCTAACTACCCTCCCTTGCCAGCAATGTCACCCTCAGCTAATCTCCCTGCTGGACTGATGGCCCCTAACTGCCCTCCCCAGCAGGCCTGGGTTTTCCCAAATGCCCTCCACTGCTGGCAGGTCTCCTTCAACTGCCCTCCCCTGCAGGCCTGGTCCCCCCAACTCCCCTCCACTGGAGGCCTGGTCCCCCCCCAACACTCCTCCCCTGCAGGGTTGGTCCTCCCCAACTGCCCAATACTTCTTGCTTGCTCTCCCCCAACTGATCTCCCCTGCTGGTCCAGTCACCCCTAACTGCCATCCCTTGATAGCATTGTAGCCCCCGCTGCAGGCATTGTCCCTCCCAACTGCCCTCCCATATATCCCTGTTCCCCCTCAACAGCCTTCCCCTGCCAGCCCAATTGTCCCTAACTGCCCTCCCTGAAGGCCTAGTTGCCCCTAATTGCCCTCACCTGCCAGCCCAGTCACCCCTAATCGCCCTCCCCTGTAAGGCTGATTGCCCCTAACTGCTCTCTCATGCTGGTCTGGTCGCCCCCAACTGCCCTCCCCTGCAGGCCTTGTCCCTCCCAATTCCCCTCCATTGCAGGCCTGGTCCCCCAAAACTACCCACCCCTTCAGGCATGGGTCCCATCAACTGCCCTCCCCTGCAGGCCTTGTCCCCCTAAACTCCCCTCCCTTGCAGGCCTGGTCCCCCACAACTACCCTTCCCTTCAGGCATGGTCCCATCAACTGCCCTCCCCTGCTGGCCTGGTCCCCCACAACTGCCCTCCCCTGCAGGCTTAGGTCTCCCCCAACTGCCCTCCACTACCAGCCTGGTCTCCCCCAACTGCCCTCCCCTGCTGGCCCAGTCAATCCTAACTGCCCTCACTTGCCAGCATGGTTGCCTCCAACTGTCCTCCCCTGCAGGCCTAGTCACCCCTAACTGCCCTCCCCTACCAGCCTGATTGCCCCTAACTGCCCTTCCCTGAAGACCTGTTCATCCCCAACTACCCTGCCCTTAAAACCCGCTTGTGATGACATGGGGCAGCCATATTGTGACAACGTGGGTGTGAACATTTTGTGATGATGTGACAGTGACCATCTTGTGACAAGAGTTTGACAATGTTGTCACGACATGGGGTGGCCATCTTGTGATGACGTCTGGGTGCCCATAATATGAGGATGTGGGAGTGGCCATCCTGTGGCAGCCATCTTGTGACAACATAGATGTGGCCATGTTTTGATGACGTGGGGCAGCCATCTTGTGACATTAGGGTGGCCATCTTGTGATGATGTGGTGGCGGCCATCTTGTGGCATCCACCTTGTGATGACATGTGGTGGTCATATTGTGATGAAGTGTGGCTGGCTATTTTGTCGTGGCCATCATGTGATGACATGGGGGCGGCCATTGGGTGATAATGTGAGGGTGGCCATCTGGTGATGCAAGGGTGTGAGGATCAACTTGCATATTACCTTTTTATTATATATTATTAGTTTCAGGTTTTATATTAGTTACAGTGTTACAGAGGACCGTAATAATCAAACAATGCAGGAAAATTTGGAGTTACACTTTATTCACTGTGGTGGGCTTAGAGAAAATGAATTCAAATTCTAAGCAAAGCTACAAGCAGAACTTCCCTTTTTATTAAGGAACCAGCCCTCTGTGCAATTAGTGGTTATCTCACTGCTGTCTTTGAAAACAAGCACAGTTCTAAAAATTATGGGCATAACTAGTCTTGACCTACAAGGTCAGACAGCTAAATTTATGGGCATATCTAGTCTCTGGCCTACAAGGTCAGACAGCTAAGTTTATTGTCCTCATTATTCAAGCAGGCTAAAGCAGGCTAGAAAGCAAAGTTATATTTTTAGAATAAGAGGCCGTCTAAGAAAAACAGCAGAAAATTCCAAACAGCAGTTTTTACAAAATAGGGTTTTGGCTTCTCAACAGAATAGTGGTCAGACAATCATATTCTTTACACTGTGTTCTCTGATATTTCCAGTACCCACCTGGCATCATACCATCATTACAACACTATTGACTATACTCCCAATTTAAGTGACAATAGGTCTACAGGTCGCTTGTGTTGCTCACCCTTCCTTTTCTTTCTCACTTCTTCCCTCACTTACTTTATATAGAATTTCAAATGTCCCTGAAAGCTCAGTGAAGGCCCTGGGACATGCTTAATCCTTTTTACAGACCAGGAAATTGAGGCCAATTCCAGTTGCCTGTGCAACTGGACTCAGGATGCAGGGAGCCCTCACAACTGCACTCTCCACCTTTCCTAAGGGACAGCCATGAGGCAAACAGAACTCACATCCCCAGAAGGCTTCTGAGCCTTGTTCTCAAGCACCTCTTCATCGTGGATGCTCCACATTCTTTCCTCTACCTGCCCCCCGCTCCCATTCTTTATGGCCCACACTTCTGTAGAGCAGGTGGTAGACTTTGCACTCTCTATGCAGGCACATGGGAACTGGGGGCAGGAATAGGCTTGCTTTTGTGCCAACGCAGGAGCAGGGGTCACAGCCTCTCAAGTGTGCAGGCCACAGTCATGCCAATTAGCATTAGGAGCTTTGCCGAACCACCACATTGGGGTACCCAGCAATGAGGTGCCCTCTGCTGAGGTGGCGCCTCCCCTCAAACCCCACCTCATGGCTGAGGGCCTGCGCACCTCCGCCCCAGCATCCTTCCATATCAGCATTTCACACCGGACCAACCTGAGTCATGGGGCCACTGCAGAACCTCACTCTCTGCTGGCAAGCAGATCCCCACCTGCCCACCCCTCCCCCTGCACAAGGCCCCTGCAGTGCAACTCGCTGTGGCACAGCTCTATGCCCCTTGGCCTACCTGCCTCCTGGCCAGCAGCTTCGCCAATGCTGCAGCGCTCGCCCTGGAGCCAATCCTCAGGCAGAGGTTTGTCTGCTTGCCTGCGGACCCCTCGGCTGTGGCTCTGAGCTGGATGCTTTGCTGAAGCTACATCTTCCTTCAGGCAATCTCCTCAGACTCCCTGTAGCTTGGCTCCAGCAGCCCCACCCCTCCGTGGCTCCCTGTAGCCAGCGCCTCACTCAGCTCTCCCAGGCTGCCCACCTGTCAGGATGCTGATGGGGCAACCTTCTGAGGGCAGTGGGGTCCTGGGGCAGGGGGTGGGAGAGCAGCTCCAATAAAGTTTAGTAAACCACTGGTCAGCATTGGGATTGGGCTGCAGGCCCCAGGCTAGTCTGCCTGGGTGGAACAAAATCCCGCTTAGACCTGGAGTGCCACCCTGGGGCCCCACAACCCTGCCCACCCTGTGAAAGGTCATGATGTGATGGCGTCCCGGACAAATCTGTGTATCCCTCCATTATACATATATATATATAGATGTGAACTCCATAATACAGGCATTTAAAACTTATCAGCATTCCTGGTTTAGCTAAACCCACATTCTCACTAATTTTGTGTTCACCACTGCTTCTGCATCCAGTTCCTTCATTCTGTCTCCAATAACTTTCTTGTGAAAGTGTCTCTGATTGTAGGTTCTTTATCTGAAAATGTGTTCACTTTGTCCTTATTGTCTTTAAAAATGTATGTTTTTATTGATTTCAGAGAAAGGAAGTGTGAGAGAGACAGAGAAACATCCCCTGACTGGGTATTGAGCCTGCAACAGGGGCATGTGCCCTGATGCTCAACCACGGAGCCAGGGCCTTTGAGTTGTGACAGTATATACAGAATATGTTTGCCTACAGATTTCAGCACGCAAGCAGCTGCAAAGAGTAAAACCTCTTGAAGAAGAGAGCAGGAGAGGAGAATAGGAGCTTCAGACACACTCTGGAAAGCCAAGCCTGTTTTATTTGGATCGCCTGGATGTTTACAACACTATGAAGTGTACACAGGACATTTCTTCAAGAAAGCTCCTGCCAGCCATTGCAGAGGGCGGGCCCTCATTCAGACCTTTGGCCTTGACAGTTTGGGTTTCTCTTGCTCCATGGAACAGCTCTCCGTGGAGAAAATCATGACGCTTATGAGGGAGAAGATGGAGGCCAGGACACCCAGCGGCAGCACGTAGGAGATGCGCTTACTGTGGACCATGTCTTTGTTAACAGGAAACTTAGGTGGAAACTCTAGGGTGGTTTGGCCAGAAAGGTCTGTGATAAAGTTCCAGGCCACCGTGAGCATGAGGCAGAAGCAGCTGAGGGAGAGATGAAGGGCGGCGGTGTTGTAGCAGGTGCGGAAGAAGTATGGGAACCGGGCACAGATCCAGCTGGCCCAGACCGCCAGAGTGCTGAATACCAGGGACACTGGCGCCAGGAAGTTGGCCAGCAGCATCAGGTCCTGGCCATAGTGGATCTCATCCGGAATGCCCCAGCTCTTGTTGAGCCTGGAGAACACGGACACCTCCAGCTTCAGGCCGGACACATTAAGGGTGTCGACCTAAGAAGTTTCCCAAAGTCCAAAGTACATGACAGCGATGGTTGTAGTGTTGAACTCCCACATGCGCCAGGATCAGCTGTTGGCTATCCCCAGGCTGAAGGCCTAGGACAGATAACCCAGGAGGACCGCCAGGCTTTTGAAGAACAAGGGCTTCGCCCCAGGCCACCTGAAGGTGAGGCAGCAGCAAAGAGAAGAAAACAGACAACGTGAGCCATGGGTAGCAATGCTCGCCGTGTCCCCTTGTTCTTCTTGTCCAAACCATATATTTAAGGGGTCCACATACATTTCGGCCTTCTATTAGTGTTATAAATATTTGATGTAAGAGCAAACGATGCGAAGAAATCCAAGACCATGGTGAGAGTTTTAATTTGCAAGGCATTTTTGAAACACAATTGGACAACATCTTTCAAAAGTTGGAATGTTGGTAGCTCAGTGGTTGAGCATCAACCTATGAATCAGGAGGTCATGGTTCGATTTCCCAACAGGCCACATATCCAGGTTTTGGCCTTGATTCCCAGTAGGGGGGCGTGAAGGATGCAGCCAACCATTGATTCTCTCTCATCACTGATGTTTCTATCTCTCTATCCCTCTCCCTTCCACTTTGAAATCAATAAAAATATATAGTTTAAAATGTTAAAATGATTGCTCTGGCCAGTGTTCCTAAGTGGTTAGATGAACGGACAAAGCCAAAAGGGGATTAAGATTCGATTCAAGGGCAAATCCTTGGTTTCACCTTCAATCCCAGGCTATTGACTCTCTCTCCCATTGATTCTTTCTGTCTCTCTTTCTCTCCCTCCCTCCCTCCATTCCTCCTTTCTTCCCTCCCCATCTCTCAAAAAGTCAATGGAAAACATATTCTTGGGTGAGGATTAAGAAAAAACAAAAATCTATCTAACAAGTGGAAATGTTTGTACCAACATCTTTGATTCCAAGAACCATTTTGAGGCATTTGTATGAGTTGTGAAAATGAATGAGTTGCTAGTTTTATCATCATTTATCAGAGAGAAAAACTAGAATGACTTAAATGTCTATTAATAGAAGAGTGTTTAAGTCTATTATGTTATATTCAGGATTAAAATGCATTATTACATAACCATTACCAAGACTGAACTGTCTGTAGAAATTTCTGTATCATACCAAAAAAAAAGTGAATAATAATACATATAGTATGACCATTTTGTCAAAAGAAATACATAAAGATGTAATTTTATTTATATTTACAAATATATATATAAATTATTTTTAAAAAACTAGAAGGAAGTACACAGATCAGTTGAGAGGGGAATATTTTCATTCCTATTTATGTATTTTTCTGTAATTTGCATGGGGTGTAATGGGAAACATACATACTTTTGTAGTTAAAAATAAACATGAACTTGAAGATTTACATGTTGCCTAAAATAAGTCATGCCTATTTACTTTTTTACTCATCCCTTGCTCAAAATCCCTTTACATGTTGGCTTCTTTTGGGTGCAAGTTAAAAATATCCTGATGTCTTGTGCATGAAGCAAATATATTGTGTGAAGCAACATCTAGATTGTGGGCTAACTTATTTGGATCTCTTTTTCATTTGAACCCATGGGAGCAGTTGCTGGACTAACCAGAAAATGGAGTTCCCAGGGCTTCTCTCTGCTGATTAACATGAGGGAATGAGGCCCACTCAGAGTGAATTCCATAGGGAGCTCCCCAGGCAGAAGCTGTTTGGCTCCTCCAAACCCTAGCTCCTTGCTGGGAAGCCTGATATGCCCAGTAGAGTATCAACTCCCCAGGGGAACACGCCCTCTACATGTTACCCATTGGAAAGTTCCATCATGAGATGGGATGGGTTGACAGCCAGTTTGATGACCTCCTCGCAAACAGAGGGATGAGGGAATGGATCCCAGACCCAGTGAGTTTTGGTGGAATGAGGGAGTCAGGGAGGAGAAGGCTGCCTTTGCCGGAAAACATGCCAGCTTTTGGAGGTTTGGGTTGAGTCTGTGTCTGCACCTGGGGGATGGGAACATGTCTTTTCTGAAGACCAAATTAGAAAATCTCCTTGTATCTTATTTAGACATTTTACCAGCAGTCCATGTGGAAAGGCCTGAGCATTCAGAAGATCGGAGCTGGCAGGTATACTTGGGAACTGCAGGGAATGTGGATGGGTGAGGAATGTCCAGCCAACATAAAAAGGTGCACCAGGAGAAAGAACCCCTAAAGTGCAAGAGGTGTGGTCAGGTAGAATGTGGGGCTCAGAACCATGCCAGCAAATCTTTGCACCACTTCAAAGATTTCATGCCAGCAGGGAGGGCAGTTGGGAGGGACCAGGCCTACAAGGGAGGTTAGTTGGGGTGATCAAGCCTGCAGGGGAGGGCAGTTAAGGGGTTACCATGCTGGCAGAGGAGGGATCAAACAGGCTGGCAGGGGAGCAGTTAGACATCAAACAGCCTGGCAGGGGAGTGGTTAGAGGGTGATCAGTCTGGAAGGCCAAAGTGGTTAGGAGCAATCAGGATGGTAGGCAGGCAAGTGGTTGGGAGTCAGCGGTGGGATCGGGCTTAAACGGGCAGACAGACATCCTTCGAGGGGTCACAGATTGGAGAGGTTGCAGGCTGGGCTGAGGGACACCCCACTCCCCCTTGCATGAATTTTGTCCACTCTCCCTTGCACAAATTTTGTGCACTGGGCCTCTCTCTCTAAATATAAAAGGCTAGGCAACTTACTGGCTGAACAGCTAGCTGTTAGGTACGACCCATACTGACCACCAGGGGGCAAACGCTCAATGCAGGAGCTGCCTAGTGATAGCAACTTTGCAGAATGCCCTCTTGCATTCTGGGACCCCTTGGGGGAAGTCGGGCTGCCAGTTTCGGCCTGAAACCCGCAGGCCAAGCCTAGGGACACCACTTCCTGGAGTGATCCGGCTGACTCTGCAGATACCCTTTGAACCCCAGTGCTGCCCCAGGTGTGGCTGGCTGGGAAGGGACCATGGGAGGTTGGCTCCAGGGCATTTCCAGCATATCTTGACCAGTCCCACCCCGTTGGCCACCTTGTAATTAATTTCCTTTCAATATTCACAGATTCATGCACCAGGCCTTTAGTCTTATGCTATATAATAAAAGGCAAATATGCAAATCTACCAAACAGTGGAGCAAACAGTAGCTATGATGCACATTGACCACCAGGGAGCAGACTCTCAATGCATGAACTGCCCCCAGGTGGTCAGTTCACTCTCATGGGAAGCAGGCCTAAGCCATCAGTTGTATATTCCTCAAGGGCTCCCAGACTTCAAGAAGGTATAGGCCAGGCTGACACCCCCCTTCCCTCTGAGTGCATGAATTTCATGCACTGGGCCTTAGTTCTATAATAATATAACCATAATATGCAAATTGACTAAATGGCGGAATAACTGGTCACTCTGATGTGCACTGAACACCAGGGGGCAGACGCTCCATTCAGGAGCTTCCCCCTGGTGGTCAATGCACTCATACAGTGGGAGCACCACTCACACAGAAGCTAGGTTCACAGTTAGTGAGGGCAGCAGCTGTGGGCGGAGCCTCTCCTGCCTCTGGGGAGCAGGAGGAAGTCCCCAAGGGGTCCCAGACTGCCAGAGGGCACAGCCTGGCTGAGGGACCCTTCCCCTCTCCCCAGTGTATGAATGTCGTGCACAGGGCCTCTAGCTATAACATGAAAGGACATAAGAAGGCTGATCATTTATAAAGAGAAATATGTGTTTGATTTATGAAAGGAGCAAGGCCCTGTGATTTGACAAAGCTATCAGGGAAGAGGCTTGTAGACCAGCCTGCAAATGTGATGGTGCTCATTTCTGTCTAATTAAGGTAGCCAGTCCCGGCTGGTGTGACTCAGTGGTAGAGCATTGCCCTATCAATGGTTTGATTCCTGACCAGGGTACATGCCCGGTTTGTGAGATGGATCCCTAGTAGGGGGCATGCAAACAGCTGACCCATGATTCTCTCTCATCATTGATGTTTCTATCTCTCTCTCCCTCTCCTTTCCTCTCTCTCTAAAAGCAATAAAAACATGTTTTTACAAAAGACAAGTTTTAACATAAATTATAAACAAAAAAAGGTGGCCTACCTTCACCTCTCTGCAGAACTGCTGGTGACAGTTAACTCGTTCACAGAGCAAATGAATGGATTACATACACACCACCCCACACCCAAAGAAATCTCAGGGTTCTCTTAACTAGGGTCAAAAATAAAGCACAATGGTTACCAAGCCAATACAGAAGGCAGGAGGAGGACGTCTCAGAGGTACAAAGGGTAGCAACTGTCAGGCTGTAACAGAGATGAGGAAACCAAACATTCTTCAGTTTCCATGGCTCCCAGGTCTGACCTGCAGGCCCACCTTAAAGGGCCAGAGCCACAGAATAGGTCTTCAAGAGTTGAAGTCTTTCTACTGTAGAAATGTCCTTTTTGAGGTCTTAGACCAAATAGTCACTGTAATACATCAGGGTTTTAAGTAAAAAAACTGGAAGAAGAGCCATGGTGATGGGGAGCAAGTCTCATGATAGGGAACTAGTTCCAGGCCACAGGGTGGCCTCCCTGATAAGTCCTTGGACCAGGACCTTGGGGCGAAACTGACTTGGGCCCTGGCTGTCACCAGACTCTGCTTCCAGTTGGACCTTACTGTCTCCCTGGAAGAGTTCCTGCTAGGAACTCACACGGGAAGCTAGAGCTGGGAATGGAGGTGGGCAGGGAGGAGAAGAAAGGGCCAAAGGGGGTGGCAAACAGTGATAACAAGGAAGAGAAAGGGCAAAGTGACTCCTGAGTCAGGAAACACTCAGCTCACAGGGCGGGCACTGTGACAGGCACCTGCTGGTGTCCCAGAGCCCAGGCGATGCATCTGCTGGGTCTCCCTCCTCAAGTGCTCTCACTGGGACCCTCCCTGCCTGGCACCCCCAGCAGAGGCCAGGCACTGTCCCACGCTGACCCCAATCCCAAAGGCCACATGGCAGCCTCTTGCTCCTGGGCACTTTGGGAGGATCCCAGGGAGGAGAAAGAATGAGAGAAATGCCACCGCCCTCAGGCGCCCTGGCTTTGTGCTGTGCTGATGGGAAAGGTGCAGGACACATTCTCTTGCCTTATTCCTGTGAAAAAATAATAAAGTGAGAACCTTAAACAGTCATTCCCAAAGAGCCCTTGACAAGGGCTTGGAACCCTTTTCCCTGCTTCCCCAGAGCAGAACCCGACATGGTGGCCGCCTCACCTGCTGCATCTGAACCCTTATGACCTGTCTACTTGCTCTCTGTTGACACTGAAGGCGAAGAGGGGTCAAGAGACAGCTTTCCACAGCCCCAGAGGATCTGGAATTACCTGCATGACCAGTCGGAGGCAGGCGCACTGCCCTGCGCAGGGTATCAGGTTCCAGAAACTGATCCTCATCAGATGCATGTCTCCCAAGAGCTTCCTTTTTTCAAATAACAAGAGGTTTGACTCACTTAAATAACACAAGTCCTGTTTCAAACTTATATGTGCTGTCAGTCTGTTAACAAGGCCTACATCGGGGACAGATTCATAGGGGGAAACATGGTGTTTACCTTGGAACCATATCCCAGCCATTCCATAGCTGCAAGGAGAATAGGTAACACTTGGCCCAAGGCCAGCCCTGAATGTCCCATGGGACCCAGAGGCTCCTTTCAAATCCATGGGATGGGGGCCAGGGACTCTCACTCAATGCAGAGGCTGTGACTTCCTCCCAGTTCTAAGGAAATTGTGCAAATCACAGCAGGCAGAGAAGGGGCTTCTACCACTTTACACTTACTCTATCAGAGGGAAGAGGGAAGCATCCCTTGCCCACAGCCAAAGGATTCATTGAATATTCTAGGGTCCTCTGGCAATGTCTTTGGAACACGTGTAAATAGCTGACAGACGTATGCCCCTGGGAAAAATTTTGTCAGAGACTCTGCTCTCAGAGACTTAAGTACTCTTTGAGAACAAAGTCATTTCATGACAGCCCTTGGATTTCTCTCCTGTTGCTCTCAAATTGAAGTGAATCTGTCTCAATTTAAACCTGTTAAAGACCTCCCCCAGTTAATGGTTGAGTTTTAATTGAGTCCCTTGAAACTTCTGCAGAGTTGTGAGCAATGGAACAGAGGGTGTGGGTCAGGTGTATGTTATTTCCCCAAAGTTCTAGACTAGATGTTTTAGAGGCACTTCTCGCCTGAAAGACATCTAGTTAATATTAGCTGAAAGAAGCCACCAGTCAGTGAGTGAGCTGAAGTTGTTCTCTCTCCTGACATGCCTATGAACATGATTTTGGAATGTAATGAGATGAGGATGTTAGTAGGGGAGGGGGAGCTTACACCTTACCCAGGGAGTGAGTTTGACCACCCATGAAGCATGGCAGAGAAATATTTTTTCACACAGGATATTCCTATCAGGTGTGGTTCTGAGAGCAGTTACCTAGATTTGTAGAAACAAGACCTTTGCCAACTGGGAATCTAATTAAGCTTTAAGAGGTAGGTAGCAATTTCAAAAACAGGACAATTGGCTCCTTTTCTTCAGCAAACCAAAATCTTTTTACAAAAATAGCAAAGAAGGTGTGGAAAGGGGAGTGCTTTAAATTGAGACTTAAGAGGCAGAATGAACATCTTATGCAATAAAATAAATAAAATTGTACACTTATTTTTTAAAATATGTTTGTATTTATTTCAGAGAGGGAGAGAGAGATAGAAACATCAATGATGAGAGAGAATCACTGATAGGCTGCCTCCTGCATGCTCGCTAGTGGCAATCAAGCTCACAAACCTTGGCATGTGCCCTTGACCAGAATTGAACCTGGGACCTTTCAATCTACAGGACAATGCTCTATCCACTGAGCCGAACCAGCTTGGACTATACAATTATTTTTGAAGCATTTAAAAATTCCAGTATTCGATGATAACAATAAAAAGTTGTTAACTTTAAAGGTATACTATGGTTATGCAAGGAAATGTACTTTTTTTAGAGACTAGTTTTGAAGTGTATAAGGATGAAGAAATGTGATGTCTGGGGTTTGCTTTGAAGTTCTACAGACAAAGAAAAATAGGTGAAAAGAAGGGAAGAAAGGAGAGAGAAAATGAATATGGCAGAATCATGATACTTGCTGAGTCTAGTAATGGAAGGGGGATTTCCTTCCACTATTCTGCTTTTGCACATTTGGGGAAATTGCATATATAGGTGGAGAGATGTTAGGGCCATGACATAGAAGGTCAGGTCATTTGTGTGTAGTGGGAGTTTGAGAGGGAGTTTTGAGAATTCCAGCAGCTCTCATTTCTGCACGGTAGTTGTATAACATTAGTTATTTACCCAACAAGAGGCCAAGTGCGTGAAAAATCATGCACTGGAGGGGAGGTCCCTTAGTCCCGCCAGCCCCCCTCATAGTCCAGGAGCCCTTAGGGGTAACAGGCAGCCTGGCAATCAGGGGAAGGCAACCCCCCCCCGCCCCGCACCATCATACCTGTGCTGCTTCCACTGCCTGAAGCTCAAGCCTAGGCCGGCCCTGGTTACCTGAGCCTTGGGTGGCCCTGGGAAGTTGAGCAGCCGCCAACCAAGACTTGCCTGTGCCTCAGGCCTGCCCTGGGCACCTGGGTGGCTGAGGGGATTGGGGGACTCTGGAGGCCTTTGACTGCTCCATGGTAGGGATTCCCTATGCACAAGCCAGGCCCCCAGTACTGAAAGGAACATCATCCTGCCAGCTAGTCAGAGGCTTGAACTCACAGATCCATGCCTGTCATCCCCCTGGATCCAGCCCCTGCTTGAATTCAATTAATTGTGGCCAGTAAACACAGTTACATTCCTTTCAGCAAAATGCTAAGCTGGCATAAACCTTTGCTTAGTATCCGTGTCCTGTACTAAGAATATGAAACCCTTTGTGGAGGCTAGGTCATAATGTGAGAAGACTCTCCCAACATGACCCTCCTTCTCATCCATCAAGGAGGTGGTAAACAACACTGAGCCAGTGACAGTCCCTGGGTTTTGGGTCTGAAGAGTGGCCAACCCCAAGACAGTTCCGGGAGAGCACTTAGGTGGACACAGGTGAAGGTCACTCTGGGGAGTTGGGTGTATGGAGGGCCACCCTGAGGGGCAATACAACCAAGTGAAATGGGTTGGATCCCATAATCAATGGACAGTCAGCTGTCCAGCAAGAAACAGGTTCCGTGTCCACATGCCACTGCATTCTGGCCCTGGGCTGTCTCATTTGGCTCACTGAGTGGCCTGCAAGAGGAGCACCTGGGGACAAAGGCCACACACCCAGGCCCAGGGGCAGGGCTCCATGTGTGCCTCTCATCTCCCTTAATGTGAGGGAGTCAGTCCTGCTTTTTCTCCTTCTACTGCCTCTCATGCAGTGCCAGCCACTCATGTGCTTGCTGCTCTCTGCTGGGTGTAAGCAGCTTTCTAGCTTGCCACACAAAGCACCTGACCCTTCATACTTTTTATTGCTGTTACTTTATTTTCTTCTTCCTTCCCCTCTTCTTGTTTGGGCCCATCAACTTGGGAGCATATTTTACCATTTCTTAAGTACATTTCCTATTAATTTCAGAGAGAAAGGGAGAGGGAGAGAAGGATAGAAACCGCAATAATGAGACAAAATCATTGGTTGGCTGTCTCCTGCACATGACCCTGGGGAGTCAGTCCTGAACTCAAGCATCAGTCCCAACTGAGAATTCAATTATGACCTCTGGGATTATAGGTCTACGGAGTCACACCGGCCAGACACACTCTGCTACTTCAGAGAACAAGGATCAGAAAATGCTTCTCTGTTCTCTCTCTCTCTCTCTCTCTCTCTCTCTCTCTCTCTCTCTCTCTCTCTCTCTCTCTCTTGCACCTTGTCTTCCTATCTCCACCTTGACAGGGAACAGTGTCCATGATGGGAATCAGAACCTCTGGAATTTAGGAAAAGTATAAGAATGGGTAGATTCTGGGGGAGGAAGGGCATGGGTAAACATCGCATGATCTGGGTGTTGGTTCCTCTCCATATATAGAGACCGTGTCCCATTATGTTGTGTTGAGATTCACTTGTGGGGCTAACTTAGGTAAAGCATTTGTCAGCATGTCCTGTTCTGGAATTGCCCAGGGTCATTAGCATTAATAGTGATTATTAGCCACCAGATACAAGTTAAGGAATAAAAGTGAAAGTCAGTGCACCCTGGCCAGTGTGGCTAGGCATAGTCCAGTGCATCACAAAGGTCAACTGTTCGATTCCTGGTCAGGGCATATGTCTAGGTGGCAGATCCGGTCCCCAGGCAACCATTAATATTTCTGACTCAATGTATGCTTCTTTGTCTTTCTCTCTACATTCATCTCTCTCTAAAGTATCAATTTAAATATCCACCATATTAAAACAAGAGAAAACAAAAGAAAACTCATTGCTGCATGTTGTCTCTCAACAGGGTGTCCTGCACTTAACACTTTACTTCTTCTGGAGACCACAACTGAGAAATCCAGCAAAATTCTTCATTAGAATCTGGATTTTTCCATCAAAATATTCAAAAAGGCACAGTACCAAGGCAATGAGGCTTAGAAAGTGCATACTTAGATAGAGACATCATCTGTGAAGATGAGCATACAGGGGCTCTGCGTAGGTGGTGACTGCTGGTTTACAGGGATCCTATACATGAAGGCCCTGTAAATGGGGGTCTCCATGCCATCATAAAGCAAGCAGGGAGAGTAAGGCACACATAGTCGGTTGCTTACTATTGAATGTATCCCAGATTCCACCAATCTGCATAGCAGTCAGGCAGGTTGGATTTAGGGCATCTGGGAGACAGGGCTGTTAAAAGGAATACTCTGAATAAAGAAGAGCCAAAACCTGGCCTGCTTGGCTGAGGGGTTGATTTTCAATCTGTGAACCAGTAGCTCAGGGTTCAGTTCCCTGTCTGGACATGCCTGGGTTGTGTGCTCCAAGCTCAGTAGATGTCTTGTAGGAAGCAGCCAATCAATGATTCTCTCTCACCATTGATGGTTCTAACTCTTTCCTTCCTCTCTGAAAACAATCAAAATAAATATATCTAAAAATATAAAATAACTTAGGGTTTTGATATCCATAATGTTCATTTAAGAAACACAAGAAGGAGCCTTTTGTCATAGTCAGCATTTTTATGCTGTTCCTTCTTCTCCTTAATCTTCCTTTCTAGTCCACTTCCCCAGAGGATTGTATATAATGCGTTCCATTCTATACTGGGAAATTTTTTATTGTTTGCCTTCTTGTTTTTCTTTGCACTAAAATACGTTATCAATTCAAACTTACATTGGTAAAATGTAGCTGAGTAAGTTTGCTGTGCAAGTGACTTTATTGTTTCACCAATCCAGCAGCATACCAGGTGGCATTGAAAAAGGGCTTCACTGAGTCAATCCGAACAGGGCTTATTCCCTCACTGCCCCCCAATCTGACATGCTAGACTTTAAAGTCCTTAAAAAAATGAGGTTCCAGCTTCCAAATTTTTCAATGAACTTCTCATACACTATTCTAATAAAATTAATTTTAAGAAACCACACATTTTTGTGGTAATTTTTAAAATTCACGTTGGAAGTTTTGTCGGTAACTATACATTCAACAAGACAAGAGGTGAGTTTTTAAAAATCTTTCCTGTTCATGTTTTTTTGTTTACATTCATTGATAAAAATACTGAGGCCTCATGATAACTCGATGTTTGGGCGAGCATACCCTTTATGGTACATTAAATGTCAAATAGTTGAAGAGAAAGTTCATGAGTAGTTCTACCGTAAAATACATATCCCTATCAAGGGGCACTTTTGTTCATTTCATTCAGAGGTATAGTCAGGAAAGATAACTGGTTCTGTTTAAGTGCAATCTCTGTTTCAATCTCATTGTTCCCATATCAGTCAGGTGCTGATGTCATTTCAATAAGCAAAAGGATGCTTACATTTAGATTTCTCCAAACATTTATATCATTCTGTATGTAATTTTTCTTCCTAATTAACCTATTCTTTTAAAGGTTGAGGACATACAAAATGCCATAGGAAGAAGGTGAACAATTGTTTTGCAGACTGGTTCGAGGTTTTTCAACACTTTTTTCATTTTGGTTTTCCAAGGAGAATACTTAATTTGATTCATGCACTGGGCCTCTAGTATCTCCGCTAATAAAAGAGAAACTTGCAAATTAACCATCACTCCGCTATGCCAAGCCACACTAGCCAGCCAATCAGGAGCGAGTGTGCAAATTAACCCAAACAAGATGGTGGCGGCCATGGAGCTGGAGAAAGCAGGAGGCTTGGGTTGCCCCCAGCGATGAAGGAAGCCAAGCTTCCCGCCTGCTCTGACTGGCCCTGTCATCTGCTCAAGGCTACAAAGTTTCAATTACAGAACATAAAGAAATCCTAGACACTTGCTCCTAGCTGGCTCTGGCCTCCACTCAAGGAGGCGCTGAAAAGAAAGAGAAAAAAAGGAGGAGCTAGGACCTTAGGTCGCCAGGGGGGGTCATCAGGCTAGGATGGGATGGCAGGGGTAATTGGGGGTAAGCACACTAGCAGGGGGCCAGTTGGGGGTGAGCAGGTCATCAGTGGGGGTCAGTTAAAGGTGATCAGGACAGTGGGGAGTAGTTTGGAGTGAGCATGCCAGCAGGGGGGCAGTTGGGGGTGAGCTGGCCAGTGGGGAGGGAAGAAGGGGATGATAAGTCCAGCAGGGGGGCATTTGGGGGCAAGCACACCATCAGTGGGGAGCAATTGGGGGTGAGCAGGCCGGCAGGCTCAGTGGTTAGGGGCAATCAGGCAGGCAGGCAGGGAGATGAGCGGTTGGAACCAGCAGTCCCAGATTGTGAGAGGGATGTCCAACTGCTGGTTTAGGCCCGATCCACGTAAACCCTTCATTGAGGGGTCCCAGATTGGAGAGGTTGCAGGCCGGGCTGAAGAATACCCCCCACCTGTGCATGAATTCCGTGCACCAGGCCTCTAGTTCATATACAATAAAATTAGAGGTCCGGTGCACAAAATTCATGCATGGGGGCTGCAGGGAGGGTGTCCCTCAGCCTGGCCTGCACCCTCTCCAATCTTGGACCCCTCATGGGATAATCAGCAGTTGGACATCCCTCTCACAATTCAGAACTGCTGGCTCCTAACTGCTCACCTTCCTGCCTGATTGCCCCTAACTGCTTCTGCCTACCAGCCTGATTGTCCCTAACTGCTCCCCTGCTGGCTTGATTGCCCCTAACCAGCTCTGCCTCGGCCTGCACCTCGTACCCAGGATTCCCTCCTGCAGCTGACCACAGGCACCCAGGATCCGGGCTTCCCTCCCTCTGGTTAGCCATAGGTGACCAGGCTGGCTACAGCCTCCGGGGATGGTGGACAGGGGCCTTCACCTGTGCTGCAGCTGCAAGTGCTGGTGCCCAGGACCGCAGGGTGGGCGGCTTTTCTGTCTCCAAGGCCACAGCCAGCCACAGGTGCTGGTTCCCAGGACCGCAGGGTGGGCGTCTTCTCTGCCTCCTAGGCCACAGCCAGCTGCAGGTGCTGGTGTCCAGTACTGCAGGGTGGGAAGCTTCTCCATCTCCCGGGATGCAGCCAGCCTCAGGTACTGGGGCCCGGTTTCTCTATCTCCCCCAGGACGTGGGGCGGGTGGACATGGGGTGGGCGGCTTCTCCAGCTGGCTGTAGCCTGGGATCATAGGGCAGGCAGCTTCTTCGTCTTCCAGATCGCATACACCCTCAGGTGCTGGCACCCGGTTTCTTGTCTCCCCCAGGACGTGGGGAGGGTGGCTTCTCCAGCTGACTGTAGCCTGGGATATCGGGGCAGGCGGCTTCTTCATCTACCAGGTTGCAGCCAGCCTCAGGCGCTGAGGCCTGGTTTCTCAGTCTCCCCCAGGAGGTGGGGCAGTCAGACCTGAGGTTTCTGCTGCTGGCTGCAGCCTGGGATCACAGGGCAGGCAGCTTCTTCATCTCCTGGGCTGCAGCCAGCCTCAGGCACTGGCACCTGGTTTCTTGTCTCCCGCAGGACTTGGGGTGAACCACTTATCCAGCTGGCTGAGGCCTGAGATCACGGGGCAGGCAGCTTCTTGGTCTCCGTGGCTGCAGCCAGCCTCAAGTGCTGTGGGCCAGTTTCTCTGTCTCCCCAGGATGTGGGGTGGGTGGACCTGAGGCTTCTGAGGCTGGCTGAGGCCTGAGATCACAGGGCAGGCAGCTTCTTGGTCTCTGTGGCTGCAGCCAGCCTCAGGTGCTGGCGCCTGACTTCTCAGACTCCCAGAGACCAGGAGATGCTGGGGGGTGGGGCTGCCGCAATGTTTTCAGTTTAATTGTATACTCACCCTGATTGGATGGTAGGCGAGGCTGGGGCATGGCTTGTGAGTCTAGCGGAGTGATGATTTGCCTATTACTCTATTATTAGATAGGATTTTTCTAGAGGAATTGTACAGAGAGATTGAGAACAACACAGTCATAGTAGGAGAATTTAACACCCATCTGGCTTCCCTGGATAGAGCCTAGGAACAAAAACATAATAAGGAAACAGAAGCTAAAGGACAAACAGAATCTGATGGATTTAATTGACATTTATAGAACAATTCATGCCTACGAAGAATATACATTCTTCTCAGGCGCCCAAAATCATTCACAAAGAGAAATCACACGTTAGGATACACAAGCAGTCTCTACCAGTTCAAGAAGTGAATCATATCAAGCATCTCTTAGATCACAGTGGAATTAAAGGAAAAATGAACTACAGTAAAAACAACCAAAAGCATACAAACACATGGAGGATAATTAGCATGTTAATAAACAATGATTGAGTTACCAATGAGATAAAGAAATAAAACAAAACTTCCTGGAAACATATGAAAATGAACACACAACAACCCCAAATCTCTGAGACACGGCAAAAAAAAGTCCTGTGAGCGAAGTTCATAGCACTACAGGCTTATCTCCTTTATTTTATTTTATTTATTTTATTTATTTTTTACAGAGAGGAAGGGAGATAGAGAGTTAGGAACATTGATGAGAGAGAAACATTGATCAGCTGTCTCCTGCACATGCCCTACTGGAGATGTGCCCACAACCAAGGTACATGCCCTTGACTGGAATCAAACCTGGGACACTTCAGTCCACAGGCCCACAGCTCTATCCACTGAACCAAAACAGTCATGGCTACAGGCATGTAGAAAGAAAGAAAGAAAGAAAGAAAGAAAGAAAGAAAGAAAGAAAGAAAGAAAGAAAGAAAGAAAGAAAGGAAGGAAGGAAGGAAGGAAGAAAGAAAGAAAGAAAGAAAGAAAGAAAGAAAGAAAGAAAGAAAGAAAGAAAGAAAGAAAGAAAGAGAGAGAGAAAAGGAAAGATCAGCAATAAACAATTTAACACTACAACTTAAATAACTAGAAAGAGAAAAACAAGAAAAATTCCAATTTAACTAGCTGGAACAACATAATAAATATTAGAGTAGAAATAAATAACTGAAAAATACAAAAAAAAAAAAAAACAATGAAAAAGAGAGCTTGTTATTTGAAAGGATTAACAAAATCAATAAACCATTAATTAGCCAGTATCTTCAAGGAACAAAGAGAGAGACCAAAAGAAATAAAAACAGAAATAAAAGTGGAAGACTAACCACTGGCAGCACAGAAATACAAAGGATTGTAATAAAATACTATGAAAAACTATATGCCAACAAGCTAGAGAGTATGCATGAAATAGACAAGTTCCTTGAAAATTGCAAAGTCCCAAAACTGAATCAGGAGGAATAAAAAAAAAAAATGAATAGGCTAAGAACAACTAATGAAATGAGCTAATGAAATAGAAGTAGTAATCAAAAAACTCCCACCAAAGCCAAGGTATAGATGGTTTCACGGGGGAGTTCTACCAAACATTAAAAGAACTAATACCTATACTCCTCAAACAACTTCAGAAAATCCAAAGGAAGAAACACATCCACACTCTTTTTATAAGAACAACATTATCCTAATTCTGAAACCAGATGGAGACACAACAAAGAAAGATAATTATAGTCCAATATCCCTGATGAACATAGATGCTAAAATACTCAACAGAGCTGAAGAGAGGTGGGGAAAGCTGCCCTTTACATTAACCTTAACCTGGGCTGTCTTCTGGGATGGCACCTCCCGGGGGCTGGCACCTCCCTGTAACAGGTTTTGGTGCCTGCTTTTCCAGTCTCTTTAGGAGACAAAAGTCAGGCTAGAGAGGAGAGGGAGAGGAGACAGGCAAAGCAGAGGCCCAGACCCGGTCATTCAAGCTGTCTTGAGGCATCTCCATGGGGTCTTTTGAAATCAGCTTCAGATGTAAGACCCCCAAAAGGAGACCCTTACTCTGTCCCCCAAATTGAGGCAACCCCAATCAACCGCAGGAGGCATCACTTGATGCAAACAGCAAGAGGCTTTATTCCAGCATGCTGGGGCTCAACCCGTAACTCACGCAGGAGCAGAGGAGTTAAGCAGCCCAGTAGGAAATTTTACAAGCTTATAAAGGCAAAAACTACACGTTGGGAGGGGTCACACACGGGAGGGAGGAAAAGGGGACCAAATGCTGCCGGGGAATTCAAAGGGGAGCTGTTAGTTACATATTTTATGACAGGGCAACAACAATCCTACCTGGTAATCTCATATTCTATGTTTCTCTTTCTGTCTGAACAACACAACACTGCTCTGTTTATTCTTTGCTCAGGGCTTTTTCCAGAGGGAGACTTTGAGGAGTTGAGATAAGACACACAGCTTTAATGGTCTTGTTCCCATCACTGGGAGAGGGACCTTGAGGAGTTGAGATAACATACACACTCAGCTTTACCAGCACAGGGGGAGAGACCTTGGGGGGGTGTTGAGATAGAACACACAGCTTTAAAAAAAAAAAACTCTTTATTATTCTTTCACAGACAGGGGGGGAGGGCATGTAACAAGAATGGAGCAACAGTTGTTTCATCATTACTCACCTACCAACCTATGAATAAGAGGACCTGGGACACTGGAGGATGAACCAGGCTATACTAAAAACATAAGCTGCATCCATGGGCCCATTACTCAGGAAATAATTGCATTTAGGAACAGACCAAGGACACGGCACGCTTTGACCCTTCTTTTCTCAGGAAGGCTGACCATTCTCTGTTCCCAGGAAGGGGCTGAGAAGTTGCTAAGGTCATAGAAGATTAGCCACCGTGTTGTAGGAGTTTGCGCTCCTGAAGGCAGGACTTCAGGCCCTCCCCTCCCCTTTCCATGTTACACTAGCAGCTGGCAGCTACAGGTAGCTATCTTCTCCCCAGGGGGTCAGAGCAGCCTTTCCAGGGTGAGCGACTACTGACCCCATTATTGACCGCATTGTTGGAATAAAGCTCACATGTGCTTCTACCCTGTCTCTGCTTATTTTGGCTCAAGTAGTGACAGGCAGCCTTAGACATATTGTGTCCTGTTTCACTTCCTCACTCAGGCCTGGGAAATACCAAGACTCCTCAAAATGTGTGACTTTTCCTGAGAGGGATAGTGGCAGTGGGCACTGTGTGCCTGTCATGCAGGTGGCCCTACATCTCTTTACCATAGGCTGTGGGAAGGTCGTGGGGCTGAGAGTAACAGGCAGGGTGGTAAGGCTGCTTTGTTCTGTGAGTCTACCCTGCCATTCCTCCAGATGTTCCCCATGCATATGACCTAGCAGAGTTTTAGGGTTCCAGCTACATGGATGAACGGATGAGTACAAATGAGGCCACTGCACTCATCACGAGTGGATCAGGGATTGTCACCTAGAGCAGAGCAGATAGAAAACTACAACACCAAAAACCTCAATTATTTCACCTTGGAACTAGAGGTTCAGCCTACCCTCCCTCCTCTCTTCTAGATGAATTTGGCATGTATTTGTCCTACGGTGTCTGCTAATGCCATGCTCAGAGCTACACACAGTCTCTCCTCACAAGGTTTAGAATAAAAATAGAACACACACACACACACACACACACACACACACACACACACACATCCGAAGCAAACAATACCATTGTCTACAACTGGCTCTTTGTAACTAATTCTGTCTAGAAACACAGGGCCTGGTATGGAAACGTACAGAGGCAGGCAGACTCCTGCCTTGAGGCCTGAGCAAGGAGGGTCCATTGGGGGGCTTGGAAGGATCCTGTTCTGGGCATGAGGACAGACCGCACAAATTCTGGGAGAGTAAAGTGCTTGGCCAATACGAGGACACAAGAGAGACCGGGGTACAAGGGAGATGACAAAAGTGACAGAGAGGACAGTGGATGCATCAGTGGAAGGTGATTTTCTAGCCAGACTCATGCCAGGACACTTTGAACTTTAATGCTGTCAGTTGTTGTTCCTTTCAGGTGACGACACTGAGACGAGAAAGATTAAGCCAGGGGTAAAAGCAGGGTGGGCTAATCAGGAAGGAATTGGGGGCTGACTTGTGCTTCCATCACACCCCCTGTACAATAGCCTCCTGATTTAGTAACAGGCACCTGCAATGGCCTCTGTACGCCCAGTCCACTGCAGGATTAGCCTATGTGAAAGGTCTTGGAGAGCACTCAGAGTGGCAGGTGTGCATTCCCTAGGATGTGTGTTCTGATTTGGGTGAACCACACCTTTTGAAAATCCTTCTGGGCTACCCATCCAGGAGCCCGGAGGGAAAGGCAGGAACCTTCACCTGTGGGCGAGATCCCTTCTCCCAGATTCAGTCCTCTGAGAGACTGGACTTGAAGAGGGTAGGGCCCTCCGGGTGTGTAACTGTTGGGAGAGGTCCGGTGTATGGAGAGGAACACTCACCTGAAGGCCAGCTGCTCACTTACAGGAGGGGCTCCCACAGCTCCAGGGCCTTGGACCACCTCAAAGCAACTTCTTGGGAAGAGGACTTGGCTGCCCCACCAGTCCTGGTCCAGTCCTGCCTGGAACAGGGTGCCCACTGGTTGCTCCCCTGGTTGCTAAGTCTCACAGTTTGGAACAAAAGAACTTAGAATCCTCAGAGCTCATGAATAAATTTGCATGGATATCCCTCCTCACCTGAGAAGCTGGAGGAGGAGAGGATGAGAGAGTCAGTCGTGGGTGTCCTCTACAAGTGTCAGTCCTCAGGAGGCAGAACCCTGAGGGGTCTCCCCCAAGTTCTAGGCTTTACTCCCCTCTCTGTCCTCACTCAGGGCCCAGGAGACAGTTCCCAAGGACAGTTTATGTGGGTACCTGGACTGACTCCTCTCCCTCCCCTCCAAGTTTACCTGAGTCACCCCTCCATGCCTTCCCCAGTCTTCTTCTGGTCCTGGGCCAAGCCTACCGGGATCCCGTCTCTTCCCTTTCCTCCTGTGGGCTCAGGAGGTGTTCTGGGTGAGCTTAACTGCCACCATATACAACAATGGTCCCATCAGCCACTGTGGAATTTTAACCCTACTGCTTGGGACCAACAATGTCTGGGAACCACCCCCACATGCCTGATTGATGCTGTCACGGGGGAGGAGGGATTCTAGCTAATAGACACCTGCTGAAGCCTTCTTGTTTACCATGTTTCACTCAAATCAGGCAAAGGCAACAACCTTTGAAGCAGGTTTCCCTCTCTCTAATCTTTTGGGCAGGAGGGGGCAGGGGGTATCCAAAGGTTCTCTCTGAGACCTTTGCGTCCTAACAGCTGAAAATCAATATCCCCCAAAGCAGCTTCATGTTGGCATAGTCTTGGTCCCTTTAATTCTTAATGATAGGCTACATGAGGGTTCAGGCAGGTATCTGTCAGCTAAATAACCCGTGTCGCATGGTTTCTTAATTTTCCTGACACGTGTGTTCTGTTCTTCCTCGACTACTGGCAAATCTCCCATTCTCTCTTCTGAAAAATAATATCCAATTTCCCCCCTCTCTACTTTGTTCAAAATATGTTATATGCAGTCCATTGGGCCTGGCTCAGTGGTTGAGAGTTGACTTATGAAGACAGGAGGTCACCATTTGATATTTCATCAGGGCACATGCCAGGTTTCATTTTGGATCCCCAGTGTGGTGACCATGGGTGTCAGCTAGTCAACGATTCTCTCTCATCGTTGATGTTGCTACCTCTCTCTCTCTCTCTCCTTCCTCTCTTAAATCAAATAAAATGTGTTTTAAAAATTTTAAAAATGTCTTATACACCCAATGTTGCCTCATTGTGTTTGAAATTTTTATGCATTTATCATTTCTATGTGAAGCCTCCTTGCACATGTACTAAACCCTGATGTTCTCCTATTAATCTTTCTCTGCTAGTTTGCCTGTTAGCCCAGCCTAGAAGAACTTAGCCACCACAAAAATATTAATGAGTTATTTGCCCTCATGTTTTGCAAAATGTCTTCTTAGTTTGATGTCTCTCAAAGCCCACCTCACTAAGGATTGAGTACAAATTTTAACCTTTTAATCAGAAATGCTGGGTCTTTATTTGCATTTCCTAACATTTTAAAAAAATAGATTCACTCATACACCCAAGGTGCTCCAAACAGTCACCGAAGAATGTATTACATTGAAAGGATAAAATAAAAACTTAGCTACTCAAGTGCACAAGATACATGGCTGATGGCCGCCATAGTGGACAGGGAGCCCCTGATCATCTGCTATGGTCTACTGAGCCACACTTGCCAGGCACACTCTGCTACTTCTAGTGGTAAGGGAAAATGCTTAAATCTCTATAACATATGGTGAGTTCCTAAAACCCACGAAAGGGGATCAGATAACAAGGATCTGAAAATGCTTCACTCTTACATCAAACTCTCTCTCTCTCTCTCTCTCTCTCTCTCTCTCTCTCTCTCTCTCTCTCTCTCTCTCTCTCCATCTCTGACGTGCATCTTGTCATCCTATGCCTCCTTGACAGGGAACAGTGTTCATAATGGGAATCAGAACTTCTGGAATTTGATGAAAAGTATAAAAATGGGCAGGTTCTGGGGGAGGAAGGGCATGGGCTAAACTTGCATGATCTAGGTATTGGTTCTCACCACACATAGAGAGAGTGTCCCATTACATTGTGGTAAGATTCACCTGTGGGGCTAACTTATGTAAAACACTTGCCAGCATGTCCTGTTCTGGACTTACCCACTGTTATTACCATTAATAGTGAATATTAGCTACCAGATGCAAGATAACGAAGAAAAGTGAAACTCAGTGCACCCTGGCCAGTGTGGCTAGGCGTTGTCTGTGCATCACAAAGGTCACATGTTTGATTCCTGGTCAGGGCACATGTCCAGGTGACAAGTTCGGTCCCCCGGCAACCATTAATATTTCTGGACCACATGAATGCATGCTTCTCTGTCTGTCTCTCTCCATTCATCTCTAAAGAATCAATTTTAAAACCCACCACTTTTAAACAAGACAAAACAAAGAAAACTCATTGCTGCATGTTGTGTCTCAACAGGGTGTCCCGCACTTGACACTTTACTTCTTCTGGAGACCACAACTGAGAAATCCAGCAAAATTTTTTATTGGAATCTGAACTTTTCTATCAAAATATTCAAAAAGTCATAGTACCAAGGCAATGAGGCTTAGAAAGTGCATGTTTAGATAGAGACATCATCTGTGAAGATGGGCATACAGGGGCCCTGGGTAGTTGGTGACTGGTGGTGCACAGGGATCCTGTACATGAAGGCCCCATGGATGGCGGTCTCCAGACCATCAGAAAGCAAGCAGGGAGATTAAGGCACACATAGTCGATTGCTTACTATTGAATGTATCCCAGATTCCACCAATCTGCACAGCAGTCAGGCAGGTTGGATTTAGGACAGCTCGGGTACACGGATGTCAAAGGGAATACTCTCAATTAAAAGAGCCAAAGCCTGGCCCACTTGTCTCAGGGGTTCAGTTTCCACCTGTGAACCAGGAGGTCTGGGTTCAATTCCTAGTCTGGGACATGCCTGGGTTGTGGGCTCCAAACTCAGTAGATGTCTTGTAGCAAGCAGCCAATCAATGATTCTCTCTCACCATTGATGGTTCTACTTCTTTCTTCCTCTCCCTTCCTTTCTGAAAACAAAAAGAATAAATATATCTAAAATATGTAAATAGCTTAGGATTCTGATACCCAGAATATACATTTAAGAAATTCAAGAAGGAGTCCTATGCCATGGTCAGAGTTTTTATGCTGTTCCTTCTTCTCCTGTAATCTTCCTTTCTATTCCACTTCCCCAGAGTATTCTATATAATGTGATCTATTCTATGCTGGGAAGTTTTGTATTGTTTGCCTTCTTGTATTTCTCTGCACCAAAATACATTATCAAGTCAAACCTACATTGGTAAAATTCACCTGAGTAAATTTGATATGCAAATGGCTTTATTAAGTGTTTCAACAATCCAGCAGCATACCTGGTGGCAATGAAAAGGGGCTCCCTGAGCAAAACCCACCAGGGCTTGTTCCCCCACAGTCCCCCAATCTGACTTGCTAGACTTTAAAGTCCTTAAACAACTGAGGTTCCAGCTTCCAAATTTTTCAATGAATTTCACATATAGTATTACAATAAAAATAATTTCCAGAAACCATTCTGCAGATTTTTTTGTTTGTTTGTTTGTTTGCAGCAAGAGTTCAGGAATCTGGAGAATGGGCTGCAACATAAATTCATACATTAGGCAATCCTACCTAATAAAATGGTAATATGTAAATTACCATCACTCCGCTATGCCCACGATTGGGCCAGCGGGAGGCGCAGGGGGCAAGACTTGGGGTGGCCTGGGTAGCCGATTGGGTCAGCGGGACGCTGAGCTCACGTCTCCGCGCCTG
This sequence comes from Cnephaeus nilssonii, assembly GCF_951640355.1. Classification (NCBI taxonomy): domain Eukaryota; kingdom Metazoa; phylum Chordata; class Mammalia; order Chiroptera; family Vespertilionidae; genus Cnephaeus; species Cnephaeus nilssonii. The sequence goes on along the minus strand of NC_137096.1, from coordinate 10,344,860 downwards.
AGGCTTCTGGAAGACTTGGTGCACCAGCAGACAGGCCAGCAGCTCCCCCGCGATCAAAAGCGCAAGCATGTACGGGAACCTACACGTGCATGATTCAATCTTGCATGATTCAATCATGCACTGGGCCTCTAGTAAATATATATTTAGAAGATATTTGGGCAAGCCAGAGGGATACCTACTCTCTAGTGGAGTGGTCCCCAAATGTCCGGACCCAAGGCTTTTTATTGATACATTTTGCCCTTCAGCAAAGCTAACACACCTATCAAAGTTAAGGTTTGGTAAACAATGAAGGATTTTCAGGTTAGGGATATTGCCTTCAGCTGTTCAGCCAACAGCAGGTAATAATATGCAGATTTTCAACCCTCCTGAATAGCAAAGTCCATCAGCCTTATGAGGGACTACTTGCATTTATTATGCTAACTACTGTTGATCTTGCCTCCAGCATGCCCCCTTTTCTGTTTTAACAATAAATTTAGAAGGGTGTCTGCCATTCACGAACTTGGGTCCTTTTAAGACTTTTAGATTTTATTAAAAGACTTGAGTTCTTTTGTTACAGAAGACTGGAGAAGAAAACCAAGCAGCATTTAGACTTTGAAATTACACTTTTTAATATATACACTGGTGGGCTTAAAGAAAAGTGAATTAAAATTCTAAGCAGAGCTACAAGCAGAACTTTCCTTTTAATTAAAGAGCCAGGCCTATGTGTGCTTAGTGGTTACCCTGCTGGTGGCCTTGAAAACAACAGTTCTATCCAATTAAAAAATGCATCTGACATGGCATGAGGGTATGGCCATTCTAGTCTCTGGCCTACAAAGTCAGAAAGCTAAGTTTATCTTCCTTATTACTTAAGCAGGCTAGAAAGCAAAGTTACTTTTTCAGAATAAGGGGCTGTTTAAAATTAGCAGAGTTTACTTTACAGAATATGGAACTATCTAAACAGCAGAGAATTTTTAAAAAGTAGTTTTACAAAATATGGGTTAGCCTTGTCATCCCCCCGCCCTGTCCCACAAAATTTTTAGCCTTGTGGTACAATAACCACAGGGTGTTATTGTGTTCAGGTGTGATGACCGCTCTTTTACTGCTTCCTGCTGAAAAGGGGCAATGACCAAGGGGTTAACATCCCATTTCTTTCTCTCAGAGAGGTTTGTAGGGAATTCTTCTGGTTTGCAGGACCATTTGAAGTTTAAAGGCATTTAGAAGAGATGAGATAAAGCGAATTAACAGATTTAGAAGACATGGTCCTAGGGTTATGAGTAGCATTAACACTGGTCCTGTCAATGGAAGGAACCATTTCCCGACCCCCCCACCTCCCATGTAGCCCAGGTCTGGGATAACTCCTGTCTTATTTTTGAAGCTGGATCAGCTAGTTTCTTGGCCCCATCTCTAACAATACCAGATTGGTTAGCATAAAAACAGCACTCTTCCTCAAGGAACAGGCACAGCTTCCCTTTCTCAGCTGTGAGAAGGTCTAGTCCTCTTGGATTCTGGAGAGTAACAGCTGCCAGTGAGTCAATATGATCCTGTACTGCAACAATCCTTTGGGCTATTTCTTCCAAGCTGTCAGCAAGGTCTTTGGGTAGGCTCTGGTAGTAGGAGAGGGAAGTTGCCAGTCCCCCTATTCCAGTACTAGCCCCTGATGAAATGCTGAGTGTAATAAGGAGAGGGATTAGCTCGGGCGCTCTTTTGTATTGGATATGGTGTGTTCTGGGAATGGGCAAGGACTGAATATTGGGGGCTATATCTACATTGGGTGAGCGATAGATGAGAGTTCAAGTCCCTGTCCATTTGTGTGGAGACAGACATAAGTGTTTTGTCCACAGAGGAAGAAGGTTCCCTGATTATGGAGACAAGCTACAAGGTGTAGAAAAAACAAGGTGAGTTGCAGTGTATGGGGGTCTCAATCCTCACTCTGCACTCCAAACCAAGAGGGTGAATGCCATGGTGCTTCCTATAAGGGGTGACAGATGAGATGTTGAGACTCTTTTGCAGTGAAAATGGGTAGGAATGCTATTATGAGGTGATATCCAAGGAAAAACTAAAAGGGACAGAAAAGAATAATTGAAGCCTAAGGCCTGGACTGTTGGATAAGAAGTAAAACTGGTCATAGAAAATGAGCATTGGTTTCCGGGGAGTCCTGATAGTTGATCCCTTGGGACCAATAGGTATTTGATAGTTCCAATTTGAATGTAGTGTTGCAAGCAGAGGATGGGAGATTACCCACTGGTTTATTGACCCGTGATCTTGTAAAGCATAAAGGGGCTGGGGTGAGTAGTGGGGTGTGTAGAGCGATAGGGCCTGTGACTGGGAGAGAGGATGAAGCTAACTCAGCAAGAGACTGAGTTTAAGTACGAAAGAGAAGGGATGCTTGGTTTGCCTGTGCAGTAGGATAATCACCTACTAGGGTTTCAGCTCTTTCAGAAAGTATATTCCCCTTTTATTTTTCAGAAGCCAGAGTGATTTTGGACTGGTTCCAACTTTTGATGGCTGTAGGGACAGTGCCATATGGTAAAGAAGAGAGAGAAAGGCAGAGCCAGCAGTCCTTGGCTAAGGCTGGGTTGGTCTGTTTTAAGAGGGAGAGTGTAAAGTTAAGCTTTCGGTAGAGATAGTGAGGACTTAGGAGTCTCTCAAGTGGCTTCTCTGAGAGTGGTCAAGATTAAGAGAGTTCAGTAACAGTAAAATAGTTAGCCTTAGCCTCATCCTGTTCCTTTGCTGGGTAGGGAGCAGTAATTTTATGTTTCTTCTGTGTCCCAGGAAGGGCAGAAGAGTTCTCATCCTGGAACTAGCCTTGGGTTCTGAAGGCACTCATAAAAAGACAAAATGAGAATTATTAGAAAGATAAAAACAATGAGCATCCAGAAATACCAGAGCATTTTACCTACGAGAGAAGATAAGAGAGATTAGTGTAAAGAAGTATCTACAGGGTGTTTCTGAATTTCTTGGAGCAGGTTGATCAGCCAGGTCTGTTGTCTTCTTGAGGGTGATCTGCAGCGGGTGATTCTGGTCAGAGGTTACCTTCCACACAGGCTGGGCGTCCCTAGGCTAGTGGGCTGCTTTCAGCTGGGAGTGGCGAATCCAGATGTTCAATCCTGCAACTTTGAGAGCTGTGGGGGTTGTGAGTAGGACTGGATATGGTCCTTTCCAAATTGGCTTAAGGGCCTCTTTTTTCCAGTGTTTTACCCATACCTGGTCTCCAGGTTTATAAGGATGTACACCTGTTCCTGGAGAGATGGGTAGCTGGTCAGTAAGCTATCTGTGGATCTCAAAAACAGTTTTTCGAAGTCTTTGTAGTTGCTTCTGGATTTCTCAGTTTCCTATTTTCCCCAAATCTCCCTTTGGCCAAATTTAGCGGAGGGGGAGTGGTCTGTCATATAGAAGTTCAAATGGAGAAAAACCTACCCTGGCCCTCAGGGCCCAGCATAACCCTAGGAGTACAGAGGCAAGATATTTGTCCAGGGTTGGGTTTTCCATTGGCATAGCTCAGCTATAGCCTGCTTGAGAGTCCGGTTCATGCGCTCTACTTTCCCTGAACTCTGAGGCCTATAAGCTTTCTGTAGGTCCCATCTAATTCCTAAAGCCTTAGCTACCTGTTACACTATCTCTGCTACAAAGGCTGGGCCATTATCAGATCCAATGGTCAGAGGCCCTCCACACTACTGAATTATGTCCTTTAGCAATGCCTTCGTGACTTCTCTCGGCTTTTCCGTGTGAGGGGGATATGCCTCAACCAAGTCTGAAAAGTTGCAAACAAAAACTACTAGGTATTTTTTCCTCTGCTAGGCACTAGTTCTGTAAAGTCTACTTCTAAGTCCTCAAAGGGAGTTTTCCCGCAGTGCTGAACTCCTATTGGTCCCACAGATCCCTGTTTGGAGTTGTTGTGCACACAGAGGAGACAATGCTGAGAAACTGAGGCACACAAGGAGGGAAGCTGGGCAATTAGGTAGTATCTGCCTTACAAAGTTTCTAGAGCAGTCTCCCCTAAATGAGTAAGTTCATGCTGCTGGAGGACTACGTTATGGGCTAACTGTTCTGGGACATAGTCCCTATGATCTCAGAGTATCTGCCAACCTTTTGTTCTTTTGCCCCCTTCTTGCTGGGCTCGTTCCACCTCCTGAGGAGGATACTTTGGAGGTTCAGGTAACTCGGGGGCCAGCATGATCCATGCTGGTGCTGCATGTTCTTTGGCAGCCTGCTTTGCTGTGGCATCAGCAGTCTGGTTTCCTTCTGACACTGAGTCTTTCCCTTTCTGGTGACCTTTGCAATGGATGATGGCTATTTCTTTGGGCTCCCAAACTGCTTCCAGCAATTCTAAAATTTCATTTTGATTTTTGATTCATTTTCCTCCTGTCATCAGGAGCCACCTTTCCCTCTTACCCATGAATATGCAGGGTAATGAAGGCATAGTGTGAATCAGTGTAGATGTTGGCACGCTTATCCTTACTTCAATATGTGGATGACCTCCTACTAGCCAATTGAGGTCTAAGGCTATGGCGAGGGCCCAAAATTCTGCCCTCTGTGCTGACCATCCTACAGGCAGGGACTGTGCCCCAGTTGTCTCAAAGTACGATACCACTTCATACCCACCTTGTCTTTTTCCTTCAACAAGAAATTACTGCCATCTGTGAACAATAATAAGTCTGTATTCTGTGGGGGCTTATCTGTTAAATCTGGCCAACTAGAGTAAACCTCCTTTACGACTTCCAGGCAATCATGCTCAGGGCCCCCCTCAGCAACGGGTAGAAAGGTAGCAGGATTAAGAGCCCTTACTGCTTGTAGCTATACCCTTGGAATTTCACATAATAACCCTTGGTATTGAGTAATCCCAGCATGAGTTAGCCAGTGCTGCCCCTTAGCTTCCATTAGGGTAATAACAGAAAGAGGTACTTTTACATTTAAGTTTTGTCCTAGGGTGAGTTTATCTGCTTCTTTGACTAATAAAGCCATGGCTTCAAGGGCTTTGAGGCATGGGGGCCACCCGGAGGCAACTGGGACCATCTGCTTGGAGAGACAGGCTACTGGTCTTTGCCAAGGTCCAAACTCCTGTGTTAGAACTCCAAGGGCTACCCCGCTGTTCTCATGTACAAAGAGATTAAAGTCCCACATCACTTCTGGCAGCCCTAGTGGTGGGGCCTCAGAGAGTTTTGCCTTTATGGTGATGAAGGCTTTCTTCTGCTCTAGGCCCCATTCTATAGGTGCCTTCTCTTCCCCTTTTAAAGCTTCATAGAGAGGCTTGGCCAGGTCTGAAAACCCTGGGGTCCAGTTTTGACAGAACCCAGCTGCCCCAGGAATTCCCAAATCTGCTTTGGGTGTGAGGGACTGGGATGGCACATACTGCCTGCTTTCTTTCAGTCCCTAGCCTTTGTTTCCCTTGGGTGATTCGGAAGCCTAGATACTTGACTTCCTTCTGACAAATCTGTGCCTTATTCTTGGACACTTTATAACCTGTTTCAGTTAACAGTCTCATGAGGGCTCACGCCCCATCCCAGCACTGAGCTTGTGTGGAGCTGGCTAGAATTTGGTCATCTACATATTGAAGTAGAACACACCCCAAGTCCTGTCCTGGGAACTTAGTCAGATCAGATGCAAGGGCTCCACTAAAGAGAGTAGCGGGTTTCTCAATTCCTTGTGGAAGTCTTATCCAGGTGAACAGTTCCTTGGTCCTCATAATTGAGTTTTCGCACTCAAAAGCAAAAAGGAGCTGGCTGAAGGGGGCTAACCTGAGGCAGAAAGGCATCTTTCATATCTAGGCATGTAAACCATTCTGCTTCTGATGGAATGAGTCCTAGAATTGTGTAGGGGTTTGGAAGTGCCAAATGCAAGGTTATAATAGCCTCATTTACAGCCTGCAGGTCCTGGACCTGGTGATATTCTTAGTCCCAGGTTTTTTGACAGGCAGGAGGGGAGTATTCCATGGTGACTGGCATCTTTTAAGGAGTCCCCTCTGAGGTAGCCAGTGTAAGTGGACCTGAGTTCCTACGCCTGCCTCCCTTGGAATTGGATATTGGTGGATTTTGACAGGATGTGCCCCAGGCTTTAAGTCAATTAGTATCAGGGCATGTTTTTTTGGCTAGGCCAGGGGGATTTGCTTCTGCCCAGACCAGTGGAAATTCTTCCTCTAATTCAGAGTCTAAAGGTGAGGCCTTTGAATGACGGGTATAAAGTCTCCATTCTTCCTCCCTGGGCACTGCTAAGGACAGGATCTTTGGAGAAGTCTGCTCACCTAGGCAAAGCTGTGCCGAGCCATCTGGGGCAGAGGTGATCTCTGTCCCATTTTGGCTAAAAAGTCTCTACCCATCAGAGGTACTGGACAATCTTGCAAGTACAGGAATTCATGAAGCACTTGGTGACCGCCAAGTTGGCATCGACGAGGCCGGCATAATGGTCTACAGGCCTGGTCCCCAGTAGCTCCAATAATGGTGACTTCCTTTCCTGAGAGAGGCGCTACCTTCTTTATGATTACTGAGTGCTCAGCTCCTGTATCAACCATAAAGTCCACAGCCTACCCCCCAATTTTCATTCTTACTAAGGGCTCATGGAGGTCCACCTAAAAACAGCCGGTCTGTCCTAGTCATAGTCAGCTGCCACCAGCCCAATAAGGTCTGCTTCAGGTGGTTCTGGTTGATAGCAACTAGGTAGAAAAGGGGGCCCTGTTTTCTTGCTTTGCCATTTGGGACATTCATTTTTCCATTGCCCTGTTCTCTTACAATAGGCACACTGGTCCCATCTCAGGCTTGCTCTACTTTCCCTCCTGATCTGTCTTCTTGCTTCACTTTCTGATGTGTCTGGAGCCAGATCCTCGAAAAGCCGCTGCAATTACATTGGCCGTTCTTTGATTCTCTTTCCTTCCTCCTTTCTTGCTGCCCAGCCTCGGTTGATGAAAACCTTGTTGGCTATCTCTAGCAGTTCAGTAGCATTTTTTTCCGGCAAACACTTTTAGCTTCTGTAATTTCCTCCATGTGTCCTGCTGGGCTTGTCCTACAAAAAGCGGCATTGCCATGGTTAGAGGTCTGGGGCCCCAGGGTTAAAGGGGAAATAGGTCCAGTATGCCTCACTCAGTGTCTCATAGAAAGCTGCTGGACTTTCATTAGGCTTCTGCAAAATCCAAGAAAGTTAAGCTATATTGGTGGGCTTCTAGGCTCTGGCCTTGACCCCCTGGAGGAAAGCCAGCCTATATTTTTCTATCCTGGCCTTTTTGACTTCTGAGTTCAGGGACCAATCAAGTTCCTCATCCGGGAGGGCCTCCCTTGCCCATCTGTCTGTATCTAATGTCCCTGCCGGGGCCTGGGTCTGGAGCCACTTCCGAGCCTCTGTCATTACTCTCATGCGCTCCTCAGTGTTAAAGAACATGAAAAGGAGCTGCTTGCAGTCCACCCAGGTGGGCTTTTGGGTGTGGAAAATCATTTCTAGGAGGTCTACCATGGCCTGAGGTTTTTCACAATAAGCTGGGGTGTGTGTCTTCCAATTCAGTATGTCACTTGTGGTAAAGGGCTGACAATAATAGACTGGCCTTCCTTCCTGTAAAGTCCCATCTTTGCCAAGCACTTGGGCACCCCGAATCTCCCTGAGATGCATCTGACATGCCGGTTGTGGTTTGTGCCTTTGATCAGCTGAACGCAAGTGCCACCCAACTGGCTTTGGAGAGCCCGGTTGAGGAGAGATGGAGCGGGGCGTTGTTTCTAGACTTTCTGGACCTTCCAGGCTAGCAGGGGGAGCACTTGGTGCTGCCTGTGTCTCATATGGAGGTGGTCAAACTGGTGGGACTTCCTCGAGGGGAGGGTCCTGTGGAATAGGGGGCTGAGCTTCCTTCTGAGGGACCTGCTTCTTTTGTCCTGCCTGCTTTTTCTTTTTTCTGTTCCTGTCCTCCCGGCCTCTCCTTTCCCTGCTCCGGCCCTGCCTGCCTCTTTACTTCTGCTACTAAAACCTTACTCGGTCCCTTCATACACATGCAGAACCAGACTCAAGGCAGCAAGGTTTGAACAAGTGCTAACCAGCTGTCTATGTAGGGAACCGATCTGGTTGTCCAGGGTCTCCTGTGACTACATTCCAGACTGCCCTGACAAATCCTTCATCTAAAGAGCCTTCCAAGGGCCAGCTGACCCTAAAAGCTGGCCATTTTACTTCACAGAATTTCCTCAGTTTTTCAGGATTTTTTTAAAGACCATAATCCCCATTGAATCCCATTTAAAATTTTTTTCAACATGCAGTTGAGAAAAGTGGGTTTACTCTGTCCCGACTCCATGATGATTGGTGGCTTGAGACAGACAAGGGAGGGGGTGACCTGTTTTTACAGATTTACTCAGATGCCTGCCTGGCCATGTCCCTTGGGCACTTTGATTCGTCTTAGCTAAGGTGCACCCATATAAACCCCAGGCCTGGTCACCTTTGAGTGGGGGTGAGTCACCTTTATGCCTTATGATTTAATTGGAGAACTACAAATTGGGGCCCACTTGGACTCCAAAACCGAAGATGTGGAGCCACACAAAGGAGAGGAGAGGGCAGGCCCTTTCCTTCCACTCTCACACACTTTTACCCATCATTCAATCAGAGTTTAAACAATCCATCCAATTCCTGACTAATTTCATGAGGAAGCTTTATGACTTCAAGGGAGGTGATTAAGCTCCCACTTCCACTCATTGGAATGGGTCTGACCTTCTTTGGCTTTGTTTAGGGCAACCTGCACCAATGCACAGCCAATGCCTACTAGCATGGCAAGGCATCTTCACCATCCTCCAATTCTGGACTGTTTTTTCTCTGCCTAGTAAGCATGTTACTTGGGGCCACTGCTATCTGTGGTTGAAGTAGTCTGGTTCCTCTCTGGGATCCATTGTTGCAGGAATCCACACAGGCTTGGAGTTTTCTGGAAATATATAAGTATATCCTCACCCAAAAGTTAATAAAGGAAACCTTCTATAAACTAGACTCCGGATATTTTCGCATTTTCCATACCATGTTCCTCTGGCTTATTTTGACACCAGTGTAATTTCATGGGTGTCTTGCATTCAGCATTACAAGTGAAAAACAAAAATTAAAGTAAAAAAAATTAAGGTATTTAAGGCTTGAAGTCATTTACTTACAGGATAATACTCCACTATACCCCCTTGTGGTTAAAATAATATTAAGCTGGTTTTAGAAATCCTGCAGTGCAGCATTGATAGCTTTTAATTCAATTCTTTGCACAGAAGGATGACGGATCTTAATTCATTGCATGATAATCAGCTTTACTATGACCTGAAACATCAGTAAAAAATTAGTTAATGCTCCAGAAATAGGTTCCTGCCTAGTACAACTAAGTCCCCCTGAATATTCACTTATTTTAATTGTCAATTTAAATCAGTCTGAATTAAGTCTTATTTTTTAACTTTATTTGTCCTTGGGTGTGGAGAGTAAATGACAAATTGAATTTCTGCTATCAGTCTTTGAGAATATTGGCATAACCTTTGTTAGGGAAGTAAAATGCAAGTTATTTACTTTACTTTTTGAGGCCTAATACATTGATTTTTTTTTAAATTATAGTTTATTTTATATTTGAAGGAAATCTCCCTTTATTTTGTCCCAGAGTAATTTCTAGGCCACATTTAGGGAGTTTCTTTATTTCTTTTTTTCTTTTTTTAAAAATTTCTTTATTGATTAAGGTGTCACATATTTATCTTCATCCCCCCATTCCCATCCCACACCCCTCCCCACGGATGCCCCAACACCCTGTTGAACTTAACCATTGGTTAGGCTCATATGCATGCACACAAATCCTTTGGTTGATCTCTCCCCCCTCCCCCACCCTCCCCTATCCTCCCTCTGAGGCCTGATAGTCCGATCGATGCCTCCTTCTTTCTGGTTCTGTTCTTGTTCATCAGTCTATGTTGTTCATCATTTCCCCTAGATGAGCGAGATCATGTGTCACTAGAGATATACTTATATGAACTGAATGTGAGATGAGCAATAATAGTTATGCTGACAGGCAAATGAATCAGTCTGTAGTGAGTTTCTTTCTGGACCAACAGTTCTTTTGAGACCCAATATCAATGTCCACCAGTTCCTTATGTGTACATATCGGCACTGACCCCTCAGCTCTGGATGGTGGACAAATAGTGGTAATGCAGGTTCGATTCCCTCTGGTTGGGTCTTGGCCGGACCCAAGGGCACGGCTTCATCCGGACCCAGGGGCACGTGGCCTCACCCGGACCCAGGTGCGCGCGGCTTCCCCCGGACCCGGGATCCAGCCTCACCCAGATCCAGGGGCACACGGCCTCACCCGGACCCAGGATCTAGCTTCCCCCGGACCCAGGGGCGCGTGGCCTCACCCGGACCCAGGAGCGTGTGGCCTCTCCCCGACCCAGGGTCGCGTGGCCTCACCCGGATCCAGGGGCCCACGGCCTCACCCGGACCCGGGACCCAGCCTCACCCGGATACAGGGGCACACGGCCTCGCCCAGACAGAGGATTCAGCTTCACCTGGACCCAGGGGTGCATGGCCTCACCCGGACCCAGGGGCGCACGGCTTCACCCGGAACCGGGACCCAGCCTCACCCGGATCCAGAAGCACACGGCCTCACCCGGACCCGGGACCCAGCCTCACCCGGATCCAGGGGCACACGGCCTCTCCCAGACCCAGGATTCATCTTCACCCGGACCCAGGGGCGCATGGCCTCACCCGGACCCAGGGACGTGTGGCCTCTCCCGGACCTGGGACCCAGCCTCACCCAGATCCAGGAGCACACGGGAGTTTATTTCTTTCCTCATTTTTCTTTCTTTTAAACAGCACAACAAACATTGTTGCTTTTTGGATGCTGGCCAATATTGCCCTGTATACATTTCAAGTGACTTTCTTTTCATTTATGGTGACTCATAATAATCATATTTAATGCTTGAATACTAACATTCAGTGTACCCTGTAAATAGCAGTGGGAGAGATTTTAAATTTTCTCCTTTTTAGTAAGCTTAAAATTTACTTTTAAACAGCAATCTTTTTGGCTAGTGCTCATTTGCATACACAGAGGAGTTATGGAAGATCTCAGGAACTATTTCAGAGGACTTTCCTAGAATTAATTGCTTAACATTTTGGTTTTTCAAATTTATATGAAATTATATGAGCCCTTGATTATATTATAGAAAGCTAAATCATTAAGTAATTAAAGTAGGCATCTTTATTGAAAAAGAAATGTAAGCAAACATATATTTGACCTATAAAGTACAGATTCCATCCCATCTGACAGCCTATTTAAAGAGTAGGCTGTGGATTTTTGTCTTTAAATTCCTCTTCTGAATAATCTGGGTCTGCTTAAGTAATTTTCAGTAACGTTGTGTTGCACTCCCTTAGAGGTTGAAAACTTTTAAAATGTAGTTATTAATTTTTATTTGATAAAGCTTCCCATGTGATTTCAAGTATATGAGATCAGCCTAATTCAATTTAAAAAAATTCATTTAAGAAGAGAGAATGAATTATTGAATCATTCCAGGGCCCTTAAAATGACCCAAAGTCACCACTCCATTAAAGTCTTGAAATTTAACTTGTAAACACTATCAAATACACACACATACACACACACACACACACACACACACACACAGACACACACACACACACAAACTAGAGGCTTAGTGCATGAAATGCATGCAAGGGGGGTGTGTCCCTCAGTCCAGCCTGCACCTTCTCCAATCTGGACCCCTGGATGGATGTCCAAATGCTCATTTAGTCCCAAACCTACAGGCTTAAACGGGCTGCCAGAAAACCCTCTCACAATCCAGGACTGCTGGCTCCCAACTGCTTTTTTGCCTTCCTTCCAGATTTCCCCTAACCACTTCAGCTGGCCAGCCTGATCACAGACTAACCTCTCCCCTGCATGCCTGATTGATGCATAACTGCTCCCCTGCCAGCCCGGTTGCCCCAAACTGCCCTCCTCCACTGGCCTCGTCACCCCTAACTGTCCTCCCCTGCCAGCCTGATTGCCCCCAACTGCACTCCCCTACAGGCCTGGTCCCCCGTCAACTGCCCTCGCTGCTGACCTGGTCACCATTAACTGCTGTCCCCTGCCAGCCTCATTGTCCTTAACTGTTTTCCCAGCTGATCTGGTTCCCCAGCCACTGCGCGCCCCTGCAGGCCTCGGTCCCCCCAAACTGCCCTCCCGGGTACGCCTGGCCCCCAACTGCCCTCCTGTGCAGTCCTGGACCCCCCAACTGCCCTCCCCTGCCAACCTCATTGCCCCTAATTGCTTCTCCCTCCTGGTCTGGTTTCCCTTCAACTGCCCTCACCGGCATGCCTGGGTCTGCCCCAACTTCCCTTCTCTACAGGCTTGATCGCCCACAACTGCCCTCCCTTACAGGCCTGGTTCCTCCCAACTGCCCTCCCCTGCTGTCCATCTTGTGGCAGCCACCTTGTGTCCACATTGGGGCAGCCATCTTTGACAACATAGGGGAAAATCTCATGTGTTGGAGTGACAGTCAATTTGCATATTATTCTTTTATTAGATACGATAGTTGCCTGGTGCATGGGTGGTGGCTGGCTGGTTTGCACTGAAGGGTGTCCAAGATCAGGGTGGGGGTTTCCTTGGGGCATGGGGCAGCCTGGTCTGGGGGACTGTGGTGGTTTGACAGCCGGCCACGCCCCCCGAGGACCCAAGCATAAACTGGAAGCAGATATCTGGGATTTATTTTTCTTCTATAATTGAAACTTTGTAGCCTTGAGTGGAGGCCAGGAAAGGCCAGGGCGGGGGATGCTTGGCATCCTCCATCACCAGGGGCAACCCAAGCCCGCTGCTTGCTCCAGCTCCATGGCTGCCACCATCTTGGTTGGGTTAATTGGCATGCTCATTCCTGATCAGCTGATGGGTGTGGCTTGTGGGTGTAGTGGAGGTATAGTCAATTTGCATGTTTATCTTTTATTAGGTAGGATATATATATATATATATATATATATATATATATATATATATATATATATATGTCTGTGTATGTATATTATATGTTTTATAATTATCCTAAAATATATCAATTAAATTTAAACTGCTTTTTATATTAAACATTTGGTTCAGACCATAAAATTAAATCTCTCTTTTAATCAGACCATATAAAATATTTTATCTTAGGTTGAAATTTTACCAAACATAGTACACAGAAAGGCTTGAAATACTAATTTCTCCAGAGAAAATACAAGAATTATTTTCTCAAAAATAAATTTCTAAACTATGCACTTTGTAATCACAATCATATTATTTCTCAATTTAATTTGAACATTAAGTTTTTAGAAGCCTTAAATTTTAGGTGGCAAGTTAAATATGTATCATTTCTTAGATTAGTCATACCTTCACATTTTAAGGATATATTTAAAAAATGAAAGACATATGTAATTAAAGGATACAGTTCTGTCCTCTAGATTTTTCAAAAGAGGCAAAGTCAGAAAAACACTTCAGTAATTTTTCATTTAAAAATACCTAGGTATTTAATAAGTTTTATTATTTAATTCAGCAAACTCCAAAGTTTTAAGTTGCCAGAGACTTTGGAAAACTGTGTTTCTGACTGGCGAAAGGAGGGGGAAGCAGGGAAGCAAGCCTCCAGGTCGCTCTACTTGAAGGTAAAATTGCCACATTTTTCCTCAGAGATAACATCTAAGTGTTGCTGCTGCGGGAACTGAGACCAGCCCCCTCCTCTATCAGAAAGAGCAGCTAGTCTTTCAACAGGGTGACTGGTCCCCCACTATCTATAATTATCACTGAAAAGCTCCACCACTGTTAGGTTGAGGCAGTGGGGGGGGGGGGGGGGGAAATCCAGAGCTGATGCAAGTATCTACAAGGTAGATGGTGAGTTTCGCCCGGGAGTGCAAGATTAAAACTGCCCCAACTTTTCATCGCTTGGACTCAGTGTCTTGTTTCCTGCATCACAAACCTCTCATCTGGAGCTGAAACTCGGGAGGGGATTGAGTGTGTATCCCATTTGGGGTACCCCTCCCTCTTGAATCTCCGGAACCCTCAGGCTTCGCTCCAGCTCAGCATCGTCAGCGGGTGAGTTCCAGTCCCTATTGATTCCCAGATGTCATCCTGGTGTCTCTGTCTTAAATCACGGCCCAAGTCAGAGATTGCCTTCCGGGCACAGCCCTCCGGACCTTTCCAGGAAAGGTTCTGACCCTGGGGTGGTAGTGAAGACGTTCCTGGCCCCCTCAGTTTACCCAGCCTCTTGGCCTCACTCCGGACCTCAGCGGGTGGGGGAGACGTCCCCTGCCATCCCTCTGGTCCCTGTCCATAGCCTTGGCTCAACGATTGGGACGCCAATCCTTGGGCCTCTGCTACTGACCATAGGTTTCAAAATGGGCAATCAGAAATACAAATCTGATCCTACAACAGCACTAGGGTGTCTCCTCACCAATCTGGCTAAGCTAGGCCTGTCCCAGGATCTGAGTCCTAAACACCTCATTTACTTCTGTACTATGGCATGGCCTCAGTATGAATTGGACAACAGGTCAACATGGCCTGAAATTGGGACTTTGGATTTTAACATTCTGACCAACCTCAACAATTTCTGCCAACGAGCTGGGAAGTGGCTGCAGGTTCCATATGTCCAGGCCTTTTTCCATCTGCACTCCCGTCCCTCCCTCTGTTCCACCTGTTTCACCGCCCTAGCTCACAAGAAACTCTCTCTGCCTACTGAGACCCCTCCACTTTCCACCTTATCTGAACCCCCTGAGAATCTTTCTTCCCCTCAAACTTGCCTGCCTCCCTACTATAGGGCTCTTTCTGCCCTGCCTCCTTCTGCCCTTCCGTCTGTTCCCTCCCCTCCCCCATCCTCACTCCCCAACCTCCCTTCACCGCCCCCTCCCCCAGAGCCTTCTCCCTTACCTGCTGACCTTCCCCTTCTCCCACCCCAGCCTGCTTCCCCAGTCAGCAGGCACACCCACTCCCGGGCTCCTCCTCTCCTCTGCCCCCTCCAGGAAGTTGCATGGGTGAGGGAGTGGTCTGGGTCCATGTTCCCTTCTCTCTGTCGGATCTCTCCCAGATTGAGAAGTGGCTGGGGTTCTTTTCCACCAACCCCACCGTGTTTCTCAAGGAGTTCCGATAGCTTTCTCAGGCCTATGACCTCAGCTGGCATGACATCCATGACATTCTTTCTGCTAACCTAACATCAGATGAAAGGGAAAGAGTCTTAGGAGTGGCGAAGGACCACGCAGATCAGATCCACCTTACAGATGCCTCTATATCAGTGGGGGCCAAAGACATTACTTGTCAGGAACCAGGCTGGGAGTACCAACTAGATACCCCCGAAGGGCGAGATGGGCACTGATGTCTCGACCAGATGCTCCAATGTTGAATAGCTCACCTACAAGCCTTCTCCCACAAGGTAGTTAATTTTGACAAGCTGAGGGAAGTTTCTCAGGGACCAGATGAGAACCCCGCGGTCTTCCATAAAAGCCTGACTGAGGCTCTGACCTTATATACTCGTCTGGACCCTGGGTCCCCGGCCAGAGCAACAGTTCTAGCCACTCACTTCATTTCACAGTCAGCCCAAGATATTTGAAAAAAAGTTTAAAAAGGCAGCGGATGGCCCTCAGACCCCTGTCTGGGATGTGGTGAATATGGCATTTAAGGTTTTCAATGTCCGTGAGTAGCAGGCAGAATCAGATTGGGAGGCCTGCCTTCTACAAAAGGTGAACCTGGAAACTCAAGCCTTAGTAGCTGCCCTAAGGCCGGCAGCCATGCATGGTCCAAGTGGGACTGTGCCTGGTGGGGATGCAACGAAAGGACGAGCGCAACGGGGAGAATGTTTCAAATGCTGAAACGAAGGCCACTGGGCTAAATGATGCCCTCAACCCCGAGCTCCAACCAAGCCCTGCCCTGCGTGCGGTCAAAGCAGCCACTGGAAACGTGACTGCCCTTGGAAATGTGATGGGCCCTCTCCGTCTCAACGTAAAGGGGCCGTCCTTTCAGGTCATGACCCACCACTGGCCATGCTGGGACTGGCTGAAGACTGAAGATGCCCGGACTCGACGACCCCTATTACCCTCTCCGAGCCCCAGGGAAAGCTCCAGGTAGCGGGTAAGCAGATCTCCTTCTTGATCGATAAAGGGCCTACCTTTTCTGTTTTGTCCTCCTTTTCCAAGCCACTGTTCCCTTCCAAGATCTCGGTCATGGGTATTGAGGGCAAATCCACCTGCCCGCTGGCTATTGGGCCCCTTCCCTCTCTCCTCAACAATAGTCCTATAACCCACTCGTTCTTAGTCATGCCTTAGTGCCCCATGCCCCTTTTAGGATGAGATATCCTCACCAAATTACGGCCACTCTGCAGCTCACTCCGAGTCCTTCAGCCTCCCTGCTTCTTCCGCTCCAGGCTCCCTTATCCCCAACTGGAACACTTATCCCCAACTGCCTGTGTTCCTAGTCAACCCCAAAGTATGGGACACCTCTACCCCGGTGGTTACTAGACAACATAACCCGGTCAGGATCAGACTTAAGGACCCCACCTTGTTTCCCTCCCATCCCCAGTTTTCTATCTCCCTAACTCATCACCAAGGCCTCAAACCTCTCATTACTCAGCTTCTGGGGCAGGGTCTCCTCATACCTATTGACTCTCCCTGCAACACCCCCATCCTCCCTGTTAGGAAGGCAGATGGGACCTACCGGCTAGTGCAGGACCTCTGACTAATCAATGAAGCGGTGGTCCCCATCCACCTGGTGGTCCCCAATCCTTACACTCTCCTTTCTTGCATCCCATCTGTACCACCCACTTTTCCATCCTTGACCTCAAGGACGCCTTCTTTACCATCCCTCTGGATCCAGACTCTTACCTTCTGTTTGCATTTACTTGGGAGGACCCAGATGAGCAGGTATCCTGCCAACTCCCCTGGAAGGTTCTGCCCCAGGGATTCAGAGACAGCCCTCATCTGTTTGGCCAGGCCTTAGCCAGAGACCTCCAACAATGCTCATTAGAACCCAGCACTCTTCTCCAGTATGTAGATGATTTCCTTCTCTGCAGCCCCTCTTTAGACATTTCTCGGATTCAGACAGCTGGCCTCCTCAACTTTCTAGGGGACAAAGGAACCGTGTGTCTCCTGCCCAGGCAAAACTGTCGGCCCCCACCGTCACTTACTTGGGGGATCTATCTGACTCCCAATTCCCGAAGACTGACAGTTGACCGAGCACAGGCAATAGGAGACCTACAGCATCCCAATTCTGCGGAAAAGATCTTGTCCTTTCTAGGGTTGGTAGGATTCTTCTTCCACTGGGTCCCAAATTTGGCTCTCCTAGCTAAGCCTCTATATAGCCCCCTAAAGAAACACCAATTGCCCCCCTCTCCCCACACTCCCTCATTCGCCAGGCTTTTTCTAAGCTCCGAGATGCCCTTCTGGCCTCTCCCCCTCTTTCTCTCCCGGACATCTCTAAGCCTTTCCAACTATTTACTGATGAGAAACAGGGAATAGCTCTGGGGTTCCTCACCCAACACCTAGGGCCAGCCTTCACCCCCGTAGCCTACCTGTCCAGACAGCTTGATCCCATGGTTCAGGGTTGGCAGCCCTGCCTCTGGACTCTGGCTGCAGCCACTGCTCTCACCAAGGACACCCAGAAGATCTACCTCCAGCAACCCTTGCAGGTCTTCTCCCCCCATAGGCTATAGGTCTTCTGTAACACTGATCCTTATCTCTCCTGGCCCCCTCTCACATGTAGGAACTCCATCTTTTGTTCCTCGAGAAGGTGCAGGCTGGACTGAGGGACACACCCCCCTTGCATGCATTTCATGCACTAAGCCTCTAATGTGTGTGTGTGTGTGTGTGTGTGTGTGTGTGTGTGTGTGATAGTGTTTACAAGTTAAATTTCAAGACTTTAATGGAGAGGTGACTTTGGGACATTTTAAGGGCCCGGGAATGATTCAATAATTCATTCTCTCTTCTTAAATGAATTTTTTAAAATTGAATTAGGCTGATCTCATATACTTGAAATCACATGGGAAGCTGTGGGAAACTGTGCTCCCAGAACTGCATTGGGATGACCAAAGATAACATTGTTTGCACAACAGGGGGCTCTTGACAGGTATTACTTAGGCACCCTGGCGGCAGACATTCTGGCGGCTGGGGCACAACAAGACCTCTCTGTTGAGATAACCTATTCTTGATATTTACGGCCTAACTACCCTCCCGCTGACATCATTAGAGGAATTCCCTCTCTCTCCCTGACTATATCTATCCCCGTATACCTTGCAATAAACGAGACTTGATCAGAAAGCCTGTCTTGTCTCCGTCTCTTGTGCCTCTTGTCCTTTCATTCCCACTCCCCCTCTAGGGTCCGCGTTGACTATACCCGCGGGTCGGGGCAACGTGGCGCCCAACGTGGCCGAGCACGGGGGACTCAGTGAGGAACGCTGTTCGGAGAGCCGGCAAAAAAGAAATTAAAAGGAGGAGGAGATTAAACGGGAACCTGCCATTTCTTCTGAACCTCGGTAAGTGAACAGCGATTATGGGACAAGAAATAAGTCAGCATGAAATGTTCGTAGAGGGACTAAAACAGGCTTTAAAGGCACGAGAGGTAAAGGTTTCTGTAAAAAATTGTTAAAATATTTTGAGTATGTTAAGGACGTTTGTCCGTGGTTTCCACAGGAAGGTACTATTGATGAAAAAAGATGGAAGCGGGTAGGAGACGCTCTTAAAGACTATTATCAGACTTTTGGGCCAGAGAAGGTCCCCATTACTGCTTTTTCCTATTGGAATCTCATAGATGAAATCTTATCTCAGAAACAAAGAGACCCCGTCATAGCAGGAGCGATTGAGGCAGGAGAAGAGCTATTAAGACAAGAAGGGAAAAGAGATAGAGTTTCCCCAAAACTTAAAAATTCTAAACCTAAGGAGGAGGAAGACTTAATGTCATTTGATAGTGAGGACGAAGGTCCTCACCCCCCCCAAAAAAAAAGATTCTCACAAAAACCCTCAGGAACCCACGCCTCCACTCGGGGGAAAAAGCCCCTCCTTAACGGAGCGGCCAGAAAAACCCCCTAGCCATAACCTCAGGTCTCTGTCTCCCTCTAGCAGTAAAGGGTCTCTGGAGGCTCGACCTAAGGAAAAGAAACTTTATCCCTCCCTTAAACAAGTCCTCCAGGTTTCAGACGACTTAGGACATGATGACTGGGCTGATCTTAAAGAGGAAGCAGACAAATACCACAATCCTGACTGGCCAACCCTCACTCAGCACCCTCCACCTTATGCTCCTGTGCCCAGTGCGCCTGCCCTGGCATGTCCTGCCATAGACCCTCAGAAACTACTTCGAGATAAAATTCAATTTTTAAAGGAACAAATAAAATTAGAAAAGGAACATCAAGAACTAATCCAGCAACTCGAAGAATTAAAGACAAGTAAAACTGAGGAGAGTAATAATATAGAGCCCAAGCCTAAACCAAAGCCCCCCGTTAGAGGGGCAACCCCTAAGATCCAGCCTAAACCTGAAGCTTCCATAGAGCATGGGGATTTAGAGGCTTTTCCCGTTACAGAGACCACTGATGCTCAGGGACAGGTTTGGAGACACCATAATGGTTTTGACTTTAAAGTTATAAAAGAAATTAAGACAGCGGTAGCCCAGTATGGTGCTACTGCACCCTATACTATGGCTATTGTAGAGTCAGTAGCAGAAAATTGGCTTACCCCTGGAGACTGGCGGTCTTTGGCTCGCGCCACCCTATCAGGGGGCGATTACTTATGATGGAAATCAGAGTATGTTGAAAACTGCCGTGACACTGCTAGACGCAATGCGCAAGCTGGCAATAACTGGACATATGACATGTTAGCTGGAGAGGGTAATTATACTACCAGCGACCAACAAATTAAGTTTGATGCAGGTCTTTTTGCTCAGATCCAGGCAGAAGCCACTAAAGCCTGGAGAAAAATCCCCTCAAAGGGGGACGTGAGCGCCTCACTCACTGGTATCAAGCAAGGGCCTGACGAGCCATTTGCTGACTTTGTCCACCGCCTCATTACAGCTGCAGGTAGAATTTTCGGTAGTGCTGAGGCGGGGACTGATTTCGTTAAACAACTTGCTTTTGAGAATGCTAACGCGGCTTGTCAAGCAGCCATTCGCCCTTATAAAAAGAAAACTGATTTATCTGGCTACATTCGCCTTTGCTCAGATATAGGGGCCGCCTATCAGCAAGGTCTTGCTATGGCTGCTGCTATGCAGGGTTACACAGTCAGGCAGTTTCTGTCTCACCAAAATAAAAATAAGTGTTTTAGTTGTGGAGAAATTGGTCACTTTGCAAAGGATTGCAAAGCAGGTAAAACAGCAACTACCTCCAAGTCACCCGCTCCAGGGCTCTGCCCTAGATGTAAGAGGGGAAAACACTGGGCTAATGAATGTAAATCAAAAAGGGATGCCCAGGGCCAACCCCTCCCTCTGCCACAAAGTCAGAGCCAGGGAAACGGGAATGGGGGCCAGGCCCAGGCCCCCAAACACAAACAAATTTACGGGGCAGTCAGCTTTGTTCCAGCAACACACAATCCGTTTCAAGCCTCCTCAGGGCAACAGCAGGAAGTGCCGGATTGGACCTCAGTTCCACCACCCACGCAGTCTTAACTCCAGAGATGGGAGTACAGGCGCTTCCTACGGGAGTGTTTGGGCCTTTGCCTAAAGAAACTTCCGGGCTTATAGTTGGTAGAAGTAGTAACACTATGGATGGGCTTCTAGTGTACCCCGGAGTGATTGATAATGACTATACTGGAGAAATCAAAGTGATGGTCTCTTCCCCAAAACATATTTATACTGTCCCCTCAGGTCAGAGATTCGCTCAGTTATTACTCCTTCCTCTTATCTCTGCCACTAACAAAGCACTCATTGGTGCCCGAGGTGCTCAAGGATTTGGTTCATCTGATGTCTACTGGTCTGAAGTACTTTCAGCCCAAAAACCTCTAATGACTTATGGTTAGACGGGAAGGAGTTTTCTGGTTTAGTAGACACTGGTGCTGATGTAACCATTATAAAAGAGGAAGACTGGCCCCAAACATGGCCAGTAGAAGATACCCTCACGCATCTTAAAGGTATAGGACAAAGTAGAAATCCAAAAAGAAGTTCTAAAGTACTAACTTGGAGGGACCAGGAAGGCAACCAAGGTACTATCCAGCCCTATATTATCACTGGGCTCCCCATTAATTTATGGGGAAGGGATATATTAGCTCAGCTAGGAATGATCATCTGTAGCCCTAAAGACCTTAGAGCAGTTAACAAAACTATGGTTTTAATGGGAACTTTACAGCCAGGCCTTCCCTCCCCTGTGGCCATACCTCTTGGATATTACAAAATTATCATAGACCTGAAAGATTGTTTTTTCACCATCCCTTTACATCCTAACGACCAAAAACGTTTTGCATTTAGCCTCCCCTCAATTAATTTCCGTGCCCCTATGCAGAGATTCCAGTGGCAAGTCCTCCCTCAAGGCATGGCAAATAGTCCTACGCTATGTCAGTCTTTTGTAGCCTCGGCTATTCAATCTATTCGAGACCGATGGCCTGATCTATATATCATTCATTATATGGATGACATCTTGGTAGCAGGCAAAATTGGAGAGGAAGTTCTAAGCTGCTATACTGATCTCCAGCAGGCATTAAAATCTCATGGCCTACAAATTGCTCCTGATAAAGTCCAGCTAAAAGACCCTCATACATACCTTGGATTCCAAATGAGAGGGTCCACTATCTCCTCTCCAAAACTAACCCTCAGACTAGATAGTTTAAAAACTCTGAATGACTTCCAAAAACTATTGGGAGATATAAATTGGCTAATGCCTTACTTAAGACTCACCAAACATGAGCTTAAGCCTCTTTCTGACATCCTCCAAGGAGATAGCTGTCCCACCTCACCGAGGGAACTTACTGCTGAGGGACGCAAAGCCATTGCCATAGTAGAGCAAGCTATCCAAAATCAAACCATCACCTTTATGGATTATGATTCTCCGTTACAATACATCATATGTAGGACCACCCTCTCCCCCACTGCAGTTTTCTGGCAGACAGCACCTCTTATGTGGGTTCATATCCCAGCATCTCCCAAACGAGTCTTAAACCCTTACTATAGAGCAGTCTCTGACTTAATCATGATAGGTAGAGATCATGGCAAGCGTTACTTTGGAAAAGAACCTGATATTATCATTCAACCTTACCCTAAAGAGCAAGTTGACTGGCTAATGCAAGCCACCGAATTTTGGCCAGTCGCTCTTGCCTCTTATGCGGGCTCTATAGACAATCACTACCCTCCAAACAAACTTATTGATTTTGCCAACAGACATGAGTTTATCTTTCCAAAGATCACTTCCACTAAACCTCTTCCTAAAGCATTGTCCGTTTTCACGGACGGTTCTTCCACAGGCATAGCTGCCTATGTTTGGGACTCCAGCACTATCCAATTTCAGACTAACAGCTCCTCCGCCCAAATAACCGAGCTACATGCTGTCATAGCAGTTTTTTCAGCCTTCCCCACGAAAGCCTTTAATCTATACACAGACAGTGCTTATATCGCCCAGGCTGTACCTCAATTAGAGACATGTGGACAGATAAAACATAGCTCTCAGACTGGCAAATTATTTAGCCAATTACAGGATTTGATCAGAAAACGGTCTGACCCTTTCTTTATCGGACACCTCCGTGCCCATTCTGACCTACCTGGGCCACTGACAACAGGTAATCAGCTAGCAGACCTGGCCACTCGTCCCTCCACATCAGCCTACTCACTAATTGTTGATAGTCCCTCCCAAATAACCCGAGCACAAGAAGCTCATCAGTTACATCATCTTAACGCTCGCACCCTCCGGCTTATGTTTAAAATAACCAGAGAACAAGCTAGACAAATTGTTAAAACTTGCTCTATTTGCACTCTACATCTCCCTACCCCTCATCTAGGGGTAAACCCACGAGGCTTAATTCCTAATGCTCTATGGCAAATGGACGTCACACACTTCCCTGAGTTTGGAAATCTCAAATATATACATGTCAGCATTGACACTTATAGTGGATTTATATTTGCAACTCTACAAACCGGAGAAGCTACAAAAAAATGTAATAGCTCACCTTTTAACTAGCTTTTCAGTTCTCGGCTGCCCTCAACAAATTAAAACTGATAATGGTCCTGGTTACACCAGCTCCGGCTTCTCTAAATTTTGCAAACAAATGAATATTACTCACATAACAGGCATCCCATATAACCCTCAAGGCCAAGGTATTGTAGAAAGAGCTAACCTTTCCCTCAAAATTACTATAGATAAAATAAAAAAGGGGGAATGGTACCCCATCAAGGGGTCCCCCAGAAATCTAATATCACATGCACTCTTTATTCTTAATTTTTTAAACTTGGATGCCAATGGGTCATCAGCAGCTACTCGCTTTTGGCAAACGGAAACAAAGAAACAATTCGCCTCAGTAATGTGGAAGGATCCCCTAAACAACTCATGGCATGGGCCAGACCCTGTGCTCATCTGGGGCCGAGGGTCAGTATGCATTTACTCCAAAGAAATGAAATCAGCCAGATGGCTCCCTGAATGCCTAGTAAAACAAGTGGATAAGAGCATTGAGAACGATAATGAGTTAACAGACTCCAGGGAAGAAGACTCTCCCTGAGACAAGCTTTTCTTTATTTACAGGTCATGGAGACAATTACCCAGATCCTACTACAAGGAATAATGTTGATCCTGATACCTATGACTAACGGCGGACTGGGACCCCCAATAAACAAGCAAGAGTTACTTTTGAAGCTGTTTGGAAACCCTTGCGACTGCAGAGGAGGTAAGAGTGGGGTGATTCCCACTTCTTACACCCGGATAGCCGATTGTGGCAGCAGTACAGCTTATTTAATTTATAAGAGACAAATGGGGGGAGGATACGAACAAAGCTGGAAATGTGTTGGGAAGCCCAAAATCATACCTATGGTTAATGGCGAACCAGGGCCCTGCCCCAGCGATTGTCAAGAGGCCATAGAGCTACACTCTACCTGTTATAACAGTGTCCAGCAGTGTTCTCACACAGATGGCAAAATATACCTAACGGCCGTCTTACAAAGAACTTATAGTGGTTCCTTTGGAGGCGAGTATGATTATAGCCACCCTCTAGGGCACTCCAAGCCTCCTGCCGCGGCACAGTCGGCAAAGATATTTGCTGGCCACCGCAAGCACCGATCCACGTGTCTGATGGCGGTGGGCCAACAGACAGGGTAAGGGAAGCCATGGTTCAGAAACAGATTGAAGAAATTATTAAGCACATGTATCCGCCCCTACAGTACCACCCTTTGGCTCTGCCCAAATCTCGGGGCATAGATCTTGACACCCAAACCTCCAACATCTTGGAGGCTACACTCAGAGCTCTGAATGTTACCAACCCAACCCTTGCGGAGGACTGCTGGTTGTGTATGACCCTTGGTACACCCATGCCCCTTGCCATCCCAGCAAATACTACCAATGTACAACCTAAGGGGGACTGTAATGTTGGCTTGCCTTTTAGGATCCAACCTATAGGATTTAATACATCCCTGTGCTTACAAAGCCACCCCCAAAATGGTAACTATGATTTAGACGTAGGATTCACTACCTTTACAAATTGCTCCTCTATTGTCAACTATACCTCATCTCTCTGTCCCGCTCCCGGGCAAGTGTTTGTGTGTGGAGGAAACATGGCCTTCACGGCCCTACCTACAAACTGGACGGGACTATGCGTACAGGCCATTGTTCTCCCCGATATTGATATTATTCCGGGGAAGGAGCCTATTCCCCTACCCAGCCTTGACTACATTGCTGGACGCAGTAAGTGAGCTATCCAGCTCATCCCCTTACTTGTAGGTCTAGGGGTCTCTGGAGCTATGGCTTCTGGCACAGCAGGTCTAGGGGTAGCAATACATTCCTATACAAAATTATCTAACCAATTGATCGACCATGTCCAAGCTCTCTCTGGTACCATTAATGATCTCTAGGACCAGATTGATTCACTGGCTGAGGTTGTCCTACAAAACAGAAGGGGGTTAGACTTACTCACAGCAGAACAGGGAGGGATATGCTTAGCCCTACAAGAACGCTGTTGCTTCTACGCCAACAAATCCGGAATCGTCCGAGACAAGATAAAGAAATTACAAGAAGACCTGGTGAAAAGGCGAAAGGAGCTGTTCGAAAACCCTCTTTGGAGTGGGCTGAATGGATTCCTCCCCTATCTCCTTCCCTTATTAGGACCCCTGCTCGGCCTGTTGATCCTACTATCGCTAGGTCCTTTCTTATTCAACAAACTCATGGCATTTCTTAAGCAACAAATAGAAGCCATCCAAATGAAACCCATACAGGTCCATTACCACAAACTTGAAATGGCCGACAGGGACGTGTATATGGGAACTTACTCAGACGCTGTCTGAAGGTAAACGTTCCTCTTTCCTACCCTTGGTGAGCTGGGCTGGATAGCCAAAGACGGGCAACTGGAGAGTATACCCAAAATTTGAAACGGGACCGCCACACCACCTAAGACAGGCGCTGGGCCAAAAGCTGCCCAGTCAGCCCATGACGGGTAAGGTGTGTAGGCCGGGTATATGTGATCTCCTGACCTAAGACAGGCACAGCCCCCTCAAGGAGCGTTCCCTGGCCAATATAATATAAAAAAGGGGGACCTGTGGGAAACTGTGCTCCCAGAACTGCATTGGGATGACCAAAGATAACATTGTTTGCACAACAGGGGGCTCTTGACAGTTATTACTTAGGCACCCTGGCGGCAGACATTCTGGCGGCTGGGGCACAACAAGACCTGTCTGTTGAGATAACCTATTCTTGATATTTACGGCCTAACTACCCTCCCGCTGACATCATTAGAGGAATTCCCTCTCTCTCCCTGACTATATCTATCCCCGTATACCTTGCAATAAACGAGACTTGATCAGAAAGCCTGTCTTGTCTCCGTCTCTTGTGCCTCTTGTCCTTTCATTCCCACTCCCGCTCTAGGGTCCGCGTTGACTTTACCCGCGGGTCGGGGCAGGAAGCTTTATCAAATAAAAATTAATAACTACATTTTAAAAGTTTTCAACCTCTAAGGGAGAGGGGTTTTCTCTCTACTAAAGGCTCACCTATTATCAATGCTAGACTCATAAACCACTTACTTGATGCCTTTACAGCTTCCCTCTCAGGTAGCCATCATGCACTGCTGAGGCCATCAGACAGACTCCTAGATGGTTACGCAGGGAAATGCCCATACAGACGCAGTGGCCACAGGCTTAACTCAGGGTGAAGGGTCCCCAGCCCCGATCTTCTTCCTTTCCCTTCCCTCCATTACCCCTCAGTATAGAGAAGAAAAAATAAAAATAAACTCTTACATCGGGGAGGCTCTTCTGGTCCTGAGGGATGTATCTTCATAAATAACACGATTGCCCTTCCCAAGGCTCAGGTAGGGGCCATTGGCCAATAGGTCCACCAGTCATTGCACATTGGACCGCTGGCACTTTGGAGGTTCCTTGAACCCCTCTTCACCTCGCCCACATTGCAAGTGGCAGTCATGAGTGCCTTCTCCTTCTGCTCCACGTGTGTAGCTATCTCAACCCAGGGAGGAATGGGCCCCAACTTTCCTACCCATCAAATGAGGGGACACCTCCCAGGGCAGTACTGGCAGGTAGACTTCACCCATATGCCTCCCCACAAGAAGACCGACTATCTGCTTACCATGGTAGACACCTTGACAGGGTGGGTAGACGTCTTCCCTACCTGCAAGGAAACTGCTGAGGTTGTGGCTGATAACACACATAATCCCTAGGTTCGGCCTCCCCACCTCCATACAATCAGATAATGGCCTGGCTCTGATGTCAAGGGTCGTTCAGCAGGTTAGGACCTCACTTGGCATCTCCTGGAAACTGCACATACCCTACCACCCTCAATCATCGGGTAAGGTCGAGAGGGACAATGGCCTCCTTAAAGACCATCTAACAAAACCCTTTCTAGAAATCTGCAGCCCCTGGCCGGATCTCCTGTCCATGGCCCTGACCAGAATCTGGGCTACACCAAGGAGCCCCACCTTTTTAAGCCCTTTTGAACTCCTATATGGGAGACCCTTCTTGCTCAACTATCATCTCCCTACTGACCCTTCTCTCCTGGCTACCTATCTTCCATACCTGTCTCTACCCAGGCAGCTGCTCCGGGAACACGCTGACAGGTCTCTACCCAGGCCAGAACCAGCTGACCAAGGCTCGCGAGGACCACCCCTCCAGCCCGGGGACTCAGTTCTCCTTAAGAATCTACATCCCAAGGCCTTGGAAACCAGGTGGATGGGACCTCACACAGTAATCCTCACAGCCCCCACTGCGGCCAAACTACTGGGAGATCCATCGTGGCACCACCTCTCCAGACTCAAGAGGACCCCGGAGCAGCATGACTTCTATGAATGTGAGGTGTTGGGCCCCACTAAGGTCCGCCTTAGCCACCCTCCCCATCTTTCTTCTCCTCCCAGCCCTGGGCAATCTACACCCATCTCCTCCTGCTTATGTGTGAAGGTTCAAGATCCGTGAAACCTACGACTAGGACAGCACACAAGTTACCCAGCAGGTATCATCTCAGGACTGCCTTCTGGCCTGATGCCAGGCAGAGATCCTGATTGCTGTGGAACACCGGTCAGTGTCCAATGGTGGCCGACCATATGCCTGCTTTGCTTACGACCAGTGGAACCCAGACAGGTGTAATCAAGACGTCAACACCTATGGGGGTTGCCGCTGGTCAGGCTGTGTCATCCATGATGCCTACAATGAGGTCAGGTCTGGTCCCTTTTTCTGGAAGAACGGGACCTTCAACATCAGGGTCCGGGACCCCTAGGACCAGCGATCTGTTGTGTGAGTTATGAGAAAACTATATGGGGGTGGTTGGAGATCAACCCCTTCAGGGACCATCTACATCTCCTGGGAATATGTTATGGCCCAGGAAGCCCAAATCCAGGTCTACAAAAGCATCGTACAGGCCGAACATTCCCTTAAATGGAAGCTGCCTGATTTCCCACGGGTAAAAGGCTTGTCTTCTTGGCTCCAATTTATCCAACACACCCTACTATTCCTTAACAAGACCCGCACCCTGCCCAATGTCTTGCACTGCTTTTTATGTGTCTCTCTCCAAAGACCTTTGCTGGCTGCAGTCCCACTCATGACTCCTCCAGGTACCCAAGGACACAGTGAATGTCAACCTCCCCTGGCTGGCATTCCCCTCTGGGAACCCAAAACTCAAGAACCCACCTTGCCCCCACGGATATGCTACCAGACCAGCAACCTGGTAACTGTGGGATGGGTCACTTGGAACTGTACCCAAAACCACACTGCAGCCAGTCCCACCAAGGCCAGCCTGGGTACCTTCTTTTGGTGCAATGGCACCTTAAGCAACTGCATAAACTCCTCTGAGGCCAGGCCTTGCTTTGTGGTCACAGTAGTTCCCCAACTAACCTTGTATGGAGAGTTGGAGCTTGCCTGGTTGCCCCCTTCATCCCACCCCCGGGCCTGTCAGTCCACCTTCCTCCCTGTCATGTTGGGGGTAAGTATCGCTTCATCCACAGGCCTAGCTGGGGAGGCCCTCAGTAACAGCATAATCTCTGCTCAGGATTTCAATGACAAACTCCAGATAGCCCTGGAGTCTACTATTACCTCCTTAGCCTCCATGCAAAGGCAAGTAACATCGGTAGCCCAAATAGCCCTGCAGAACTGAAGGGCCCTAGACCTTCTTACTGCGGAAAGAGGAGGAACCTGCATGTTCCTTCAAGAATAATGCTGCTACTACATCAACGAGTCCGGAGTGGTGGAACACAACGCGTAGACCCTGACTAAGCTGAGTGTAGAATTACATGCAAGACACTCCCGGGACAACTCTCTTTTCGGCTGTCTCCAAAGCCCTTTAGGTTCCTGGATCCTACCCCTGAGAGGGCCCCTAATTCCCATCTGTGTCTTTTTTTCCGTATCTCCCTGCCTCCTCAAATTAATCAGCTCCCGGATTGCGGAAATGTCTCAGGTGACTGTAAACCAGCTCCTGCTGCATCCCTACACTGGGCTGCCCCTCAACCAGCCTCTGTCTGACTCTGGCCTTTAATATCCCCCACCCTCTTGACCCCTGCTCAGCAGGAAGTAGCCAGGACGATTTCGGCGCCTGCTGTCACCAAAAGGCAGGGATGTTAGGTCAAGGCAGGGCGGAAGTCTAGAGCCAATTCAAGCATCTGCAAGGTAGATGGTGACAAAGATAACTGGCTCCTTCCCAGACCCTTGCTGAAGGCAGGAATTACATACCTATCAAGGCCTCCACCCTCCCCTCACTAAAAAGATGAATAAAATAAGTACCTATGCCCCATTTTTAGCTCAAACTTCCCTGGCCCACTCTCAGACCAGCGAGTTTCGCCCAGGAGCGCAAGATTAAAACCTCCCCCTTTTCATCGCCTGGACTCCGTGTATTGTTTCCTGAGTCTCAAACCTCTCAACCACAAATCTTACATTTTAGTTTCACCTATTTATCCATATTTCAACAATTTTGAGACTTTAAAGCCAATTACTATTATTCAAGGCATATTCTTTGGCAAATTCTGTAACAGAGAAAACTTACTGACTTTCAGTGGCTTTAATGTTAACAATGGAATATGGTCCATTATTATTCAAAAACTACCCTTTATTAAGGAAACGCTAATTTTGTTTCCTAAACCAAGCTTGTATATTTTCTGTAGGTCATTTTTGCTATCTTTTTATTTTTCCTTAGAAAAACACTCCTGGGTTTATCCATAAAGCAATTGAGCTCAGCTCAAGACCCATCCTCTCTAATAAAATGGTAATATGCAAATTAACCATCACTCCGCTACATAAGCCACGCCCACCAGCCAAGCCACGCCCACCAGCCAATCAGGGCGAGTATGCAAATTAACCCCAATCCAAGATGGCTACAGCCACAGAGAGCAAGGTTTCCCAGGTAACAGAGCAAGCCAAGGTTTCCATAGCCTTTGCAGGCCTAAGCCTCCACTCAAGCTACAAAGTTTCAATTATAGAAGGTAAACAAATTCAAACAAATGGCGGCAGAATGGAGTTTGAGAGAGCAGACCAGGGTTGCCGGCGGCAACAGGGGAAGAAAAGCTTTCCGCAGACCCTGGCTGGGCTCACCCGCTTAAGGCTACAAAGTTTCAATTGTAGAAGGTGAATTAACTGCCACAGAAATGGCTGCAGCCCCAGAAATGGCTGCTGCCCCAGGCTACAAAGTTTCAATTGGAGAAGGAAAATAAATTCCAGATACCAGGGCCTCCGCTTCGGTTGCCAGGGGGCGTGGCCAGCCTGCAAACCACCACAGGCCCCTCACTCAGGCCGCCCCACGCCCCAAGGGAACCCCCACCCTTATCTGTGACACCCTTCAGGACAAACCAGCTGGCCCCCACACGTGCACCAGGCCTCTATCCTATCTAATAAAAGAGTAATATACAGATTGACCATCAGTCCAACACACAATATGGCTGCCCCCATGTGGTCAAAGATCCTGCCCCCATGTGGACACAAGATGGCCACTACAAGATGGCCAGCAGGAGAGGGCAGTTGGGAGGCACCTGGCCTGCAAGGGAGGGCAGTTGTGAGGGACCAGGCCTGCAAGGGAGGGCAGTTGGAGGTGATCAACCCTGCAGGAGAGGGCAGTTAGGGGTGACCAGGCTGGCAGAGGAGGGAAGTTGGGGGCAAACAGGCTGGCAGGGGAGTAGTTAAGCATCAACCAGGCTGGCAGCGGAGTGGTTAGGGGGTGATCAGGCTGGGAGGCAGAAGCAGTTAGGGGCAATCAGGAAGGCAGGTAG
Source organism: Cnephaeus nilssonii (assembly GCF_951640355.1). Lineage (NCBI taxonomy): Eukaryota > Metazoa > Chordata > Mammalia > Chiroptera > Vespertilionidae > Cnephaeus > Cnephaeus nilssonii. The sequence continues at coordinate 10,314,137 of NC_137096.1, read as the reverse complement.
GCAAGCAGTTGGGAGCCAGCAGTCCTGGATTGTGAGAGGAATGTCCGACTGCCCGTTTAGGAGTCCCAGATTGGAGAGGGTACAGGCTGGGCTGAGGGACAACCCCCCGCCGTGCACGAATTTCGTGCACCGGGCTTCTAGTCTAAGATAACATGGAGCACACTTTTGTATTAAGTCATCCTTTTCTCTTCATGAGTACATAAATCCCAGACATATGCCCAAATTCTGCTAAATGTTAAATGACGGACCAGAAAATAAAAAACATAGCGAAAATGAGACTTTTAAAATAGCACTCTCGAGAGTGGGCATCCATTTTATAGGCTCACTGAAAAAAAACAATTATTGATAAATGGGCCACGTGTGTCTCCACATCCTGTTTGCTTTGGGGAAATTCATTAAATAGCCTAGTTGCCTAGGTTTCTTTTCTTATTAAATAAATAAGGGCATGCCTAATAAACTAACAATAAACACATTTAACCAAACATAAAGGACAAATCAACAAACATATAGACAAGACTTAATAAATCAAAGTTCTTTTCCCGGATTTATTCTCTCCATAGCATTGACTACCCTTTAAAGATATTTTAGCTAAACTCTGCCTGTCCCAAGGTGTGCTATGGTAATTTTTAAACAAAGCATTGAAGAGTCCCCCTCCGAGAAGAGTAATTGCTCTATCCTTTCTAGCTGCTGAGTCTTTCCACACCAGAGGTGGAGGATTTTGTGGCAGTGTTTTTTTAATTATTACAGACTTTTGATCCCAATACAAAATAGGCACAATTCAATTTGAACAAGACCCACATAGTTAAACATGACAAAACACTGCTTTTTCTTGAGCCAAATTAATAGAGTACATTTTGACATTTGAATTTCTTTATCCTTGAGCATGGAAGCTAAAGATTTACAATGGTATTTTTGCCTTTTGGACAATTCCATACCCATTATGGCCTGGCTTGAAACAAAAGACACCCTCGCCCATTTTGGATCACGAATTCCAATGCTTGGGGCTAGCTTAATGCTCAGTGAATTTCCCTACCTTTTTTCCCAGTGATCCCACCTGTTTTTCCTTGGACTTCCTTTCTTTGCTCTGGCAAAACTTCTTCTCCAGTCCCTGTCTTGGGCGACATAAATGCCTCAGTCTTTTTTACAGCAAGGGTTCAGGAATCTGGAGAAGGGGCTGCAACATAAATGGATACACTAGACAAGAAATATAAATTTAGAAGGCATTGATGGAGCCAGAAGGGTACTTACTCTATAGACATAGAAAAATCAGTGGTTCCACAACTGTCCAGACGCACTGCTTTTTATTTACACATTTTGCTCATTAGCAAAGCAAACACAAAGGTAAGGTTTGGTTAAAAATAAAGGGTGATCAGGTTAGGGGAACTGCTTTCTGCTGTTCAGTCAGCATTAGGTAATAATAGACAGATTTTCAACCCTGTTGAATATCTATGTCCATCAGCCTCCTGACATTTGTTATGCTAACTACTTTGGTCTTTGCCCCAAGTAAAGCAACACAATTTTGTGGTAATTTTTAAAAATTCAAGTTGGAAGGCTTGTTGGTAACTTTACACTCAACAGTCCAATAGGTGAGCTTTTAAAAACCTCTCCCATTTGTGATTTTTGTTTACATTCACTAATAAAAAATACTTAGGATTCAAGATAGCTCAATGTTTGAGAGAGCATATCTTTGTGGTGCATTAAATGTCAAACTGTTGAAGAGAAAGTGCATGAGTAGTTCTACAATAAAATACATGTCACTATCTAATAAAACTTTTGTTCATTTCATTCAGAAGTATAGTCAGAGATACTAACTGGTTCAGTTTAACTGGCAATCTCTGTTTCAATCTTATTATTCCCACTTCAGAAAAGTGCTGATGTCATTTCAATAAGCAAAAGGATGCTTACATTTAGACTTCTTCAAACTTTTATATCATTCCTTCTGTAATTTCTTTTCCTACTTACTCTATTCCTTTAAAGGTTGAGGACATATAAAATGCCACAGGGAGGAGGTCAACAGTTGTTTTGCAGCCTGTTGGAGGTTCCTCAACTCTTTGCTTGCTCTAATTGGAAAACAGGGTAGCATGGCATGAAGATGAAGCACACTGCTTCCTTTTGCATTGAGTTCAGTTCAAAGACTGTACTGGTATGCACTTATGGTCAAAGGAAACATGGGGAAATTTAGAGCCAAGAATGCAACTCACCATCCAAACACTTTGTATTTACATGTTTGGGGTAAAATTGGACAAGAGATTGCATTTTGAGGAAAAATTTATTCTGAAAATTTTAACAATGCAGATGTTCAATTTAAACATTTAAGTATATTGTAATTTAAATCAACACTTATGAAAAAACCCTGAATAATTCACACTTTGTATCCTATGCAGAAACTTCATAAAGGGATCTGCAATTCTTGATTCTTCCCCAGACCCACCATTTGCTTTTAGTCATTCTTAAATAACAGAAGACAATTTCTTTATAAATTAAATGTCGTCCGTACCTTAGTATCATTTTTAATTTTAGTGTCTACTTTGTCTGTCACAGGGACTTCCCCACTGACTCTCCCAGAGGAGCCCGAAAAGTTGAGCTACTGTACTGCATGATTCATTCTCTCCCCTGTAGATGGTGAATCCTATGATCCCAGCCAGCACCATGCTAGAGATCTCATACAGAGGTGTCCCACCAGCTGTTGCAATAATTGCCATCCCCCCTCCCCATCAAAACCATCTGTTCTGTGGCTATGGTAATCATCTCAGCAACTGTTTACAACATAAGTCAGAAGAGCGGCATGCTGGTGGTGCTCCACCTGAGCCTTCTGTAAAGTCAGTGACCAAATAACAACACTTGATCCTCTTTTTTAATTTCTTTGTTGATGAAGGTATTGCATATGTGTCCTCATCCCTCCATTAACTCCCCAACATCCCCTCACTCATGTCCTCCTTGCACTGGTGTTCATGTCCCTTGGTTAGGCTTATATTCCTGAATACATGTCCTTTGGTTGATCTCTCTTCCTTTCCCCCACTCTCCCCTATCTTCCCTCTGAGGTTTGGCAGTCTGACTGATGCTTCTCTGTCTCTGGATCTGTCCCTGTTCATCAGTTTATGTTGTTCATTATATTCCACAAATGAGTGAGATCATGTGGTATTTATCTTCCTCTCACTGGCTTATTTAACTTAGCAAAATGATCTTCAGTTCAATCCATGCTGTTGCAAATGGTAAGAACTCCTTTTTTACTGCAGCATAGTATTCCATTTTGTAGATGTACCACGGTTTTTTAATCCACTCATCTGCTAATGGGCACTTAGGCTGTTTCCAAATCTTAGCTATAGTGAATTGTGCTGCTATGAACATAGTGGTGCATATATCCTTTTTATTGGTGTTTCTAGTTTCTTGGGATATATTCCTAGATGTGGTATCACTGGGTCAAATGGGAGTTCCATTTTTAGTTTTCTGAGGAAACTCCATACTGTTCACCACAGTGGCTACACCAGTCTGCATTCCTGCCAGCAGTGCAAAAGAGTACCTTTCTCTCAGCATCCTCACCCACACTTGTGTTGTGTTGATTTGTTGATGATAGCCATTCTGATAGGTGTGATATGGTCCCGCATTGTTGTTTTGATTTGCATCTCTCGGATAATTAATGACTTTGAGGATGTTTTCATATGTCTCTTGTTCTTCCTTCTGTCCTCCTTTGAAAAGTGTCTATTTAGGTCCTTTACCCATTTTTTGATTGGATTGTTTATCTTCCTTTTGTTAAAATGTATGAGTTCCCTGTAAATATTGGAGATTAAAACCTTATCGGTGATGACATTGGCAAATACGTTCCCTCATGCAGTGGGCTTTCTTGTTGTTTTGTCGATGGTTTCTTTTGCTGTGCAAAAGCTTTTTATTTTGATATAGTCTCATTTGTTTATTTTCTCTTTAGTTTCCATTGCCCGAAGAGCAGTATCAGTGAAGAAGTTCCTTCAGCATATCTGAGATTTCGCTGCCTGTGGATTTCTCTAGAATTTTTATGGTTTCCCATCTAATGTTTAAGTCCTTTATACATTTTGAGTCCATTTTTGTGTATGGTGTACGTAGGTGGTCTAGTTTCATTTTTTTGCATGTATCTGTCCAATTTTCCCAACACCATTTTATTGAAGAGACTCTGTTGACTCCATTGTATGTTCATGCCTCCTTTGTAGAATATTAATTGGGTATAGTGGTTTGGGTCCATTTCTGGTGCTGGAAACTGATCATTGTCTCACTAATAGAAAGTTGAGGACAGGAAACCTGGAAGGATGGTCAACAAACTTAATTGCTCTAATCACTCACTGTTTAGTTGAAACATTGTTAGCTGAAGCAGCCTCCACCTCTGTTTGTCTATGTAAATTTCTTTTATTGTAGTTTCCTGCCTAAGGGCTATAGGTGTATCCCAAAGTCTCAATAAAAGGGATAGCAAGGCCAGAACAGTGTGTAGTCCTCCCACTAGAGGTGGGCTCCTGTCTGGCCCCCAATATTCCCAAATTAATACTTTTTTAACTCGCTTTCATTTGTGTGCTGCCTTCTCCAGAACCCGAACCCTGAACCAAAACCCTGAACCCCGTGGGATGTAAAAGGGGTTCCCAAATTCTGGGTTCTCTATTCTATTCCATTGATCTATATGTCTGTTCTTGTGCCAGTACCAGGCTGTTTTAAGAACAGTGGCTTTGTAATACAGCTTGATATCTGGTATTGATATCCCACCTACTTTGTTCTTCTTTCTCAGGATTGCTGCAGCTATTCGGGGTCTTTTTTTTTATTCCAGATGAATTTTTGGAAAGTTTGTTGTAGATATGTGAAATATGCTTTTGGTATTTTAATGGGAATTACATTGAATATGTAGATTGCTTTGGGTAGTATGGACATTGTGATGATGTTGATTCTACCAATCCATGAACACATTATGTTCTTCCATCTGTTGATGTCTTCCTCTATCTCTTTTTTCTGTGTCCTGTAGTTTTTCGCATATAGATCTTTTATCTCTCTAGTTAAGTTATTTCCCGGGTATCTTTTTTTTTTTTTTTTTTTTTTTTTTTGGTGTGATGGTAAATAGAATTGCTTTTTAAATCTCTTTTTCTATAAGTTCACTATTTGTGTAAAGAAATGCCATAGATTTCTTGGCATTAATTTTGTATCCTGCTACATTGCCAAATTCATTCAGTAAGCCTAGTAATTTTACATGGGGTCTTTAGGGTCCTCTATGTACAATATCATGTCATCTGTGAATAAGGACAATTTTACTTCTCCTTTTCCATTTTGGATGCCTTTTATTTCTTCTTCTTGTATGATTGCAATGGATAGTACTTCCAGTCCTATGTTGAACAGGTGTGGTGAAAGTAGGCATCCCTGTCTTGTTCCTGTTCTTAGGGAAAATGGTTTTAGTTTTTTTCCATTGGTATGATGTTGGCTGTGGGGTTGTCATATATGGCTTTTATTATGTTGAGGTATGATCCTCCTATTACCACCTTGCTGAGAGTTTTTAACAAGAAGGAGTGTTGGGTTTTGTCAAATGCTTTTTCTGCATCAATTGATATGATTATGTGATTTTTATCTCCCAATTTGATTTATGTGATATATCATGTTTATTGATTTGCAGATATTGTACCATCCTTGCATCCCCGGAATAAATCCTCTTTGTTCATGGTGTATGATCTTTCTGATGTACTGCTGGATCTGATTTGCTAGAATTTTGTTGAGGTTTTTGGCATCCATGTTCATGAGGGATATTGGCCTATTTTTCTCTTTCATTGTGTTGTCTTTAGCTGGTTTTGGTATTAGGGTGATGCTGTCTTCATAGAAGCAGTTTGGAAGTGCTCCTTCCCCTTGAATTTTTTTGGAATAGTCTGAGGAGCATTGGTTTTAGTTCTTCCTTTAATGTTTGGTATAACTCCCTTTGAAGCCATGTGGCCCCTGGCTTTTGTTTGCTGGGAGCTTTTTGATAACTGATTCAATTTCTTCCATAGTTATCGGCCTATTGAGATGTTTTCAATCTTCCTGATTGAGTTATGGAAGGTTGTATTTTTCTAGGAATATGTCCATTTCCTCCAGATTGTCTAGTGTGTTGGAGGAGAGTTCTTCATACATAGTATTTTTTAATAATTCTTTGTATTTCTGTGGGGTCTGTTGTTATTTTGACTCTCTCATTTCCCATTTTGTTTATTTGGGTCCTCTCTCTTTGCTTCTTGGTGAGCCTGGCTAGAGGTTCACCAGCCTTGTTTATCCTTTCAAAGAACTAGCTCTTTGTTTTCATTGATCTTTTGTATTGTTTCTTTTTGGTCTCTATGTCATTTATTTCTGCTCAGAACTTTATTATCTCCTTCCTTCTGCTCACTCTGGCCTTTTCTTGTTGCTCTATTTCTAATCTTTGAGTTGTAGAGTTAGATTTTTTACTACCATTTTTTCTTGTTTTTGTGGTAGGCCTATTGAGCTATAAACTTCCCTCTCAGGACTGCTTTCATTATGTCCTAGAAATTTTATATTGTTGTGTTTTTGTTGTCATTAGTTTCCAGGATGCTTTTAATTTCTTCTTTGATCTCATTGGTAACCCAGTCATTATTTAATAACATGCTATTCAGCTTCCAAGTGTTTGAGATATTTGAATTGTTTTTATTGTAATTTATTACTAATTTTATGGCATTGTGGTCTGAGAAGATGCTTTGTATGATTTCAATCTTCTTGAATTTGGGGAGACTTTGATTGTGACCCAATATGTGGTCTATTTTTGAAAATGTCCCATGGGCACTTGGAAGAATGTATATTCTGAGGATTTGGGGTGAAATGTTCTGAAGATGTCAGTTAAGTCCATCTGATCTAGTGAGTCATTTAGGATTGATGTGTCCTTGCTGATTTTTTGTCTAGAGGAATTATTGAGTGATGTCAGTGGTGTATTAAAATCACACACTATGATTGTATTGTTGTCGATCTATCCCTTGATATCTTCCAGGAGTTTTGTTATTTATTTGAGTGCTCCTGCGTTGGGTGCATGTATGTTTATCAGGATTATATCCTGTTGTTCTATCGATCTCTTTAGTATTATGAAGTGGCCTTCCTTATCTCTTGTTATTGGCCTTCACTTTGAGGTCTATTTTGTCAGATATAAGTATTGCTACCAGATATTTTTTTTTTCATTTCCGTTTGCCTGAAGACATTTTTCCATCCCTTCACTTTCAGTCTGTGTGAGTCCCTTGTTCTGAGGTGGGTCTCTTGTAGACAGCATATATATGGGTTGTATTTTTTTATCCATTTAGACACTCGATGTCTTTTGATAGGAGCATTTAGTCCATTTATGTTTAAACTTATTACTGAAAGGTACTTGTTTATAGTCATAACTATTTTTGTGTCTGTGTCCCTTCTTACATTTTTATTTCTTCTTTTTACAGTATTCCCTTTAGCATTTCTTGCATTGCTGATTTGGTGGTGATAAACTCCCTTAGCCTTTTCTTTATCTGTGAAGCTCCTTATTTTCCCTTCAGTTTTGATTAATAGTCTTGCTGGGTAGAATATTCTTGGATTCAGTCCTTTGCTTTACATCACTTTGTATACCTCTACCCATTCCCTTCCAGCTTGATGTGTTTCTGTTGAGAAATCATTTGATAGTCTGGTGGGGGATCCTTTGTAGGTAACTCTCTGTCTCTGTCTTGCCACCTTTAAGATTCTCTCTTTGTTGTTAATATTTGCCATTGAAATTATAACGTGTCTTGGTGTGGGCCTTTTGGGATTGATCCTGCTTGGGACTCTCTGTACTTGTGTAACTTTTTTCTTCCCCATATCCTGTAAATTTTATGTCATTATTTCTTCAAATAGATTTTCTAATCTTTGCTGCACTTATTGTCCTTCTGGCAGCCCTATTATATATATGTTACTTCGTTTCATGTAGTCCCAAAGCTGCCTTAGGATTGATTTCCTCCTGTTTTTTATTTTTTTTCTCCAGTTGCTGTTCAGATTGAGCTTGTTCTGTACCTATCTTATAACTCACTAATTTGGTCCTCTGCTTCTTCTAGTCTAAGGTTGAACTTTCCATGGTGTTTTTGATTGTAGCTACATCACTTTTCATTTCTTCCTGATTTTGCATAGGTTGTTGATTTTCTCATCCATTCGATGTATGAATTCCGTGACCATTACTCTGAATTACTTTTCGGTCATGTTGCATGCTTAAATTTCACTAATTTCCTTTCTTGGTGAATCCTCATTTTTTTTTTTTTCCTCTGGGGATTGTGTTGTCTCCCCATTCTGACTATCACCAGAAGGTTGAAAGTTTGAGTTGCGTGGACCTGGGCCATATGCTGTGGGAGCTTTGCACCACCCGAGTGTCACTGAAGTGCTCCGACACTAGGACGTGTGGCTGCCGTGGGTTGGTGGGAACCAGGCTTGTCCAGGTTCAGTGTTACCAGCATTCAGTGTGGTCTCATGTGCGCACCTAGAATCAGGGATCCCGCCTGCACCGAGCTGTTTCCGTGTGCTGAAAATGAGTCCCCTGGCGCATGCCAGAAGTCAAAGTTTCCCTGTGTCTGCACCAAGATTCTAGTACCAGAGACTCTGTTTCCTCGTGCGGCTTCCTGTTGAGGATCAGGGTCCCTGTGTGCACATGCACCAAGAATTGGAGTCACTGGCTCTTAGCGTGAATGCGCTGTGAGTCAGGGATTCCAGGTGCACACGGTAATAACGAGAGTCTAGTGAGTGGTGCTCAGTGCTGCCTGTTGCTGGGAGAATCTGGGTTCCGGTCACCATGGGGGACTGGGCTGCACAGTAGCACTGTGGTGTGCCTGCACTGCGGAAAACAGACTTCGGTGTGCACTTGCCCAGAATCGAAGTCAGGTGGCACTGCTGCCCTACCTGGGCTTCAGGTTTGTTCGCCTGATTTTGTTGCATGGAGCAGATTCCAGTCTCTCTGCATGCCCAGGCTTAAATTCCCATATGGACACAGTAGCCTGAGCGAGAGGCGGGTCTATCAGTTACTATGGAGCTATCTGCAATCCTGCAGGGAGGGGGATAGGCTCTTTGACTCACAGAAATCTGAGGCAGGGAAGTCTGTATTCTTGGTGTCTGTGGGTCTGCAGTTGTGGTCACAGGTCTCTGTCCCCAGTGGCTGCAGGGTCCTGGTTTGCTTCTGAGATGCGGCTGGGTGGTGCTGAGGCCAGGATCCTAGTCTCAAGCAGCTCTGTTTCTCAAGATAGTGTGGTCTCTCAGCACTCACTGGCCGCCCAGAAGTGTCTGCTTTGTGTGCGGGGCTCCACTGTCTAAGACTGCCCGGTTTGGCAGCCCCTTGGAGAACCTACAGAATCTAACTGTCCCTAGCTCATACACACACACCACACCTGTCTACACTCTCCTCTATTGTTCCCTCACCCTCTCACACTCTCTCCCTCCCTGCCTTCCTGCCTGTCGTCATTGTCTAATCTTGAACCTCATACCGAATAATTTTATTTCAGTATGACATAACCATAGTAAAGTCTGAAATATTGGGAGAAAGTATGCTTTTATCTGCCTGTGCTAAAGAGATGTCAGTAATGCTGAGGTAGGCAAGAAAGATTACATTTATTTAAAATACAGCTGAAGATTAATGTTTTAACTTAAATAATTGATTATGAATAAAGAGCGAGGCACATTTTCTAGAAATGGGTTGATATTCTGGCCTTCATATTATTCTATACTTCACGCTGTCAAATGCTGTGTCTGATTAAAAAATGTTAAAATACCCCATCTTGCTGGTGTGCCTAAGTGGTTTGAGCCCTGGCCTGGGCACTTCAGGAAAGCAGGTGTAATTCCAGGTCAAGGGCATGTCCCTGGGTTGTAATTAACCAAGTGATCTCTCTCTCTCTCTCTCTCTCTCTCTCTCTCTCTCTCTCTCTCTCTCTCTCACACACACACACACACACACACACACACACACACACATCTCAATCCCTCCAAACTCCCCTTCTCTGCTTTCAACTCTCGGTTGAAAAACGACAACAATGGAAAAAGGTCCTCTAGTGTGGATTAGCAACAATAAAACACAAAGATACATTATTCGGCCTAAGTATAAAAAAAACAACATTGAAAAAATTCTTCAAGCTCCAAAAAGTGATTGAAACTCCCAGTGCACCAATATGTAAGGGAAAAAGAGATGGAGATGCTGCAGGCCACAGCACAGGTTTCGATCTGGCAGGGGATATGACAGAGGCTGCTGACACAGCTGAAGGCCTGAGTGGGTCCTTATGGTACTGAGCCCCAGTTTTAGTTTTCAGAGTGGTGCTGTTGCCCTTATCAAAGGGAGATCTGCTCACTGCTTCTCCAAAAGCCCAGGGCCCCCCAGCATTCCCCTACCCATCTCCTGTACCTCTGCTCCTTGCTCATCCCTCCCGCAGACATGATGGCCATCTTTCCTAATCACCCTGCCAGGCCTTGCTGTGCCCCAGACTGAGGGTCAAAGTATTTAGCAACGGAAACTGACCCTGCCCAACAAGAAGCAGGGACTGGGAAGACACCATATGCTGGGATGTCTTAAAGGCCTGGGCCCAGTGGCCTTCTCTCACCACCACATGCAGGTGGCTATGATTTTCATTCTGTGGGCCCTCCGCTTGTGCTCAAGCTCAGCAGAAAATGGGGAAGTGGATGTCCTCTGTGCCAGACAGGGTTTCTGCCAGGATGCGGTGGCTGGTAGGGGATACTATGCTGAAAGGCACACCCTCATCTTGACCATGAGTGCTGCTCCTCTGTGAGGTGGGACATCTGGGGGTACAGCAACCACAGACTCTGCCCTTAGGACTTAGCTCAGTTCCCACAACGCAGTTCAAATGCTGTGTAACCTTGGGCTAGTAAATGCCCATCTCTAAGCTTCAGTGTCTGGAAAAAGGGAAATGTGCAGTGCTCAGGGATGAAGGACATGAGGAGGATTACAGGGGATGAGCTCAGAGCAGCACACAGACACTGTGACTGTAATCCCAACAGGAGTATTTGGTCATGGAGAGCCCCTCCCTTGTCTCTGTCCCACACAGCACCTACCCCCACACCCAGGCAGCAGGATCAATGAAGCAGGCGGTTGTATCCTGGCCCTCAGGGGAGCAGACTCTGTATGGGCAAAGGCCTTGTGGTGGCAATACGCCTGGAACTTTCCAGGAAGCAGCGTCTGCCTTACCCGTAAAGTGAGGCAGGTGAGGCTCTTGCCCTCATTGCCCCATCCAGGGTCATGACTGCAACTCTTTCTTCAGACACAGGTCAGCTAAGCCTGAACACAGAGCATTGTTATGACTCAGAGAGTACAACCACTGGGAGAGGAGAATCTGCCGGTATAAAACGAAGTGAAAGGGTGCAGCAATAGAATTATTGTGAACCAGCTAGTATTGAAAGAAATGGGAATCATGCTCTGTTAACCATGATTGTTTTATTCTGATTACAGAAGGCGCCTTCTACTCTGGCTGCAGCTGATCTGGAGAAGCAGCCCTTCCTCCCCATGTCAGCTGCCTATTCTCATGGAAAGATGAACAACTTTGCTGCAGAATCCAGAGTTGCCAGCCCTTTGAAGGTCCCCAGCCCTTTTGCATCCCTCCAGGCCTTTGCAGTTCTCCAGCCTGCTTACCTGTTAACTGCCCATGTGGCACTCCTTTTGGTTATTTCCCCATGTAACCCCAACCCTTGCATATCTCTCTCTAAGCCCTTTGAAGACCTGTAGTTCTTTTGCATAGGTGTAAACTGCCCTTTTGCCTACTTTCCCTTTGTACTTTTATTATAGAAGCAACTGGCTTATGCTGGGTACAGAGCAGATTTCTGTGGCTAACCTGATGCTGTCGCATAATGTCGGCCGTTTTGGAATAAACGCTCATATATGATTCAACCCTGTCTCTGTTTCATCGCTCGAGTAGTGACAGGCAGCACGCACCCATTGTTTGTCCGGTTACAGGAGGACTGGGACCCCCGGGTGAAAAGAGAAACTCACAGCAGCGCAAAGTGGCTCAGGATTACTAACCTTAACAACTGACGAGTGAGAGGTAGATGAGGAATGACAGAGGATGGCAGGTGGGTGCCGCGTGATGGCTGGCAGCCAGGGCAGATCCTGGGTAAAGAGATGATGCATGCAGGGCAGAGGATGGATGGGTGACCAGAGATGATATGCACACAGGCAGGTAGTGGACAGATGCCCTGAGAGAGGCGGACAGCAAATGCTGGTCTCCAGGCCTTGCATCCTTGCCCAGGAGGTCCTCTTTCCCGCCAGCAGTGTGCAGGGGTCCCTCCCTCCCGCCCCTTGGCCTGTGCAGCTCCTCTCTGATAACATCCTGGCCTCTCAGCCCCCCTACTTCCTGAGCCAGGCTGTTCTCAGAATTAGAGGGGCGCCTCTCTGAGCGGAGCTTTGAGCCTGGCCTCCGGCTGCATGAGGACAGAGAGGTGAGGGCCTCAGAATGTTGGGGGCAATATACAAAGTCATCCCGAGGAGGAGGAGACGCCCAGCTGTGCTGTCCCTGGGATGGGGAGATGTGGGTAACTGACACTCTGATTCCTGTCTGGCTATCTCCTGTCTGAAGGCCCAGGAAGTCCCCATGTCAACCTGGAGGGGCATGGAGGACGCCTGTGCAGAGGCTTGTTTCCAGAAAACGCCCTTTGCTCTCCCCCTCATGTGTCCTCTGGAGGCAGGGAAGGAGAGCGGGTGAAGATCCCAGGCTGTGCCCTGGGTGAGGGGCTGGCAGGGAGGGGCAGAATGCTGAGGTGCTGGCTGGGGAAGGGAATGCTGGGTGGGGAGCCCACGCGGGCTAAGAGCTCACGTGGGCTGCGCTCCTGTGCCCTGTTTCCGGGGTGAGTGGGCTTAGCTTGCCACCCACAGCGGGTGCTCCTGGGGCCCAATGCACGGTCCCAATTTGGTTTTTTAAATTTGCTTTGTCCTGGTTTTCTCAGAGACCTGGAATGATTCAAAAATATCCTCAGCACACCTACAACCCCTGTGGTCCTTTCGTTTCAAAATGTCCAATGGTTGCAGAAGCGTCCTCAAATTTTTGTAAAGCCTTTACTGTTGGGAGGAGTACATATGTCCCCCTTTCCCCTCATTGACCTCTTCTGGTCCACCCTGCCATGCCTCTACCCCTCCCACCTCACCCAGCTATTGTCTGTGATCAAGGCTCATGCATATATGCATACAAATTCCTTGGTGCAGCTCTTCCCTCCCACACACCCTCCCCTGCCTTCCCTGTGCTGTGGCAAGGTCTGTTCCATGCTTCTGTGTGTCCCGCCTCTTCTTGGACATCAGTTTATTTGGTTCATTAGATTCCCCATATGAGTGAGATCATGTGATACTTGTCTTTCTCTCACTGGCTCATTCTGCTTAAAGATGGCAATAAAATTCATCTTTCCCTTTAACTAGTGTTTGCCCTAACCTGTCAACACAAATAAGCACCCTTTAAATTTGCCCATTGCAGTCTCTAACTTCCTTTTGAAAGGAAGGATTTATTTTTTTCATACTTTTTGAAGTAGAAATGGACTTTAAGTAGGACTAGCAAGGATTTATTTTTTTCATACTTTTGGAAGTAGAAACGGACTTTAAGAATTTTTAACAGTGCTATTGACCCTAGATAATGGCAAGTGCTGTCAAGGAATTTTTTTTTCTTTAAGGAAACTTAGGTTAATGGCTGTTTCCCTGGGCAGTTGTCACTCTGGTTAGAGATTGCTGGGTGGGTGAGGGGTTGCATTGCCTGTCAAGGGCAGGTACTCATGTTGAAAGGTGATCTCCACCCTCAGTGGGGTTCCTGGGGGTGGCAGCTAACCAATCTAGGTGTGTTCTTTCTCTATCTCTCTCTCTCTCTCTCTCTCTCTCTCTCTCTCTCTCTCTCTCTCTCTATCTCTTCTTTCTCTCTCTTTCACTCCCTCTTCCTCCACTTGCACTCTCTCTGGAAATGAAAGGATGAAATATGTCCCAGTGAGGATTAAAAAAAAATCTTTAGATATAGATATAGATATAGATATAGATATAGATATAGATATAGATATAGACATATAGATATGTGTGTATGTGTATATATGGATATGTAGATATTTACTAGATTTTTGAAGTCCAGAACCTACCGACACATCCCCTAGCTGCTTATTTAGGCAAAATAGTGCATTTCAAAAGAGTGAACTCTTGAACACTGTACCTCAAAGTTACCATAGTTTTCCAATGGAATCTTGTCTTGAAAAATGGAGCATTTGTTGGTTAGACCAGTGCTCATTTTGTGCTCTAGGTTACAAAACTGCCATTCTTTACAGATGACATGCACTCCTTACATGCACTCATTTTGTACATGGCATTCCTTAAAGACTCCATCATAAAACTGTTACATTTATCCAATACGTTAGGCAAAATAGCTGGATATAAACTTAACATGCATAAATCAGTGGCATTTTTATAAACAAATAATTAAGTCACAGGATGAATAAATAAGAAAAAGTATGGCTGACCATTGCAACAAAATACTAAGATACTTAGGTATGAACTGAACCAAGGAGGTAGATACCAGTACCCGGAAAACTACAGGTGCTTGCAAAAAGAGATGCAAACAAATGGAAGCATTTACCATGTTCATAGATAGGAAGGGTTAACATCTTTAAACTGTCCGTATGACCCAAAGAAATCTGTAGGTCCCAAGCAATCTCTCTTAAAATAACAATGGCTTATTTCAGAGATCTAAAATAAATCCTGGAAAAATGTATAAGCAACCAATGAAGACTGATTTCACACAGAAATCTTGAGAAAGGAAAACAAAATTGTAGGGGGATCACAATTTTGTACTTGTACTGGGTATCAAGTTATACTACAAAGCCATTGCTAACAAAAGAGCCTCCTTCGTTTATATATGAAAAACAGACATGTTGATCAATGGAACAGTACAGAGACTCCAGAAATCACCCAGAGCCATTAAGCTCAATTAATATTTTACAAAGGGTAAAATGGAATACAATGGAGTGAAAACAGTGTCTTCATTTAATGGTGTTGCAAAATTTGGACAGATATACGCAGAAAAATTAAGCTAGATCACAACTTACACATCCTATCTAATAATAGAAAAATATGCAAATTGACCATACCTCCGACACACCCACAAGCCATGCCCATAAGCCACGCCCACCATCCAATCAGAGCGAGCATGCAAATTAACCCAAACCAAGATGGCTACAGCCACAGAGAGCAAGGTTTCCTAGGTAACAGAGGAAGCCAAGCTTTCTGCCAGCCGTTGCAGGCCTAAGCCTCCACTCAAGCTACAAAGTTTCAATTATAGAAGGTAAACAAATTCAAACAAATGGCAGAAGAATGCAGCTTGAGAGAGCAGGCCAGGGTTGCCGCCGGCAACAGGGGAAGCAAAGCTTTCCACACACCCTGGCCAGGCCCACCCGCTTAAGGCAACAAAGTTTCAATTATAACCCCAACTCAAATGGCTTCGGGCCTAGGAGGGAGCCCCAGGCTTGGCTCTGCTCCAGGGTACAAAGTTTCAATTGTAGAAGGAAAATAAATTCCAGATACCAGGGCCTTCGCTTGCATTGCCAGGGGGCGTGGCGGCCTGCAAACCACCACAGGCCCCTCACTCAGGCCGCCCCACGCCCCAAGGGTACCCTACCCTGATCCGGGACACCCTTCAGGGCAAACCAGCTGGTCCCCACCCGTGCACCAGGCCTCTATCCTATCTAATAAAAGAGTAATATACAGATTGACCATCAATCCAACACACAATATGGCTGCCCCCATGTGGTCAAAGATCCTGCCCCCATGTGGACACAGGATGGCCACCACAAGATGGCCAGCAGGAGAGGGCAGTTGGGAGGCACCTGGCCTGCAAGGGAGGGCAGTTGAGAGGGACCAAGCCTGCAAGGGAGGGCAGTTGGAGGTGATCAACCCTGCAGGAGAGGGCAGTTAGGGGTGACCAGGCTGGCAGAGGAGGGAAGTTGGGGGCAAACAGGCTGGCAGCAGAGTGGTTAGGGGGTGATCAGGCTGGCAGGCAGAAGCGGTTAGGGGCAATCAGGAAGGCAGGCAGGCAAGAAGTTGGGAGCCAGCAGTCCTGGATTGTGAGAGGCAGGCAGAAGCGGTTAGGGGCAATCAGGAAGGCAGGCAGGCAATCAGTTGGGAGCCAGCAGTCCTGGATTGTGAGAGGGATGTCCGACTGCCCTTTTAGGCCCGATCCCAGGGATCCTGGTGGGCAGTCGGACATCCCTTGAGGGGTCCCAGATTGGAGAGGGTACAGGCTGGGCTGAGGGACAACCCCCTTCCGTGCACGAATTTCGTGCACCGGGCCTCTAGTATAAATAAATAATCCCATCCTATATAATAAAATGGTCACATGTAAATGGACCTAATGACAGAACTATTAGTCGCTATGATGTGCACTGTCCATCAGGGAGCAGATGCTCAACACAGGAGCTGCCCCCTGGTAGTCAGTGCACTCTCACAGGTGGAGCAATGCTCAGCCAGAAGCTGGGCTCACAGCTGGAAAATGCAGTGATGTTGTTGGGAGCCTCTCTTGCCTCCTCAACAGCACTAAGGACCCCTCGGGGGGGGTGTCTGTCTGCTTGCTTAGGCCCGCTTCCCGGCAGAAAGACATCCCCCAAGGAGTTCTGCACTGAGAGAGGGTGCAGGTCAGGCTAAGGGACCCCCTCCCTCACATACACACAGTGCACAAATGTCATGCACCAGTACTCTAGGAAGGGATAAAGTCTTTAAATGTGAGTCGTGAAACCATAAAAATCAAAGTGAGACTTAGCAACATCACACTCTCCTAGCAGAGTTTTCACAGACACTTTGTCTAGGGCTAGAGAAACAAATGAAAAACTAAACAGATGGGACTGCATTAAACTAAAAAGCATCTGCAAAGCAAAAGACACAAGCATCAACATGAGAAGAGAAACTACTGTATGTGAAAACATATTTGAAAATAATGAATATGATAAGGGTGCATTTTCCAAAATACATAGAGATCTCATACAGCTTCATAAAGTGAAGACAAAAAATTCAATGCAAAAATGGGCCTAGGACCTGAATAAATACTTCTCCCATGAGAATGTAAAAATGGCCAAGACCCATGAAAAAATGCTCAACATCACTAACCATCAGAGACTTGGGAATAAAAATGACAATGATGTATCACCTGGAATATGCAGAACTGTTATCATGAATAAATCAATAAACAGCAAGTTTTGAGGGGATGCAGACTTTTGTAACCTTTATGAAACACAGTGTGAAGATTCCTACAAATGTTTAAAATGGAACCACAGTTTTACCCAGGGATACACTTCTAGGAATGATACCCTAAAATTCCAAAATACCATTCAGAAAGAATATATGCATCCCTGTGTTTATGGCAGCATTCCTTACAATAGCTAAGATGGGGTAGCAGATCCAGTATATATCAGTAGAAGAGTAAATAAAGCAGCTGTGCTATGTTTGCACAATTGGAACACTATGTAGGTGTAAAGAAGAAGGCTCTCTTTCCCTTAGAGACAGCATGAATCCTAGAGATTATTATGTTAGGTGAACTAAGGCAGTCAGAGAAGGACAGATCTCTCATTATTGCATGCACTTATATGTGAAATTCAATCACAGAATCGCTGGACGGATAAAATAGAACCAGAGGAATGGAAACATGGAACAGACTGATGAAGGATATTGAAGGGCCAGGGTGGGGCTGACACAGGGAAGAGTGGGACTTTGGTGGCCAAATGGGGACAGGGGTTCCAGTAATATTCTCAACAATATTAAGGATACAATATAAAAATACATATTTGTAATGTAATTACATGTAATTCAAGCTTCACTTGAATATTTAAAAGGCAGTCTAATAAAAATGATATTCTTCGGTTTATAACTAATGTTTTGCTATGTGTCTATTTTTAACCATTTACAGCACAATGGTGGAAGTAGAGAGACTTAGGAAGCTGTTTATACGAGGCCTGGATATACGGAGCAATGCAAAATCTCTTGAAACGATGTTTGGGAAATTTGGTCCCTTAAGAGAAGGTATGTCTTAGAATCAAAATGCCTACCTGCTCAGACTAAACATATAGCAAATACTAACATTGGCCACATATGATGCGACTATTTTTTCTTCTTCAAAGTATTAGGAAAACTTCCTTCTCCCTATTCAGTTGTGAAAGCACTTCTAGCAATGAGTTAAACATTTTGTTTTAGGACACCCCAAAAGCCACAGAGGATGTTATTGGACAGCACCCTGAGTGGAAGGGAGAGCACTTCCCGCCTCTCCCTCAGTTCTTGGCATGTACATGAGAAAAAGTTCAGCAGAGTGTTAGGAAGCAGCCTTGTAGTACCATAAGGAACCTTGTAAAGAAGCAAAGCTAGCAAATTTATTAAAAAGGCAATGCGGGCAAGTCTATGGAATTTCACCTTTGGTAAAGCACAGGTGTGCTCTTAACTACCCTGGCTTGCCCAGTGAGATTCAGGGGGTTTTATAAACCCTTCATTCTATAGGTTTCAAGGTTCCAGTATCTTGGGCACAGACTGCATATCAAGGTCTCCTTTTACTTGTTGTGGCTGTCTCAGAGTTGATGAGAATGTCTGACAATTTTTATCTTGGCAGTTCCCAAGACTGTTGACATCTTTGATTAGTGACTGAGATAAACTCCTCTTTCCCCCTTTCCCAAGACAGCAAGCTGGTTTGTTTAGTAGGGAAGACAAAACTCCCCCTTCTTTCATTCCCCTTCTCCACTCATGCCTTAGCAGTCCCAGGCTGACTTAGCTATATAGCCTCTCATGTGGGAAGAGACGTGTTAGCCATTTGTTCTCAAGTGTCCCTGGCTGGGGAAGATTAAGGTCTTTCTGCAAGCTGCTCAAACTGGCCATGCTTGGTTTTCTTCTCTCAGGTTCTCTATTCCACTTTCCTAGGAATCAGTCTTAGCTCCTTGCAATCCCAGGTAATAAGAAGGAAAAGTAAGACATTGTGAGTTTGTTGTGGTGATAATTCATGGAATGTCATAAGATAGCTTAACTGTGGTATTTATTCCCTGTAGATTTTTGGGAAGGTAGTGAAGATGCAAAATGTTGTGAGTTTTCTTTTTACAAAAGGTTTCAGAAGATTGGTACTATACTGTGTCCATTATACTAAATTAAGAGCCTCTGAGATAATTTCTGAAAAACTTAGAGACTGAAAATCTCTAATAGGTTACATTTTATGTGACATGTGACATTTAACATTGTAAATTCCAGTACTTTTGATAAAGGATGGAGCAAGAAACAAGTCCAGAGGCTTTGCTTTCATTACTTTTGAGAATCCTGAAGATTTTACTATAGATGCCACCAAAGAAATGAATGGAAAAGTAAGTATTTTAATAAAATTTAGCACTGCGATTCAAGTAATAGTATTTCCAGGTTTCTGTCTTCTCATTTTCAAAGTTTGATAATGCCATATGAGCCATGATTATTTAGCCATCAGTTTTCTTTTTGTCACACAAGTGCTTGAGTGTTGGATTGGAAGGATGTTGAGATGTCTTTTTCGCAAAGCAAAATACTACATTAAACTTAGTTACTTTAGTATAGGAATACAAATGTAATTGGGCTTTAAGCCTTTAAAGACCTTGCTAATTTAGAACAGCCTTCCCACCCCAGAAAGACAATGACAACATAAATCAGGACACTGTTGGTAAAAAGCTAATGCAATTGATGCAAACATTTCTTAGCTTTAAAGAAGTTCACAAAGACAAGTTGGAATAGATGACTTCCCATTACTTTGCGGAAAAGGTCTTGAAAAGTTGCTATGTGTAGTGCCTTTACCCTCAAGTGGGTATTCATTTTTTAAATGTATTTGTATTGATTTCACAGAGCAAGTTAGAGGGAGAGAGAGATGGAAACATCAATGATGAGAGAGAATCATTGCTCGGCTGCCTTCTGCTGGTCCTCCACTGGGTATTGAGCCAGCAACCGGGGCTTGTCCCTTGACCAGGAATGGAACGGTAACCTCCAGACTCACAATTGGATGCTCAACCATCTCTGAGTCACAGCAGCTGGGCTAGGTATTCAGTTCTTGAAGACAGGAAATGATGTGAGCAAGTAGATGGGATGTGTCATAACTAATTGACCTTCCTTCCTGCACCTAAATTTTCTGAGGTTAATTATGTGTGTTTTTTTTATTTTTTTATTTTTTTTATTTATTTTTCACAGAGAGGAAGAGAGAGGGATAGAGAGTTAGAAACATCGATGATAGAGAAACATCGAACAGCTGCCTCTTGCACAACCCCCACTGGGGATGTGCCCGCAACCAAGGTACATGCCCTTGACCGGAATCGAACCTGGGACCTTGCAGTCCGCGAGCCGAAGCTCTATCCACTGAGCCAAACCGGTTTCGGCGAGGTTAATTATTTTTAAATCGTGCAACCAGACTGATTTTTGTTAAAAAAAGTATATATATTATGTTTTGATTTATTTTATAGTAGGGAATGAGATTTATTTTATAGTAGGGAATGGGAGTTCCTTTTATTGAGTCTTTAATGTATGAGTGAAGGAAATAGTCTTATTCTTCTTTGATCTTAAAGTCTAGCCAATGCAAGTGTGTCCTATTTCCTTCCAAGTTCTCGGTACTTGTACAAGTATCTCTGAAAGTCACTCCATTATGGTCTCTTTTGGGTACATATATTCTTTGGTTCTATTATATTTTCAAACATTTCCAATACATCCTACCATTATTTTAGCCTTGTTCTTTTGGATTTATTAAGAATCACTCTTCCCCAGGACAAGGAAACATATGCGGATTTCTACATTAATAACCGAGTTTGTGCTTTTGCTACAATTTTTTTTAAATTTCTTTATTGATTAAGGTATCACATATTTGTCCTCGTTCCTCCATTCCCATCCCACTCCCCTCCCCACACATGCCCCCACCCCCCTGTTGTCCTTAACCGCCGGTTAGGCTCATATGCCTGCACACAAGTCCTTTGGTTGATCTCCCCCTTTACCCCCACCCTTCCCTACCCTCCCCCCGAGGCCCGACATTCTGATCCATGCCTCCTTGTTTCTGGGTCTGTTCTTGTTCATCAGTCTATGTTGTTCATTATTTCCCCTATATGAGTGAGATCATGTGCTATTAGAAACACACTTATACGAACCGAAAATGAGACAAGCAATAATGGTTATGGTGACAGGCAATTGCTACAATTTTTTAATCTTATATTTAGTTAATTTGTGTATATACTCATTATACCATATATTAAGTTGTTGATATTTCAGTGACTTCTAGTACATAACTCACTTATGTCCCTGTCCTTCATTTGGAGAGCTTGGTTTATGGTACTTTGAAGAAGGTCAGTACATATTGACCTGTTTACCTTTATCTTTTAAGGTTGGGTGGCAGCCAATAGTTGGATTTGGCTCATGATTTTTGTTGAGTTCAGAAGTTCATTTATTTGATTTATGAAGAATAGTTGATGTTTTTCCTAGGTCCTAAGCACAAGAAAATGTACTTTGTGTAGATATCATTCCTAAACTAGTGTTCCAGTGCACGGATTCCTGCCCATTGAAAGGGAATTAATTAGAAGGTGGTTGCTGGGCTGGAGTGGGCAAGATGGGCCAGACATGCCTTGGAACCAACCTTCCGAAATCCCTCCCAGCTCAGCAGCACCTGGGGTGGTGCATGGCTCAAAGTCATGTGCAGAGTGAGCAGGCTTCCCTCCAGCAGGTGGGATCCCTAGGCCTGGCCTGTGGGGATCAGGCCAAAATTGGCTCCGACATCCCCGTAGGGTCCCAGATTGTGAGAGGGTGGTTCTCAGGTAACGCACCCTGGAATCAGGCTCCCTCCTCTCTAGTTTCTTGGTGCATCACCAAAAAACTCTAGCTGCCAAGTCACCACAGCTCAGCAGCTCCTGAATTGAGCGTCTTCCCCCATGCACATAATACCGACCAGTTGGACAGTTGGACATTCACTAGAGGCCTGGTACACAGAATTTGTGCACTGGAGTGGGGTCCTTCATCCCTGCCAGCCCCTTCTCACAGTCCTAAACTCCTCAAGCGATGCCCTACTGATGGAAGGGACCATAAGCTGCAATCTGGCCTCCCTCTGTGGGAGGCGACCAGCTGATCAGAGATCGGCACTGCCCCCATCACCCCTTCACTGCTGCTGCCTCTGACCTCCCTCTGGGGGAGGTGACCCTGTGATCAGTGAAGGCAACACCCCCATCATGCTTCTCCTGTTGCCATAGCCGGCCCCAAGGCTGCCTGAGGCTCGACCATTGCAGCCACTGTGGCTTGCCTGAGCCTCACCCGGCCCTCATTGCCTGAGCCTGGAGCCCTCGCAGTGGCAGCAGCCATCAAAGGCTTGCCGGAGCACCTGGCCGGAACTGGGAAAGCAGCAGTGGCCATTAGTGGCTAGTCGGAGCCCCGGGTTGGCCCTGTGCAAGTGGCAGTGGCTATCAGCCATGAGCTTCCCCATACATAACCAATAGGGTGCACTCTTCTGGTGATGGGCAGATCGCATCTTACAGGGTTCTCGCTGCAGAGGAGGGTGAAGGTCTCCCTCCATCCCTGGATAACTTAGTCCAACTGCTAGAGGAAATGCCCCACATTGGTTGCCTGGACACCTGGAGGCCACCACCAATTCCTGACCCTGAAAAAGAGGTGTTTGAGGCGACCTGGGAGTTTGAGGAGCTGCAGGAAGGAGTTGCCCTTCTCAGAACCCCTGATCTGTGGGGCTGGAAGCCAAGGTTGTGTGTGTCCAGGCCGAGAGCTCTTTACCATTGAGCTCAGACTGTCCCTCACCTGCCTTTGCTGGGCTTTCACTCACTCACCTGCCTTCGATACTTGGCTTTCCCTCACTAGCCTTTGCTCCTGGTGCAGAGATTTCCCTGCAGAATGTCTCTGCTGCCGCTTGTCCTTCTGGGCAATCAGCAGCAGCCAGTGGGTGTGCTCACAACCCTTGCAATGTGGAGAGTACAGGCCACCCTCAGCCAGGCCCCTATTCCCGGCCCTGTCCCAGACACTACAAATCTCTGCCTTCTAGCCACTGCTGCACACACAGCCTGCTGATGTGTTGTTATGTGATGGCATCCTGGCCAATTTGCATATTACCATATTATTAGATAGATGTCTTCTTTCAAGTGGCATTTAGTAGCCTACACACTGTGCTGCATAATGATTCTGAATAAGACAAAATCCCCATTTATTGTGCACTTATTTTCTATGGTAATAATAAGAAATATGCAAGGAAAAGTAAATAAGTAAAATCATGCACAAAAAAGATAAGAGGAAAATATGGGAGGTAATTATTTGTAGAGGGAGTATGATCAGGAGGTAGTGTTTTTATTTATAAAATTAAGGGGGTCAAGGTCTATTTGCTGAATCTCAAACATTGGGAAGGAGGCAGTGGTGCATACATATGTGGAAATATTTTGGACTCAGAAACCTCAAGTGATTCCTTAAGGTGGGAACTGTGTCTTGTGGCTGTTTAGTGTAGTGTCAGGGCTCATCATTGCCAGACATCGTGGTGGAATACATGGCTTCAGATTGGTTTGCAAAAATAGTGTCAGACATCCAAAAAGTTTTATGTGGAGCGATTACAATGGCTTAATTATGTTTAGTTATGTTGATTTGGCTAAAAAATCAACCATCATAAAATTATTGGGAGATTGGGAATGATATATATATATATATATATATATATATATATATATATATATATGTAAAAATCCAGCGTCTGTGATGACCAGAACGACTGGTTGCTATACACCCACTGTGACCAGCGAACTGGCCCAATCTGGGAGTGGGGTTGGCAGCCAACTCCCCTATGGACCTTCCCCCTGTCTGACCACACCCCTTCTCAACCCCCTACCCAATAGGGTGCAGGGCTGGCCAGCCAACTTCCTGCAGCCCCTCCCTCCGGCCAGCCCAGGCCTGATTGGCCCATATCTGTGTGGGATGGCTGGCCAACCTCCCACCATCTCCTCTTCCCTACAGGCCTGGCCCCAACCTGCCTCAGTTGGGTCCAGGCCGGCCAGACCCCACTCATGCACAAATCTGAGCACTGGGCCTCTAGTGTATGATAATCAAAGTACTATATTTAAAAGGTGTATATCGAGGAACTCATTTTTTAAATTCTTTATTGTTTCAAGTATTACACCTACTATATGTCTCATCCCCCCCCCCCATTGTGATCTCCCTGGCTACCCACCCCCCCCCCATCACATGCCCTCACTTCCCTAGTGTCTGTGTCCATTGGTTATGCTTATTTGCATTCATACAAGAATTTTCATTGATCTCTTACCAACCCCCATGCCCCCAGCCTTACCTTTGAGGTCTGACAGTCAGTCCCACACTTCTGTGTCTCTGGATCTATTTTTGTTGATCAGTTTATGTTATTCATTATATTCCAAAAATGAGCGAGGTAATGTGATATGTTTCCTTCTCTGCCTAGCTTATTCTGATTAGCATAATTTCCTCAATGTCCTTCCATGCTTTTTGGAATGGTAAGAGTTCTTTCCTTTTTACAGCGTAGTATTCTGTTATGTAGGTGTACCCCCACAGTTTTTAATCCATTTATCGGCTGATGGGCACTGAGGCTGTTTCCAAATCTTGTCTATTATATATTGTGCTGCTATAAACTAGGCGTGCATATATCCTTTCTGATTGGTGTTTCTCATTGCTTGGTATATATCTCTATTAGGGTGAGTACTGGGTCAGTTGGGAGTTCCCTTCATAATTTTCTGAGGAAACTCCATAATGTTCTCCACAGTGGTTGCACAAGTCTGCATTCCCACCAACAGTGCAGGAGGGTTCCTTTTTCTCCACATAATCACCAGCACTTGTTGTTTGTTGATTTGTTGATGTTAACCATTCTGACAGCTGTGAGATGGTATCTCATTGTCATTTTGATTTGCATGTCTTCAGAGATTAGTGACTTTGAGCATGTTTTAATAAGTCTCTTGGTCTTCTATATGTCCACTCTTGTAAAGGGTCTATTCAAGTTCTATGTCCATTTTTTATTGGATTGTTTATCATCCTTTTATTTAGATCGTGAGTTCCCTATAAATTTTGGAGATTAGGCTCTTATCGGATATAACATTGGCATATCCATTCTCCCATGCAGTGAGCTTTCCTGTTTTTTTTTTGTTTGTTTGTTTGTTTGTTTTTGGTGTTGTTGATGGTTTCTTTTTCTCTGCAGAGGATTTTTTTCGTTTGTTTTTTTATTTTGATGTAGTCCCATGTGTTTATTTCTTGCTTAGTTTCCATTGCCCTAGGAGTTGCATCAGTAAAGAACTTCTGTGAAATATGTCTGATATTTTGCTGCTTTTAGGTGCTTCTAAGATTTTTATGGTTTCCATCTTACGTTTAAGTCCTTTTTGCTTTTTCAGAATATTGCCTTTTTGCTTTTTGAATTTATTTTCCTGTAGGGTTTAAGTTGGTGGTCTAGTTCCATTATTTTGCATGTATTGTTCAATTTCTCCAACACTATTTTTTGAAGAGACTGTCTTGACTCAACTTTATGCTCTTGCCTCCTTTTCAAATATTAATTGAGCATAATGGCTTGGGTGTATTTTGGGTTCTCAGTTCTGTTCAATTAGTATATATGTCTGTTCTTGCGCCAGTACCAGCCAGCTTGAGAACAATGGCTTTGTAATATTGCTTGATAACTAGTATTGTGATCCGCCAACTTTGTTCTTCTTTCTCATAATGTGGGTATTCTGGGTCTTTTTAAATTTCATTCTAGAGACTTGGTGCATGAAATTCATGCACAGGGGGGGAGTACCTCCTCAGCCCAGGCTTCACTCTCTAATCCGGGACCCCTCGGGGGGGATCGGACCAAAACCGGCAGTCAGACAACCCTAACATAATCTGGGACCTCTGGTTCCTAACTGCTCACCTGCCTGCCTTCCTGATTGCCCCTAACTGCCCCTCCTTCCAGCCTGATGAACCCTAACCTCCTCTGCCTGCTGGGCTGATCGCTCTTAACTGTCTACCCTGCTGGCCAGGTTGCCCCTAACTGCCCACCCCCCCCCCCAACATTGGCCTGGTCGCCCCCAACTGCCCACCTCCGCAGGCCTGGCCGCCCCCTACTCCCCGCCCCAGTCATCAAGTCACACCCAAAAGCCCACCTCTACTGATCTGTAAACCCCTCACTGCCCCACCTGCTGGCCTAGTTGCCCCCAACTGCTACCCCCCACAACTGGTCTGATTGCCCCACACAGCCTGCTGTTCAGTTGTTGGTCATTTCTCATTATCCCCCCTGCCGGCCTGATCACTCCTTGCAGCCTGCTGTTCAGTCGTTTGGTTGTCCCTCAATAACAATCCTGCTGGCCTGGTCGCCCCATGCAGTCTGCTGTTCAGTAGTCTGTCTGTTTGTTTTGGTTTTGGCGGCCCTTGGCTTTTTATATATTAGGATTAATTTTTGCAGACTTTGTTCTATGTCTGTGAAATATGCCATTAGTATTTTAATGGGCATTACTGCAAATCTGTAGATTACTTTGGATAGTGTGGCAATTTTAGTGATGTTGATTCTATCAATACATGAGCATGGTATATTCTTCCATTTGTTTGTCTTACTCTCTCTTTTTTCAATGCCCTGTAGTTATCCAAGTATAGGTATTTTACCTCTTTAGTTACGTTTATTCCTAGGTATCTTAATTTCTTTGTTGCAATGGTATATGCGATTGTTGTATGTTTGTTGTTTGTTTAGTTTCTCTTTTTGTGAGTTCATTATTGGTGTATCAAAATCCATAGAATTCTGGGTGTTAATTTTGCATCCTGCTATTTTGCCAAATTCATTTAAGTCTAGTAGTATTTGATGGAGTCTTTAGGGATTTCTATGTACAATATCATGTCATCTTGAATAATGACAGTTTTACTTCTTTTCCAGTTGGAATGCCACTTATTACTTCTTTTTGTCTTATTGCTGTGGCTAGCACTTCCAGTACTGTTTCAAGGAGATGTGTTGAGAGTGGACATTCGTGCTTTGTTCCTGTTCTTAGGGGAGATGGTTTCTGTTTTTGCCCATTGAGTATGGTGTTGGCTGTAGGTTTGTCATATAAGGCTTTTATTATGTTGAGGTGTGATACCTCTCTTCCCAGTTTGCTCAGAATTTTTACCAAAAATAGCGTGTTGGGTTTTGTCAAATGCTTTTTCTGAATCAATTGATGTGACTATGTGATTTTTTATATCTCAAATTGTTTATGTGATGCATCACTTTAATTGACTTGGGGATCTTGTACCATCCTTGTATCCGTGGAATAAATCCAATTGGTCATGGTGTATTATCTTTCTAATGTAAGGCTGGTTCAGATTTGCTAGAATTTTGTTGAGGATTTTAGGATGTATGTTCATCAGAGATATATTGGCTTGTAATTCTCTTTCTTTTAGTGTCTTTATCTGCTTTTGGGATTATGGTAATGCTGGCTTCATAGAAAGATCTTTGAAGTGTTCCTCTTGAATTTCTTTGAAATAGTATGAGGAGGATAGGTTTTAGTTTTTCTTTGAATGTTTGGTAAAACTCACCTGTGAAGTTGTCTAGCCCAGGGCTTGCTTTTTTGTTTTGTTTTGTTTTGATTTCCTGGAAGGTTTTCAATGACTGTTTCAATATTTTCCATATTTAGTGGCCTATTCAGATTCCTTTTATTCCTCCTGATTGAGTTTTGGAAGATTGTATTTTTCTAGGAATATATTTATTTGTTCTAGGTAGACCAGTTTGTTGGAATAGAGTTGTTCATACTATGTTTTTATAACCCTTTTTTATTTCTGTGGGTTCTTTTGTTATTTTGCCTCTTTCATGTCTGATTTTGTTTATTTGGGTCCTCTCTCTTTGCTTCTTGGTGAGCCTCAATAACAGTTCATCAGTCTTGTTTATCCTTTCAAATAGCCAGCTCTTGGTTGTATTAATAATTAGTAGTTATGCTTTTATTTTCTTTACAGTTTTGTTTGTTTGTTTGTTTGTTTTTTGTCTCCATGTGATTTATTCATGCTGTGATCTTTTCTATTTCCTTCCTTCTGTTCATTCTGTGATTTCTTGTTGTTCTCTTTCTAATGTTTTAAGTTGTAGAGTTAGATAATTTATTACCAGTTATTCTTGTTTTTTGAGGTAGGTTATGAACTTGCCTCTCATGACTGCTTTCAGTGCATCACATAGGTTTTGGATTGTTGTGTTTTGATTGATTTTTATTTGATTCTAGGGTGTTTTCAATCTCTTCTTTGATCTCTTTGATAAAACAAACATTGTTTAATAACATACTGTTTAGCCTGCAAGTATTTGAATTTTTGTGATTTTTAAAGTAGTTTATATCTAATATGCCATTGTGATCTGAGAAGATGCTTGCTATGAATTCTATCTTGTTGCATTTGTAGAGAATTTATTTGTGTCTCAAGTTGTCTATCTTTCAAAATGGCCCATGTGCACTTAAGTAGAATATACATTCTGTAGCTTTGTTATGAAGGTGTCGATTAAGTCCATTTGATCTAGTGAGTTCTTTAGGATTGCTGATTTTTTTTCTAGAGGATTTATCCAGTGATATCAATGGGGTATTAAAGTCCCCTACTATGGATTTATTGCTTTTGATCTCTCCCTTGATATTTTCCAGAAGTGGTTTTTTTTTTTTTTGTTTTTTTTTTTTATGTATTTGGTGCTCCTGCATTGGGTGCATATATGTTTACCAGAGTTATATTATCCTGTAGTCTTGATTCCTTTAGTAATATGAAGTGGCCTTCCTTATTCCTTTTTATGGCCTTAATTTTAAGGTTTATGTTGTATGAGATAAGTATTGCTACCCTAGCTTTTTTTTTTTTTTCATTTCCTTTTTCTTGAAAAATATGTTTCCATCTTTCCACTTTTAGTCTGTCTGAGTCCCTGGTACTGTTGTGGGTTTCCTCTAGACAACATATATATGGGTCATAATTTCTTTTCATTTCAGCCACTCTATGTCTTCTTAATGGAGCATTTAGTCCATTTATGGTTAATATTATTATTGGTAGGTGCATTTTTGTAGCCATTTTTGTTCTCTATGCCTTCTTCGCCATCTATTTCTGCTTTTACAACAGGCCCTTTAGCATTCCTTGCATTATTGTCTTCTTAGTGATAAACTCCCTTAGCCTTTTTTGTTTGTTTGTTCATTTTGTCTGTGAAGTTCCTGAAATCCCCTTCAATATAAAATGATAACCTTGCTGGACGTAGTGATCTTGGATTCAGTCCCCTCTTTTGTAACACATTGCAAACTTCCTCCCATTCCCTTCTAGCCTGATGTGTTTCTGTTGAGAAATCATTTGATAATCTCCTTAGTGTTACTTTGTAGGTAACTCTCTTCAGCGTTAAGATTCTCTCTATGTAGTTAACATTTGCCATTATAATGACAGCATGTGTTGGTATAGTTGTTTTTGGATTTATCTTGTTTGGAACTCTCTGTGCTTGTGTGAAAGTTTAATTTCCCAGATTATGGAAGTTTTCTGTCATTATTTCTTCTTTTTTTTTAAATATAACTTATTGATTTTTTAAAAAGAGGAAGGGAGAAGGATAGAGAGTTTGAAATATTGATGATGGAGAAACATCAATCATCTGCCTGCTGCATACCTCCTCCCTTGAATGTGCCTGCAACCAAGGGAGATTCCCTTGATCATATTCGAACCTGGGACCCTTCAGTCCGCAGGCTGATGCTCTATCCACTGAGCCAAACAAGTGTTAGGGTTCGTCATTGCTTCTTCTAATAGGTTTCTTAGTCCGTGTTTCTCTTCTTGTCCTTCTGACACCTCTATTATATGTAAGTTACTTCCTTTCATGTTGCCTCAAAGCTTCCTTAGGATCACCTCCTGATTACTAATTTTTTCTCAAGTTGCTATTCAAATTGAGTTGTTCAGGATGTGTTTGTCTGCCCTGTTTTCTAACTCACCATTTTGATTCGCTGTTCTTCTAGGCTACTGTTGAAACCTTCCATCATGGATTTTTTTTTTATTGTAGCTGTTATGATTTTTGACTTCCCCTTGAGTTTTACATAAGTTGTGGATTTCCAATTCATCCTGTATGACCCTTATTCTGAATTCCTCTTGTGACATACTTCATGTCTCAGTTTTGTTTATTTCCTCTTCTGGCAATTCCTCTTTTCTTTACTATGTGGGTTGTTTCTTTTTATTCCCATTTTTGCTGTCACTGGAGAGCCCAGGTCCAGAATTTTGGGGCCTGTGGCCATGGTGTTGTGTCAGCGGGACTGGCATGCACTCCAACCCTCACAGGAGGCAGCAGCTAGTGGGTGCCTGGAGTCCTGGTGTCCAAAGATCTGTAGCCACAATAGCAGGTCTTTGGCCAGAGTTGCTCTAGGTTCCTGGGTGATGTCTGAGAGCCATATGGGTGGTGGTGAGGCTGGTCTTTTAGTCACAGCAGCTCTCCCCTTCAAGATGGGTTGCTTTCTTAGGAACACATTTGACTTAGAACAGCGTAGTAAGGTAAAAATACCTAAAATAGTGTAAGGGTCCTATTGAAAAATAGAATATATAAACAGATCAGAAATATGTACATACAAATTGTAGTCATACTGAGAATTTTTATTTTTGTCATTTTAACTGAATAAATAGTAAAAGTAAGGAAGACAGGGAATAAAATGCCTAATCATTTTGAATGAATTATTGAATTATTTGTTTTAAAAACAAAACAGTTTAGGTAAGCTGGGTGCACTGAAAAAATGAAAAGAAAAGTTGGCAATACATAAATGAAGTAACATACACATTCTAAAAAGTAATCCATGTTGCCCAGTCAGTGTTGCACAATGGTTGAGAATTGAGCCATGAACCAAGATGCCCCCTCTTCCATTGCCAGTGAGGACATATGCCAGGGGAGCTGGCTGGATAGCCTTATGAAACATTTCAGGAAGAACCTGATCAGAAGGTTTCTCTATCATCGATGTTTCCATCTCTCTATCCCTCCCCTTTCCTCTCTCTCCAGAAAACCAATAAAAAGCCCATTATAAAACTTGATAGAAGTTTCTATGTTTTCTCCTGGAATGTGAGATATTTTAGTCCTTATTACTAGAGGCCGTTGGATGCCTTAATGGGAGGTTGTTAGTAATGACATTTTTTAATAAACTTACCATGAAAAAGATCTGTCATTTTTTAAGAAAATGCTTTGTTTGGGAGAAGAATTTGAGGTAGATCTTGATTTTAGTTGCAGTAATTTGTAGGTTTCAAGCAGTTGTTCATTTGTTCAGTTTAAATGTTATGTAGTATTGATATTATTTGTGTATTCATTTTAGTCTGTGGATGGAAAAAACAAAGTAGACTATGGCAAGAAACCATCTTTTCAAAGTTGGAGTGGACTTCCATCAAGTAAGAGAAGTGATGTAAGAAGTCTGAGAGCTGGATGAGGAGGAAGTGGAGAAGCAAAAGGACGTCCCTCAGGTGGAGAACACTTAGGTAATGTTTCAAAATATAGGAATGAAAGGAGACTTGACTCGGTCAGGTGAACACATAATGCAATATGCAGATGAAGTATGATAGAGTTATATACCTGAAGCCTATATAATCGTATTAAGCAATGTAACTTCCATCCTATATAATAGAAGTTTGATATGCTAAGTGTCTGGTCGTCCAGTTAGCCGTTCAAACAGTCAAAGGGTAATACACTAATCACATGTTAGGGCTGCTCAATGGCTCATTATGACATGCACTGACTGCCAGGGAGCAGACAATCGACCCATAGACCAGTCGCTATGACATGCACTGACCAACAGGGGGCAGATGCTCCATCTGGTAGTTTAGCTTGCTTCTGAGGTCCCGCTGATTGGGACTGAGCAAGATGGGCCCGACAAGACCTGGAGCCCTCCTGCCGTCCCTCCCTGGCTAGCCAACCTCACGCTTCTCTCCACAGCCCTGATCTTGCACTGGTGAGGTCCTTTGTCCTGGCCTGTGCCCCCTAGTGATCCGGGAACCATCGGGGGATGTCAGAGAGCCAGTTTGGGCCCGATCCAGCAGGCCAGGCTCCAGGGACCCCGCTGGTGCATGTGTGCACCGGGCCTCTAGTAAATTCAATAAAAACGGAAAGTAACTCATATTTTTAAAAATATGGCAGTAACTCATATTTTTAATTTAAAAATATAAATGTGAAACCATTATTTGTGTGGAAACAATAACATTGAATGAAGAGATACACCACAAATTTCATTCATATCTTTCAAAGCAAAATAAATCTTAGCATTCATTAGATTGAGAATGGATGCTGATGATCAATATGATTTATAATTGCTAAAGAGTTATAGCACTTATAAAACGAATGTGATAATGACCTTTAAGGTCTAAGACTTAAAACTCTAGCTAAATTCAGTCTATTTTAGCATTACTGTTTGCCTCTATTCACTTCAACAGTTCTCTGAAGACCTCAATTTTATTGCTCTATGTTAGAATGTTACAGTTTGGGAACAAGACGTTTTTGTAGGTTTAAAGTGGAGATTCATACACATTGAACTAGTAAGAATTTATTCTCAAAGTACACTTCTTTAGTCTTAATAAAAGGATACCAGGAAACCTTGAAACTACCCAACAAAATAAAAGTCAGTGTAACTACATAAACGTTAAGGACTAATACTTCATTATGTAGAATTGGACTTGAGATACTTGTTTGCAATATAGGAATGTGCAACCCTGTGCTGTGTAAAATAATAATCTCTATTATTATTTCAATATGATGATCTTGTACCTATGTTTGCTGTGGGAATGTTTTATTTGGAACCTACATAAGAGAAATGTCTAGAGCAGTGATGGGCAACCTTTTGAGCTTGGTATGTCAAACTTCACTAAAAAACTGAGCATAACTCGGGTAGTGTGTCACTTGGAGGAAAAAACATTATTTCGCAAATGTTTCATTCTCAGGAGCAGAAAATGTTTCATCCTCGGCATGCGGCCACCTCAGCGGCCGCATGTCATCAGAAATGGCTATGCGTGTCAGTGCTGACACGCGTGTCATACGTTCACCATCACTGGTCTAGATTATTAAATAGATTCACAAGGTGTCTCTGACTCAGGAAAAGAATAAAAACCACCACTTCACCAATTGTATTTATCTTTCTTGTTGTGTAGGAGGAAAATGAACCATGAATAATGATGTTTATGAACTGTTCTCAGGGAGGTTGTCTTTTAATTCATGTTACTGACTGTGAAAGGAAGATACAATCATTTAAGTAACTTTGGAGCAGAAAAAACTTTTGTTTTATGTTAACCAGTTTTCCAAAATTCAAAGATTTAGTGTCCATTTGTGATAATTAGGTATCTGACATTTCAGGAGAAATGTCCTAAATTGTTGTTGCAGTGTTTGCCTGAGATGAAGGTGAGTTTCCCCGTTTTTCCCACTAAGATGATACTGAGAAGCGTTTGCTAGTTTGTATTTTGCAATATAGGAGGATGTTCATATTCTTCTTTCCCAGGACAAAACTACTGAATGGGAACATAAGCCTGTTTTCTATTTAGAAATGGAAACAGTGATTTTTAATTATTCATTATTCAACATGTGTTCCTAAATACTCTTAAAATAGAGCATCAAGTATTTTGATCAAAGGATTATTTTATAAGTTACCTCTAAGAATCATATGGTAACTTTGGTTTAGATGATGCTTTTTTCTGATGCCTCATGTTTTGAATGTTTTTACATTTTACATTTTATATTTTAATTTTGACGTTACATGTTTAAAAACTTTTATTGACATGATGCTTATGTGAAGGTGGGTTGAGACTGTTTTCCTTGTACCTTTAAGAAGTATTTTTGCATTTCCTTTATCTGAACTTTCTGCACCCAAAATCATTTTCTTTGGCACATTTATGCAATGCTGCTTGAATTCTCTGTGGGTTCTTCAAACTGATTTTCCAATAACTCTGTGCACTGTACTGAAGACATGTAAAGACCCAATTATCATTTTGGGCTAACCTGTGTGCTTATGACAATGATACTGCTTAGTAAAGATTTATACACAATAACCAACTTGTCCATTTAACAAATGTTGATCATACTCAAATAGGATGATGTTATTTAAACACAGATGATGGCGGACATAACACTTAATCTCCACAGAAGTGACTCCAGGAGATCCCTTCCACTTAATAGGGGTCCATCTTCAAGAAGTTGGGATCCCCCTCCTACAAGATCTGCCCATTCTGTTAAAAGGCAAAGCAATACTGGGATAGGAAGTCAAGGTAGATGCTACAGTCTCTTATGGATTAGCGTAATGAGCTATTTGAACAGGAATGCTGCACTTTAATTTCAGGAAGCCAAATGGAAAGTGAGTGGTGGATGGGCATCTGTACTGAACACTACCTTTTTGTGATTGTCAGGAAATAATTCCTCAGCTTCTAATTAGTGAGGCAAGAAGTAGGTGACACCAGAATTAGGAATGCATTCCATTTATTCCATGTTGATAGTGTCTTTTTTATATTTATTTTTTTAATATTTAAAATAAACTGATTTAGTATAATAATGTTTATTCACTAAACATTAATATTCCTAGAATATAGGAATGTGCAACCCTATATTCTAGGAATATTAATGTTTAGTGAATAAACATTATTATTGCATTTAAAATAGTTTTTTCTAAAAATTAATATTCCTAGAAAAACTATTTTAAATGCAATAAATTTACATGTAATAAACATTAATATTTCAATTAATATGATTTTAAATATAATAATATTTGAGACACAGTGCATGAATTTGTGCATGGGTGGGGTCTGGCCAGCCCCCACTGATCTCTGGGCCAGCCAGGGGTAGGGGCTGCAGGCTGTTGGCTGGTCGGCCCCACCCTGATTGCGTTTGGGGGCACAGATCAGGGGAGTGGCTGGCCAGTAGGAGGCACCACGAGTAGCTTGTCAGTAGTCTTGGCCCAGATTGGTGTTTGGGGGGGCCGATTTAGGGCAGGGCAACCCGGAAGGAGTCGCCACCAGAGTATTGCCTGCCAGGCCTGCCCCCCTTGTAGAACTTCTGGTCTAACTCTCATTTGAGGGCACTATATGCATATTACCCATTTTTCATATATCCTTACATGCAATAAAAATTAATATGTTAAGAAAAAATGTTTTTAAATATAATAATATTACCAAACTGTACTAACATAGTATATAACAAAAGTTGTAGGAAATATTAAAAATCTGAAAATAATAGGATTACTTGTATTATATTCTAAACTACTTCATTTTACTCTGGCTCTATTTTGGTTCATCATTTTATGTGGTTCACTTTATTCTACAAATGAATGAGATCGTGTGATATTTCTCTTTTTCTGACTGGCTTGTTTCACTTAGCATAACGCTCTCCATGACTATCTATGTTGTTGCAAATGTTAAGAGTTCCTTCTTTCTTACATCAGCATAGTATTCCATTTTATCAATGTGTCAGAGCTTTTTAATCCACTCATCTGCTAATGGGAACTTATACTTTTTCTAAAGCTTAGCTATTGTAAATGGTGCTGGTATGAACATAGGCTTGCATACATTTTTTTTTTTTGATTGATGTTTTCAATTTATTGGGATATATTTTTAGAGGAGAGAGTACTGGGTTAAATGGGAGTTCCAGTTTTAATTTTTTGATGGAAAAAACAAGTTTATTCCTTAAATCTTTTGGTTTTCACAGTGGTTGCAGCAGTCTGCATTCTCACCAGCAGTGTCCGGCAGTTATGAGTTAGGTAGGTCTTCTACACTTCTCAGTCTCTAGTGCAGGACAGTGCTAAGGGCTGTTTCTCACTAATTAGGTCAGGCAAAGACTCAACGTCTCCAGAAACTGCCTCTCTCTACAGACTGATAGGATTCCAGCTTGAATTATCCCCTTGGAGGCAATGGTCCTCAAGTGTGGTGAGAATTTTTTTTTTTTTTCCAACAAGGTGTGGCAGTCGCTTTGCCAGGAGGCCAATTGTCATTTTTAATACCTTAAATGGCCTCAGGGCACAGTGTTTTCCAATAGGGTTTGTCACTTGTCTTACCCCCAGACAAGGCAAATGTTTGTGTGGGAAAGATGTTCTCCTCTGCATGAGGGAATGACTCCAGCAAGGAAACTTGTGGTGTCTGTCTTCTGAGCTCTATCCCGCTAGTACCCAGTCCTGGCTTCTACACTCACCACTCCAGTCCACTTCACCCTCCCTTTCTCAGTGCACAAGGTGGGTCAATCCAGAGGGAAATTTGTGTGTTGGCCCTTTAAGAGGGTGCCTGCATTTCCAGTCATCTCTCCCTACCCGACAGTGTCCTGCTGCTTTTCACAGCCAGGTGTTATATGGGTACCCTCCTCAGTTGTGTTGCTCTCCACTGGAGGGCCCAGCTTGGAGATTAGATCTCAGAGTTCTCAGTGGCAGCCCCCACAGCTGAGATATCTCTCTGGGACTTCAGATGCTGTTTGTGGGTGTCTGGCCAGCCCTTTCTTGCCTCCTCCCCTCCTACCAGTGTGTATGTGGTCTCTACTTTAGGTCCACGGGTGTCAGGGTTCTCTCCTGTGAGTTTTCTGTTGATTGTTCAGGAAGTTTTTCTGTGTTTTAGTTGCCATATCAGTTTCTTCTGGGGGCCATGTCCCTGCAGCATCCATTTACTATGCCACCATTTTTAATCCTCTTCAGAATTCCTCTTAACCCTACCAGACCGCTGTACTGATTTTTTGGTAATTTCTGAATCTGCTGCTATACCTCTGTACTTAATTTTCGGTACTTTGCCTAGTACGTGAAAAAAATGCGTCACAAACTAAAAATAACCAACCAATCATGGTCAAACCTCATGGTAAGCCATTGCAAATGTCTGCCCCATGTGTTTGAATTGACTTTGTGTGGTTTGACATGAAAAAATCCTGAAAATTCACAATGAAAACATCGGCTGATGAACCAAGAACTTCAACAGGAAAGCTAAGTAGGTCTAGTCTTATCACCGTGCAACAGGGGATCGATACTTTGGTTGATTCAGACTCTGAGGAGTCAGAATTTCATCAAGAATATGTTTCCAGTTCAAGTGACACAGACAGTGAGAGCTCGAGTGATGAGGAGAATCTTGAACCTTGTAGATCTAGAGCTAGATCAATAGTAAGAGAAGGGGGGGGTGTGTCCCTCAAACAGCAGATGGGGGAGATCTAGGTGGTGATGAAGGTTGGACAAGGAATTTTGTATCACCAAATACAGATCTGAATTTCAATGAGGATGGAAAAGGCCCAGTGAACATTCCTGGATCTATCATAGAGGAGAGTGAACCAATTGACTTTTTATCCTTGTTTTTGGATGATACTTTCTGGCAAAATTTGACAGAGAAAACCAACCTCCGGGCCCACCCATTGCGTATAGCAAAGCCCAACTCCTACAATGCCAAAAATTTCAAGGATGCCACAGTGGAAGAAATGAAGGCTTTTCTTGGACTGAGGATCTATATGGAGTACTTATGTATAAAGCCCAGCTATCGGGATTATTGGACTAATGAAGGCTCTGACTTTGTTGGGTTTACTCCAGGATTTCTAAATGTTATGACTCGAGACAGATTCTTGGCCCTTTGGAGTTTTTTACACATAAATGATGAGGAAGACACAGATATTGATAAGACAGATAGAATATATAAAGTTAGGCCTTTCTTGGAAAGTCTGCTTCCCAAGTTTCTCCACTTCTACCAGCCAAAGCAACATTGGAGCCTAGATGAGGGGATGATCCCGACAAAAAACCGCTTGGCCATCAAGCACTATATCAAGGATAAGCCCACAAAGTGGGGCATCAATCTTTCCTTCTCTGTGAAGGTGAGACTGGCTATATTTTGAATGCAGAAATCTACACTGGTGCTGCACCAATGCCTATAAAAGACTTGGGCACAGTAGGAAATACAGTTGTTCGTCTCCTGACCTCATGTGCAATGGAAAATAAATCTCATGTGCTTGTCATGGACCGGTTCTACAACTCTGTAACCCTTGCTAAATATGTACTGTCAGAATTACACACAGGAATTATGGGAACCCTGCAGCAAAACAGGAAGCAGTTTCCTAAGGTGCTGAAAAGTGTAAAAAACCTTGCTAGCGCCGAAACCGGATTGGCTCAGTGGATAGAGCGTCGGTCTGCGGACTGAAAGGTCCCAGGTTCGATTCCGGTCAAGGGCACGTACCTTGGCTGCGGGCACATCCCCAGTGGGAGGTGTGCAGGAGGCAGCTGATCGATGTTTCTCTCTCATCGATGTTTCTAACTCTCTATCTCTCTCCCTTCCTCTCTGTGAAAAATCAATAAAATATATTTAAAAAAAAAACATGTAAAAAAAAAAAAAAACTTGCTAGGGGTGACAGTCGCTATCTATGTCAAGAAAGTGGTGTAACATGTTTAGTTTGGCAGGATAGAAAGCCCATCACATTTATTTCGAACTACCATGATCCAGACCAAAATGTAGAAATAAACAGAAGAAATAAAGATGGCAGTGTTCAAGAAATACAGATGCCGCAGCTGGTGAAGGACTATAATAAATATATGGGTGGCCGTGACAAAAATGACCAGATGACATTACCACTGGCACCAGTGGCTTTTCATAAAATTTGTTATGTGGGCCAGTTATAATTCTTATATCTTGTATGCTTCAAAGCAGCAAGCTGCTTCAAAAAATCCAGTTTATTTCACCAGATATATTCAGAAACTCTGCCTGCAACTTATTGTTGGATACAGGGCATCAGGCCACTGCCACCCACAAAAGGATTCCTGCCCTCAATGGATGACCCCAGGCAATCATTTTCCTGAGATTCCCCCTGGGACATTGTCTAATCATATCTGTATTGTGTGCATGGAAAAGCACTCCAGGTACAACAAGCAAAATCCTGGAGTGTCTTACAAAGACAATCCATGCAAGAAGGTGAAGAGCAACATCTGGTGCTCACTTTGCAAGAAGTACCTCTGTGTGAAACAAGGCTCATCCTGCTGGGTGGATTGGCACACAAAGGTGGAATATTGGCGCTAGATGAAAGGTAGACCTATTTTCTACAATGTCTCCAAGTTCCATTGTATTCTAACCACTTGTTTGCATGTAACTAACATTTTTCTATATCATGTTGATTTTTTCTCTTTAATGCTCAGGAGCCCAGGTATAGGGGACTGTTAGGTTCAGGGACTCAGGTCTGGTAGGGTTAATTTTAAAGTTCATGCTAAAATTTTTTCCAATAGGCTTCTTTTTCACTTGGTTTCAGGATGGGGTTTTGCATGAAGGCCCTAATGTCCTGTGAGTGCACATTCTGATCATTAGCACCATCAGGAAATGTGTTTTGAGGCATGATCAATAGGCATATAATAACGGAAACTTGCTATGTCTCTTCCTGTTTCTTTCTGTGTTTGGATCATGATGGAGCCATATTAAGGCTCTTGTTTCTAGTAGAGTGTGGAAGGATGCACTCTTGATTTCAACACATATTCTTCAGAGGAAACCTTGATAAAACGGTGTCCTTCCCTAAAACATATTAGGATGTTCAATTATAAGGCCTGGACCCTTTATAAGGACAAGACATTATTATTGGTTGAAAGAAAATTCTAAGGAGCACATAAATAAATAAAGATATATTGTGTGCTTCCAAGAATTATATACTTGTTGAGGAAATATGCAGACTAAATAACTAATCTTAATCAATAGAATATAAGTCTTTTTCAACAGGCTGAAAAGTGATCAATGTGTGTTCAGATGGTTTATATTTTATAAAAACTAGGTTGGAAAGGCACACTTGAAAGAGTCAGGCATTGCAGGTAGCCAAATCACAGCATGCATCTAGTTGTGAAAAATAAGGTGAAAGTGACTAATTAGTATTCATACAGAGATGCCTTAAATTCTAACATAAATCCCTCACATTAAAATTATGTTGGAAAATTGAAATTACTGAGAGCATCAGTGTAGTTAAGAAGAATATGCCTCTGCACTTGAATATAGATAAGCAGCCTATCCGTTTCAATTTTGGATGATCTAGTCAGCAAAGAAAATTAGTGAAAGGTTCACTTTGGGGAATTAAGGGTAAGAATTAGCACTGAAACATAGTAATATTTATGGGAGATATAAAATTTCTCATAATTTGAAGGAGGTTCAGTGCTCTTCATATGAGCCATTAAATAACACAGCTAAAGAGCAGTATAAACTATATTGCCATTATTACCAAAATTAAGGTTATACCTTTAAGTCAGTCAGCATTAGGAGGGAGCCATGTTAAATTGGTAATAAATTATAAAATTACTAGAGGCCCAGGGCACAAAATTCAAACACCAGTGGGGTCTCTCAGCTTGACCTGCGCCTTCTCGCAATCTGGCACCCTTTGGGGGGTGCCGGACTGCTGGTTTAGGTCTGACATCTCCTGAAGGATGTAGCAGTGTGCAAAACGGCAGGCCTCTGGGGAGGAGCCGGGCTAGAGCCAGGTGCCTGGCTATTTGAGCTAGGCTTCTGGCTGAGTGAAGCTCCCACTGTGGGAGTGCACTGACCACTAGGGGGCAGCGACTGCATTGAGCTTCTGCCCCTTGGTGGTCAGTGCACATCATAGCGACCAGTCATAAGGGCCGCTTAGGAATATATATATATATATATATATATATATATATATATATATATATATATATATATATATATATGTGTGTGTGTGTGTGTGTGTGTGTGTGTGTGTGTGTGTGTGACTAATTTGGCATGTCCTGGCCCAATAAAATGGTATCTTGTCAGTATTACAATACCAGTTACCTGGTGCATGGATCCATGCACATTGAAAGGAAGTTAATTAGAAGAAATATTTTACTATTGCTATTTGCCCTTTATAATAGAAATGTCAACAAAATTCATGATTGACAGTGACAGATTGAAACACACGCAGGCAATTGGCACCAGCAAGAGCTTTATATGTATCGCGCATGCACAAGTCAACTTAGCCTTATGTATATAGAGAGAACAAACTTGCTTAATTAGACCTGCTTTCTGATTTAGCTAAACTTTTCCCAGCCCAGTAAAGCACCCTGACTTCTCTTTCAGGTAATTGTCAGCAACACAGCAGTAAATATTAACACAAAACAGATTATTAATGTAGGTCATGCAGGGAGAACAAAGGGTAAAGTATCTAACTGCAGCAGTGTTTGACGATATTCTGCGCAGTGAGAATCCCTGAAGTCATTTTCAAGTTCCACCATTTCTTACTT
This sequence comes from Cnephaeus nilssonii, assembly GCF_951640355.1. NCBI lineage: Eukaryota > Metazoa > Chordata > Mammalia > Chiroptera > Vespertilionidae > Cnephaeus > Cnephaeus nilssonii. Next base: position 10,273,124 of record NC_137096.1, on the reverse strand, counting down.
AATTTCAGTCTGGTCAAGTTTCTAAGCTTTCTCAATCTCAGTTTTCTGGCTAATGAAGGGAAAATCGGATTCCACCAAGTCTACTATCTACCTATTTCAGGATTTCTGTGAGGATCAAATGAGATGAGGCACTGGAGAACGCTTCACAGACATTTGGTTAGTCTAAAATGTTTCCACCTGGCTATAAAGCAAGCCATGTTCCTGGGCTGAAGAAACTGCAAGGAGGCTAGTCGCTAGGAAAAGGAAGCTGGACATTGCTACTTGATGCCATTACCCAAACGGACACTTAGTATATTAGCCTTTTACATATATAGATTGTCAGAAGATAATACATTCCAGAGTAACATTTTACAGCACATACAACCATTAGCCCAAATGGAGTCTTAGAATAAATGTAAACATTGTTGTGGAAAGAGGAAATAAAGTGTTGTTTTGAATTTTTATTTTTCCCTTAAAATATTGCTCTTGCAAAAACCGGTTTGGCTCAGTGCATAGAGCGTCGGACTGCGGACTCAAGGGTCCCAGGTTCGATTCCAGACAAGGGCATGTACCTTGGCTGCGGGCACATCCCCAGTAGAGGGTGTGCAAGAGGCAGCTGATCGATGTTTCTCTCTCAGCGATGTTTCTAACTCTCTATCCCTCTCTCTTCCTCTCTGTAAAAAAAAATCAATAAAATATATTAAAAATAATATTGCTCTGCATTGTGATATCCTCACATTACTGTTTTTCATTTACAGGACCTCTGTCATGTGGTAGAAAGAATTATGCAGGTGCTTCGTGCAAAGAGCCAATCCCTTCCAGGAGAAATTACCATATGTCTCCTATGGTAATGATGATTGCACTACTAGTTATAGGTAACGGGCAACAAAATATAGTTCACCTAATGTATACTAGACACATTTGTTGAGGTGAAAATCATCCATCATCACACTAAATATTTACCATTGACCAAGTAAATAGCATGCAGTGTATTCAGAGTCCTATGCCACCACCACATCTGTGTAGGTCCAAAACATCTTAATCACCCCTAAATAAAAGCTCTGCATGTAAAGCAGTCACTACCATTCTCTTCCCGGATCCAGCTTCTATCAAACATCAAACAGTATACTGTCTGTATTGATGTGCCTGTTTTCCACAGAAACTAGTATTGGAATGAAACAGGACAGGACCATTTGTGTCTGGCTTGTTTCTGTTAGCATGCATGTTTCCAAGGGTCATCCATGTGGCCATAATCAGTTCATCGCCACTTTTATAGCTGATTAAATATCCCATTGCAGCTCTAGTGGACATAGCTCATTTATCTCTTCATCTGTTGGGCTCATTTCCACAAGAGGACTTCTGAGAGCATCCCTAGACTAGCATTTCAGTAGAAGTTTCCAGTGATTTTGGGTGCATAACTTAGAGTGGAAATTCAGAATCATATAGTAATTCAGTGTTAAATGTTTGTTGAAGGAATTTCCATTGTTTTCCACAGCAGCGGCACCTTGTCACCTTTCTGTTGTTTGTGCACAGAATTCCAGTTTTTCTCAATCCCCAACAACCCCTGATATTTTCCTCTTCACACATTGTTGCCTACTTAGGAATGAAGTAGTATCTCATTTGGGTTTTGATTGGCATTTCCCTAATGACCCTTTAAGTTAATCATCTTTTCATGAGCTTGTTAGCTGTTTGTGTGTCTTCTTTGGAGAAATGTCTCTTGAACCCTTCTGTCCATTTACATTTTCCTATTTTTGTAGTCAGAGTGTGTACATGTTCTGTATCTTAGAGGGTGATTGCAAAATACTCCTGCTTTATTTCCTTAAGTTATTCCAGCAGAGATGATCCAGGTTCCCGATTCAGCAAGCGTTATGGACCACCATCTAGGGAGGGTGCACACCGTGACCATGGCCTTTCAAGTTCTCGAGATGAGCACTCCTATAGAAGACACAGGTGTTTAAAAGTGTTCCCCTCTTTCTGTCAAATTACAGCAGGAAGGTTTGGGATGTGGGGGTGAGATAAGAGATCAACCTAAGTATTTGTATGCATACATATAAGCATAACCAATGGATGAAAGACACTAAGTGGTGAGGGCATGTATGGGAGTGGCGGGGCAATGGGAAGATATGTACACATGTAATAATTTAATCAATAAAAAATTTTAAAAAAATTAAAAAGTTAAAAAAAATAAAAGTGTTTCCCTCTTTTATCCAATAGCTCACTGCAGCTGTTAACTTCGACACAGTTAATTCCGTGTTTTTTTCATGGTGGTCTTCATGGCTGTGGGAGCAGTCCTGGTAGAGATTATTCTGAATGTTGAACTGGAGGCTCTTATGGACGTTTATATGAGAGCTATGGTAAGTGTCCAGATATACTGTGTGTAAGTGACAGGATTGGATTTTATAGGCTGCCTTGTGTTACTCTAAGTTTACTTCCATTTGCCAAAGGGAGTACTATATGCATTATGGGTGTTGTATTATCTTGGAGATGTTGTATTCTTTTCTTAGTAGCTCATTTGGAACAGTATATGCTTTCAGGGATGAGGGATCACACTCTTTTATCTTCCTTATTAAAGAAACAAAATTCTACACTTGCTTTTTTTTTGTTCCTCACCTGAGTATATTTTCTCCAATGACCTTGGCAGAGTGGGATAGAGGGAGTGGGGATGAGAGAGATCTACATTAATGTGAGAGAGATACTTTGATAGTTTCCTCATGCACAATCCTCAACCAGGTCTAGGAAGGGACCCTGCAACCCATGGGCATGCCCTTGACCTAAAAACAAGGGATCCTGCAGGTACAAGGCTGGTACTCTTCCCACTTATGCATACCAGTCAGGGGGTATTTTACCATCTTTAAATCAGAAGGAGCAGTTGACAGCGTGAAGCATAGGGAAAATACAATGGTTAGAATTTCAGCCTGTTTTCAGAAAAATGTGCATTCATATTTATTCATAATCAATTAATTAAGCCATTATTGGGAAAGAGAACCAAGATGGCGGCAAAGTTAAACAAATGAACTGCGCCACGCACAGCAATTTCAAAAATACAACTAGAGGACAGAGTGTCTGCCACCCAGAACCACAGGAGAGCTGGACGAATGGTGGATTTACAACTAAGAGGGAAGAGGAAAGAGCAAACGAGGAGGGGCTGAGGTGCGGAGGCGCGTGGGTCGGGCTGGTGCTGGTGAAGGGACACGCGGCTTTTTTTCCAACCCTAAGGAAGATAAGCTCCCCATCACTCTGAAATCCAGTTTCTGGGGATGCGCGGGAGACCCAGACACCAACGGGGAGAAGCTGGACTCTCGGCCATCGTGTCGGAAAGTGAGAGTGACTTTCTTGCAGAGGTGCACCCAGCAATCAGTGTTTACTCCAGTGGAGCACAGGACGCGGGGACTTGGAAACGCGGAAAGGCAGAAAAGGCAGAAAAGGCAGACTTGCAGCCATTGCTGTTGGCCACGCCCTAGCTTAGTGAAGCCCTGAGACCCCGCCCCACCCTAAGACCCGTCCCGCACATTCTACAAACCCGCCCAGGCTCCAAACAGCATCTTTTGCATATAAATGGCCTGCCCTGTGGCAGCTTAACTAAATAAACTGCAGTTCCAGTCTGACTGCTCCAAAACCACTCAAGCAGGAGGAGAAAACTGCAGTTTTTGCTGTAACTCCTGCTGAGTGGCCTCAGACAGTAGTTGTCCTGCACCCCATTGGAGACCCAGAAACGAGGGCATCTAGTGCTCGGAGTGAGACGACACCAGATTTCAACCACTCACATAATGGACACATTCAAGAGGCAGACTCAGTGAGCGCCAAAGCCCTACTGGAACAAGTCCCGTCCCATAAACGTGTCTCCTTCACAGCAATTCTTCCTTTATAGATACAGCAGGTCCTCACAGCCCATTGGCCTGGAAGAAAATTCCTCCCAGTGTCACCAACAACAATCAAGACTTCACTACACAAAGGAGGACCAAGATGGAGGCATAGGGCGGACTCCTAATTTTTGCCTACCACAACAATTTTGAAACTACAATAGGAAAACAGAGCAGACACCATCCAGAACCACTGGAAGGCTGGCTGAGCAGATGCTCTACAACTAGAATAAAAGAGAGGGGTACGCGGGATGATGCTGATGCCGGTGAGCCAAAGATCACACTTTAAGAACTACGGCTCTGGCGACACAAGGGCGGCATGGAACGTGCTCGGCGCAGTTTCCCCGGAGGTCTCCGGCTGAGGGGACGGCTCCACTCGCTGCCGAGCACGAACAGACGAGCCCCTGGGAGACATGGGGTGGGAGACCCCACGCTTGCTGACCTCCGAGTCCTTCGAGAATCTCAGCACCCCGGAAGCGGCCAGGTGTGCACGCCCGGTGACCAGCCACCGCTGCAGACCCGAGCGCCGATGCAGCGACCCAAGACCAGCTCGCCACCGTGCACCGGGCTCACCGGAGCTTCGCCGAGCCCGCTGCCCAGCGAGTTCTGCGGCAGATGCCCTGGAGATTTGAGAAAATGGCTGGAGGAATTGCTGAGAAATAAGTGACCAATGAGAGTTGGGATCGGGAAGACGAGGCCCTGCTGGGTCCTGGATCCAGGAGCGCTCGCCCGGCGACTGGTCACCGCTGCAGACCCGAGTGCCGCCCGCCGCAACGACCTCGGGCCAGCCCGCCGCCACGCGAGTTCCACTGGATGCACAGGAGCTTCACCAAGCCCGCCGCCCTGCGAGTTCCACGGCAGCCGCCCCAGAGCTTTGAGAAAATGGCCGAAGGAATTGCTGAGAGGGAATTGACCAGCAGGAATTGGGATCAAGAAGATGAAGCCCCGCTGGGTCCCAGGTCTGGGTGAGGCCGCGGGCCCCTGGGTCCGGGCGAGGCTGGGACCCGGGTCAGGGTGAGGCTGAGTCCAGGGAATGAGTGAAGCTGCGCGCCCCTGGGTCCGGGCAAGGCCACATGCCCCTGGTTCCTGGTGAGGCCATGCGCCCCTGGGTCTGGGTGAGGCTGGGTCCCGGGTCCGGGCGAGGCTGCGCGCCCCTGGGCCCGGGTGAGGCCACATGACCCTGGGCTGTGTGAGGCCTCACGCCCCTGGGTCTGGGTAAGGCTGGGTCCCGGGTCTGGGTGAGGCCGCGCCCCTGGGTCCGGGTGAGGCTGGGTCCTGGGTTCGGGTGAAGCTGGGTCCCAGGTCTGGGTGAGACCGCGCCCCTGCGTCCGGGAGAGGCCACGTGCCCCTGGGTCCTGGTGAGGCCATGCGCCCCTGGGTCCGGGTGAGGCCATGCGCACCTGGGTCCGAGTGAAGCTGGATCCCGGGTCCGGGTGAGGCCGTGCGCCCCTGGATCTGGGTGAGGCTAGGTCCTGGGCCGGGGTGAGGTCACACCCCTGGGTCCAGGAGAGGCCACACACCCCTGGTTCCAGGTGAGGCTGGGTCCCGGGCTCAGGTGAGGATGCACGCCCCCGGAACCGGGTGAGGCCGCGCGCCCCTGGGTCCAGGCGAGACCAAACCAGAGGGAGTCAGACCTGAATTACCACCATTTGTCCACCATCCAGAGCTGAAAAGTCAGTGCCAACATGTACACATAAGGAACTGGTGGACATTGAAATTGGGTCTCAAAAGAACCGTTGGTCCAGAAAGAAACTCACTGCAGACATCACTGAGTCACACCTGTCAGCATAACTATTATTGCTCGTATCACATTCGGTTCTTATAAGTATATTTCTAGTAACACATGATCTCACTCATCTAGGGGAAATGATGAAAAACATAGACTGATGAACAAGAACAGACCCAGAAACAAGTAGGTATCAATCGGACTGTCGGGCCTCAGAGGGAGGGTAGGGGAAGGTGGAGGAAGGGGGGAGAGATCAACCAAGGGACTTGTGTGCATGCATACGAGCCTAACCAATGGTTAAGGACAACAGGGGGGTGGGGGCATCCGTGGGGAGGGGTGTGGGATGGGAATGGGGGGATGAGGACAAATATGTGACACCTTAATCAATAAAGAAATTAAAAAAATATATATTGCCATAAAATAAATGAACAAGTAACCCTAAAGGTAGAATAAACTATAGTTTTATTCATAGGTATAACTGAGTTCTAGTAGTTTCTGATACATAGTTTATCCTCAATAAATGTTTGCCAAACAAATGAATGTAAAAAAATAATAAATAAATTAAGGCATTATTCTTCAGCTGTATTTTAAATACATGTAAGCTACCTTGCTTACATCAGCATTATTGACATTTTTTCAGCACAGGAAGATAAACTTATAGGTTTTCCTAATATTTAAGACTTTACTAGGGTAATGTCATACTGATGTAAAATTATTCAATAAGAGGTTCAAGTATTGTTATTTTTTCACTGGTTTGACAGGAGGCTCAAGTGGAACACCTCCAGCACGAAGTTCCCTTCTGACTTATGGCGGAAGCAGTTGCTGAGATGATTATTATAGCCACAGAGGAGATGTTTATGACGGGGGGCATGACAATTATTGCAGCAGAAGATGGGACACCTCTGTAAGGGGTCCCAAGCCTGGTGCTGGCAGAGATCATAAGATTCACCATCTACACAAGAGAGAGTGAATCATGTTGTACAGTAGATTACCTAATCGGGCTCCTTTGGGAGAGTCAGGAGGGAAGCCCCTGTGACAGACGAAGTAGACTCTGAAATTTAAAATGATGCTAAGTTATGGACGACATTTAATTTGTAAAGAAATTGTCTTCTGTTATTTAAGAATGACTAAAAGAAAATGGTGAGTTTGGGGAAGAGGCAAGAATTGCAGGGCCCTTTATGAAATCCCTGCCTAGGATGCAAAATTTGAATTATTCAGGGTTATTTCATAAGTGTTGACTTAAATTGCAATATACTTTAACTGTTTAATATGAAGGTCTGCATTGTTAAAAATTTCAGAATAAAGTTTTCCACCAAATGGGATTTCTTGTCTGATTGTACTACAAACAGAAATGTGTATGGAGATTTGCATTCTTGACTCTAAATCTCAAAATGTGTCTTTGGCCATAAGTGCATACCAGATTTTGAGTGAACTGCATACAAAATGAAGCAGTGTACTACTTCTTTATGGCATGCTGCCCTATTTTTCAGTAAGGCAGGGTAAACAACTTACATATTTTCTTTGGAAAACCTAAATTGAAAAAAGGATTGAGGAATCTCCAACAAGGCTGCACGGCAATTGTTTGCCTGCTTCCTATGGCATTTTGTATGTCCTCAACCTTTAAGGAATAGGTTAAGTAGGAGGAAAAATTACATACAGAATGATATAAATGTTTGAAGAATTCTAAATGTAAGCATCCTTTTGCTTATTGAAATGACATCAGCACCTTGCTGACGTGAGAATAATAAAATTGAAAAACATATTGTCACTTAAACCGAAACAGTTAGCTTTCCTGACTATACCTCTGAATGTAATGAACTAAAGTGCCCCTAGGTAGTGATATGTATTTTACTGAAGAACTACTCATGCTCTATCTCTTCAACTATTTGACATTTAATGTTCCATAAAGGCTATGCTCTCCTAAACATCAAGTTACCTTGAAGCCTCAGTATTTTATCAGTGAATGTAAAAAAACAACAAAATCATGATGGGAAAGGTTTTTAAAAACTCACCTCTTGGCCTGTTGAGTATAGAGTTATCAACAAGCCTTCCAACATGAATTTTAAAAATTACAACAAAAATGTGCGGTTTCTTAAAATTATTTTTATTAGAATAGTGTATGTGAAATTCATTGAAAAATTTGGAAGCTGGAACCTCAGTTGTTTAAGGACTTTAAAGTCTAGCATGTCAGATTGGGGGGCAGTGAGGGAATAAGCCCTATTCGGTTTGGCTCAGTGAGCCCCTTTTTCATTGCCATCTGGTATGCTGCTGGATTGGTGAAACACTTAACAAAGCCACTTGGACGTCATATTTACTCAACAGAATTTTACCAATGTAGGTTTGAATTGATAACGTATTTTGGTACAGAGAAATACAAGAAGGCAAACAATACAAAACTTCCCAGTATAGAATAGAACACATTATACACAATCCTCTTGGCAAGTGGACTAGAAAAGAAGATTAAGGAGAAGAAAGAAGAGCATAAAAATTCTGACCATGTCAAAAGGCTCCTTCTTGTATTTCTTAAACGGATATTGTGGATATCAAACTAAGCTATTTACATACTTTTAAATACATTTATTTTTACTGTTTTCAGAGAGGAAGGAAAGAGAACCGCCAATGGTGAGAGAGAATCATGGATTGGCTGCCTCCTCCAAGACACTTACTGGCTTGGAGCCCATAACCCGGGCATGTCCAGGACTGGGAATTGCACCGTAACCTCCTGGTTCACAGGTCAAAACTCAACCCCTGAGCCAACCAGGCCAGGCTTTGGCTCTTCTCTATTCATAGTATTCCTTTTGACATCTGTTTCCCCCAGTTTTCCTAAATCCAACCTGCCTGACTGCTGTGCAGATGGGTGGACTCTGGATACATTCAATTGTAAGAAATCTACTATGTGTGCCTTACTCTCCCCGCTTGCTTTCTGATGGCCTGGAGACCCCCATCCATAGGGCCTTCATGTACAGGATCCCTGTGCACCACCAGTCACCAACTACCCAGGGCCCTTGTATACCCATCTTCACAGATGATGTCTCAATCTAAACATGCACTTTCTAAGCCTCATTGCCTTGGTACTGTGCATTTTGAATATTTTGATGGAAAAGTCCATATTCCAATAAAGAATTTTGCTGGATTTCTCAGTTGTGGTCTCCAGAACAAATGAAGTGTCTAGTGCAGGACACCTTGTTGAGAGACAACATGCAGCAATGAGTTTTCTTTTGTTTTGTGTTGTTTTAATGAGGTAGGCTTTAAAATTTATTCTTTAGAGAGAGATGAATGGAGAGATACAGACAGACAGAGAAGCATTCATGTGAGCCAGAAATATTAATGGTTGTCTGGGGACCAGACCTGCCACCTGGACATGTTCCCTGACCATGAATCAAACAGGTGACCTTTGTGATGCACAGGACAATGCCTAGCCACACAGGCCAGGGTGCAGTGATTTTCACTTTTCTTCCTTAACTTGCATCTGGTAGCTAATAATTACAATTAATGCTAATAACAGTAGGCAATTCCATAGCAGGACAAGCGGACAAGGGCTTTACATAAGTTAGACACCCAGATGAATCTCACAACAACGTAATGGGACACAGTCTCTATGTGTGGTGAGGAACCAACACCCAGATCGTGCGATATTTAGCCCATGCACTTCCTCCCCCATAACCTGCCCATTTTTATACTTTCCCTCAAATTTCAGAGGTTCTGATTCCCATTATGGACACTATTCCCTGTCAAGTGGGAATGGGATGACAAGATGCAATTCAGAGAGAGAAAGAGAGTGTCTGATATAAGAGAGAAGCATTTTCTGATCCTTGATCTCTGATCCTCTTTCTTGGGGTTTGGGGGGCTCACTGTCTGTTATAGATATTACAGCATTTTCTCTCTCCACAAGAAGTAGCAGAGTGTGCGTGGCTGGTGCAGGTCAGTAGACCTATGATCCAAGAGGACGTAGTTCAATTCCAAGTTGGGGCAGGCTCCTGAGTTTAGGCCTGGATCCCAGGGGCGTGGGGGCATACAGGAGACTGCCAACCAATGATTTTGTCTCATTATTGAGGCTTCTATCCATCTCTCCTTCTCCCTTTCTCTGAAATTAATAATAAATGTACTTAAGAAATGGTAATATATGCTCCCAAGCTGATGGTCCCAAACTAGAAAGGGGGAAGGAAGAGAAAATAAAGTAACGGCAATAAAAAGAAAGAAGGGCCAGGTGCTGTGTGTGGCAAGCTAGGAAGCTGCTTACACCCAGCAGAGAGCAGCAAGCACGTGAGGGTCTGGCACTGAATGAGAGGCAGTAGAAGGAGAAAAAGCATGACCGAATCTCTCATCTACAGGGAGACTAGAAGCACAAATGGAGCCCTGCCCCTGGGCCTGGGTGTGTAATCTTCTCCCCTGGTGTTCCTCTGGCAGGCCACTCAGTGAGCCAAATGAGACAGCCCTGGGCCAGAATGCAGTGGCATGTGGGCAGGGAGCCTGTTTCTTACTGGGCAGCTGACTGTCCGTTGATTATGGGATCCAAACCACATAGTATGACATCTCCCTTTCACTTGGTTGTATTGCCCCTCAGGGTGGTCCTCCATACCTCCAACTCCCCAGAGTGACCTTCACCTGTGTCCACCTAAGTGCTCTCCCGGAACTGGCTTGGGGTTGGCCACTCTTCAGACCCAAAACCCAGTGACTGTCACTGGCTCAGAGTTGGTTTACCACCTCCTTGATTGATGGGAAGGAGGGTCATGTTGGGAGAATCTTCTCACATTATGATCTAGCCTCCACAAAGGGTTTCATATTCTTAGTACAGGACACGGATACTAAGCAAAGGTTTATGCCAGCTTAATATTGTGCTGAAAGGAATGTAACTGTTTTTACTGGCCACAAGTATTGGACTGCAAGCAGGGACTGGATCCAGGGGGATGACAGGTGTGGATTTGTGAGTTCAGGCCTCTGACTAGCTGGCAGGATGATGCCCCTTTCAGTACTGGGGTCTGACTTGTGCACAGGGAAGTTCTACCATGGAGCGGCCAAAGGCCAGTGATGTAGGCTCCCAGTGGGGAAGAGTGTTTGAGTCCATGGCTGCTAGAAGTTGTAGTTCAGTGGTGATCACGGGAAGACACTTGTTACAGTCCCTGTGGATGCACCTTCTGTGGGCATAACCACTGAAGAGTAACAGAGGTAAGGTAGGAGGTACTGGTGCCCCAGAAAGAACCACCAAACCAGAATAGATAAATGGTGATGTGATCTACTGGAGCCAAACTCACCCAGCCTAGTGTCTGTGTATCACAGATGCTCATGCCCTCTTATTTAACCAGTAACTGCAGATGGGAGAATCAGGTTAACATGTCATAGAGGTCACCAGATTGTTAACATTCAGTTCCCTTTATTACTGACATTTATTCACAACCATTCAAGCAAAGGTAATCCCCGCATCTACCTCCCAAGCCAAAATCCCTCCCCCCAAGAGATTCAGGTGCATATCTCTAACTCCTTAGAACCCATCTCCCCAAAGAATTCATCTGTCCCCCTGTCAGCATTTCCCCACATCACTGAGTAGTTGTCTGAAACTGGCTGCTGGGATCCTTTAAGTGTCCAAGTGCCCAGAGTAAAGCCTATGAGACGTGTACCCAGCTAGACAGAAATGTATCAGGGTCACAGAATGGGGTTTGTGTTATAGAAAGTTCTACAGCCACAGTGAGGACAGGGGTAAGCACAGAACAAGACCATGCTGGGCTGCTAGAGCATATGCTTCAGCTAGGCATGCACCTGAGCAATTCGGCCCAGGTGGACGGTGCTGCTCATTTCCTCGTAACTCTCTTGTGTGGGGGGGGTGGGGCTGGGTACAACACACAATTCAGCTTGCTCAGCACGATGGTGTGGTGAAGCAGGTCCTCCAGGATCGTCATGGAGATGGCATTTTCACAGAAGCTTAGGGACATGAGCTGAGAGCAGTGGCTCAGGGCAGGCAGGAGGTCCATGAACTTGGGGTCCGTGATCGCACACTCATCCATGTCCAGGTCCTGCAGGGTGGGGGAGGCTCTCTAAAACAGAAATAGGAGGAGCCCAGAACTGAGGTTGGTCAGGTTGAGCCTCCTGAAATTCAGGACTTTCAGCTGGCTGACATTCAGGTGCTGGGAGAGATGTCTCAAGTCACATTCTAAAAGCAGACATTTAGTGATGGACAGAGTCTCCAAAAATTTCTTCAGGCAGCTGGGAGACATAGAGCAGTTAGGTGAGGGGGATGGACCTGGGGGGCAGAGCGTGGTGAGACGAGCCAGGCCTTAAGGCAAAGAGGTCCATTTCACCAAAGCCTAAAGTTTTCCAGATAATGATCAAACCCAGGATTTTGCCCAGTGAAAAGTGTCATTCAAGTCAGTGCAAATTTGAGTGGAATCCTTTCTCCATCTCTTATCTGCTCTGAGATGGATTCAACTGGATGAAACCTCACACACTCCATGTTTTCATCTGTCACCAGGAGTACATCATACACCCCATCCTCATACACACAGGTGTTGTGAGCATGAATGATGGGAGGTAAAGGTGGGAGGAGCACAGAAAGGAGCCTGACCCAATGTCTCAAGCAGGGGTCAACCAGTGAATTTTAATATTGGAGACATGACCCGAAATGCCTTCAATTTGGGCTCCCTTCCAGCCACAGCTTGGACTCCTGTCATCCTCATCTCTTAGCCCATGAGGCTACTGGCATATTTGCCAAAAGAGCAAATCTGGACAAGGTCGAGCAACATCCAGCTGTGGCTGCCATCCTGCAGGAACTTAGATTACTGCATAGTCTACAAACTATCTATCCCTTTTCATGATTCCTCCCTCCAGAATCCTGCATTTACCAGGCATTCCCTTAGCAGGAGCCTTTGGCAAGCCTTGGCAGATGGTGATTCGCGGCAGGTTTGGATTGAAAGGCTGCCATCACCAAGTTGCTAAGTGTGGACCTTAACTCCTGAAACCTCACCTCTGATGGGCTTTACTCTCCTCACTGCCATCCTCACTTGGTTCCATTGCATAATCTTCCCTTAGACACCACTTAGAAGCTTCCCAAGCTACCATCACTGCCTGAAGCCCCCATTACTTCCATTCCTAGCAAGGTGTCTTTTTAATAGCATCTTTCTTACTTCATACATCCTACCTTAGTCTGGGGGTGGGTGGGTGTTTCCTGACAACATGCAAGGGGACAGAGCAGTGAACAAGACATTGACTATGTGGACTATATAGTGTCTCAGGCTCTCTAGCACTGCTGCTGGACAGCACATAGGAGGTCCCGTCACTGTGGAATGAAATGAGAAGTGGCTCACACTGGTCTGCAGAGAAACCTCACCAAACTTCTCCTGAGGTTCTGGTCTAGGCGGCCTTTGAGGAAGGAGACAATATCCAAATGGAGCTCCTGGAGGTAGAACTGGCTGAGGAACTGAGAGGTGACCAGGATAACACACTGCTCCTCCTGCTCCAAGGTGGTGTGAGAAGATGTAAAGACGTGGGAGAGGAGGAACCGACGCAGATTGACCTTCAGGCCCAGGTAAGGAGCGAACTTCCTCAGAGTGAACAGCTTCCAGGTACAATTTACCTCCAAATCCTGGACAGAGTCGAGCTGCACCATATCCAGGATGTTAATGTTTTGCTTCGACACTGCATAAATCGTGAGCTTCTTACAGCAAAGGTGCAGCAAACCTCTCCTCTCACTGACTTTCTTAATAAGGTAGCTGAGGGACTCATCAAGGACACCTTTCTTAAGGCAAAAGTCTACTTACACCTCCATGGGGGCCAAGAGTGGATTTGGTCCTGCCCTTAAGCTGTCCACTTTCCCCCTCTTCCTCATTGATGTGGGACCTCAGGCTCCAGCAGTGAGCAAACATCAGCTCTTGTTCCAGCCCACATGATTCAGAACTCCTGATGAGCTCCCTTCTGTAAATTCAGCATCTGCATTTCCCACCTCCTGTGGAGAAAACAGGAAATAGACTGGGGTGCATTAAGATAACAGGGAATGAGACCCTGACCATGAGTCTGGGAATCTGGGCACCTAGGCCAGACACCCAATGTGCCTGTTCCTCCATACCCCAGGAATTAGTTGCTCCTTACACTACTGGGATCCTTCGTTGTCCCCATTTCTGGTACCTTTGGGTGCCACAAGGATGGGTGGGCTCATGTCCCTTCGGTCACCCTCTGCATCTTCATCAGCCCTATATATCTGCAGCCTTTTCCCAGAATGACGCCAGCAGTGGCTCCAAGTCCTCCCTGAGCTCTCCCTTTGGCCCTGTATGCTCCCATATCCCAGCTGTAACTGCTCAGATCCCCAGGGCCCAACCAGGCTACTGAATCCCCCTCACCTGGGTCGAGTCTCCTGGGCAAGCAGGGCATGGAGCCCATCAAGCACAGTCTGAACGATATCATGGTAAGGCTGCCAATGATTCATCAGAGCCCCCAGAGGGAGGCAGGGGAAGGGCCAATCCTGCACCATGGCCTTCAGGACTTCGCTGTGCTTCCCTGCCAAGGCTGCTGTGAACCAAGGTGGGAAGAGTTCCATAGGCAGTCACTCCACAGCATCAATAGCTAAGGCTTCATCCCTCAGCAGGCTCTTGCATGCCAGTTCAGGAAGTCTGCATAGAGCCTGGAAGTTCATCCTGATGAAGTGGCTCTTAAAGAGATCCTGGGAAATGGCTGGGAGCAAGGCATCTTCTCAGGCTGAGCATGAGCAACCTGGTCCTTCTCCCTTCAGAGGAACCAGCTGATGGCAAAAGGCACTGCTCTGACAACAATTGGAGCATCCCAATGAACCCCAATCCCGTTTTCTGCTTAGGGGCTACAAAGGCACTCAGCCCTGCCTCTCCTTGACTGGTGGCAAGACAAGCACCTTGCCAGACACCAAGGAATGGTGAGATGACCACTGGACCCCTCCCACATCTACCCACTGCCTACCTGTAATTCTGCTGTGCAATGAGAACTGGAAACCAGAGAAATGGTCCCCCCCCTTTTAAGAAAACCTTTCTGATTATCACTGAAGGACTGAGAGCACCTGGAGTAGGCAGCAGTGCCTGGCCAAGCACCACCTCTTGCTAAGCTCCAACCAATAAAATAGATGGGGAAGATTAAGGAACACCCACACAATGCTTACCTTCTGGAATTGGAGACATTGTAAATTAGAAAGAGTAAAAGCAGCACAAAAGATTTCTAAAGCATGCGGTAGATAGAGATGAGAAAAATAACCATCAATTTTGAGATATTCAGTTTATTCAGTGTCCCTTCTATAAATATTAGAATGACCACTTAATCCATAACAACAGAGGGCTCACATGTCACAACTAAGCCTCATTTCAAAAGGGAATGCAAGCCCTGGTCAATGTTGCTCAGTTGGTTGAGCATCCCCCCTTGCACACAAAGTCGCTTTCAGGCTCCATTCCCAACACCCAGTAGGGGATTGGAGGAGCCCGCTGATGGATGTTTCTCACATTAATGTTTCTCTCTCTCTCTTTCTCCCTTCCTTTCTTTCTAAACATCACTTGGCTTTTATTAAAGAACTCCCTTAAGACCTGCTGTCAGAAACACAGCCTGGCCGATAAAATTACAAATAGAATTTTGCCAATTTGGCTTACAATAGATTCCTTAGGAATATTCAACTTTCAGATAGGAGGGAAACTTGCTCTGTAAACCTCTATGAATGGCACACATCAAAACAGAAATCAAAACGTTTTGGATCACGGCTAATCTGCATCTAGATGCAAAGGCAAAATCTGCTCATTTGTAAGGAAAGAAATGCCAATTCTCTGTGGGACCTTGGCCTGCACGTCCTTGAGGACCACCTTACGCTCCTGACTCACCAGAGTGGACATGGTGCAGGGAGCCCTCTGCTCAGACCTGGGCAGTGACTCTCAAGCTCTAGCTTCTGATCCCTTCTCAGCCTCCTCAGAAACCATTATACCCCATTTGGCCACACCTTCTTTTGAGGTCCTAGCTGAAATGGCAACTTCCAACTGAAAGCTGAAACTTAGTACTTGATCTCAAGGCAGTTAACCTGATTGGGTTTTGCACTCTTCATACCTCCAACTGAATCCTAGGTCCATTCATGAAAGGAAAAGAAAATGAAACCAACATGGAAGTAGACTTGATGGGTTGTTGGTACCACATCTAAATTCCCTAATGTTTATGTTAACACACCATTAGGCAGACAAGGTATCCTCTCAAGAGAAAAAGGAATACAATGCTACAGTATTGAGTACCAAATAGTCCTTGACACTTGATGTTACCTCAATTGCAAATCAGTGCCTATTCAAAGAGAAACAGAGGGACAGTTGGTCTTCCAGATTTTAAGGATCAAGTCTTTCCCAAAGGAGGTAGGGCCAAAATCACATCTAGGGATTGATTAGTAGAAGGGAGGGGCTGCAACTTTGTAATGGGACCAAGGGAATCACCCAAGACAAGGTGCACACTTGGGAAACTCAAAGACTCTGACTAGGTAAACTTGAGAACTTAAAAGGCTGGTGGTTAAGAAGAAAATATGGTACAACCCTTAAACCCAAGCTGGTGGGGAGTACAGGCAGGAGGTTTGATCACCCTCCCTCTGTGGAGGTAAAGGGCATTTCCTCCAGAAGAGCCAGATGAGCTCAGCAAACTGGCTTGAGAAAATTAAATGTAAAAATATGGGCTGTGAAGAGGCCAGAGGAGAGGTGTGGCAGCGGAACCTAGGAAGTGACATATCCAATTCTGAAAGCCACTGAGGGAGATAGTTGTGGGTTCTTTGGAATCTTGGAGGCACAGAGAAAAATAAACGTGGGCCAAAACACCTATGTATCCTTATCAAGGAGCTGCTCCCAGAGGGCATTTTCTTTGGCTCAGGCCTCCTTTTTCACATCCGGAACTTCCACAGGAAACATATTAGGCCCAGGCAAGTTCCAGGGGCCTGGCCCTAAACATGACTGCCAAAGTCTGTATGGATAACTAATGTTTGCTAAACCCTATAAAACAACCCATGCAAATTGGCTTCAAAAAGCTCCTTCTGGGCCTAAAACTCTCAGTCAGATTGTGAGGGAAGTGAGTTCTCTCTCAGGATTAAGCACAGTGCACAGATACACCTTCTCATTCAAATGTTTTTAAGCTGTACTTGTATTGGACATGTAAGGATCTGCCAAATTTTTGGGATATCCCATGCTGCACTGAGTCACACATTGGATCGTTGGAAATTGAGAGAGGCAGACAAACACACACAGAAAGAGAGAGAGAGAGAGAGAGAGAGAGAGAGAGAGAGAGAGAGAGAGAGAGAGAGAGAGAGAGAGAGCTTTTCTGCAGGCTTTCTTCTACCCCCTGCAATGTGATGCCCAAACAACTCTCATATTCCACGGAGAGGAACCATGTGGACAATTCCCACAGCGGTTTAACCAGAAAATTTTAGACTGGTTGATTAGATTTCTGGAAGAGGTTCAAACTGTAATGAGTTTAGGAAGTTCATCTGGAATTGTATCCTGGGCTTTCAGAACGAGTGGTGCCACCTCGGGGCTGTATT
Organism: Cnephaeus nilssonii; assembly: GCF_951640355.1. Classification (NCBI taxonomy): domain Eukaryota; kingdom Metazoa; phylum Chordata; class Mammalia; order Chiroptera; family Vespertilionidae; genus Cnephaeus; species Cnephaeus nilssonii. The sequence goes on along the minus strand of NC_137096.1, from coordinate 10,256,068 downwards.
TCATTTTAACTCTGACATTGCATGCACCAGGCAGAATCTGAAAAAGTGTAGGGGTTCAAGTTCAGGCAGCTTCTATGAGATCCCAGTGCCCAGGAGATACAAGGAGGTAGGAGGGACCTCTTAGAATGTCCTAGAAACAAAGTCTCAGCAGAACATGCCTTCTTCCTGAGCAAGAACCACTCCTCTTCCCACCCCGAAGCAGAGCATGCTTTCCCAGGGCATGAGCTGTGGCACTGGAGGCAGGAGCACATCTGCATCAAGGGCTGTCCTTTCTGTTCTGTATTGGACAGGCCCCGCTGACTCCCAGCACCCATACATGAATCTGGGGGATGTTTTTACCACATCCTGGTCACCTGCCACCTGCCCTCATCATGGCCCTCACTTATGTCCAACCCACAGCAGCCTTTTAGCACATGATTCCTACTGGGATCCTAAGATATATGCCCTTCTGACCTTTATTTTTTATTTTTTTATTTTTTTTTTTGTGGGAGGGTGGTCCTTAGAATGTGCTCCCAAGGCTGGGAACCCTCTTTATGCATTCCTGGAATGTCAGTCAACGTCTCATGATCCTGATGCTGGGGACACCCACTGTTGACAGAAATCAGGAATTCTCTCCAATTCATCTGAGCTGTTTTGGAGAACATGGCATGCTACAATGTGCAGAAGGAAAAACAACATCCCAGCTGCTTTTCTGGATCCAGAGAGGCACCGAGGAGGCTGGAGGATACCCTTCCTGGGTTCCAGAGCAAGCCCTACCTCTGTGAACCTTCACAGGCCCTGGATATCCGTCCCCATGCATTGGCTTTTTCACATTCAGCGCTCTTAAGCCAGCCTTTGAGCAGACATGCATCCACCAAAGTGGACATCCTTGACAGAATGGACACATTCCTAGAAAAATACAAGCTTCCAAAACTCAATCAGGAAGAATAAAAAAAAAATTCATAAATAGGCCAATAACTACTGATGAAATTGAAACAGTAATCAAAAAGCTTCCAGCAAACAAAAGCCCAGGACCAGATGGCTTCACAGTGGAGTTTTACCAAACATACAAGAAGAACTAAAATCAATGCTAATCAGACTATTCCAAAAAATTCAAGAGAGAGGCATACTTCTAAGGTCTTTCTATAAAGCCAGCATTACCATAATACCAAAACTACCTAAAGACACCACAAAGAAAAAGAATTACAGGCCTATATCCCGGATGAATATAGATGCTAAAATCCACAACACAATTCCAGCAAACCGGATCCATCATTACATCAGAAAGATCATACACCATGAACAAGTGGGATTTATTCCAGGGATGCAGAAAATGCATTTGACAAAGGCCAACACCCTTTCCTGATTAACACGCTCAGCAAAGTGGGAATAGAAGGATCATAATAACAGCCTTATATGACAAATCTATGGCCAACATCTTACTCAATTCTAATAACTAAAAACATTTCCCTTAAGAATAGGAACAAAACAGGGATGCTGCTTTCATCACTCCTGTTCCACACAGAACTAGAAGTGCTAGCCACAGTGATCAGACAAGAAGAAGAAATAAATGGCACCCAAATTGGAAAGAAAGTAAGTAAAATTGTCGTTATTTGCAGATGACATGATACTGTACATAGAAAACCCTGAAGAATCCATCAATAACTATTAGACTTAATAAATGAATTTGGCAAAGTAGCAGGATACAAAATTAATGGCAAAATTATACACCAATAGTAAACTTACAGAAGAGAGAATTTAAAAAAAAAATCCCATTTACCATTCCATCAAATAATTAAGACACCTAGAAATAAACTTAACTAGGGAGGTAAAAGACCACTACTCAGAAAACTACAAGATGCTGAAGGAGAGACAGAAGATGGCTGCTGACAGGAAGGTAGACTGCAAGATAGTATGTGAGTGAGAAAACAAAGGGAGAGTGTGTGGTCCCACGGGGAGTGTTTGTTGGTGAGTTGAGGGACAGCTATACTTCAGGAGTCTGTGGGGCACTGATGGACAGGGCTTCCCTGAATGGGCAGTCCCCTCTGCTGCTGGGTTCCCTCCCAGAGTGACCAGCTCAGATGTGGAGACCATGCCAACTTGAAGGGGAAAGTGGATGTTAACAGAAGCATGAAAAGCCCGGGGAATCTACAACTATGGCACCCACCTTACAGCTGTGAACCTGAGAATACAGGTCCCCAATTGGCGCAAGCAAATGGATTCAGAGGAGCTCTACACTCCCTCACACAAAGGTCAGATTTTGCCTGGGATAAGGTGAGGTTCATTGTCCCAGCAGGAGAGAGAACCTCATGAACAGTGGGAGCTGGAGAACCTGGGGAAATCTGTGCCTAGAAAAATTCGTGGCCCTTGGGGCTGGCATGATCCCTGAATGTGGAACGGGGTCCTCAGAGCTGCTAACAGAAGGGAACTCTAAAAAGCAACCCATTTTAATCTGGACACAAAAGAACAGCCTAAAATTTTCAAAAGTGTGCCAGCTGCTTAGACCCAAGAGGAAAAAAGGCTGCACAGACTTGCGTGCAGCCCTGGAGTTCGCACACTTACTCTGGCTCTGTTTTGTGGGTTTTTTTTTGTTGTTGTTGTTGTTTTTTGTGTATGTGTGTGTTTTTTTTTGTGTTTTTTTTTTATCTTTAAGTCCTTGCTTCTGATTACTAAGCCCAATACATAGGATCAGCCAACTGGGAATACCTAAAGAGACTGTAGGGGAAAGTTGTTTTTATGGAACCTGGGGATCAGAGCCAGGAATAACCATCAGAGAAACAACTCTGGGGCAACCCACTCCCACAAACAAGTATTAAGTGCCAAAGGAAAACAAAATCTAAACACCAGCTAGAGAGAACCTATAGTCCTGGAGGTCAATCTAGAAACACTGACACCCAGGGGTTGAATCACAAATAAACTCTTGTGTAAACACAAATAAAGGAATACAAGAAATAGAGATGTACTGCCTGCTTAAAACTCAGGACTGGCTTACAACACGGAGGAGCAGTAAAAATAAGGGAACTTCAACACTGTCCTGAGTAGGAAACATGCGTGCCAAACAGAACAGTAGAGGAAGTGAATGACCTTCATTACTTCACATTTTTATTTTTATTTTTTTCATCTTTTACTTAAGAAAGTATTTTTTTCTTTTGTATTCACTTGATTTTACCTTTTTAATTATTACATTTTTTATTTTCCATCAGTATTATAACTACTACTATTTTTCTTTTTTTTTAAGTGTCTTTTTATTTTCTCTTCATTTTACTTTGGGGTTAGTGTTCTACATTCTATTTTCTTCTTTCCTTTAGCATCATTTTACTCTATCTCAACTTTACCTTTATGCCATCACTCTCTTCCTCATTTTCCCCTCTCGCTGTCCTGTTTCTCTTACCCTATTCCTGTTTTATATTTTCCCTATCACTTCATTTTACCCCTGTTAAAATTTCACCCTACTTATATTCCAATCCCCTGCTCCAAGTCCATACACACCTCTCGCTTCTCTTTCTTCACTATCCAATATTTTTTCTCTCTTTGTTGTTGGCTTGATTGTTGATTATATCAATTTTTATGCTTGTTTGTGAGATTGTTTTGATTATTCCTTTTTTTTTTTTTTTGCTTCTGTTTTCCATGCCTACCCTTAATATTAGTTCTTGTTTGTAGTGTGCATTCATCCCCAAGTACTTGTTGCTGGCTTTTTTTGGAATTAGTGGCTGTTCTATTCAAGTTTTCTCCCCATATATATAGTTTGTTCCCCTCTTCTTTCTCATTCTCATTGTTTTCTCTGTTACTTTTTTTATCCTTTTCCCAATTTAATTTTTGCATTCCTTTTCTTTTCTCTCTTCTTCTTTCTCTCCTATCCTGCAATTCACCTTTCCCTGTTTGTCACCTTTATTTGGGGTTATTAATATCATGAATACATTTCTGTTCAGTGCCTTGTGCATTGTACCAGGTTGTGTTGTATTTTGTGGATTAAAATGAATGCAGGAGAGAGAGAACTACATAACCAAACACCTGGAGAAGTGAAATCATAGGGAGCCAAAGAAATAGCCCACATATGAAAAAAAAGCAGGCATCACCAGAAAGGAAATAAATGATATAGAGGAAAGCAACTTGTAGGAGAAAAAAATCAGAGAAATGGTCATAAGGTGGCTGAAAGAATGGAAGACAAATTTGACAATATGTGTAAGAACCAAGAGGAAATGAAGAAGAACCAAGAAGAAATGAAAAATGACATTGCTGCTGTAGAGAACTCAATAGAAAGTATCAAGGGTAGACTATAAGAAGCAGAAAACCACATCAGTGAGCTAGAAGACAAGGTAGGAAAAAATACCCAAGTAGAGAAGCTTCTAGAAAAAAAATATTAAAAGCAGGAGGAAGGCCTAAGGGAAATTTGGGACAGCACAAAACAAATAGGGGTGCCGGTAGAAGAGGAAACTGAGCAAGGAATGGAAAACCTGTTTGAAGAAATAATGATGGAAAACTTCCCTGATATAGGGAAGAAAAAACCCACACAAATCCAAGAAGCTCACAGAGTCCCAAGCAAAATGAACCCCCAAAGAATGACCCCAAGGCTCATTATAATTAAACTGGCTAACACCAACGACAAAGTAAGAATCTTAAAAGCAGCCAGAGAGAGACAGAAAGTTACATACAAAGGATCCCCCATCAGAAAAGCAAGTGATTACTCAACAGAAACACATTAGGACAGAAGGGAATGGAATGAAATATACAAAGTCATGCAAAGGAAGGAACTGAATCCAAGAATACTGTACTCAACAAGGCTATCAATTAAAATTGAAGGTGAAATCTGGAGGTTCACAGACAAAAAACGAATAAGGGAGTTTATTACCACCAAACCAGTAATGGAAGAAATGCTAAAGGGTCTGCTGAAAAACAAAAAAGAAATAGGAACAAAAAAAAAGAAACACAGGGGTAAAGAATAAAAATGGTAACTAACAAGAACCTATCAATAATAACTATAAATGTAAATGGATTAAATGCCACAATAAAAAGACATAGAGTAACAGATTGGATATGAAACATGACTCATATATCTGCTGTCTACAAGAAACCCACCTCAGAAAAAAAGATGCACAGACTGAGGGTAAATGGATAGAAAAAGGTTTTTCATGTAAATGGAAATTAAAAAAAAAAAGCTGGGGTAGCAATACTTATATCTAACAAATTAGATTTCAAAGTGAAGGACATAAAAAGAGATAAGGAAGGCCACTTCATAATACTAAACGGAGCAATCAGACAAGAAGAAATAACTCTGGTAACCATATACGCACCCAATACATAAGCATGCAAATACATAAAAAGACTCCTGGAGGATATCAATGGGAGATTGACAGCTATACAATCATACTAGGAGACTTTAATACTCCACTATCACCATTGGGCAAATCCTCTAAACAAAAAATCAGCAAAGAACCATTAATCCTAAATGACTCATTAGACCAGATGAAATTGACATCTTCAGAACATTTCACCCCAAAGCCACAGAATATACATTCTTCTCAAGTGCACATGAGTCATTTTCAAAGATAGACCAACTATTGGGTCACAGGCAAAGTGTCTTCAAATTCAAGAAGATATAAATCATATCAAGCATCTTCTCAGATCACATTAGCATAAAACTGGAAATCAACTACAATAAAAACAATCCAAAAAAATCAAACACATGGAGAGTAAACAGCATGCAATTAAACAATGACTGGGTTATCAGAGAGATCAAAGAAGAAATAAAAACCATCATGACAACAAACTACCATGATAACACAACAGTCTCAAATCTATGGGACACAGCTAAAGCAGGCTTGAAGGGTAGTTCATAGCTCTACAAGCCTACTGCAAAACACAAGAAATAATGTTAATAAATCACCTAACCTTATATCTCAAAGAGTTAGAAAGAGAGCAACAGGAAAAGCCCAGTGTAAGCAGAAGGAAGGAAATAAAGATCAGAGCGAAGATAAAAGACATAAAGACAAAAAAAAATGCAAAAGATCAACTAACAAGAGCTGGTTCTTGAAAGGATAAACAAGATTGATGCACCTCTAGCCAGGCTCATCAAGAAGCAAAGAGAGAGGACCCAAATAAAGAACATCAGAAATGAAAGAGGAGAAATAACAACAGACACCACCGAAATAGAAAGGATTGTTAAAAAATACTACGAAAAACTCTATTTCAAAAAACTGGAAAAGCTGGCGGAAATGGACATATTCCTAGAAAAATATAACCTTCCAAAACTCAATCAAAAAGAATCTAAACAGCTCAATAGGCCAATAACTATGGAAGAATTTGAAGCAGTCATAAAAAAGCTTCTGGCAAACCATAGCCCCGGGCCAGACGGCTTCACAGGGGAGTTTTGCCACACATTCAAGGAAGAATTAAAACCTATCCTCCTCAGACTATTCCAAAAAATTCAAGGGGAGGGAACACTTCCAATCTTTTTCTATGAAGCCAGCATCACCCTAATACCAAAACCAGATAAAGACAACACAATGAAAGAGAATTACAGGCCAACATTCCTCATGAACATAGATGCCAAAATTTTCAACAAAATTCTAGCATACTGGATCCAGTATAACATCGTAAAGATCATACACCATGACCAAGTAGGATTTATCCCGGGAATGCAAGGATGGTAAAATATCCTCAAATCAATAAACATGAGATATCACATAAACAAATTGAGAGATAAAAATCACATAGTTTTATCTATTGATGCAGAAAATGCATTTGACAAAAGTCAACACCCTTTCTTGATAAAAATCTCTCAACAAGTTGGGAATAGAAGGATAACACCTCAACATAATAAAAACTATATATGATAAACCCACAGCTAACATCATACTCAATGGGCAAACACTAAAACCATTTCCCCTATGAACAGGAACAAGACAGGGATGCCCACTCTCAACACTCCTGTGTGACAAAGTACTGGAAGTATTAGCCACTGCAATTAGACAAGAATATGAAATAAAAGGAATCCAAATTGGACAAAAAGAAGTAAAGGTGTCCTTATTTGCAGATGACATGATATTGTACATAAAAAACCCCAAAAGACTCCAACAAAAAACTAATAGACCTAATAAATGCATTGAGCAATGTTGCAGGATACAAAATTAATGCCAAGAAACCTATGGCATTTCTATACACCAATAGTTAACTTACAGAAAGAGAGACTAAAAAAGCAATCCCATTTACCATTGTACCAAAAAATTAAGATACCTAGGAATAAACTTAACTAAGGAGGTAAAAGAACTATACGTGGAAAACTACAGGACACTGAAAAAAGAGATAGAGGAAGACATAGACAAATGGAAGAACATATCATGTTCATGGATTGGTAGAATCAACATCAATAAAATGCCCATACTACCCAAAGCTATCTATAGATTCAATGCACACCCCATTAAAATACCAATGGCATATTTCACAGACCTAGAAAGAACTCTGGAAAAATTCATCTGGAATAAAAAAAAGACTCCGAATAGCCACAGCAATCCTGAGAAAGAAGAATAAAGTAGGAGGTATCTCAATACCAGATTTCAATCTGTATTACAAAGCCATTGTTCTCAAAACAGCGTGGTACTGGCACAAGAACAGACATATAGACCAATGGAATAGAATATAGAATCCATATATTGACCCAAACCACTATTAATATTTATATTAATTAATATTTGACAAAGGAGGCATGAACATACAATGGAGTCAAGACAGTCTGTTCAATAAATGGTGTTGGGAAAATTGGACAGATACATGCAAAAAAATGAAACTAGATCGCCAACTTACACCATACACACACACAAAAAAAAACTGAAAATGGAAAAGGACCTGAACATAAGAAGGGAAACCATAAAAATACTAGAGGAATCCACAGGCAGCAAAATCTCAGACATAAGCTGAAAGAACATCTTCACTGATACTGCTCCTAGGGTCAAGGAAGCTAAAGAGAAAATAAACAAATGGGACTACATCAAAATAAAAGCTTTTGCACAGCAAAAGGAACAATCAACAAAACAACAAGAAAGCCCACTCTTTGGGAGAACATATTTGCAAATGTTATCACTGATAAAGTTATAATCTCCAACATCTATAGGCAACTTATACAACTTAGTAAAAGGAAGATAAATGATCCAATAAAAAATGGGCAATGGACGTAAGTAGAATCTTTTCAAAAGAAGACAGAAGGAAGGCCAAGAGACACATGAAAATATGCTTAAGGTCACTAATTATCCGAGAGATGCAAATCAAAACGACAATAAAGTATCATCTCACACCTATAAGAATGGCTATCATCAACAAATCAAGAAAGGACAAGTTTTGGCAAGGATGCAGAGAAAAAGGAACCCTCGGGCACTGCTGGTGGGAATGCAGACTGGTGCAGCCACTGTGGAGAATAGTATGGAGTTTCCTCAAACAACTAAAAATGGAACTGCCATTTGAACCAGGAATCCCACTTCAAGGAATATATCCTAAGAAAATAGAAACACCAATCAGAAAGGATATATGCACCCCTATGTTCATAGCAGCATAATTTACAATAGCTAAGATTTGGAAACAGCCTAGGTGCCCGTCAACAGATGACTGGATGAGAAAACTATGGTACATCAATACAATGGAATACTATGCAGACACAAAATAGAAGGAATTCTTACCATTTGCAGCAACCTAGATGAAACTGGAGAACGTTATGCTAAGTGAAATACGCTGGTCAATGAAAGAAAAATACCACATGATCTCACTCATTTGTGGATAATAAAGAACATTATAAACTGATGAACAAAAAGATAGATACAGAGGCAGAAAAGTATCAAATAGACTGTCAAATTACAGTGGGAACGTTAGGGACAGGTGGGGAGATAAGAGATCAACCTAAGGATTTGTATGCATGAATATAAGCACTAGCAATGGGCACAAAACCTGGGGGAGGGGGGGGAGGGCATGCATGGGAGTGGGGTGTGGGGGGCAAAATCAAAATATGTACACATATAATACCTTAATAAAAAAAATGGAAAAAAAAAGAGTAAATCATTTCTCAATGTGAGCACAGAGGGAAGAAAGAAGTTGGTACAATGTGAGAAAATACCATGTAAAGAGCAGAAAGAACACTCTACTTCAATCTAAGAAATCACTAAGAAATTACAAAATGCTGCAGTAAACTGTAGGAAATTCATTAAAAAAAAAGTGTAAAGCATTTCTCAATGTGAGGCAATGTTGAAGAAAGGTGTTTATACAATGCATGAAAATCCCTTCAAATAGAGCAGGAAGCACATTACAGCACAGTGTTAAAAACCACCAGTAATTAATTGGAAAGCAGCAATAACTGATCGCAACTGCTTAGAAAACAGGTAAAAGTCACCCTTATGTGAGAAAAGAATGTAGAAAGAAGTTTGAAAAATGTGGGGATATGCATGAAATAGAGCAGTTAGCATACTATAACTGTGTTAGATACCACTCTGTATTCACTGAAACGCAGCAGTAAAGGATACAATATCAGTGGAAAATAAGTCTACAGCATTTCTCACTGTGAGGAAAGAGGGAAGCTAAATTTCTGTACAATGTGGGAAAAATCACATAAAGACAGCTGTAACCACAATAGAGCCCATTCTTAGAAGCCCTAGGAATTCACTGAAAATCAGCAGTGACATACACCGAATAGAGAGAAGACAAGTGAAAATCACTTTGGAACATGAGGAAATTGTCTAAAAAGGTGTTTGTACAATGTGGTGATATCCATGAAAGAGAGCAGGAGGCAGAGTATAGCAGTGTTAGAAAACTCTGGGTACTCACAGAAAAGCAACAGTAAACTATAGAAAAGAGCTGGAAAACAAGAGTAAATGATTTCTCAATGTGAGCACACAGGGAAGAAAGAAGTTGATACAGTGTGGTAAAATCTCGTGTAAAGAGCAGAAAACACACTATATCCAATATAAGAAATCACTGAGAATTTAAGAAACGCTGCAGTAAACTGCAGGAAATATTTGGAAAAGAATTGTAAAGCATTTCTCAATGTGAGGAGTGTTGAAGAAAGGTGTTCGTACAATGTGGGAAAATCACATAAAGAAAGCTGTAACCGCACTAGAGCACAGTCTTAGAAGCCCTAGGACTTCACTGAAAATCATCAGTGAGGAACACCAAATAAAGAGAAGACAAGTGAAAGTCACTTAGGAATGTGAGGAAAGAGTCTAGAAAGGTGTTTGTACAATGCTCTCTTTTATTGATTCATTTTAATGAATCAATAAAAGAGAGCATTATGCACAACATAGTACAATATTAGAAACCAATGAGAATTCACTAAAAAGCAGCAGTAATCGACAAAATAGCTAGAAAACAAGTGAAAAATCACTTCGGAATTTGAGGAGAGTGTAGAACGTTGTTTGAGCACTAGAAGATATGTGCTGAAGAGCAATACATAAGTTAGAGCACACTTTTGAAAGCACTTTGAAATCAGTGAACAGCAGCTGTAATCTCTACAATACAGACAGAAAACAGGTGGAAATCACTTATGAACTTGAGGAAAGACTATACAAAAGTGTTTGACAATGTGGGTATTTCAGTGCTAAAGAGCAGAAATGCACCATAGCACAGTGTTACAAACCACTAGTAACTGAATGAAAAACACCAGTAACTTATACAAAATGCTTAAGAAAAGTGAAAATCACATCGTTCTGTGAGGATAGAAATAAGAAAGGTGTTTGTAAGATGAGGTGATATCCATGAAAAAGAGCAGGATGCAACGTATAGCAGTGTTGGAAACCTCTGGGTACCCACTGAAAAGCAACAATAGACTATATAAAAGGGTTGGAAAACAAGAGTAAATCATTTCCCATTGAGAGCACAGAGGGAAGAAAGAAGATGGTACAATTTGGGAAAATCCCAGGTAAAGAGCAGAAAGCACAATATACCCCAAACAAAGAAATCACTGGAAAATTATAGAAAAGCAGCAGTAAACTATAGGAAATACTTCGAAGAGAAGAGTAAATCATTTCTCAATGTGTGGAAATGGTGTAGAAAAAAACATTCTATGTCCCATGGGGATAGAATGTTTTTACAATGTGTGGCAATCCCTTAAGTAGAGCAGTAAGCACACTATATGAAGCACAGTGTTAAAAACCCGATGTAATTCACTGAAAAGGAGCAGTAACTGATGCAAATGGTTTCAAAACAAGTAAAACTCACTTCTCTATGTGAGGAAAAAATATTAAAAGGAGTCTGTGAAATGCGGTGATGTACATGAAATAGAGCAGTAAGGATTGTCAAACTAATCGAGAAAACCACTGTGAATTCACTTAAACTCATCAGTAAGTGATACAAAATTGTTGGAAATACATGTACCTCATTTCACACTGTGAGGAAAGAGTGAAAAAGAGTTTTTGTACAATACGAGAAAATCGCTTAAAGACAGCTGTAACCACACTGGAGCACAATGTTTGAAGCACTAGGAATTCAATGAAAATCAGCACTGATGTACACCAAATAGAGAGAAGACAAGTGAAAGTCACTTTGAATGAGAGGAAAGAGTCCAGAAAGTTGAATATAAAAGTCCGTGAAATAATGAAAAAGAGGAATATGCACAATATAGCACAGTGCTACAAACCAATGAGAATTCACTGAAAAGCAGCAGTAAACGACAAAATAATTATAAACAAGTGAGAATCTCTTTTGAAAATGAGAAAAAACTCCAGAACGGTTTTTGAGCATGAGGAGAAATCAGTGCTGAAGAGCAATACACACATTAGAGAACACTTTTGAAAGTATTTTGAAATCAGTGAACAGCACCTGCAATCTCTACAAGAAATCACCGAGAATCATGAAAAGCTGCAGTAAACTGTAGGAAATACTTAGAAAACAAGTGAATATCATTGATAGCAATGGTTAGAAAACAAAACTAAATTCTCTATATGAGGAAAAAATATAGAAAGGAGTTTGTAAAATGGGGGATGTCCAAGAGATAGAACATAGCATACCATAACTGTGATAGAAACCACTCTGTATTGACAAACATAGAAGTAAATGATACTAAATGTTTGGAAGACAAACGTACACTTTCCTCACCTTTAGGAAAGTGTGAATAAAGTTATTTGTACAATGTGGGAGAATCAAGTGAATCTGTAAACACACTAGAGCAGAGTGTTAGAAGCCCTAGGAATTCTCTAAAAATCAGCAGTGACATATACCTAATAGAGAGAAGACAAGTGAAAGTCACTTAAGAATGTGAGGAAAGAGTCTAGAAAGGTGTTTGTACAAGGTGATTGAATCAAAGAAAAAGAGCAATACGTACACCATGGCACAGAGAAACCAATGAGAATTCACTGAAAAGCAGCAGTAAATGACAAAACGGTTTGAACACAATTGAAAAGCATTTGGAATGTGAGGAAAGAGTGTAGAACTGTGAGCACAAGGAGAAATCAGTGATGAAGAGCAATACACACATTAGAGAACACTTTTGAAAGCACTGTGAAATCAGTGAACAACAGCTGTAATCTCTACAATTCAGATGGAAACAGGTGTAATTCACTTATGAACATGAGGAAAAACTGCACAAAACTTTTAAAAATGTAGGCATCTGAGCGCTAAGGAATAGAAGAACAACATAGCACAGTATTACAAACCACTAGTAACTGAATGAAAAACACCAGTAACTTATACAAAATGCTTCAGAAAACAAATAAAAATCACATGGTCCTGTGGGGATAGAATGTAGAAAGGTGTTTGTAAAATGTGGTGATATCCATGGAAGAGAGCAGGAAGCAGGGTATAGAAGTGTTAGAAAGCCCTGAGTACTCCCTAAAAAGCAACAGTAAACAATACAAAAGCATTGGAAAACAAGTGTAATCATTTCTCAGTGTGAGCACAGAGGGAAGATAGAATTTAGTCCAATGCGGGAAAATCCCGTGTAAAGAGCGGAAAGCACACTGTTGGACAGTGATAAAAAATACCAGTAATAAATAGGAAATCAGCAGTAACTGATACCAAAGGAGAAAAAGCAAATCTCACTTCTCTTTGTGAGGAAAGAATGTAGAAAGGAGTTTGTAAAAGGAGATGATATTTATGAAATCAACCAGTAAGCATAAGATAACTGTGTTGGATATCATTGTGAATTCTCTAAAACACAGCAGTAAACCATCCTATCTATAAAACAGTAATATGCAAATCATCACTCCGCTACACTCACAAGCCATGCCCACCAGCAACGCCCACTGGCCAATCAGAAAGGGAATATGCAAATACACCTAACCAAGATGGCTGCAGCCTCGGAGAGCAGTTGTTGGAACTGGGATATTGGAGCCGCAGATCAGAGGGGAATATCAGAGCCAGCAGGGGTCCCCCACAGGTGATCAGAGCCAGCTGGGGTCCCTGTCCAGGGCCCGAGCCTCAGCCAGAGGCTTGTGGCATTGGCTGGGGGTGGAGCTGGGCCACTGGAACCAGCTGGGGTCCCCTGCGGTGATTGTAGCCAGCTGGGGGTCCCTGACCAGGGCCCAAGCCTCAAACAGAAGCTTGAGGCCTTGGCCTTGGATGGAGCGGGGGATAGAGCCATCTGGGGGTCCCTGCCCAGGGGCCGAGCCTCAAACAGAGGCTTGCGGCATTGGATGGGGGCGGAGCGGGGAGATCAGAGCCAGCTGGGGTCCCTTGCAGGTGATCCGAGCCAGCTGGGGGTCCCTGCCCAGAGCCCAAGCCTCTGTCAGAGGCTTGCGGCCTGGCCGCTGGGGCGGAGCCTGGCAATCAGAGCAAGCTGGGGTCCCCTGTGGGCGATCGGAGCCAGCTGGGGGTCCCTGCCCAGAGCCCAAGCCTAGAGGCTTGCAGCCTTGGCCGTGGGTGGAGCCGGGCGATAGAGCCAGCTGTGGGTGTCTGTGGGCAATTGGAACCAGCTGGGGGTCCCTGCCCAGGGCCTGAGCCTCAAACAGAGGCTTGCGGCCTTGGCTGGGGGTAGAGCAGGGCGATCAGAGCCAGCTGGGGGTCCCTGCCCAGGGCTGGAGGCTTTAGGCTTTGGCAGGGGTGGAATCGGAGATCACAGGAGATAGGTGTGAACTACAGAGGAAATACCTTTTCTGACCACTCATTGGCTAAGCTCCCTGTATGCCACTGGTAATATTCTTAGTAACTTGGTTATAAGAATCCAAAAAAGTGATCTAGGGCTTTTCCACCACACTCCTGGAGAAAAAAATGAAGGTCCACTGCTGGAGGGCTAAGAAATGTCATAACCAGCCCTACATGGTTTGGCTCAGTGGATAATGTCTAGGTTTGCCAACCGCAGAGTCCAGGTGAGATTCTGATCAAGGGCATGTACCTAAGTTGCAGGCTCCTCCCTGGCTGGGGCCCAGGTCAGGGCTCAGGAAGGAGGCAAGCAATCTAAGTATTCCTCTCACTTTGATGTTTCTCTCTGTCTTTCCCTTTCTCTTTCACATTCTCTAAAAGTCAATGGAAACATATACTCAGGTGAGGATAAAAAAAAAAAAAAAAAAAGAAAGAAATGTCATCCTATCTAATAAAAGAATACTATGCAGATTGATCATCACTGCAACACACAATATAGCTGCCCCCATGTGGTCAAAGATCCTGCCCCCATGTGGACACAAGATGGCCACCACAAGATGGCCAGCAGGAGAGGGCAGTTGGGAGGCACCTGGCCTGCAAGGGAGGGCAGTTGCGAAGGACCAGGCCTGCAAGGGAGGGCAGTTGGAGGTGATCAACCCTGTAGGAGAGGGCAGTTAGGGGTGAACAGGCCCGCAGAGGAGGGAAGTTGGGGGCAAACAGGCTGGCAGCGGAGTGGTTAGGGGGTAATCAGGCTGGCAGGCAGAAGCAGTTAGGGGCAATCAGGAAGGCAGGCAGGCAAGCAGTTGGGAGCCAGCAGTCCTGGATTGTGAGAGTGATGTCCCATATTGGAGAGGGTACAGGCTGGGCTGAGGGCCAACCCCCCTCCGTGCATGAATTTCGTTCACTGGGCCTCTAGTTTGATAATAACAACAAAAAGTTGTTAACTTTAAAGGCATACTATATTTATGCAAGGTAATGTCCTATTTTTAGAGACTAGTTTTGAAGTGTATAAGGATGAAGAAATGTGATGTCTGCGGTTTGCTTCAGAAATGTTCCAAGAAAGGGAAATATATGAAAAGAAGGGAAAAAAGGAGAGAGAAAATGAATATGGCAGAATCATGATAATGGCTGAGTCTGGTAATGAAAGGGGGATTCCTTCCACTATTCTGCTTTTGCCAAAAGTGGAAATTTCATGTACAGGTGGAGAGGTGTTAGGGCCATGACAAAGAAAGTCAGGTTTGTTGTTTCTAGTGGGAGTTTGAGAGTGAGCTTTGAGAATCCCAGCAATTCTCATTTTCACACAGTAGGCTTATAACATCGATTATCTATAATAACTAGAGGCCCGGTGCACAAAATTCGTGCACGGGGGTTCCTCAGCCCAACCTGCACCCTCTACAATCCAGGATCTCTCAGGGGATGTCCTACTGATGGCTTAGGCCTACTCCCCATGGTTCTCTGCTCTCTGCAGGCCAGGAGGTGAAGCCATGGAGATGAAGCACCCATGCCCTACTCTCCACTCTCTGCCTGCCTCCGCCATGCACCATGTGAAGGAAGCCCCAATGCCCTGCTGTCTGGGCTCTGTCTGCCATGTCTGGGGACTTCCCCACCACTGCAGCACTAAGGAATCTCCCAAGCCCTGCTGTCTGGGTTGTGTTCTGGGCCTGGGGGTGTTCCCGCTGCCTCTGCTCTAAGTAAGCCCCCAAGCTCTGCTGTCTGGGCTCTGTCTGCCATGTCTGGAAACTTCACCGCCACTGCCACCCTAAGGAAGCCCCCAAGCCTGCTGTCCTGGCTCTGTCTGCTGGACCTGAGGGTGCTCCTTCGCAGCCGCGCTAAGGAAGCCCCCAAGCCCTGCTGTCTGGGCTCTGTTTGCTGGGCCTGGGACTTCCTTAGCACAGAGTCAGTGGGAACACCCCCAGGACCAGCAGACAGAGCCCGGTCAGCAGGGCCTTGGGGCATCCTTAGCACAGAGGCAGTGGGAACACCCCCAGGACCAGCAGACAGAGCCAGGACAGCAGGGCTTAGGGGCTTCCTTAGTGCAGCAGCAGCGGGGAAGAACCAGGCCAGTCAAACAGAGCCAGGGCACCAGCGCATGGAGGCTTTGTTCCCAGGGTGATGGCGGGGGAAGCCCCAGGCCCAGCAGACAGAGCCAGGACAGCAGGGCATGGAGGCTTCCTTCAGTGGCAGCAGGGAAGCCCTGATGTCCAGCTCTGTTTGCTGGGCCTGGGGCTTCCCTGCTGCTGCCGAAGCCTCCATGCCCTGCTGTCTGGGCTCTGACTGCCTGGCCTGTGGGTGCTCCTGTCGCCGCTGCGCTAAGGAAGTCCCCAAGCCCTGCTGTCCTGGCTCTGTTAGCCAGGCCTGGGTCTTCCCCGCTGTCGCCATGCTAAGGAAGCCTCCATGCCCTGCTGTCAGGCTCTGTTTGCTGTGCCTGGGGCTTCCCCGCTGGCGTGGAAGCCTCCATGCCCTGCTTTCTGGGCTCTGTTTGCAGGGCCTGGGCCTTCCCCGCTGCCACTGTGCTAAGGAAGCCTCCATTCCCTGCTATCCAGGCTGTGACTGCCGTGTCTGGGGGCGGATAAAAAACCTCCAGAGGTAGATCCAGCCTCGCTGCTCCTGCGGACAGGCTGGACACTCCAGCAGCTGAGCTAAGGGGACTGGGCGCCGCCATCTTGTGGCTATGTGGGCCGCCATTTTGTCGCAGAGGGACGATTAATTTTCATATTACTGTATTATTAGATAGGATATTAGAAAAATGTGTAAATTGACCCTACCTCTGCGAAGCCCACAGGCAATCAGGGGTGAATATGCAAATTCACCCAACGAAGATGGCAGGTCTGTGGGCAGAGGGCACACACACAGGCAACAAGCAGCTGTGAGCAGCGCAGGATGCCCGCTGCGTGATTGTTGTGACACAGTGTGTTTTCCAGTTCCCCAGGATCTCCGGACTTAAACATGCAGACCCAGAACAGCCGGGGTCGAGCTAAGATGCCAAGCGGCCGAGGTACCAGAGACCACTGCATTGTCTGGTCGTGTCAGCCCTGCCTGGGGGTGGCTGGCATTCACAGTCCTTTGGTTTTTGTAGCCCATGGACGAGAAGTGGAAACCAAGAGCGTGGGGAGCACCAGGGATTCTGGGAATCATAGTTCTGATGGCAGATGCATTGTGGGATCTCCAAAACACTAGAGCAAAGTGAGCCTAGAGCAAGTTACTGTTGAGTGTAGGGGATGGAGGGAAAGCAAAGGTGAGAGACGTAAGTAAAGTCACAGTGTTGAGGAAATATTAAAGGAAAGATACCCTGCCACTGATAGGAAATCTCCACCAATGTATCAAAGAAAAAAAAGACCTCTATTAAGCTGTGAACACCAAACCAAACTGGGTTAGGGTCTCAGACAATCCCCTCATATGATTGCAAAGACAGACAGAAACTCTGGGATTGAGGAATAATGTATGCTACAACCATACAATGGAGCTCCATACCAAGTCGCACTTGGTGTGATGTTTGTTGTCTGGCCCTTCTCACCTCACATAATGTTTTCAAGATTCATCTGTATTGTAGCTCCTGGGAGGAGATCATTCCTTTCAATGGCAGAGCCGTCTTCCATTGTATGGATGTATGACAGTTTGTTTATCCCTTCGTCAGTTTGTGGACATTTAGATTAATTTAAATTTTGGCTCTTACAAATTCCATTGCTGTGAACATTTGAGCCTAAAATGTGCATGGTGTATGTTCTCATTTCTGGAGTGTAGATAGAAAGGAGTGAGACCCGTGCATGGGTCATGCTGTAACTGTATGTGTTTAACTTTGAACCAAGTACTAAGCTGTCTCCCCAAGCGGCTGCACTTTTGCAGTGAATGTAGGAACTGCCTGTGGGGAGTTTTTTACATTCTCACCAGCTATATATTCAGGTTCTAATTTCTCTGCACCTTCTCCAACTTTTAACAGTTTTTGATTACACAATGGAATACTAGGCACCTATCAAAAAGAAGGATCTCTTGCCCTTTGAGACAGGACGAAGGGACTTGGAAAGTATCATGCTAAGCAAAAGAAGTCAGTCAGAGAAAGACAAGTACCCCATGATCTCCTCTAATGTGGAATCTAATGAGTAAAAAAAAACTGATGAATGGAGTGGATCCAGAGACATATAAGCATGGAACAGAGGGAAGTGTCTTGGAAGAAAGGCAAGGGGAAGTGATTGGGTGGGAGGTATTCAACTCAGAAACTTGTTTGCATATGCAGAATGCATGAACACACACAATAGGGTCCTGAATTCCTGGGGTGTGGGACAGGATGTGCTGGAGGGGGTTGATGGGTGAAAAGGGGGACATATGTAATCTTTCAACAATGAAGATTAAAAAAACACACTGATGAACAAAATAGATCCAGAGACATGGAGTCATAGAACAGAATGCCAAATCTCCAAGGGATGGTGTGTGTGTATGTGTGTGTGTATGTGTGTAGAGGGGTGTGGGTCGATGGGATGAGATTAACCATAGAATGTATATGCATAACACATGGATATAGGCAATAGTTCAGTGAATGCCTGGGGTGGGTGTAGGTTGGAGGGAGTTAATGGGACAGGGAAAAAGGACATCTGTAATATTGTCAACCACAAAGAGAAATTTAAAAATAAAATAAAGTAGAAAATAAAATGTAATGTGCCCAAAGGGAAGATGTCCACAATATACCAAGTGCAAGCAGCATTTAACAAACTCATACAGACAATGGGATCAGAGGGACGGTGAGTTTTAAAGCTATTAATATTGTGCAGAATCACATTCATATAGAAAAGTGCACCAAATCTAAGTGTACAGCTCAATGACCTGTCAAGGGGTAAATACACCTGTTGCCACCCCTCAGCTTAAAAGAGGTAATATCTCTGGTTTCTTGCTTGTCTTTAGTTTCCCACCTCAGCAGGAATCCCCAAACACCTTGGTGCCTTCTGCTTGTTTTTCAAGATAGGAATTTTGCCCAGGGCATTCCTGTGTAAATGGCTTCCTTTGCTCCATGACCTGAGGCTATGATTTCAGAGAGAAAGGGAGAGGGAGAAAGAGAGATAGATGCATTAATGAAGACAGAAAATTATGGATCTGCTGCCTTCTGAACATCCCCTACTGGGGATCAAGCCCTCAAGCCGGGCATGTGCCCTGAGGGGGATTTGAACCATGACCTCCTGGTTCATAGGTTGATGCTCAGCCACTGAGGCACACTGACCAGGCTGATTTTTTAAATAATCAGTGGCTGTTCAAAACTTTCAGTTATTTATCATGAGCATAATTTTTTGAAATAAAAACAATAAAAAAAAAACTTAGGAAGCAATGGAGGATTAATTCTGGCACACAAATATCTTGCAATAGTTAGTACTAAAGTAATTCATTCTCTGTAGTACCCAGAAGACATGAGAGGAGAAGAAAATTCAGTATCATGGAAAAAGGTCATGGTGGGTTGAATTTAAAATGAAAATAAGATCCCTGATTGAGGTGGCTTAGCTGGTAGGGCATTGTCCTGTGCACCAAAAAGTTGCTGGCTTGATTTCTGGTCATGACACATATCTGAGGTGCCATCATGGTCCCTTTTAGGAGGCATGTAGGAAGCATCTGACAGATGTTTCTATTCTCCCTCTCCCTTCTTCTCTCTCTAAAAATCAGTTAAAATTCATAATACAAAATTAAAAATAAATAAAATGAGGAAAAGAAAATTATAAGTATGTAGCAGGATCTTATTTTTGCCCATTCTGAAATACACTGGGAAGATAAAACAAGATGGCATCTGCTGGGATTACCAGGGATATTTCTATATTTTAAGTTGGAGATAAATGGGGGCATGTAGAGCAATACAAGAATAGAAATGAACAAAGGGTGAACAGGAGTGAGCATCGAAGCCCCAGTGCATGGAGAGCTTTGAGGGATTTGGGCTTTATTCTGAGAGGCTCCCAGTGGGAGGGACAGGATGAGAGAACTCCCAGGCTGATACCAGAAATTCCTTCTCATGGCCAGATATTCATGGAAGATGCCTTATTTATAAAGATCATTCTTTCGGGCCAGATAACCCTGAACAACTTATGTGGAAGGAACACTTGAAATGGCATTGTGGGCCTGGTTGGTATGTCTCAGTTGTTGATAGTCAACCTCTGAACCAGGAGGTCAAGGTTCAATTCCTGTTCAGTTGGATACTCTATTCTCAGTAGGAGTGGTGCAGTAGGCAGCCAATGAGTGTTTTTCATCATTGATGTTTCTTCTCCCTCACCCTGTCCCTTCCTATCTCCCTCTGAAATCAATAAAAACATGTTTTTAAACTAGACAAGTCTTACATAATGAATAAAAAATTAAAGGTGGCCTACATTCACCTCTCTGCAGGACTGCTGATGACTCTTAACCTGTTCACAGAGCAAATAAATGGATTACAAAGACACCCGCCACCCAAAGAAATCTCAAGGCTCTCTTAACTAGGGTAAAAAATAAAGCACAATGGTTACCCAGCCAATACATAAGGCAGGAGGAGGACATCTCAGAGGTACAAATGGTAGCAACTGCCAGGCTATAACAGAGATGAGGAAACCAAACATTCTTATGTTTCCATGGCTCCCAGGGCTGGCCTGCAGGCCTATGACAATAGGCTCCTTAAAGGTCCAGAGTCACTGAACAGGTCTTCAAGAGTTGAAGTCTTTCTACTGTAGAAATGTTCTTTTTAAGGTCTTAGACCAAATAGTCACTGTAATCCATCCGAGTGTTAAGTAGAAAAACTGGAAGAGAAAGCACGGTGATGGGGATCAAGTCTCATGATAGGGAGCTAGTCCAGGCCAGGGGGAGGCCTCCCTGAACAGTCCTTGGACCAGGACCTTGGGGCAAAACTTACTTGGGCCGTGGCTGTCACCGGACTCTGCTTTCAGTTGGACCTTACTGTCTCCCTGGAAGAGTTCCTGCTAGGAACTCACAAGGAACATATCATCTGGGAATGGAGGTGGGTAGGGAGGAGAAGATAGGGCCAAAGGGGCTGGCAAACAGGGAGAACAAGGAATCAAAAGGGCAAAGTGACTCCTGTGTCAGGAAACACTCAGCTCACGGGGCCGGCACTGTGACAGGCACCTGCTGGTGTCCCGGAGCCCAAGTTCTGCTTCTGCTGGGTCTTCCTTCTTGAGTGCTCTCACAGGGACCCCTCCCTGCCTGGCACCTCCAGCAGAGGCCAGGCACTGTCCCATGCTGGCCCCAAGCCCAAAGGCCACATGGCAGCCTCTTGCTCTTGGGTACTTTGTGAGGATCCCGGGGAGGAGAAAGAATGAGAGAAATGCCACCTCCCTCAGGCGCCCTCGCTGTGTGCTGTGCTGATGGGAAAGGTGCAGGACACAATCTCTTGCCTTATTCCTGTGAAAAAAGAATAAAGTGAGAACCTTAAACAGTCATTCCCAAAGAGCCCTTGACAAGGGCTTGGAACTGAAAAGGGCCTTTTCTATTGTCGTGAGTCCTTGGAACTATTTCCTAGAGCATCCTGATAATACTTCACCCCCATAAACTGCTCATGTTGGATTTGCAAAGCTATGCAAGTGGGATTTTCACACTTCTGAGAACTCGGGGTACACTTGGTTGTTGGGGGGAAGCTGGTAAGAGAGGGTTAACAGCCCACTCAGCAGCATCAGGATGGCAGCCAGAACTGCCACAGGGAAGGTGCTGCCGATCTCCTGCAGGTCGGGCCTGAAGGGGATGTGGAAGGATGTCCGGAAGCATATGCCCTCTTCATTCATCACAGAGTGGTAGTCCATATCACAGCAATGAAGATAAATGCACCAGCTATGATGCTTAGGACTCCGGAAGCCAAGAAGAGATTGCAGGTGTTTTCTTTCTGAAGATGAGACACACAAACTTTCTGCAGGCCCATGACCTTGAGCACTTTACCCTGGAGATTGAGGAGGCTGTCGGCCAGCAGCATGTGCTGAGAGATGCGGATATTGAGCAGTAGGTAGGTGTCACTCTAGGGGTAGCAGTGACATGCTATGGCTCTGCTCTGGAGGCTGTTGGACTGGTAAGAGCAGACCTTCCACATCCCTACACAGGCCAGCCCCGGGGAGGGGGCGGAGCTGTTCTCCATGTACCAAACCTGCCACTCGGCCAGTCCCATGCAAGTCAAGGAGAAGATCCATCCTACGGTGGTGACAATGAAACCCGCTACTTGGCACTTGGCACTGTGGACTAGCATGTTCATGGCCATGTGTCCCGGGAAACTGCAAACCAATAGAGAGTGTCATGAGGGTGGGACAAACCATCCTGTAACCGCCCCCTGGAGATGAGGAGGGCTATATTGGAGAGGGAAATTCCATATTCCAGAATGGCGATACTTGACCCCCATGCTCTATTGGGGAAGGGTCCTTGGGCAATTTTTACTGAAAGCCTTAAAGTATGCAGACTTTCACCCTACAGGGTTCCTAAGTGGTTACAGCATCTTCCCAACAGGCCAAAATTGCAAGTTCAATCCCTGGTCAGTGCACATAAAATAAGCAACCAATGAATGCATCGGTAAGTGGAACACCAAGTGAATGTTCCTTCCTCCCTGCCTCCCTCTTTCCCTCCCACCTTCTTTTCCTATCCCCTTCCTCCCTCCCTTCCTCCCTCTCTCTCTGCCTCCTTCCTCCTTTCTTTTCCTCTCTCCCTTCACCGCTCTCTGTCTCAAAATTCAGCAAAAATATGTTCAAACTTTCAAACAGGCAGTTCCACTATGGACATTTTTTTGAAAGACCCAATTAAGATTGGTTACAAATACTTTAAGATAGAGATGGGCATCACAGTGCTATGTTACATTAAACAATGGGAAACCATGGCAAACCCAACAGTAGGGTTTGGTGAAATAATGTATGCTACATCCATACAATGGAGCTCCATACCAACCTTACAAGTGCAGCCAAGTTGCACTTGGTGTGACCTTTGGTGTCTGCCCTTCTTACTTTGCATAATATTTTCAAGGTTCATCTGTATTGTAGCTCCTGGAAGCAGACCATTCCTTTCAATGGCAGAGCCATCTTCCATTGTATGGATATACCACCGTTTGTTTATCCCTTCATCAGTTTGGGAACATTTAGATCCATTTTAAGTTTTGGCTCTTACACCTTCCATCTCTGAGAACATTTGTGTCTAAACCTTTGCATGGTGTATGTTCTCATTTCTGGAGTGTTAAGTAGGAGTGAGACCTGTGCGTGGGTCATGCTGTAACTGTATGTGTGTTTAACTTTGAACAAAGTACTAAGCTGTCTCCACAATCTTGTCTGTTCTCCATCAACTAACCTCCCCTGTTGGTCCAGTCACCCCTAACTGCGCTTCCCTGCAATCCTAATTGCCCCCAACTGCCCTCCCCTGGCGGCCTGGTCTCCCCCTGAATACCAAACATGCAGGCCTGGGTCCTACCAACTGCACTCCCCTGCTGGTCTGGTCCCCCCCAACTCCCTTGCCCTGCAGGCATCGTCCCCCCAATGACCCTCTGCTGCAGTCCTGGGTTTCCCCATCTGCCCTCCGTGACTGGCCTGATACCCCGCAACTACCCTCCCTGGCTGGCCTTGAATTCCCAACCACCCTCCCCTGGAGGCCTGTGTCCCCCACGAACTGTCCTCCACTGCCGGCAAGTCTCCTTCAACTGCCCTCCCCTGCAGGCCTGGTCTACCCCTAATGCCCTCTTTTGCTATCCCAGTCAACCCTAAGTACCCTCCCTTGCCAGCAATGTCACCCTCAGCTACTCTCCCTGCTGGATTGATGGCCCCTAACTGCCCTCCCCTGCAGGCCTGGGTTTCCCCAACTGCCCTCCACTGCTGGTAGGTCTGCTTCAACTGCCCTCCCCTGCAGGCCTGGTCCCCCCAACTCCCCTCCACTGGAGGCCTGGTCCCCCCCAACACCCCTCCCCTGCAGGGTTGGTCCTCCCCAACGGCCCAATACTTCTTGCCTGCTCTCCCCCAACTGATCTCCCCTGCTGGTCCAGTCACCCCTAACTGCCATCCCTTGATAGCATTGTGGCCACCCCCTGCAGGCCTCGTCCCCTTCAACTGCTCTCCCCTGCAGGCATTGTCCCTCCCAACTGCCCTCCCCTATATCCCTATCCCCCCTCAACAGCCTTCCCCTGCCAGCCCAATTGTCCCTAACTGCCCTCCCTGCAGGCCTAGTTGCCCCTAACTGCTTTCACCTGCCAGCCCAGTCACCCCTAATTGCCCTCCCCTGTAAGGCTGATTGCCCCTAACTGCTCTCTCATGCTGGTCTGGTCTCCCCCAACTGCCCTCCCCTGCAGGCTTGGTCCCCCACAACTGCCTTCCCCTGCAGGCCTTATCCCCCTCAACTGCCCTCCCTTGCTGGCCTGGTACCCCATAACTGCCCTCCCCTGCAGGCTTAGGTGTCCCCCAAGTGCCCTCCACTACCAGCCTGGTCTCCCCCAACTGACCTCCCCTGCTGGCCCAGTCACTCCTAACTACCCTCACTTGCCAGCATGGTTGCCTCCAACTGCCTTCCCCTGCAGGCCTACTCACCCCAAATGCCCTCCCCTACCAGCCTGATTGCCCCTAACTGCCCTTCCCTGAAGACCTGTTCACCCCCAACTACCCTGCCCTTAGAATCCGCATGTGATGACATGGGGCAGCCATATTGTGACAATGTGGGTGTGGACATTTAGTGATGATGTGACAGTGACCATCTTGTGACAAAAGAGTTTGACAATGTTGTCACGACATGGGGTGGCCATCTTGTGATGACGTCTGGTGCCCATAATATGAGGATGTGGGAGTGGCCATCCTGTGGCAGCCATCTTGTGACAACATAGATGTGGCCATGTTGTGATGACGTGGGGCAGCCATCTTGTGACAACATTATGGTGGCCATCTTGTGATGATGTGGTGGCGGCCATCTTGTGGCATCCACCTTGTGATGACATGTGGTGGTCACATTGTGGTGAAGTGTGGCTGGCTATTTTGTCGTGGCCATCGTGTGATGACATGGGGGCAGCCATTGGGTGATAATGTGAGGGTGGCCATCTGGTGATGCAAGGGTGTGAGGGTCAACTTGCATATTACCTTTCTATTATATAGGATTAGTTTCAGGTTTTATATTAGTTACAGTGTTACAGAGGACCGGAATAATCAAACAATGCAGGAGAGTTTGGAGTTACACTTTATTCACTGTGGTGGGCTTAGAGAAAATGAATTCAAATTCTAAGCAAAGCTACAAGCAGAACTTCCATTTTATTAAGGAACCAGCCCTCTGTGCAATTAGTGGTTATCTCACTGCTGTCTTTGAAAACAAGCACAGTTCTAAAAATTATGGGCATAACTAGTCTTGACCCACAAGGTCAGACAGCTAAATTTATGGGCATATCTAGTCTCTGGCCTACAAGGTCAGACAGCTAAGTTTATTGTCCTCATTATTCAAGCAGGCTAAAGCAGGCTAGAAAGCAAAGTTATTTTTTTAGAATAAGAGGCCGTCTAAGAAAAACAGCAGAAAATTCCAAACAGCAGTTTTTACAAAATAGGGTTTTGGCTTCTCAACAGAATAGTGGTCAGACAATCATATTCTTTACACTGTGTTCTCTGATATTTCCAGTACCCACCTGGCATCATACCATCATTACAACACTATTGACTATACTCCCAATTTAAGTGACCATAGGCCTAGAGGTCACTTGTATTGTTCACCCTTCCTTTTCTTTCTCACTTCTTCCCTCACTTACTTTATATAGAATTTCAAATGACCCTCAAAGCTTAGTGAAGGCCCTGGGACATGCTTAATCCTTTTTACAGACCAGGAAATTGAGGCCAATTCCAGTTGCCTGTGCAACTGGTCTCAGGATGCAGGGAGCCCTCACAACTGCACTCTCCACCTTTCCTAAGGGACAGCCATGAGGCAAACAGAACTCACATCCCCAGAAGGCTTCTGAGCCTTGTTCTCAAGCACCTCTTCATCGTGGATGCTCCACATTCTTTCCTCTACCTGCCCCCCGCTCCCATTCTTTATGGCCCCCGCTTCTGTAGAGCAGGTGGTAGGCTTTGCACTCTCTATGCAGGCACATAGGAACTGGGGGCAGGAATAGGCTTGCTTTTGTGCCAAGGCAGGAGCAGGGGTCACAGCCTCTCAAGTGTGCAGGCCACAGTCATGCCAATTAGCATTAGGAGCTTTGCCGAACCACCACATTGGGGTACCCAGCAATGAGGTGCTCTCTGCTGAGGTGGCGCCTCCCCTCAAACCCCACCTCATGGCTGAGGGCCTGCGCACCTCCTCACCAGCATCCTTCCATATCAGCATTTCACACCGGACCAACCTGAGTCATGGGGCCACTGCAGAACCTCACTCTCCGCTGGCAAGACAGATCCCCACCTGCCCACCCCTGCCCCTGCACAAGGCCCCTGCAGTGCACCTAGCGGTGGCACAGCTCTGTGACCCTTGGGCTACCTGCCTCCTGGCCAGCAGCTTCGCCAATGCTGTAGCGCTCGCCCTGGAGCCGATCCTCAGGCAGAGGTTTGTCTGCTTGCCTGCGGACCCCTCGGCTATGGCTCTGTGCTGGATGCTTTGCTGAAGCTACATCTTCGTTCAGGCAATCTCCTCAGACTCCCTGTAGCTTGGCTTCAGCAGCCCCATCCCTCCATGGCTCCCTGTAGCCAGCGCCTCACTCAGCTCTCCCAGGCTGCCCACCTGTCAGGATGCTGATGGGGCAACCTTCTGAGGGCAGTGGGGTCCTGGGGCAGGGGGTGGGAGAGCAGCTCCAATAAAGTTTAGTAAACCACTGGTCAGCATTGGGATTGGGCTGCAGGCTAGTCTGCCTGGGTGGAACAAAATCCCGCTTAGACCTGGAGTGCCACCCTGGGGCCCCACAACCCTGCCCACCCTGTGAAAGGTCATGATGTGTTGGCGTCCCGGAAAAATTTGCGTATCCCTCCATTATACATACATATATATATATATATATATATATATATATATATATATATATATATATATATATATATAGATGTGAACTCCATAACACAGGCATTTAAAACTTATCAGCATTCCTGGTTTAGCTACACCCACATTCTCACTAATTTTGTGTTCACCACTGCTTCTGCATCCAGTTCCTTCATTCTGCGTCCAATAACTTTCTTGTAAAAGTGTCTCTGATTGTAGGTTCTTTATCTGAAAATGTGTTAACTTTGTCGTTATTGTCTTTAAAAATATATGTTTTTATTGATTTCAGAGAAAGGAAGTGTGAGAGAGACAGAGAAACATCCCCTGACTGTGTATTGAGCCTGCAACAGGGGCATGTGCCCTGATGCTCAACCACGGAGCCAGGGCCTTTGAGTTGTGACAGTATATACAGAATATGTTTGCCTACAGATTTCAGCATGCAAGCAGTGTCAAAGAAAAAAACCGCTTGAAGAAGAGAGCAGCAGAGGGAATAGGAGCTTCAGACACAATCTGGAAAGCCAATCTTGTTTTATTTGGAACGCCTGGATGGTTACAACACTATGAAGTGTACACAGGACATTTCTTCAGGAAAGCTGCTGCCAGCCATTGCAGAGGGCGGGCCCTCATTCAGAACTTTGGCCTTGACAGTTTGGCTTTCTCCTGCTCCATGGAACAGCTTTCCATGGAGAAAATCATGAGGCTTATGAGGGAGAAGATGGAGGCAGGACACCCAGCGGCAACATGTAGGAGATGCGCTTACAGTGGACCATGTCTTTGTTAACAGGTATCTTAGGTGGAAACTCTAGGGTGGTTTGGCCGGAAAGGTCTGTGATAATGTTCCAGGCCACCGTTAGCGTGAGGCAGAAGCAGCTGAGGGAGAGATGAAGGGCGGCAGTGTTGTAGCAGGTGCGGAAGAAGTGTGGGAAGGGGGCGCGGATCCAGCTGGCCCAGACCGCCAGAGTGCTGAACACCAGGGACACCGGCGCCAGGAAGTTGGCCAGCAGCATCAGGTCCTGGCCATAGTAGATCTCATCCGGAATGCCCCAGCTCTTGTTGAGCCTGGAGAACACAGACACCTCCAGCTTCATGCCGGACACGTTAAGGGTTTCGACATAGGAAGTTTCCCAAAGTCCAAAGTACATGACGGCGATGGTTGTGCTGTTGAACTCTCACATGTGCCAGGATCGGCTGCTGGCTATGCCCAGGCTGAAGGCCCAGGACAGATAACCCAGGAGGAAGGCCAGGCTTTTGAAGAGCAAGGGCTTCGCCCCAGGCCACCTGAAGGCGAGGCAGCAGCAAAGAGAAGAAAACAGACACCTTGAGCCATGCGTAGCAATGCTCGCCATGTCCCCTTGTTCTTCTTGTCCAAGCCATATATTTAAGAGGTCTACATACATATTGGCCTTCAATTAGTGTTCTAAATATTTTATGTAAGAGCAAACGATGCGAAGAAATCCAAGACCGTGGTGAGAGTTTTAATTTGCAAGGCATTTTTGAAACACAATTTGACAACATCTTTCAAAAGTTGGAATGTTGATAGCTCAGTGGTTGAGCATCAACCTATGAATCAGGAGGTCATGGTTTGATTTCCCAACAGGCCAAATATCCAGGTTTTGGCCTTGATCCCCAGTAGGGGGCGAGCAGGATTCAGCCAACCACTGATTCTCTCTCATCACTGATATTTCTATCTCTCTATCCCTCTCCCTTCCACTTTGAAATCAATAAAAATATATAGTTTAAAATGTTAAAATGATTGCTCTGGCCAGTGTTCCTAAGTGGTTAGATGAATAGACCAAGCAAAAAGGGCATTAAGATTCGATTCAAGGGCAAATCCTTGGTTTCACCTTCAATCCCATACTATGGACTCTCTTTCCCATTGACTCTTTCTGTCTCTCTTTCTCTCCCTCCCTCTCTCCCTCCTTCCTTTCTTCCCTCCCCGTCTCTCAAAAAGTCAATGGAAAACATATTCTTGGGTGAGGATTAAGAAAAAACAAAAATATATCTAACAATTTGAAATGTTTGTACCAACAGCTTTGAAACCAAGGACCATTTGGAGGCATTTGTCAGAGTTGTGAAAATTTATGAGATGTTAGATTCATCATCACTTATCAGAGAGAAAAACTGGAATGACTTAAATGTCTATTAATAGAAGAGTGTTTAAGTCAATTATGTTACATTCAGGATTAAAGTGCATTATTACATGACCATTACCAAGACTGAACTGTCTGAAGAAATTTCTGTATCATAACAAAAAAAAAGTGAATAATAATACATATGGTATGACCATTTTGTCAAAAGAAATACATAAAGATGTAATTTTATTTACATTTACAAATAGATATATACATACTTTAAAAAAAACTAGAAGGAAGTACACAGATCTGTTGAGAGGGGAAGATTTTCATTCCTATTTATGTATTTTTCTGTAATTTGTATGGGTTGTAATGGAAAACATACTTACTTTTGTAGTTAAAAATAAACATGACCTTGAAGATTTATATGTTGCCTAAAATCAGTCATGCATATTTACTTTTTTACTCATCCCTCGCTCAAAATCCCACCTTTACATGTTGGCTTCTTTCGGGTGCAAGTTAAAAATATCCTGATGTGTTTTGCATGAAGCAAGTATATCCTGTGAAGCAACATCTAGATTGTGAGCCATCTTATTTGGATCTCTTTTTCATTTGAACCCATGGGAGCAGTTGCTGGACTAACCAGAAAATGGGGTTCCCAGGGCTTCTCTCTGCTGATTAACATGAGGGAATGAGGCCCACTCAGAGTGAATTCCATAGGGAGCTCCCCAGGAAGAAGCTATTTGGCTCCTCCAAACCCTAGCTCCTTGCTGGGAAGCCTGATATCCCCAGTAGAGTATCAACTCCCCAGGGGAACATGCCCTCTACATGTTACCCATTGGAAAGTTCCCTCATG
The DNA here is from genome assembly GCF_951640355.1 of Cnephaeus nilssonii. Classification (NCBI taxonomy): domain Eukaryota; kingdom Metazoa; phylum Chordata; class Mammalia; order Chiroptera; family Vespertilionidae; genus Cnephaeus; species Cnephaeus nilssonii. The sequence goes on along the minus strand of NC_137096.1, from coordinate 10,226,227 downwards.
AGATGGGATGGGTTGACAGCCAGTCTGATGACCTCCTCGCCAACAGAGGGATGAAGAATGGATTTCAGGCCCAGTGAGTTTTGATGGAGTGAGGGTGTCAGGGAAGAGAAGGCTGCCTTTGCAGGAAAACATGCCAGGTTGGGGACATTTGGGTGAGTCTGTGTCCGCACCTGGGGGGATGGGGACATGTCTTTCCTGAAGACCAAATTAGAAAGTCTCCTTATATCTTATTTAGACATTTTACCAGCAGTCCATGTGGAAGGGCCTGAGCGTTCAGAAGATCGGAGATGGCAGGTATACTTGGGAGCTGCAGGGAATGGGGATGGGTGAAGAATGTCCAGCCAACAGGAAATGGTCCACCAGGAGAAAGAACCCCTAAAGTGCAAGAGCTGTGGTCAGGTAGAGTGTGGGGCTCAGAACCATGCCAGCCAATCTTTGTACCGCTTCAAAGATTTCTTACATGTGTATATTGTTCTCTGTATGGGCCATGCCCTACTTCAAACACGTGAATATTAATACATTCAGTTAATATGACCCACTAATACATATATGGCTATGATCCCATTTCATAGACGAGGATCCTGAGCACAGAGAGGTTAACCAACCTACTCAAGGTCACAGATATATAAATAGCACACCCAGGCTCCAAAGCCCTTACTGTTGACACGGTACTTCCTGTCTGTCCTAATATGGGTTGACATTTATTTATATCAAAAGAGTAAATACTAGACCTGGCCTGTGTTGCTAAGTGGGTAGAACATTAGCCCACTGTAGGGTCTCAGGTTCAATTTGGTAATGGGAACATGCCTGAGTTTCAGGTTCAATCCCTAGCCCCAGTTAGGGTACATGTAGGAGGCAACCAATTGATGTATCTATCACACTAAGGTTTCTCTCTGTCACTTTCTCTTTCTCTTTGCCTTCATCATTCCCTGTCCTCCCCTCCCTTACACTTGTTCTAAAAACCAAGGGGTAGAATATCCTCAGGTAAGGATTAACAACAAAAAATAGTATAAATGAAAAGAAAATCCCATGATAATTTTAATAATGAGCATATATAGGCTCCTCTATGCCCCATAAAAATGAAAGTGGCCCTGGCTGGTGTGGCTCAGTTGATTGAAAATTGTCTCATGTACCAAAAGGTCGGTGGTTCGATTGCCGTCAGGACACATGCCTGGGTTGCTTGCTCGATACTCGGTAGAGGGGGTTGCAAGAGGGAGCCGATTAATGACTCTCTATTATCACTGATGTTTCTATCTCTCCCTCTCCCTTCCTCTATGACATCAATAAAAATATATTAAGAAGAAAAGGAAGGAAATTTGGACACATGCTACAACATGGATGAACTATGAAGATATTCTGCCAGTGAAATAAGTCAGTAACACAGACATAAGTACTGTATCATTTCATGTATATGAGGTCCCTAGAGCAGTGAAACTCAGAGTGACAGAAAACAACTGTGGGTGCCAGGGGCTAGGGAGAGGAGGGTTCATTGAAGACAGTTTCAGTTTGGGGAGGTGAAAAAGTTGTTGAGATGATGGTGGTGATGATAACACAGCAATGTTAATGTCCTAAATGTGGCTAAACTGTGCATTTAAAACTGGTTAAAATGGTCAATTTTATATTGTGTTATCTCTATATAAAAAGCCCAGTGACCACAATGACCGGAATGACTGGTGTGTATGACGTGCACTGCGGCAGCCAACCACACTGATCTGGGCCCCCAATAGGACCTGCCCTCTGGCCATCCCAGCCCCCAATTGGCCTCCAACACCCTGATTGTGAGTGGGCCTGGCTGGCCAATTGTACATGGCCCCTCCCTCCCTCCAGCCCAGCTTGATTGGCCCCCATTGTGGCAGAGCAGCTGGACCCCACCCATGCACAAATTTGACAAATTTGTACCCTGGGCCTCTAAGAAGTATATGTATGTGTATATATATATATATATATATATATATATATATATATATATATCCCATCTAATAAAAGAGTAATATACACATTAACCATCACTCTGCTACACCCACAAGCCATGCCCACAAGCCATGGCCACAATCCAATCAGGATCGAGTATGCAAATTAACCCAACCAAGATGGCTAGGGCCATAGAGAGAGCAGGAGAGAGGCTTGGGTTTCCCCAGCAATGGAGGAAGCCAAGCTTTCCACACACCCTGTCTGGCCAAGGCCTCTGCTTAAGGTTACAAAGTTTCAATTATAGAAGATAGATAAATCCCAACAGAAATGGCTGTGGCCATGGAGCTGGAGAGAGCAGGAGCCTAGGGTTGCCCCCAGCATTGGAGGAAGCCAAGCTTCTGCAGCCCTGGCCGGCCCAGGCCTTCGCTACAGGCTACAAAGTTTCAATTATATAAGATACATAAATCCCAACAGAAATGGCTGCCATCACAGAGCAAGCAGGAGGCTTGGCTCCATTACAGGCTACCAAGTTTCAATTGTAGAAGATAAATAATCCCCAGATATCAGGACCTCTGCTTGGGTCGCCAGGGGGCATGGCCGGCCTGCAAACCACCACAAGCCACTCTTCCAGGCCACCCCACGCCCCAAGGGAACCCTGACCCAGGACACCCTTCAGGGAAAACCAGCTGGCCTCCACCCATGCACCAGGCCTCTATCCTATCTAATAAAAGAGTAATATGTAGATTGACCATCACTCCAACACACAAGATGGCTTCCCCCATGTGGTCAAAGATCCTGCCCCCATATGGACACAAAATGGCATTCACAAAATGGCCAGCAGGGGAGGGCAGTTGGGAGGGACCAGGCCTTCAAGGGAGAGCAGTTGCGACAATCAAGCCTGCAGGGGAGGGCAGTTAAGGGGTTACCTGGCTGGCAGAGGAGGGAAGTTGGGATCAAACAGGCTGGCAAGGGAGCAGTTAGACATCAAACAGCCTGACAGGGGTTATAGGGTCTTCAGGCTGGCAGGCCGAAGTGGTTAGGAGCAATCAGGAAGGTAGGCAGGCAAGTGGTTGGGAGCCAGCAGTGGGATTGGGCCTAAAAGGGCAGTCAGACATCCCTCGAGGGGTAGCAGATTGGAGAGGGTGCAGGCTGGGCTGAGGGACACCCCACTCCCCCTTGGACGAATTTTGTCCACTCCCCCTTGCACGAATTTTGTGCACCGGTCCTCTCTCTCTATATATAAAAGGCTAGGCAACTTACTGGCTGACCAGCCACCTGGTAGGTACGACCCATACTGATCACCAGGGGGCAAATGCTCAACGTAGGGGATGCGGAGTGATAGCAACTTTGCAGAGTGCCCTCTTGCACTCTGGGACCCCTTGGGGGAAGTCGGGCTGCCAGTTTCGGCCTGATGCCCACATGCCAGTCCAAGGGACACCACCTCCCAGAGTGATCCGGCTGACTCTGCAGATGCCCTTTGAACCCCGGTGCTGCCCCAGGTGTGGCTGGGAAGGGACCATGGGAGATTGGCTCCAGGGCATTTCTGGCACATCTTGCCCAGTCCCACCCCGTTGGCCACCTTGTAATTAATTTCCTTTCAATATCCACAGATTCATGCACCAGGCCTGTAGTCTTATGCTATATAATTAAAGGCAAATATGCAAATTGACCAAACAGTGGAGCAACCAGTAGCTATGATGCACATTGACCACCAGGGAGCAGACACTCGATGCAGGAGCTGCCCCCTGCTGGTCAGTGCACTCTCATGGGAAGCAAGCCTAAGCCATCAGTCGGATATCCCTCAAGGGCTTCCAGACTTCAAGAAGGTGTAGGACAGGCTGACGCCTCCCTTCCCTAGGAGTGCATGAATTTCATGCACTGGGCCTTAGTTCTATAATAATATAACCCTAATATGCAAATTGACTAAATGGCGGAATGACTGGTCACTATGATGTGCACTGACCACCAGGGGGAAGACACTCCATTCAGGAGCTTCCCCCTGGTGGTCAATGCGCTCCAACAGGGGGAGCACCACTCACACAGAATCTAGGTTCACAGTGAGGGCAGCAGCTGTGGGGGGAGCCTCTCCTGCCTCTGGGGAGCAGGTGGAAGTCCCCAAGGGGTCCAGGACTGCAGGAGGGCACATCCAGGCTGAGGGACCCTTCCCCTCTCCCCAGTATATGAATGTTGTGCACAGAGCCTCTAGTTATAACATGAAAGGACATAAGAAAGCTAATCATTTATAAAGAGAAATATGTGTTTGATTTATGAAAGGAGCAAGGCTCTGTGATTTGACAAAGCTATCAGCGAAGAGGCTTGTAGACCAGCCTGCAAATGTGATGGTGCTCATTTCTGTCTAATTAAGGTAGCCAGTCCCGGCTGGTGTGACTCAGTGGTAGAGCATTGTCCTATCAACCAGGAGTTCATGGTTTGATTCCTGTCCAGGGTACATGCCCAGTTTGTGAGGTGGATCGCAAGTAGAGGGCATGCATCTCTCTCATCATTGGTGTTTCTATCTCTCTCTCCCTCTCCCTTCCTCTCTCTCTAAAAGCAATAAAAACATGTTTTTACAAAATACAAGTTTTAACATAAATGATAAACAAATAAAGGTGGCCTACGTTCACCTCTCTGCAGGACTGCTGATGACAGTTAAACTGTTCATAGAGCAAATAAAGGGATTACATAGATACCCCGCCACCCCAAGTAATCTCAGGGCTCTCTTAACTAGGGTAAAAAATAAAGCGCAATGGTTACCTGGCCAATACAGAAGTCGGGAGGAGGACATCTCAGAGGTACAAATGGTAGCAACTGCCAGCCTGTAACAGAGATGAAGAAACCAAACATTCTTATGTTTCCATGGCTCCCAGGACTGGCCTGCAGGCCCACCTTAAAGGGCCAGAGCCACAGAACAGTTCTTCAAGAGTTGAAGTCTTTCTACTATAGAAATGTCCGTTTTGAGGTCTTAGACCAAATAGTCACTGTAATCCATCCGAGTGTTAAGTAGAAAACCTGGAAGTACAGCCATGGTGATGGGGTGCAAGTCTCATGATAGGGAACTAGTTCCAGGCCACAGGGTGGCCTCCCTGATCAGTCATAGAACCAGGACCTTAAGGCGAAACTGACTTGGGCCCTGGCTGTCACCGGACTCTGCTTCCAGTTGGACCTTACTGTCTCCCTGGAAGAGTTCCTGCTAGGAACTCACATGGGACACGTGAGCTAGGGATGGAGGTGGGCAGGGAGGAGAAGAAAGGGCCAAAGGGGGTGGCAAACAGGGAGAACAAGGAAGCAAAAGGGCAAAGTGACTCCTGAGTCAGGAAACACTCAGCTCACGGGGCGGGCACTGTGACAGTCACGTGCTGGTGTCCCGGAACCCAGGTGCTGCCTCTGCTGGGTCTCCCTCCTCAAGTGCTCTCACAGACCCTCCCTGCCTGGCACCCCCAGCAGAGGCCAGGCACTGTCCCATGCTGACCCCCAGCCCAAAGACCACATGGCAGCCTCTAGCTCCTGGGCACTTTGGAAGGATTCCTAGGGAGGAGAAAGAATGAGAGAAATGCCACCTCCCTCAGGTGCCCTCGCTTCGTGCTGCCCTAATGGGAAAGGTGCAGGACACATTCTCTTTCCTTATTCCTGTGAAAAAAATAATAAAGTGAGAATCTTAAACAGTCATTCCCAAAGAGCCCTTGACAAGGGCTTGGAACTCTTTTCCCTGCTTCCCCAGAGCAGAACCTGACATGGTGGCCGCCTCACCTGCTGCATCTGAACCCTTATGACCTGTCCACTTACTCTCTGTTGACACTGAAGGCAAAGAGGGGTGAAGAGACAGCATTCCATAGCCCCAGAGGTACTGGCATTCTCTGCCTGACCAGCTAGGGGCAGGCGCACTGTCATGCACAGGATATCAGGTTCCATAATCTGGTCCTTATCAGAAGCATGTCTCCCAAGAGCTTCCTTTTTCAAATAAACAGAGGTTTGACTCACTTAAATAACACACGTCCGGTTTAAAACTTATATGTCCTGTTAGTCTGTTAACAAGTCCTACTTCGGGGACAGATTTCATGGGGGGAAACATGGTGTTTACCTTGGAACCATACCCCAGCTATTCCACAGCGGCAAGGAGAATGGGTAAGACTTGGCCCAAGGCCAGCCCTGAATGTCCCATTGCACCCAGAGGTGCCTTTCAAATCCCTAGGATGGGGGCTAGGGACTCTCACTCAATGCAGAGGCTGTGACTTCCTCCCAGTTCTAAGGACATTGTGCAAATCACAGCAGGCAGAGAAGGGGCTTCTACCACTTTATACATGCTCTATCAGAAGGAAGAGGGAAGCATCCCTTGCCCACAGCCAAAGGATTCATTGAATATTCTATAGTCCACTGGCAATGTCTTTGGAACACATGTTTAAATAAATGACAGACTTATGACGCAGGGGGAAATTTTGTCAGACACTCTGCTCTCAGAGACTTAAGTACTCTTTGAGAAGAAAGTCATTTTATGACAGCCCTTGGATTTCTCTCCTGTAGCTCTCAAATTGAAGTGAGTCTGTCTGAATTTAAACCTATTAAAGACCTCCCCGAGTTAATGGTTGAGTTTTAATTGAGTTCCTTGAAACTTCTGCAGAGTTGTGAGCAATGGAACAGAGGGTGTGGGTCAGGTGTATGTTATTTCCCCAAAGTTCTTGACTAGATGTTTTAGAGGCACTTCTCGCCTGAAAAACATCTAGTTAATATTAGCTGAAAGAAGCCACCAGTCAGTGGGTGAGCTGAAGTTGTCTCTCCTGACATGCCTATATACATAATTTTGGAATGTAATGAGATGAGGATGTTAGTAGGGGAGGGAGAAATTACACCTTACCTAGGGAGTGAGTTTGACCACAAATGAAGCATGGGAGAGAAAAAATTTTTCACATAGGGTATATCTATTGGATGTGGTTCTGATAGCAGTTACCTATATTTGTAGAAACAAGACCTATGCCAACTGGAAATCTAATTAAGCTTTAAGCGGTAGGTAGTAATTTCAAAAACAGGACAATTGGCTCCTTTTTCTTCAGCAAACCGAAATCTTTTTACAAAAATAGCAAAGAAGTTGTGGAAGGGGGAGTGCTTTAAATTGAGACTTGAGAGGCAGAGTGAACATCGTATGCAATAAAATAAATAAAATTGTACACTTATTTATTTATTTATTTATTTATTTATTTATTTATTATTTCAGAGTGGGAAAGAGAGATAGAAACATCGATGATGAGAGAGAATCATTGATAGGCTGTCTCCTGCATGCTCCCTAGTGGCGATTGAATTCACAAACCTGGGCATGTGCCTTTGACCAGAATCGAACCTGGGACCTTTCAGTCCGCAGGCCAATTCTCTATCCACTGAGCCGAACCAGCTTGGACTATACAATTATTTTTGAAGCATTTAAAAATTCTGGTATTTGATGATAATAAAAAGTTGTTAACTTTAAAGGTATACTATGGTTATGCAAGGAAATGTCCTTTTTTTGGAGACTAGTTTTGAAGTGTATAAGGATGAAGAAATGTGATGTCTGGGGTTTGCTTTAAAGTTCTACAGAGAAAGAAAAATAGATGAAAAGAAGGGAAGAAAGGAGAGAGAAAATGAATATGGCAGAATCATGATACTTGCTGAGTCTGGTAATGGAAGGGGGGTTTCCTTCCACTATTCTGCTTTTGCATATTTTGGGAAATTGCATATACAGGTGGATAGATGTTAGGGCCATGACATAGAAGGTCAGGTCGGTTGTGTGTAGTGGGAGTTTGAGAGGGAGTTTTGAGAATTCCAGCAACTCTCATTTCTGCACAGTAGTTGTATAACATTAGTTATTTACCCAACAAGAAGCCCAGTGCATGAAAAAAAATGCACTTGAGGGGAGGTCCCTTAGTCCCGCCACCCCCCCTCATAGGCCAGGAGCCCTGAGGGGCAACAGGCAGCCTGGCAATCAGGGGAAGGCAACCCCCCATCATACCTCTGCTGCTGACACTGCCGGAATCTCAAGCCTCGGCCGGCCCTGGTTTCCTGAGCCTTGGGTGGCCCTGGGAGGTTGGGCAGCCTGTACCTCCGGCCTGCCCTGGGCAGCAAGGGGGCTGAGGGGATTGGGGGACTCTGGAGGCCTTTGAATGCTCCATGGTAGGGATTCCCTATGCACAAGCCAGGCCCCCAGTACTGAAAGGGACATCATCCTGCCATCTAGTCAGAGGCTTGAACTCACAGATCCATGCCTGTCATCCCCCTAGATCCAGCCCCTGCTTGAATTCAATTAATTGTGGCCAGTAAACACAGTTACATTCCTTTCAGCAAAATGCTAAGCTGGCATAAACCTTTGCTTTGTATCCGTATCTTGTACTAAGAATAAGAAACCCTTTGTGGAGGCTAGGTCATAATATGAGAAGACTCTCCCCACATGTCCCTCCTTCCCGTCAATCAAGGAGGTTGTAAACCATCTATTAGCCACAGACTTGCCCTGGGTTTTGTGTCTGAAGAGTGGACAACCCCAAGCCAGTTCCAGGAGAGCACTTACGTGGACACAGGTGAAGGTCACTCTGGGAGTTGACAGTATGGAGGGCCACCCTGACGGGCATTACAACCAAGTGAAAGGGAGATGTCATTCTGTGCGGTTGCATCTCATAGTCAACGGACAGTCAGCTCTCCAGCAAGAAACAGGCTCCCTGTCCACATGCCAGTGCATTCTGGCCCTGGGCTGTCTCATTTGGCTCACTAAGTGGCCTGTCAGAGGAACACCTGGGAAGAAGGCCACACACCCAGGCCCAGGGGCAGGGCTCCATGTGTGCCTCTCATCTCCCTTAATGTGAGGGAGTCAGTCCTGCTTTTTCTCCTTCTACTGCCTCTCATGCAGTGCCAACCACTCATGTGCTTGCTGCTCTCTGCTGGGTGTAAGCAGCTTCCTAGCTTGCTACACAAAGCACCTGGCCCTTCATACTTTTAATTGCCGTTACTTTATTTTCTTCTTCCTCTTCCTCTTCTAGTTTGGGCCCATCAAATTGGGAGCATAGTTTATCATTTCTTAAGTACATTTCCTATTAATTTCAGAGAGAAAGGGAGAGGGAGAGAAGGATAAAAACCGCAATAATGAGACAAAATCATTGGTTGGCTGTCTCCTGCACATGCCCCCTGAGGAGTCAGTCCTGAACTCAGGCATCAGTCCCAACTGAGAATTCAATTATGTCCTCTTGGATTATAGGTCTACGGAGTCACACTGGCCAGACACACTCTGCTACTTCTATTGGGGAGAGAAAATGCTGAAATATCTATAACAGAGAGTGAGCCCGCCAAACCCCAAGAAAGAGGATCAGAGAACAAGAAAATGCTTCTCTCTTACCTCTTTCTCTCTCTCTCTCTCTCTCTCTCTCTCTCTCTCTCTCTCTCTCTCTCTCTCTCTCTCTCTCTCTCTCTCTCTCTCTCTCTCTCTCTCTCTCTCTCTCTCTCTCTCTTTCCTCTCTCTCTCTCTCTGTCTCTCACTTGCACCTTGTCTTCCCATCTCCACCTTGACAGGGAACAGTGTCCATGATGGGAGTCAGAACCTCTGGAATTTGAGGAAAAGTATAAAAATGGGCAGGTTCTGGGGGAGGAAGGGCATGGGCTAAACATCACATGATCTGGGTGTTGGTTCCTCACCACATATAGTGACCGTGTCCCATTACGTTGTGTTGAGATTCACTTGTGGAGCTAACTTATGTAAAGCACTTGTCAGCATGTCCTGTTCTGGAATTGCCCATTGTTATTAGCATTAATAGTGATTATTGGCCACCAGATGCAAGTTAAGGAAGAAAAGTGAAAGTCAGTGCACCCTGGCCAGTGTGGCTAGGCATTGTTCTGTGCATTACAAAGGTCACCAGTTTGATTCCTGGTCAGGGAACATGTCCAGGTGGCAGATCCGGTCCTCAGGCAACCATTAATATTTCTAGCTCAATGTATGCTTGTCTTTCTCTCTACGTTCATCTCTCTCTAAAGAATCAATTTAAAAACCCACCACATTAAAACAAGACAAAACAAAAGAAAACTCATTGCTGCATATTGTCTCTCAACAGGGTGTCCTGCCCTTGATACTTTCCTTCTTCTGGAGACCACAACTCAGAAATCCAGCAAAATTCTTCATTAGAATCTGGATTTTTCCATCAAAATGTTCAAAAAGCACAGTACCAAGAGAATGAGGATTATAAAGTGCATGTTTAGATAGAGACATCATCTGTGAAGATGGGCATACAGGGGCACTGGGTAGTTGGTGACTGCTGGTGCACAGGGATCCTATACATGAAGGCCCTATGGATGGGGGTTTCCAGGCCATCAGAAAGCAAGCAGGGAGAGTAAGGCACACATAGTTGATTGCTTACTATTGAATGTCTCCCAGATTCCACCAATCTGCACAGCAGTCAGGCAGGTTGGATTTAGGACAGCTCCGGTACACGGATGTCAAAGGGAATACTCTGATTAGAGAAGAGCCAAAGCCTGGCCTGCTTGGCTCAGGGGTTGAGTTTCGACCTTTGAACGAGTTGCTCAGGGTTCAATTCCAAGTCCGGGACATGCCTGGGTTGTGTGCTCCAAGCCCAGTAGATGTCTTGTAGGAAGCAGCCAATCAATGATCTCTCTATTGATGGTTCTAACTCTCTCCTTCCTCTAACTCTTTCCTTCCTCTCTGAAAACAATAAGAATAAATATATCTAAAAATATAAAAGAACTTAGGGTTTGATACCCATAATATCCATTTAAGAAATACAAGAAGGAGCCTTTTGTCATAGTCAGAATTTTTATGCTGTTCCTTCTTCTCCTTTAATTTTCCTTTCTAGTCCACTTCCCCAGAGGATTGTATATAACGTGTTCTATTCTATACTGAGAAGTTTTGTATTGTTTGCCTTCTTGTTTTTCTCTGCACTAAAATATGTTATCAATTCAAACCTACATTGGTAAAATTTAGCTGAGAAAATTTGATGTGCAAGTGGCTTTATTAAGTGTTTCACCAATCCAGCAGCATACCAGGTGGCAATGAAAAAGGGTCTCACTGAGCCAATCTGAACAGGGCTTATTCCCTCACTGCCCCCCCAATGTGACATGCTAGACTTTAAAGTACTTTAAAAAATGAGGTTCCAGCTTCCAAATTTTTCAATGAACTTCACATACGCTATTCTAATAAAATTAATTTTAAGAAACCACACATTTTTGTGGTAATTTTTAAAATTCACGTTGGACATTTTCTTGATAACTATACACTCATCGAGCCAAGCGATGAGTTTTTGAAAACCTTTCCTGTTCATGGTTTTTGTTTACATTCAATGATAAAAACACTGAGGCCTCATGATAACTCGATGTTTGGGCAAGCATACCCTTTATGGTACATTAAATGCCAAATAGTTGAAGAGAAAGTGCATGAGTAGTTCCACAGTAAAATACATATCACTATCAAGGGGCACTTTTGTTCATTTCATTCAGAGGTATAGTCAGGAAAGATAACTGGTTCAGTTTAAGTGCAATCTCTGTTTCAATCTTATTATCCCCATATCAGACAGGTGCTGATGCCATTTCAATAAGCAAAAGGATGCTTACATTTAGATTTCTCCAAACATTGATATCATTCCATATGTAATTTTTCTTCCTACTTATACTATTCCTTTAAAGGTTGAGGACATACATAATGCCATAGGAAGGAGGTGAACAATTGTTTTGCAGACTTGTTGGAGGTTCCTCGACACTTTTTTTCATTTAGGTTTTCCAAGGACAATACTTAATTTGTTTCATGCATTGGGCCTCTAGTATCTACGCTAATAAAAGAGAACCTGCAAATTAACCATCACTCCGCTATGCCAACCCACACTCATCAGCCAATCAGGAGCAAGTGTGCAAATTAACCCAAACAAGATGGTGGCGGCCATGGAGCTGGAGGAAGCAGGAGGCTTGGGTTGCCCTTGGCGATGGAGTAAGCCAAGCTTCCCACCTGCCCTGGCTGGCCCTGTCATCTGCTGAAGGCTACAAAGTTTCAATTACAGAACATAAAGAAATCCTAGATACTTGCACCCAGCTGGCCCTGGCCTCCACTCGAGGAGGTGCTGAAAAGAAAAAGAAAAAAATGAGGGCCTAGGACCTTGGGTCTTCAGGGGGGTGATCAGGCTAGGATGGATGGCAGGGGTTGTTGGGGGTAAGCAGACTAGCAGGGCGGCCAGTTGGGGTTGAGCAGGTCATCAGTGGGGGTAGGTTGGAGGTGATCAGGACAGCGGGGAGGAGTTAGGAGTGAGCAGGCCAGCAGGGGGGCAGTTGGGGGTGAGCAGGCCAGTGGGGAGGGAAGAAGGTGGCGAGAAGTCCAGCAGGAGGGCATTTGGGGGCAAGCAGGACAGCAGAGGGGCAGTTTGGGGTGATCAGGCTGGCGAGGGGAATTTGGAGGTGAGCACACCATCAGTGGGGGGCAGTTGGGGGTGAGCAGGCCGGCAGGCAGAGTGGTTAGGGGCAATCAGGCAGGCAGGCATGTGAGCAGTTGGAGCCAGCAGTCCCAGATTGTGAGAGGGATGTCCGACTACCAGTTTAGGCCCCATCCATGTAAACCCCCTTTGAGGGGTCCCAGATTGGAGAGGTTGCAGGCCGGGCTGAGGAATACCCCCCCCCCCGTGCATGAATTTCGTGCACCAGGCCTCTAGTTCATATATAATAAAAATTTTCTAGAGGAATTTAACAGAGTGATTGATAACAACACAGTCATAGTAGGAGACTTTAACACCCATCTGCCTTCCCTGGATAGAGCCTAGGAACAAAAACGTAACAAGGAAACAGACTCTAAAGGACAAACAGGATATGATGGATTTAATTGACATTTATAGAATAATTCATGCCAACGCAGAATATACATTCTTCTCAAGCGCCCAAAATCATTCACAAAGAGAAACCACACGTTAGGATACACAAGCAGTCTCTACTAGTTCAAGAACTGAAATCATATCAAGCATCTCTCAGATCACAGTGGAATTAAAGGAAAAATCAACTAGAGTAAAAACAACCCAAAACATACAAATGCATGGAGGATAAATAGCATGTTAATAAACAATGATTGAGTTACCAATGAGATAAAGAAATAAAACAAAACTTCCTGGAAACAAATGAAAATGAGCGCACAACAACTCCAAATTTCTGAGACACAGCAAAAGGAGTCCTGCGAAGGAAGTTCATAGCACTACAGGCATATCTCCTTTATTTTATTTTATTTTATTTTATTTTATTTATTTTATTTTATTTTATTTTATTTTATTTTATTTTATTTTATTTTATTTATTTTATTTTATTTTATTTTATTTTATTTTATTTTATTTATTTTATTTTATTTTATTTTATTTTATTTTATTTTATTTATTTATTTATTTTTTTCAGAGAGGAAGGGAGAGAGATAGAGAGTTAGGAACATTGATGAGAGAGAAACATTGATCAGCTGTCTCCTGCACATGCCCTATTGGAGATGTGCCCACAACCAAGGTAGATACCTTGACGGGAATCAAACCTGGGACACTTCAGTCCACAGGCCCACGCTCTATGCACTGAACCAAAACAATCATGGCTACAGGCATATAGAAAGAAAAAGAAAGGAAGGAAGGAAGGAAGGAAGGAAGGAAGGAAGGAAGGAAGGAAATGAAGGAAATGAAGGAAGGAAGGAAGGAAGGGAGAGAGAGAGAGAGAGAGAGAGAGAGAGAGAGAGAGAGAAAGAAAGAAAGAAGAAAGTAAGAAAGATCAGCAATAAACAATTTAACACTACAACTTAAATAACTAGAAAGAGAAAAACAAGAAAATCCCAGTTTAAGTATCAGGAACAACATAATAAATATTAGGGTAGGAATAAATAACTGAAAAAAAAAACAAAAACAAAAACAAAACACAAATAAACAATGAAAAGGAAAGCTTGTTCTTTGAATGGATTAACAAAATCAATAAACCATTAATTAGCCAGAATCTTCAAGGAACAAAGAGAGAGACCCAAAGAAATAAAAACAGAAATAAAAGTGGAAGACTAACCACTGGCAGCACAGGAATACAAAGGATTGTAATAAAATATTATGAATAACTATATGCCAACAAGCTAGAGAGTAGAGATGAAATAGACAAGTTCCTTGAAAATTGCAAAGTTCCAAAACTGAATCAGGAAGAATAAAAAAAAAATGAATAGGCTAAGAACAACTAATGAAATGGGCTAATGAAATAGAAGTAGTAATCAAAAAACTCCCACCAAACAAAAGCCCAGGTATAGATGGTTTCACGGGGGAGTTCTACCAAATATTAAAAGAACTAACACCGATACTCCTCAAACTATTTCAGAAAATCCAAAGGAAGAAACACTTCCAAACTCTTTTTATAAGAACAACATTATCCTAATTCTGAAACCAGATGGAGACACAACAAAGAAAGATAATTATAGTCCAATATCCCTGATGAACATAGATGCTAAAATACTCAACAAAGTATTAGCAAATCTCATCCAGAAATATATTTAAAGGATCATATGCCTTAATCAAATGAGATTTATTTTAGGGATGCACGGCTCGTACAAAAAATTGTAAATCAATAAATGTGATACGTCATATAAACAAATTGAAAGATAAAAAACACATTATCATACTGATACATACAAAAAAGGCACTGTACAAAATCCAGCACCCAATTTTGACAAACTCTCAGCAAAGTGGTAATAGAGGGAGCATATCTCATCATGATAAATGCCCTATCTGACAAACCTACAGGCAACATCATAGTCAATGGGCAAAAACTAAAACCGTTTTCCCTACGAACAGGAAAAAGACAGGGATGACAACTTTCATGATTACTGTTTGATATAGTATGGGAATGCTAGCCATAGCGATCAGAAAAGAAGAAATAAAAGGCATCCCAACTGGAAAAGAAGAAGTGAAAGTGTCACTATTCGCAAATGACTTATGGTACATAGAAAATCCCAAAAACTCCATTAAAAAAAACACACAAAAAAACAACAACAACTAATAGAATTAAAAAATAAATTTGGCAATGTGGCAGGATACAAAATTAACTTCCAGATATCTATGGCTTTTATATATACCAATAATGAAGTTACAGAAAGAGAAAAAAAATCCAATATATCATTATAACAAAAAAATTAAGATACCTAAGAATAAACTTTAGGAAGTAAAAGAACTGTACTTGTAAAATGAGAGGACATTGAAAAAAGAGGTAGAGGAAGACATAAACAAATGAACGAATATGCTGCGTTGATGGATTGGCAGAATAAATGTCATTAAAATGGCCATATTGTCCAAAACAATTTGTAGATTCAATGCACTCCCCATTAAGATACCAGCAGAATATTTCACACACCTAGAACAGTCTCAAAAAATGCATCCTATATAATAAAAGCCTAATATACAAAATGACCAAACAGCAGAACAACCTGTAGAACGACTAGCCACTATGACGCGCACTGACCACCAGTGGTCAGATGCTCAACACAGGAGCAGCCCCCAGTCCACAAGCCCCAGGCCAGCTAAGGCAAGTGCCAGCGGGAGCCTCCGATCACCCCGCTGGTCACCCCACAGATCAGCCCTGATTGACGGCCAGGCCTAGGTTCCCTACCCAGCATGAATTTCATGCACTGGGCCTCTGGCACAGAATTAAAAAAGGCCTTGAATAGCCTGAGAAAGAAGTACAATGTTGGATGTATCACAATATTAGATACTGAGCTATATTACAAAGCCACTGATTCTCATAACTGCCTGTTACTGGCACTGGAACAGACATATAGGTCAATGGAAAAGAACAGAAAATCCAGAAATCCACCCAAGGTGTTATGCTCAATTAATATTTGCAAAAGGATAAAACAGCATACAATGGAGCAAGATACTCTCTTCAATAAATGGTGTTGGGAAAATTGGACAGATACTTGCAAATAATGAAAGTAGTCCCCAAATTACGTCATATACACATATAAGCTCAAAGTGGATAAAGGACTTAAATGGAAGATGGGAAACTATAAAAATCTTAGAAGAATCCATTGGCCGCAAAATATCAGACATATGTCTTAGCAATATTTTTACTGATTCAGCTAAGGCAAAGGAAAATCAGGAGAAAATAAAAAAAAGGGGGGAGGGGTTACATCAAAATAAAAAGCTTCTGCTTAGCAAAAGAATCCATCAACAAAACAAGTATGCCCACTGCATGGGGGAATATATTTGCCAATGTTATCTAAAGTAAGGGTTGAATCTCCAAAATTTACAGGGAACTCATAAAACTTAACAAAGATAAACAATCAAATAAAAAAAGGGCAAAGGGCTTAAATAGACACTTTTCCAAACAGGACCTATAGAAGGCCAAGAGATATATGAAAACACTAGAGGCATGCCATTCATGCACTGAGGGGGGAGGGTACCAACTGAGGGGTACCTTACCCAGCCTGTGCCCTCTCACCTTCTGGGAGCAGGCCTAAGGCAGCAGTCAGACATCCCCTGAGGGATCCTTCACGCTGACATGGAGGTTTCCGCCACCTCCACGGCACTTGCCAGCTGTGAGCCTGGCTTCTGGGAGTGCACTGACCACCAGGGAGCAGGTTCTGTATTGAGGTTCTTCCCCAGGATGGTCAGTGTGCATCATAGAGACCAGATGTACTGCTGTTTGGTCGATTTGCATATTAGGGTTTTATATATAAACACTAGGTGCCCAGTGCATGAAAGGAAGTGTGGGATTCGTGGGCACGGGGGCAGGTCTGGGCCCGTCTTCTGTGCCCCCGCCTGGCCCCTCCCGCCACAGCTCCTGGTCTCCTGTGATGCCCATCTCTATTGTAAAATATTTGTAGCCAATGTTAATTGGGTCTTTCAACAAATGCCCATAAATGGAACTGCCTGTTTGAAAGCTTGACAATATTTTTGTTGATTTCAAGACATGGAGGGAAGGAGAGAGGAAGGGAGAGAGGAAGGGAGAGAGGGATGGAGAGAGGGAGGGAGGGAGGAAGTGAGGGAGGAAGGGACATTTACTTGGTGTTCCACTTACCGATGCATTCATTGGTTGCTTATTGTATGTGCACTGACCAGGGATCGAACTAGCAATTTTAGCCTGTTGGGAAGACGCTCTAACCACTTACATACCCTGCACGATGAAAGTCTGCATATTTTAAGGCTTTCAGTAAAAATTTCCCAAGGACCCTTCCCCAGCAGAGCATGGGGGTCAAGTATCTCCATTCTGGAATATGGAATTTCCCTCTCCAATATAGTCCTGCTCATCAAAAGGGGGCAGTTCCAGGCAGGTGGGTCCCACACTCATGAGCCTCTCCATTGGTTTGCAGTTCCCTGGGACACATGGCCATGACCTTGCTGGTACTCAGTGCAAACTGCCCAGTAGCGGGTTTCATTGTCACCACCATAGGATGGATCTTCTCCATGACTTGCATGGGACTGGCCGAGTGGCAGGTTTGGTACATGGAGATCAGCTCCGCCCCCTGCCCGGGGCTGGCCTGCATAGCGATGTGGAAAGTCTGCACTTACCAGTCCAACAGCCTCCAGAGCAAAGCCATAGCGTGTCACCGCTACACTTACAGTGACAACTACCTACTGCTCAATATCCACATCGCTCAGCACCTGCTGCTGGCCGCCAACCTCCTGGTTCTCTTGGGGAAAGTGCTCAAGGTCATGGGCCTGCAGAGAGTGTGCGTGGCTCATCTTCAGAAGGAAAACGCCTGCAATCTCTTCTTGGCTTCCGGAGTCCTGAGCATCATAGCTGGCACATTGATCTTCATTGCTGTGATATGGAACTACCACTCTGTGATGAATGAAGAGGGCATACGCTTCCCACCATCCTTCCACATCCCCTTCATGCCCGACCAACAGGACATCAGCAGCACCATCCCCGTGGCGGTTCTGGCTGCCATCCTGATGCTGTTGAGTGGGCTGTTTACCCTCTCTTACCAGCTTCCCCCCAAAATCCAAGTGTACCCTGAGGTCTCAGAAGTGTGAAATTCTCAGTTGCATAGCTTTGCAAATCCACAATCAGCAGTTGATGGGGTGAAGTATTATCAGGATGCTCTAGGAAATAGTTTCAAGGACTCAGGACCATAGCAAAGGCCATTTTGAACAGAAAGTGGACATTTGCTTTATGTCCAAATTGGGCTCAATGGTTAATGAACTTTCATTAAAAAAATCCAAAAACACTACTGCCCACCTGTCTTATTATCCAATCTAATAAAGAGGGATTATGCTAATTTACCCTGAAACTTTTGCAAAAACGATGGCGCCCATGGGAGGGGATATGCTAAATTAAAGCCCCACCCTCAAAGATGTCAGTGCCCACAGACAAAAGATGGTGGGACCCTGTCCACTCAGGCCTGCCAGGGCAGCAGCCTCTGGCTCCAAGCGGGGAGGAGTGTTTGAGTCCAGGGACTGGACTAGTTACCTGTGATGGCCCCGGAGAAGTTGTACTTCAGTGGTGCTCATGGGAGGCCACTTGTTCCATTCCCTGCGGATGCACCTACTGTGGACTGACGAACTGAACAGTCACAGAGGTAAGGGAGGAGGTACCAGTGCCCCAGAAAGTACCAGCAAACCGGACAGGATAAATGGTGATGTGATCTCCTGGAACCATCCTCAGCAACCTAGTGTCTGTGCATCATGGATGCTCATGCCCTCTTATTTAAACAGTAATGGCAGATGGGAGAATTGGGTTAACATGTCATAGAGGACACCAGAGGGTTCACATTCAGTTCCCTTCATTACTGACATTTATTCACAACCGTTCAAGCAAAGGTAATCCATGCATCTACCACCCAAGCTCAGGAAGGAGCCTGACCCAATATCTCAAGCAGGAGGCAACCAGTAAATTTTAGTATTGGAGACATGACCCAAAATGCCTTCAACTCGGGCTTCCTTCCAGCCACAGCCTGGACCCCTGTCACCCTCATCTCTTAGCCCAATGAGGCTACTGGCAGACCTGCAGAAATGGCTAACCTGGGCAAGGTCAGGCAGCATCCATCAGTGGCTGCCACCCTGCAGGAACTTAGATCACTGTATTATCCATAAACCACCTATCCATTTTCATGATTTCTCCCTCCAAAATCCTGCATTCACCACGCATTCCCTTAGCGGGAGACTTTGGAAATCCTTGGCAGACAGGTGATTCCAGGCAGGTTTGGATTGAAAGGCTGCCATCACCAAATAGCTAAGTGTGGACCTTAACCCCTGAAACCTTACCTCTGATGGGCTTTCCTCTCCTCACTGCCATCCTCACTTGGTTCCTTTGCATAATCTTCCCTCAGACACCACTTAGAAGATTCCCAAGCTACCATCACTGGCCCGAAGCCCCCATGACTTCCATTCCTAGCAAGGAGTCTCTTTAATAGCATCTTTCTTATTTCATACATCCTACCTTAGTCTGGTGGGGGGGAGGTGTTTCTTGACAACATGTAAGGGGACAGAGCAGTGAACAAGACGCTGACTGTGTGGACCCGCTAGTGACTCCTCAAGCTTTCTAGCACTGCTGATGGACAGCACATAGGAGGTCCTGTCACTGTGGAATGAAATGAGAAGGTGCTCGCTCTGGTTTGCAGAGAAACCTCGCCACCCCTCACCTGAGCATCTGGTCCAGGCGGCCTTTGAGGAAGGAGACATCATCCAAATAGAACTCCTAGAGGTGGGACAGGCTGAGGAACTGAGAAGTGACCAGGCTAACACACTGCTCCTCCTGATCCAAGGTGGTGTGAGAAGATGTAAAGACGTGGGAGAGGAGGAACCGACGCAGATTGCCCTCCTTGCCCAGGAAAGGAGCGAACTTCCTCAGAGTGGACAGCTTCCAGGTACAATTTACCTCCAAATCCTGGACAGAGTCGAGCTGTACCATATCGAGGATGGTAATGTTTCCCTTCGAAACGGCAAAAACCTTCAGCTTATTACAGCAAAGGTGCAGGAAACCTCTCCTCTCACCGACATTCTTAATAAGGTAGCTGAGGGACTCATCAAGGACACCTTTCTTGAGGCAAAGATCTACTAACACCTCCACGGGGGCCAACTGTGGATTTGACCCAGCCCTTAAGCTGTCCACTTTCCCCCTTTTCCTCATGGGCTGTGGGGCCCCAGGCTCCAGCAGTGATCAAACATGAGCTCTTGTTCCAGCCCACATGATCCAGAACTCCTGATGAGCTCCCTTCTGTAAATTCAGCATCTGCATTTTCCACCTCCTGTGGAGTAAATAGGAAATAGACTGGGGTGCATTAAGATAACAGGGAATGAGACCCTGACCATGAGTCTGGGAATCTGGGCACCTAGGCCAGACACCCAATGTGCCTGTAACTCCATACCCCAGGAATTAGTTGCTCCTTGCACTACTGGGACCCCTTGTTGTCCCCATTTCTGGTACCTTTGGGTGCCACCAGGAAGGGTGGGCTCATGTCCCTTCGGTCACCCTCTGCATCTTCATCAGCCTGATATATCTGCAGCCTTTTCCCAGAATGAACCCAGCAGTGGCTCCAAGTCCTCCCTGAGCTCTCCCTTTGGCCCTGTATGCTCCCATATCCCAGCTGTAACTGCTCAGATCCCCAGGGCCCAACCAGGCTATTGAATCCCCCTCACCTGGGTCAAGTCTCCTGGGCAAGCAGGGCATCGAGCCCATCAAGCACAGCCTGCAAGATATTGTGGTAAGGCTCCCAATGACTCATCAAGGCCCCCAGAGGTAGGCGGGGGAAGGGCCAAGCCTGCACCATGGCCTTCAGGACTTTGCTGTGCATCCCGGCCAAGGCTGCTGTCAACAGAGGTGGGAAGAGCTCCATAGGCAGCCACTCCACCGCAGCGATGGCCGAGGCTTCATCCCTCAGCAGGCTCTGGCATGCCGGGTCCAGGAATCTGCGTGGAGCCTGGCGGTTCAGCCAAATGAAGTTGCTCTGAAAGAGATCCTGGGAGATGGTAGGGACGAAGGCATCATGTCAGGCTGAGGATGAGCAACCCCGTTCCCTCTCCCTTCAGAGGAATCAGCTGAAGGCCAAAGGCACTGCTCTGGCAACAACTGGAGCATCCCCATTTACCCCAATCCCTTTTTCTGCTTAGGGGCCAAAAAGCCACTCAGCCCTGCCTCTCCTTGACTGTGGCAGGACAAGCACCTTGCCAGGGACCAAGGAGTGAAGAGATGACCACTGGACTCCTCCCACATCTACCCACTGCCTACCTGTAATTCTGCTGTGCAATGAGTACTGGGAAACCAAAGAGATGGTCCCACCCTTTTCAGGGAAAACATTTCTGATTATCACTGAAGGACTGAAAGCACCTGGAGTAGGCAGCAGTGCCTGGCCAACAACGCCTCTTGCTAAGCTCCAACAAATAAAACACATGGGGAAGATTAAGGAACACCCACACAATGCGTACCTTCTGGCCTTTGAGACATTTTAAATGAGAAAGTAAAAGCAGCACAAAAGATTTCTAAAGCATGGGGAAACTAGAGGTGAGAAAAATAACCATTAATTCTGAGATGTACATTTTATTGTGTGTCCCTTCTATGAATATTAGAATAACCACTTAGTCCATGACAACAGAGGGCTCACATGTCACAACTAAGCCTCCTCTCAAAAGGGACTGCAAGCCCTGGTCAGTGATGCTCAGTTGGTTGAGCATCCCCCCTTGCACCCAAAGGTCTCTTGCAGGCTCCATTCCCAACACCCATTAGGGGGTGAGCAGGAGCCAGCTGATGGATGTTTCTCACATCAATGTTTCTCTGTCTCTTTCTCCCTTCTTCTCTTTCTAAACATCACTTGGCTTTTATTAAAGAACTCCCTTAAGATATACTGTCAGACACACAGCCTGGCCACTAAAAAATCCAAAATGGGTTTTGCCAATTTGGCCTACAATAGGTTCATTAGGAATATTCTACTTGTAGAAAGCTGGGGAAACTTGGCCTGTAAACCTCTATTAATGGCACATATCAAAACAGAAATCAAAATGTTTTGGATTACGGCTAACCTGCATCTGGAGGAAAAGGCAAAATCTGCTCATTTGTAAGGAAAGAAATGCCAATTCTCTGTGGGACCTTGGCCTGCACGTCCCTGAGGACCACCTCAGGCTCCTGACTCACCAGAGTGGACATGGTGCAGGAAGCCCTCTGCTCAGACCTGGGCAGTGACTCTCATGCTCTAGCTTCTGATCCCTCCTGAGCCTCCTCAGAAACCATTATATACCCCATCTGACAACACCTTCTTTTGAGGTCCCAGCTGAAATGGCAACTTCCAACTGAAAGCTGAACCTTAGTACTAGATCTCCAGGCAGTTAACCTGATTGGGTTTTGCACTCTGCACACCTCCAACTGAATCCTAGGTCCATTCATGAAAGGAAAAGAAAATGAAACCAACATGGAAGTAACTTGATGGGTTGTTGGTACCACATCTAAATTCCCTAATGTTCATGTTAACACACCATTAGGCAGACAGGGTATCCTCTCAAGAGAAAAAGGTATACAATGCCACAGTATTGAGTACCAAATAGTCCCTGACACTTGATGTTACCTCAATTGCAAATCCGTGCCCATTCAAAGAGGAACAGAGGGACAGTTGGTATTCCAGATTTTGAGGATCAAGCCTTCCCCAAAGGAGGCAGGGCCAAAATCACATCTAGGAATTGATCAGGAGAAGGGTTGGGCTGCAAGTTTGTAATGGGACCAAGGGAATCACCCAAGACAAGGTGCACACTTGGGAAACTCAAAGGCTCTGACTGGATAAACTTGAGAACTTAAAAGGCTGGTGGTTAAGAAGAAAATATGGTGGATCCCTTAAGCCCTAGCTGGTGGGGAGTATAGGCAGGACGTTCAATCACCCTCCTTCTGTGGAGGTAAAGGGCATTTCCTCCAGAAGAACCAGATGAGCTCAGCAATCTGGCTTGAGAAAATTAAATGTAAAAATGTGGGCTGTGCAGAGGCCAGAGGAGAGGTGTGGCAGCGGAACCTGGGAAGTGACTTATCAAATTCTGAAAGCGGGGCTCTTTGGGATCTTGGAGGCACAGAGAAAAATACACGTGGGCCAAAAGACCTATGTGTCCTTATCAAGGAGCTGCTCCAAGAGGGCATTCTCTTTAGCTCAGGCTTCCTCTTTCACATCCCGACCTTCCACAGGCAGCAGATTTGGCCCAGGCAAGTTCCAGGGGCCTGGCCCTAAACATGACTGCCAAAGTCTGTATGGATAACTAATGTTTGCTCAACACCAGGGAACAAACCATGCAAATTGACTTCAAAAAGCTCCTTCTGGGCCTAAAACTCTCACTCAGATTGTGAGGGAAGCGTGTCCTCTCTCGGGATTAAGCACAATGCCCACATACACCTTCCCCTTCAAAGATCTGAAGCTGTACTAGTATTTTGCATGTAAGGATCTGCCATATTATGCGATATCCCATGCTGCACTGAGTCACAAATTGTATCTTTTGTAATAGAGACAGAGACAGAGACAGAGACAGAGAGAGAGAGAGAGAGAGAGAGAGAGAGAGAGAGAGAGAGAGAGATGCACAACTTTTCTGCAGGCTCCTCTCTACCCACTCCAATGTGATGCCCAAACAACTCTCATATTCCAGGGAGAGGGACCATGTGACAGAATACCACAGTGGTGTTCACCAGAAAATTTCATACTGGTTGATTAGATTTCTGGAAGAGATTCAAACTGTAATGAGTTTAAGAAGTTAATCTAGACTTGTATCCTGCGCTTTCAGGACAAGTGGTGCCACCTGGGGGCTGTATTTCTCTTTAACACTGACATTGCATGCACCAGGCAGAATCTGGAAAATTGTAGGAGTCCAAGCTCAGGCAGCTTCTATGAGATCCCAGTGTCCAGGAGATACAAGGAGACCGGAGGGACCACTTAGAATGACCTAGAAACAAAGTCTGAGCCGAACATGCCTTCTTCCTGAGCAAGAACCACTCCTCTTCCCACCCCCATGCAGAGCATGCTTTCCCAGGGCATGAGCTGTGGCACTGGAGGCAGGAGCACATCTGCATCAAGGGCTGTCCTTCCTGCCCAGTATTTGACAGGCCCCGCCAACTCCCAGCACCCATACATGAATCTGGGGGATGTTTCTACCACATTCTGGTCACCTACCACCTGCCCTCATCATGGCCCTCACTTATGTCCAGCCCACAGCAGCCTTTGAGCACATGATTCCTACTGGGATACCAAGGCATATGCCCTTCTGAACTTTTTTTTTTTTTTGAGTGGGAGGGTGGTCCTTAGAATGTGCTCCCAAGGCTGGGAGCCCTCTTTATGCATCCCTGGGATGTCAGGCAACCTCTCATGATCCTGATGCTGGGCACCCCGACTGATGACAGAAATCAGCAGTTCCCCCAAATTCATCTGAGCTGTTTTGGAGAACATGACAGGCTACAATGTGCAGAAGGAAAAACAACATCCCAGCTACTTTCCTGGATTCAGAATGGCACCGAGGATGCAGGAGGATGCCCTTCCTGGGTTCCAGAGGAAGCCCTGCCTCTGTGAACCTTCACAGGCCCTGGGGATCAGTCCACATGCATGGGCTTTCCCACATTCAGCTCTCTTAACCCAGCCTTTGACCAGACAAGCTTCCACCTTGCTCTGCTCACACTACCTGCTCTGCCTGTGCCCCAAAAGGCCTGGTTTCTCCTCAGACCCAGTGACATCTAGACTAAACAATGGATTGCCCGTCTTTCTTCCTCCCCAAGGAGGGCATGCCTGACGTCCAGGGCACGCCTGGCTCTAGCCATTTAATGCCAAGGGAGGTGCTTCTAGAGGCACAGGAGAGGTGGGTGGGGACGATCACTCCCTCCAGGCTGGAGGGAATGGGAAGAGAATGGCCCAGAGACTCCCATGAGGAACCTTAGAATGAGGGACAGGAGGGAAATGGCTGCAGAGCAGGGGCCAGTCTTCCTGTCTCTGACAGAGCCGTATCCCTTAAATATTGGAGACCTGTCTACTGGATTTTGCAGTTGGGGAATGGGTTTGGGGTGCAGGGGTGGCATTTTGGGTCAGGACGTAGAAGCTGGGAGTGTCCTGAGTGTCTGGGTTTAATTGCCCTGGCCTAGATGAGGTGCCAGTGACTCTCCCAGACGCCCAATCCCAAAGGCACAGAGTCATGCCAATGGAGAGTGCAGAGTCGGGGGGGGGGGGAGAGGGTCAAGCACAGATCCTGGACACAAAGATGAGGAGAGGTCTGGAGGGAAGTGGACGGCCCAATCATGGCATTTAGGCCTGCAGAGGGATGCTCCTGGTGATGTTTGCACTTCTGCCCCATTAGTCGGTAAGAATTATGCTTCTGACCAGAGAAGGAGAGAACGGCGTCTGCTACTGCATCCCTGGAATCCACTGACCTAAGTCTCCAACTCCAAGCCATAGGAAGCCCATTGTGGCTGAGAGCAAAACCAGATGCTCTAGGTTGTACAGCCCGTTCCACTGCAGTGCATTCCCCTGGAGGGGTGCCATAAGCCTCAGGGTCACAGAAGGACAGGCTCCATGCTGGACAGGAAAACCACTATGCCCTGTGTTGAGGGCTGGCAGGAGGCACAGGCACAGAGTGGACATGTTCTCAGGGATGTCCCGGGTCAGCGGATCCTCAGCGGCCATAGCCAGACCCCTCTCTTCTCCTTCAATCCTTGATTTACTCACAAAGATTCACTGAGTGCCTAAGGTACATCCACTGCTACTCTGGGTCATCGGCAGGGACACCTCATGAGAATGTCATGGTCTCCTTCAGAGCATCTCTGAGGCATGGACCCTCACTCTATTGGGTAGACAAACGAAAAAAAAAAACACAAGTGAGCTGAAAAATGAGTAAATCACAGACTGGTGTTGCTTTGCACAGTAGAGCAGGGCACAAAGAATGGTACCGCCAGCTAATAGTGCCAGCAATCTTAATAACCATCGGAAAAGTTACTTTTCAATGGCCATTATAAATTTTTGTCACAACATTAAAAACTCTGTGATAAATATACCATACATGTAAGTAAATAAAGTAGTAAACTCACTACTAAGTACCTTGCGATTTGAAATGTTTGAAAATTAAAAACTGAAATGAGCCTTTGTAAAAGATTTTCAAGAGTAGTTTAAGGTGGCTTGCGGTTCTTCTGGTCATACAGTTTTCCATATGTTGTATCACAAATCAGCGAGCTGGACAAGACGCCTAATGAGCCAATTAGTTAGGAGTCATCTTACGCGCAGTTTCAGAGCTGATTACCTCTGTCAAATTCTGAAATAACACAGGGGGGTGGTATTTCCTTTTTGTACCCATTGAGTTCTTTGTGTAAGACAGCTTATAACCTTGAGTACGTATCATGTCTAATCAAACACCTGTCATATCTATACAGGCAACTTCTAACTTTGAGTACATATCATATCCATATAGACATCTGTAACCTTGGATGAACAAACACTTGGCAGAATATGAGAATTAATATCTGTATCACTGTATCAGCCCTTTTAGATGGCTAGCTGGCAAGGTCAGACAGTTACGTTTATCTTTGCTATTATTCAAGCTAAAAACAAAGTTATTTTTTTATAGAATAAGAGATTATCTAAAAAGAACAGAGTAGTTCAAACAGCAGTTTTAAACAGCAGTTTTCCAAAGGAGGGACCACCATGCTTCACATACACAGTGAGAATCTTTTCCATGCACTGGTGAACTGTCACACTGCTTTCTATGTTTGGATTACCTTCCAAGGTCCCATCCTTCCTGCTGCCTACATGGGGACCTGTCTCTGGATGAGTTCCTTTAGTGTGAAGCTTTCTGCCCTCATGGCTTCCTCGGGAACCTCTCCATCCTTTTTTTGGTCACAACCATGTTCCTCATTTACACTTCTCTGAGAGCTGGCATTGTAAACTTGAAGCTGGATTCTGAGTCACTATGGTGAGTAAAATAAATGCCTCATGTTTGGCAGAATTTAAGAAATTACCGACGCATTTCACTTTCCTAGTCCCATTTCTTATCTCTCAAGACATGAGACCTTGGCAGGGGCCTTAAATTGACTTCATTTTCCATGTGCAGTAACTGAGGCTTGAACAAGTGAGTCACCTGCACTCATATCTCGGAGTGGGTCATGGGATGGTGACACAGAACAAGGCCCTGGTTCCCGGTCTAAGGCTCCCATGGCCATCACCTGTGCCAGCCTGATGGGGGTGTGCCTAGAGAAGTCACCAGAGAATGGGAACATGCCACTCTATGGGTGGCAGCGGTGGGCAAGATCAGGGTCATGGGCAGAGAGCAGGAGTCTCCATTTAGGTGACAATCACCCACCACAATTCAGGTGCTCGGCAGGTCTGTGCTCAGCCCTGGTGTATGGACCCAGACTGGTCTTCCAGGAGAATGGGGCTGGATGGTGGGATATTCACAGTGAGAACCAGGAACGATGCGCAAGCTCACAAATTGGGTGTCACCCTCAAGACCTGGGCAGCAGATGAGCTTGGAGGCCCCTCCCACATCTGAGGGACAGGGTATGAAAGAGGTGGGGAGCCCAGCCCAGCACTGGGCTACAGGAGGCATAGCTCCAGGTCATCTCCCCCTTGGCCTGGGCTCTGCTCTGCCCCTCCTCCTCACCCTCTGCACAGATGGGTCATACTAAGGATGGCACCTTCTGGCAGCCCAGGGCTGACCCTGCTCTCTGCCCTAACCTACTCTGGAGTCATAGCCTTGACCTCACCTCTCACGGTCCTGGGCCCAATATGTCGTTTCATAGCTACTCTCAGTGTGGCTGAGACACAGGTAACATGAGGGGTTATGACTAGGTAGACTTAGTACCAGCAGCATCTGTGTGCAGCCTGATACTCCCAATGCATGAGGGCCTGGTCTATCCAGCCCCCTATCCCAGCTCCAAGGCCTCCCTGACCTCCTTGGGCTGTAGCCAGAGGACAAGATGTGCTCTATTGGTACTTTGTTTCAAGAAGCATCCACAGTGGTACAAGCTCAGGGGAAGAGAGACCAAAACCTACTTGACACTAAACACCAGTCAAGTAAGTCTGTGGGCTCTCATGCCAGCCCTGCTCCGAGCAGAGTTGCTGAACATGGCGTCGCTAACACACTACAGCTTCTTGTCTCTCACTCGCTCTCCATTACCTCATGAAAAGGCAATAGAATAAATGATTTCCTGGGGGAATGACCTGAGAATACAAGGGCTGCTCCTGTTTCTGCTCCCCAGGAGGGGCCTGAGGATGCAGATCCCACCTATTTCCCGATGATGAGAATGGGAGAGGTGCAGGGCTCCTCCAGGACCCAAGGCGGCTCCCATAACCAGCTCACCTGAGGATGTCTTCCTTTCACACTGGTTCAGCTCAGAATGGCCTCAGGCCCTCCAGTACTTGGTTTCCCTGGTGTCCTATGGTCTCAAGTCAACTGCGTCCACCCAGGTCTGAGAGTAAGAACCAAATGCTCCCCAAACAAGGAAAGAGAATGTCAATGCACGCATACGGGAAGCCCTGGGCTCCTGTGAAAATCTTTGAAAACACTGAGGAGGAAACTGAAAACTGGAGACACGCCCTGGCTGGTTGGGCATCTTCCTGACCATGGAAAGTCACATGGTCAGGGCACATACAGGAGTCAGCAGTATTTCTCTCCTCTCTCTCTTGCCCCACAACTCCTCTCTCTCTTTCAAATCAATGGAAAGAAAAGATACCAAGATTACTTGAGAAGATGGCCGCTGGCAGGATAGAGGTGAGGGAGAGGATGTGAGTGAGGGGGGAAAGGAGAGTACGTGGATGTGTGTGGTGTGTCTGTGTGAGTGAGTGAGGGACAGTTAAATCTGGCAGGAGTAGCAGGAGCTGGCAGAACAGGCTCTCCTGGACAGGGAGCACCTACCCCCACTGGGGACACTCCCTGGGCTGCAGGTCTTAGGCACGGAGCCCATGCCATCTTGAAGGGGAGAGCAGCCTCTTCTAGGAACTCATCAACACCACCGCACAGACAGGCTTTGGACACTGCCTGCGACCCAGCAGCCACTCCAGCCAAAATCCTGCTACCCCAAGCTCGGACCTGCAGACCCTAAGACCTCCTCCTCCAGAGGTACAAGGCTCCTGCAGCAATAATTGTGACTTCCCCCCTCCCCAGCAGCAGAAACCCAGACACCACAGTCACACTTTTCCAGATCGCAGGCCTCCTGAGCCCACCGCTGCACAGGCCGCTCTTGGGTTCCGCTGTGCGCCCCCGATGGACAAGCTCTTATCCAAACAAGGGCACAGGGCCCTGGCTGTAGAAATTTTGAATCCCCTCTTCCTGGACACGTGCCCACAGACACCTCTGTCACATGGTTTCAGCACCAGGGGCCCTTCAGAGTGCATCAGTGAGCCTCGCTGGCACACGCACCGCGGGTCCCCTGTGAGCCACCACTGGGCATGTGCGTATCCAACCATGGATGCATCAGCAAACACTGAGTCTGCCCACCCCACAGCTGCAGAACTCTGGACACCACCATTGTGCCTTTCCTGTGTGCAGTCCCTTTGAGTCCCACCACTCAACAAACAGCTCCTGGGTACCTCTGTGAGCGCCAGCTGGGCACACGCTATTTCAACCATGGGCACAAGGCAGCAACAATTGGGACACACACCCTCCCGGCTGCTGACTTCACCACCGCAGTTGCACCTTTACAGCAAGCAGGACTACGGAGCCCGCTGCCCCTATAAGCGGCTCCTGGGTGCCTCCTGAGCCCTGGTTGGGTGTGCTCCTATCCAAACAAGGGCATACGGCACCAGGAGTAGAAATTTGGATTTCCCCCTTCCTGGCTGTCTACCCACAGACACTGCAGTTGTGTGGTTTCAGCACACAGACCTCTGAGGTCATCACCCCAGCACACAACTCCCTGGTGCCACTATGAGATGCCCTGAGGCACACTTGTACCCAACCAAGGGCTCAAGGCCTCAGCAGCAGAAACTTGGACTTCCTTCTCCTCAGCTGCTGACCTCCAGTCACTGCATTGCACTGATCGAGCACACAAGCCCCATTAGCCTGCGACCTCGGCCGGCAAGCCCTGGGTGATTCTTTGAGCTGCCACAAGGCACAACCATGGCCACTGGCATCCAGTACCTCTGGTAGTGACACTCCAGCACAAGGGCCCCTGGAGCCCACTGCCCCAGCAGATAGCTCCTATACAACTCTGTAAGCAGCCATTGGACATCCATATCTAACAAAGGGCACACATTCCTCAAAGCAAAAACTGAGAATTCTCCCTCCATGGGCCCAGTGGAACACCACAATCACTCCAATCAAGAGTATGGGCCCCGCACGCACACACCCCTTGCAGAGAGCCCCGGCCCCTCTGTGTCTGCCGCGGGACATGTACCTCTCCAACCAATGGTGCATGGCTCCCTCGGTAGGATCCACAACATCCCGCTCCTGGCCAAGTACATCTGGACAGCCTGCTGCTGGATCCTGAACCCCTGCATGATTCAGAGAGGGAAATCAATGTGACCAGAGTCCCACTGCCTCAACCACAGACTAAGAGACACCCGCCCACCCTACCCCCACTGTCATGGGCTCTGGACCCCTTGTAGTGAGTTGCAGAGTGATGCTAATCCAGCAAGTGTCACACCACAACGACAAATTCACAGTCCTGAGCCTCAGGCCCTAAGACTCCTTCCTCCCAGGCTGTGGACTCTGGGAACCAACAGTGAGCATATACCAGTGAAACCTCTGACAACCTTTTCCACAAGAGCAGGAACCACAATCACAGCCAACATAGTTTGCATAATGAAGATGGGGGAGAGTCATATTGCTGACCCCTGACGAGACTTCATCCATGAATAAGAAACTAATACCCAAGACACAACTACCTCAAGAGAACACAAATAGCTCAAGTAGGGAGCTCCACTAGATTAACAAGTCCAGGCGACATGAGAGATCACATCATAGGAACACCCCAAAACAATCTGGGAGCAAAGCAGTTGGATCTAGGGCACAGAAACAATTAAAATATTGCAACAAAATATGGGGAGACAAAAAAGCAATCTCCAAAGAAAAGAAAAACAGAAATCAACAGAAAAGGAGGTACATGCAATGGAGGCAAGTAACATGTCAGATAAAGAATCCAGATTAATTGTTATAAGGATGCTCAAATGGCTGGATGCTAAATACACAACTGATGAGAATTACAAGGAGCTGAATGAAAATGTGATCTACATGAAAAGGAACCAAAATGAAATGAAGAATGACATATCTGCAAAAATGACCACATTGAAAAGTTTATATAGTAGACTAGAAGAGGCTGAGGACCACATCAGCAAATTAGAAGACAAGGTAGGAAAAAACACACAAACACAGTGGCAACTGGAAAGAAAACTTAAAAAGCAAGAGGACAGCCTAAGGGAGCTTTAGGACAACACAAAACAAAACAACATTCGCATTATAGGGGCACTAGAAGTAGAAGAAGCCAAGCACAGAGTAGAAAACCTGTTTGAAGAAATAATGATAGAAAACTTACTTGACATTGGCCAGATAAAAAGAAAAACAAAACAAACAAACTAAAAAACCCACAACAACTATGCAATTCCAAGAAGCACACAGAATGCCAAACACCATGAACCCAAAAACACCAACATCAAGACACATCATAATTAAATTGGCAAATATCAACGACAAAGTATGAATCTTAAAGTGAGCCTCCGCTGGGCAAGCTCTTATCCAAACAAGGGCACAGAAAGAGACAGAAAGTTACCTACAGGAGATATCACATTATAATATCAACTTATTTCTCAACAGAAACCCACCAGGCCAGAAAGGAATGGAATGAAATATACAAAGTGATGCAAAGCAAGGGACTGAATCCAAGAATTCTATACCCAGCAAGGCTATCATTCAAAATTGAAGGTGGAATCAGGAGATTCACAGACAAAAAATGGCTAAGAGAGTTTATTACCACCAAGTCAGCAGTGCAAGAAATGCTAAAGGGGTGCTGTAAAAAAAAAAAAAGAAACAGAAATCCAAGAAGAAACACAAACATTAAGAATAAAAATGATGGCAAACAAGTACTTATCAAGAATAACATTAAATGTAAATGCATTGCCCTAACCAGTTTGGCTCAGTGGATGAGCGTTGGCCTGCGGACTGAAAGTTTGATTCCACTCCAGGGAATGTACCTTGGTTGTGGGCACATCCCCAGTGGGGCGTGTGAAGGAGGCAGCTGATCGATGTTTCTCTCTCATCGATGTTTCTAACTCTCTATCCTTCTCCCTTCCTCTGTAAAAATATATATATATTTTTTTTTAAATATATATATATATTTAAAAAAAAAAATAAATGTAAATGCATTAAATGCTCCATTCAAAAGACATAAAGTAGCTGAATGGAAAAAAAAAAAAAAAAAAAAAACATGAACCATATAGTTGCTGTCTGCAAGATACCCACCTCAGAACAAAGGATTCACACAGAATGATAGTGAAGGGATGGAAAAAAATTCCTGCAACAGAAATAGAGAAAAACTGGGGTTGTAATACCTATATCTGACAAAATACACCTCAAAGTAAAGGCCATAACAAGAAATAAGGAATGACAATTTATAATACTAAAGGGAGCATTTCAACAAGAAGATATAACTCTGGTAAACATATATGAAGCCAATACAGGAGCACCCAAATACATAAAACAATTTCTGGAAGATATCAAGGGAAAAATCGCTAGCAATACATTCATAGTAGGGGCTTTTAATACCCCATGACACCACTGGATAAATCCTCTAAAGAAAAAATCATCAAAGAAATAGCAATCCTAAGTGGTAATAAGTTATCTAACCTTGCAACATAAAAATTAGAAAGAGAACAGTATAGAGATTCCTCAAAAAATTAAAAATGGAACTTCCATTTGACCCAGTAATAAGCACTTGTGGAAATATATGCCAAGAAACTAGAAACACCAATCAGAAAGGATACATGCACCCCTATGTTCATAGCAGCACACTTCACCATAGCTAAGATTTGGAAACAGCCTAAGTGCCCATTAGCAGATGAGTGGATTAAAAAACTGTGGTGCATCTGCACACTGGAAGACTATGCTGCCATACAAAGGAAGGAACGCTTACCATTTGCAACAGCATGGATGGGGCTGAGGAGCCTTATGCTGAGCGAAGTCAGGCAGTCAGAGAAAGATAAATATCACATGATGTCACTCAGTTGTGGATTATAATAAACAACACACACTGATGAACAAAAATGGATCCAGAGACAGAGAAGCATGATCAGCTGCTGAAACCTCAGAGGGAAGGTAGGGGAAGGTGGGGGTGAGGGGGAAAGATCAACCAAAGGACCTGTATGCCTGCACACAAGCCTAACCAATGGACACAGACACCCGGGGGTGAGGGGGAGGGCATGACTGAGGGGTGAGGGGATATGGGGCGATAAGAGCACATATGTAATACCTTAACCAGTAACAAAGATAAGAAACCCTCACACATATCATCAGGTGAGAACTCTCTCTCTCTCACACACACACACACACACACACACACACACACACACACCCCGGGAGACAGGACCCTGTCCTCTCAGTGGGCATCACCTCTTATCCCCAAACCTGACCACCACTTTCTCACCGGCTGATCCAGAGGACGACGTTGGCCACAGGCCTTATGCTCTGTCAACAGCGACCTTTCCCAAGTGGACACTGCCCACCGTCCAGCAGCCACATTTCTGCCCCTTCTGTGTCCCCCACGCCCTGGAGCAGGGCTGGGCTGGCCTGAGAGCCCACAGACTTGAGGAGCCAGAGGAGCCGATCCCGGGGGTGGGGTGGGGTGGGGGGTGGGGGGCACCCTTTGTCAAGTGCAAAGTCGGCCAGCGGAGGTCCAACAATGAACGCCGGTGCCCGAGTTCCATGAATTGTTGCGTGTCAGTCTCCTCAGCGAGCGCCACGTGTGCGCAGCCCAGGGCCTGGCCTCACACGAAGAGCCAGGTTTTCCCTCAGGCCTTCCCTCCAACCCCCGGGGAGCTCATTTTCAGAGGGAAATGGCGGCGGGGAGGGGCTGCGGGGTACCATGACCAGCACAAGCTGCCCCAAGGAGGAAGAAGTTCACCCCGGAGAAAGCAAGAACCCAGAGTGTGAACTTCCCTTTCCACAGGCCGCGCTCCTCACCACCTGGTCTGCACAGCACAGCGGCTGGAGGGAAAGCAGCGGTGGCCGCCTCAGGAGCTTCCTGGAGCTGCGGCCCGGGTCCTCAGGGGCGAACCCTCGCGAGATCCCGAGATCACCAGCGGGGTCTCCCAGGGAGCCCAGGAGGGGGCGCTGGGGCCCGCCCACCAGCTGCAAGGGGTGGGAACCGGTGGGGGGCAGTGTGGGGGACCCGGTGCTTCCGGTATGAGGGTGGGGTGGGTGGGGTGGGCTCGGATGTGCAGGGAGAAACAGGAGGCCCCGACCCCCAGCTTACCTCCCACTGCCACCCCTGGTCTGTGTTTCCCTGCAGCCCTCTCCCTCAGGCCCCTTCCCTCTGAGGTTTGGGCTGCCACTCACCTCCAGGGGTCCCTGAGCGAGGCTTGGCCCCTCTCCCACCCCCACCGCAGCCCTCTGTCTAGAAAAGAGCTCCCTGCCCCGGCTAGGCCACTGTCCCTACTGTCTGGACGGGGACATATTTGTAACCCCCTGGACAGAGGAGAGCCGGCCACATGCAATTACAGGGTCTCTCTCCACAGCTGCTCTCCTCATCTTCCCCTGGGGTTTGGGTTACCAGAGCTCTGTCAGCAGCCCCAATTGCCCCGTTTGCTCTGCTCACCTCCCCCAAGCCGCCTTCTCCCCAACAAATCCCTTTGGGCAAAGTGGCAACTGGGCCTGAAAACAGAAAGAGGGGCAGGAGGCTCCTGAGGGGGAGCAGGCCAACAAAGCTGAGGAGAGGTGGGAGGCACCAGCTGCAGTCTGGTGCGCAGCCTCTGGCAGAGCTGCCCCTTAGATTAACCTTAACCTGGGCTCCCCTCTGGGATGGTGCCTCCAGGGGGCCCAGGGGGCTGGCACCTCCCTGTGACAGGTTTTGGTGCCTGCTTTTCCATAGTCTCTTTAGGAGACAAAAGTCAGGCTGGAGAGGAGAGGGAGAGGTGACATGCAAAGCAGAGGCCCAGGCCCTGTCATTCATGCTGGCATTAAGCTTCTCTGTGGGTTCTTTTGAAATCAGCTTCAGACAGGGGGGAAGGGCATGTAATAAGAATAGAGCCACAGTTGTTTCATCATTACTCACCTCCCAAACTATGAATAAGAGGCCCTGGGACACTGGAGGATGAACCAGGCTGTACTAAAAACATAAGCTGCCTCCATGGGGCCATTACTCAGAAAATAATTGCATTTAGGAACAGACCAAGGACACGGCACGCTTTCACCCTTCTTTTCTCAGGAAGGCTGACCATTCTCCGTTCCCAGGAAGGGGCTGAGCTGTTGCTAAGGTCATAGAAGATTAGCCAGCGTGTTGTAGTAGTCTGTGCTCCTGAAGGCCGGACTGCAGGCCCTCCCCTCCCCTTTCCATGTTACACTAGCAGCTGGCAGCTCCAGGTAGCTATTTTCTCCCCAGGGGGTCAGAGCACCCTTTCCAGGGTGAGCGACTACTGACCCCATTATTGACCGCATTGTTGGAATAAACGCTCACATGTGCTTCTACCCTGTCTCTGCTTATTTTGGCTCAAGTAGTGACAGGCAGCCTCAGACACATTGTGTCCCGTTTCACTTCCTCACTCAGGCCTGGGAAATACTCAGACTCCTCCAACTGTGACACTTTTCCTGAGAGGGATAGTGGCAGTGGGCACTGTGTCCCTGTCATGCAGGTGGCTCTGCATCTCTTTACCATAGGCTGAGGGAAGGTCGTGGGGCTGAGAATAACAGGCAGGGTGGTAAGTCTACCTTGTTCTGTGAGCCTACCCCGCCATTCCTCCAGATGTTCCCCATGCATATGAACTAGAAGAGTTTTAGAGTTGCAGCTACATGGATGAACAGATGAGTACAAATGAGGCCACTGCACTCATCCCCAGTGGATCAGGGATTGTCACCTAGAGCAGAGCAGATAGGAAACTACAACACCAAAAACCTCAATTATTTCACCTTGGAACTAGAGGTTCAGCCTACCCTCCCTCCTCTCTTCTAGATGCATTTGGCATGTATTTGTCCTACTGTTGCTGCTAATGCCATGCTCAGAGCTACACACAGTCTCTCCTCACAAGGTTTAGAATAAAAATAGAACACACACACACACACACACACACACACACACACTCGCATACATCCAAAGCAAATGATACCATTGTCTACAACTGGCTCTTTGTAACTAATTCTGTCTAGAAACACAGGGCATGGTATGGAAACGTACAGAGGCAGGCAGACTCCTGCCTTGAGGTCTGAGCAAGGAAGGTCCATTGGGGCCTTGGAAGGATCCTGTTCTGGGCGTGAGGACAGACTGCACAAATTCTGGGAGAGTAAAGTGCTTGGCCAATATGAGGACACAAGAGAGACTGGGGTACAATGGAGATGATAAGAGTGACAGACGGGCAAGGGATGCATCAGTGGAAGGTGATTTTCTACCCAGACTCATGCCAGGAAACTTTGAACATTAATGCTGTCAGTTGTTGTTTCTTAAAGGTGAAGACACTGAGATGAGAAAGGTTAAGCCAGAGGTAAATGCAGGGTGGGCTAATCAGGAAGGAATTGGGGGCTGACTTGTGCTTCCATGACACCCCCTGTACAATAGCCTCCTGATTTAGTAACAGTTACCTGCAATGGCCTCTGGACGCCCAGTCCACTGCAGGATTAGCCTATGTGAAAGGTCTTGGAGAGTACTCAGGGTGGCAGGTGAGCATTCCCTAGGGTGTGTGTACTGATTTGGGTGAACCACACCTTTTGAAAATCCTTTTGGGGTACCCATCCAGGAGCCCAAGGGGAAGGCAGGAACCTTCACCTGTGGGCGGCATCTCTTTCTCCCAGATTTAGGCCTCTGAGAGGCTGGACATGAAGAGGGGAGGGCCCTCCCGGGTGTGTAAATGTTGGGGGAGAGGTCCGGTGTATGGAGAGGAACACTCACCTGAAGGCCAGCTGCTCACTGACAGGAGGGGCTCCCACAGCTCCAGGGGCTTGGACCAGCCTCAAAGCAACTTCTTGGGAAGAGGACTTGGCTGCCCCACCAGTCCTGGTCCAGTCCTGCCTGGAACAGGGTGTCCACTGGTTGCTCCCCTGGTTGCTAAGTCTCACAGCTTGGAACAAAAGAACATAGAATCCTCAGAGCTCAGGAACAAATTTGCATGGATATCCCTCCTCACCTGAGAAGCTGGAGGAGGAGAGGATGAGAGAGTCAGTCGTGGGTGTCCTTACAAGTGTCAGAGTCTCAGAAGGCAGAACCCTGAGGGGTCTCCCCCAAGTCCTAGGCTCTACTCCCCTCTCTGTCCTCACTCAGGGCCCAGGAGACAGTTCCGAAGGACAGTTTATGTGGGTACCTGGACTGACTCCTCTCCCTCCCCTCCAAGTTTACCTGAGTCACCCCTCCCTGCCTTCTCCCCTCTTCTCCTGGTCCTGGGCCAAGCCTACCGGGATCCCGCCTCTTCCCTGTCCTGCTGTGGGCTCAGGAGGTGTTCTGGGTGAGCTGAACAGCCACCATCTTCAACACTGGTCCCAGCAGCCACTGTGGAATTTTAACCCTACTGCTTGGAACCAACAATGTCTGGGAACCACCCCCGCATGCCTGATTGATGCTGTCACGGGGAGTACGGGGTTCTAGCTAATAGACACCTGTTGAAGTCCTCTTGTTTACCATGTTTCACTCAAATCAGGCAAAGGCAACAACCTTCCTGAAGCAGGTTTCCCTCTCTCTAATCTTTTGGGCAGGGGGTAGCTGGTGGTTTCCAAAGGTTCTCTCTGAGACTTTTGCCTCTTAACAGCTGAAAATCAATATCCCCCAATGCATCTTCACATTGTCAGAGTCTTGTTCCCTTTAATTCTTAATGATAGGCTACATGAGGGTTCCGGCAGGTATCTGTCATCTAGATAACCCATGTTGCATGGTTTCTTAATTTTCCTCACATGTGTGTTCTGTTCTTTCTGGACTACTTGCAAATCTCCCATTCTCACTGCTGAAAAATAATATCCCATTTTTACCCTTTCTCCTTTATTCAAAATATATTATATGCAGTCCATCCGGCCTGGCTCAGTGGTTGAGCATTGACTTATGAAGACAGGAGGTCACCATTTGATATTCCATCAGGGCACATGCCAGGTTTCATTCTGGATCCCCAGTATTGTGGCCATGGGGGTCAGCTAGTCAAAGATTTTCTCTCATCGTTGATGTTGCTACCTCTCTCTCTCTCTCCTTCCTCTCTGAAATCAAGAAAATGTGTTTTAAAAGGTTAAAAAATGTCTTATACAGCTAATGTTTCCTCAGTGTGTTTGAAATGTTAATCATTTCTATGTGAAAACTCCTTGCATTTATCTTTTCTATGTGAAACCTCCTTGCACATGTACTAAACCCTGATGTTCTCCTATTAATATTTCTCTGTTAGTTTGGCTATTAGCCCAGCCTAGAAGAATTTAGCCACCACAAAAATATTAATGAGTTATTTTACCTTCATGTTTTGCAAAAAGTCTTCTTAGTTTGATGTCTCTTAAAGTCCATCTCACTAATGATTCAGTACAAATTTTAATCTTTTTTAATCAGAAATGGTGGGTCTTTATTTGCATTTCCTAACATTTGAAAAAATAGATTCACTCATACACCCAAGGCGCTCCAAACAATAACCAAAGAATGTGTTGCATTGAAAGTTAGGTTAAAATAAAAACTCAGCTACTCAAGTACACTAGATATATTTCAAGGGCTTAATCATCACACGTGGCTTATGGCCACCATACTAGACCGGGAGCCCCTGACCATCTGCTATGGTCTACTGAGTAACACTTGCCAGGCACACTCTACTACTTCTAGTGGTAAGGGAAAATGCTGAAATCTCTATAACATATGTTGAGTTCCTAAAACCCACGAGAGGGGATCAGATAACAAGGATCTGAAAATGCTTCACTCTTACATCAAACTCTCTCTCTCTCTCTCTCTCTCTCTCTCTCTCTCTCTCTCTCTCTCTCTCTCTCTCTCTCTCTCTCTCTCTCCATCTCTGACATGCATCTTGTCATCCTATGCCTCCTCGACAGGGAACAGTGTTCATAATGGGAATCAGAACTTCGGGAATTTGAGGAAAATTATTAAAATGGGCAGGTTCTGGGGGAGAAAGGGCATGGGCTAAACATTGCATGATCTAGGTGTTGGTTCTCACCACACATAGAGACAGTGTCCCATTACATTGTGGTGAGATTCACCTGTGGGGCTAACTTATGTAAAACACTTGCCAGCATGTCCTGTTCTGGACTTACCCACTGTTATTACCATTAATAGTGAATATTAGCTACCAGATGCAAGATAACGAAGAAAAGTGAAAGTCTGTGCACCCTGGCCAGTGTGGCTAGGCGTTGTCTGTGCATCACAAAAGTCACATGTTTGATTCCTGGTCAGAGCACATGTCCAGGTGGCAGGTCCGTTCCCCAGGCAACCATTAATATTTCTGGACCACATGAATGCATGCTTCTCTGTCTGTCTCTCTCCATTCATCTCTCTCTAAAGAATCAATTTTAAAACCCACCACATTTAAACAAGACAAAATCAAGAACACTCATTGCTGCATGTTGTCTCTCAACAGGGTGTTCTGCACTTGACACTTTACTCCTTCTGGAGAACAAAACTGAGAAATCCAGCAAAATTCTTTATTGCAATCTCAACTTTTCCATCAAAATATTCAAAAAGGCACAGTACCAAGGCAATGAGGCTTAGAAAGTGCATGTTTAGATAGAGACATCAACTGTGAAGATGGGCATACAAGGACCCTAAGTAGTTGGTGACTGTTGGTGCACAGGGATCTTGTACATGAAGACTCTATAAATGGGGGTCTCCAGACCATCAGAAAGCAAGCAGGGAGATTAAGGCACACATAGTCGGTTGCTTACTATTGAATGTATCCCAGATTCCACCAATCTGCACAGCAGTCAGGCAGGTTGGATTTAGGACAGCTCGTGTACAGGGATGTCAAAGGGAATACTCTCAATAAAAAGAGCCAAAGCCTGGCCCACTTTGCTCAGGTGTTCAGTTTCCACCTTTGAACCAGGAGGTCTGGGTTCAATTCCTAGTCCGGGACATGCCTGGGTCGTGGGCTCCAAACCCAGTAGATGTCTTGTAGCAAGCAGCCAATCAATGATTCTCTCTCACCATTGATGGTTCTACTTATTTCTTCCTCTCCCTTCCTTTCTGAAAAAAAAAATAATAATAAATAAATAAATAAATATATCTAAAATATGTAAATATCTTAGGATTCTGATACCCAGAATATCCATTTAAGAAATTCAAGAAGGAGTCCTATGCCATGGTCAGAATTTTTATGCTGTTCCCTCTTCTCCTTTAATCTTCCTTTGTAGTCCACTTCCCCAAAGGATTCTATATAATGTGATCTATTCTATGATGGGAAGTTTTGTATTGTTTGCCTTCTTGTATTTCTCTGCACCAAAATACATTATCAATTCAAACCTACATTGGTAAAATTCACCTGAGTAAATTTTATATGCAAATGGCTTTATTAAGTGTTTCACCAATCCTGCAGCTTACCAGGTAGCAATGAAAAGGGGCTCCCTGAGCAAAACCCACCAGGGCTTGTTCCCCCACAGTCCCCCAATCTGACTTGCTAGACTCTAAACTCCTTAAACAACTGAGGTTCCAGCTTCCAAATTTTTCAATGAATTTCACATATAGTATTACAATAAAAATAATTTCCAGAAACCACGATGCGATTTTTTTGTTCGTTTCTTTGTTTGTTTGTGTGTTTGCAGCAAGAGTTCAGGAATCTGGAGAATGGGCTGCAACATAAATTGATAAACTAGGCAATAAATATATATTTAGAAGATATTTGGGCAAGCCAGACGGATACCTACTCTCTAGTGGAGTGGTCCCCAAATGTCCGGACCCAAGGCTTTTTATTGATACATTTTGCCCTTCAGCAAAGCAAACACACCTATCAAAGTTAAGGTTTGGTAAACAATGAAGGATTTTCAGGTTAGGGATATTGCCTTCAGCTGTTCAGCCAATAGCAGGTAATAATATGCAGATTTTCAACCCTGCTGAATAGCAAAGTCCATCAGCCTTACCAGGGACTTCATGCATTTATTATGCTAACTACTGTTGGTCTTTGCCTCCAGGATGCCCCTTTTTCTCTTTTAACAATAAATTTAGAAGGGTGTCTGCCATTCACAGAACTTGGGTCCTTTTAAGACTTTTAGATTCTATGAAAAGGCTTGTGTTGTTTTGTTGCAAAAGACTGGAGAAGAAAATCAAGCAGCATTTGGACTTTGACATTACACTTTTTAATACATACACCAGTGGGCTTAGAGAAAAGTGAATTAAAATTCTAAGCAGAGCTACAAGCAGAACATTCCTTTTAATTAAAGAGCCAGCCCTATGTGTGCTTAGTGGTTACCCTGCTGGTGGCCTTGAAAACAACAGTTCCGTCCAATTAAAAAATGCATCTGACATGGCATGAGGGTATGGCCATTCTAGTCTCTGGCCTACAAAGTCAGACAGCTAAGTTTATCTTCCTTATTACTCAAGCAGGCTAGAAAGCAAAGTTATTTTTTAAGAATAAGGGGCTGTTTAAAATTAGCAGAGTTTACTTTACAGAATATGGGACTATCTAAACAGCAGAGAATTTTTAAAAAGTAGTTTTACAAAATATGGGTTGGCCTTGTCATCCCCCCGCCCTGTCCCACAAACTTTTTAGCCTTGTGGTACCATAACCACAGGGTGTTATTGTGTTCAGGTGTTATGACCGCTCTTTTACTGCTTCCTGCTGAAAAGGGGCGATGACCAAAGGGTTAACATCCCATTTCTTCCTCTCAGAGAGGTTTGTAGGGAATTCTTCTGGTTTGCAGGACCATTTGAAGTTTAAAGGCATTTAGATGAGATGAGATAAAGCGAATTAACAGATTTAGAAGACATGGTCCTAGGGTTATGAGTAGCATTAATACTGGTCCTGTCAATGGAAGGAAACATTTCCCCACCACGACCACCCCCCCTGCTCTAAACCTCCAATGTAGCCCAGGTCTGGGATAACTCCTGTCTTATTTTTGAAGCTGGATCAGCTAGTTTCTTGGCCCCATCTCTTACAATACCAGATTGGTTAGCATAAAAACAGCACTCTTCCTCAAGGAACAGGCACAGCTTCCCTTTCTCTGCTGTGAGAAGGTCTAGTCCTCTTGGATTCTGGAGAGTAACAGCTGCCAGTGAGTCAATATGATCCTGTACTGCAACAATCCTTTGGGCTATTTCTTCCAAGCTGTCAGCAAGGTCTTTGGGTAGGCTCTGGTAGTAGGAGAGGAAAGTTGCCAGTCCCCCTATTCCAGTGATAGCCCCTGATGAAATGCTGAGTGTAATAAGGAGAGGGATTAGCTCGGGCGCTCTTTTGTATTGGATATGGTGTGTTCCGGGGATGGGCAAGGACTGAATATTGGGGGCTATATCTACATTGGGTGAGTGATAGATGAGAGTTCAAGTCCCTGTCCATTTTGTTGGGAGACAGACATACATGTTTTGTCCACAGAGGAAGAAGGCTCCCTGATTATGGATACAAGCTGAAAGGTGTAGAGAAAAAAGTTGAGTTGCAGCATATGGGGGTCTCTATCCTCATTCTGCACTCCAAACTGCGAGGGTGGCTGCCATGTTGCTTCCTATAAGGGGTGACAGGTGAGAGGTTGAGAGTCTTTTACAGAGAAAATAGGTAGGAATGCTAGTATGAGGTGATATCCAAGGAAAAAGTGAAAGGGACGGAAAAGAACAATTGAAGTCTCAGGCCTAGACTGTTGGATAAGAAGTAAAACTGGTCATAGAAAATGAGCATTGGCTTCCAGGGAGTCCTTATAGTTGATCCCTTGGGACCAATAGGTATTTGATAGTTCCAATTTGACTGTAGTGTTGCAAGCAGAGGATGGGAGATTATCCACTGATTTATTGCCCCGTGATCTTTAAAGCATAAAGGGGCTTGGGTGAGTAGTGGGGTGTGTAGAGTGATAGGGCCTGTGACTGGGAGAGAGGATGAAGCTACCTGAGCAAGAGACTGAGTTTAGGTCCGAAAGAGAAGGGATGCTTGGTTAGCCTGTGCAGTAGGATAATCACATACTAGGGTGTCAGCTCTTTCAGAAAATATATTTCCCTTTTTCTTTTTTAAGAACCAGAGTGATTTTGGACTGGTTCCAACACTTGATGGATCTAGGGACAGTGCAATATGCTGAAGAAGAGAGAGAAAGGCAGAGCCAGCAGTCCTTGGCTAAGGCTGGATTGGTCTGATTTAAGAGGGAGAGGGTAAAGTTAAGCTTTCGGTAGAGATAGTGAGGACTTAGGAGTCTCCTGAGGGGTCACTCTGAGAGTGATAGAGATTAAGAGAGTTCAGTAACAGTAAAATAGTTAGCATTAGCCTCATCATGATCCTTTGCTGGGTAGGGAGCAGTAATTTTATGGTTCTTCTGTGTTCCAGCTAGGGCAGAAGAGTTCTCATCCTGGTACTAGCCTTTGGTTCTGAACGCACTCATAAAAAGACAAAATGAGAATTATTAGAAAGATAAAAACAATGAGCATCCAGAAATACCAGAGCATTTTACCTTCAAGAGAAGATAAGAGAGATTAGTGTAAAGAAGAATCTACAGGGTGTTTCTGAATTTCTTGGAGCAGGTTGATCACCCAGGTCTGTTGTCTTCTTGAGGGTGATCTGCAGGGGGTATTTCTGGTCAGAGGTTACCTTCCACACAGGCTGGGCGTCCCTAGGCTAGTGGGCTGCTTTCAGCCTGGAGTGGCGAATCCAGATATTGAGTCCTGCAACTTTGAGAGCTGTGGGGGTGGTGAGTATGACGATATGGTCCATTCCAAATTGGCTTAAGGGGCTCTTTTTTTCCAGTCTTTTACCCAAACCTGGTCTCCAGA
The DNA here is from genome assembly GCF_951640355.1 of Cnephaeus nilssonii. Classification (NCBI taxonomy): domain Eukaryota; kingdom Metazoa; phylum Chordata; class Mammalia; order Chiroptera; family Vespertilionidae; genus Cnephaeus; species Cnephaeus nilssonii. The sequence goes on along the minus strand of NC_137096.1, from coordinate 10,182,418 downwards.
TTTATAAGGATGTACAGCTGTTCCTGGAGAGATGGGTAGTTGGTCAGTAAGCTGTCTGTGGATCTCAAAGACAGTTTTTCCAAGTCTTCGTAGTTGCTTCTGGATTTCTCAGTTTCCTATTTTCCCCAAATCTCCCTTTGGCCAAATTAAGCGGAGGGGGAGTGGTCTGTCATATAGAATTTCAAACGGAGAGAAAGCTACCCTGGCCCTCAGGGCCCAGCATAGCCCTAGGAGTACAGAGGCAAGATATTTGTCCAGGGTAGGGTTGTCCATTGGCATAGCTCAGCTATAGCCTGCTTGAGAGTCCGGTTCATGCGCTCTACTTTCCCTGAACTCTGAGGCCTATAAGCTTTCTGTAGGTCCCATCTAATTCCTAAAGCCTTAGCTGCCTGTTACACTATCTCTGCTACAAAGTATGGGCCATTATTAGACCCAATGGTCAGAGGCACTCCATACTGCTGAATTATGTCCTTGAGCAATGCCTTCGTGACTTCTCTCGGCTTTTCCGTGTGAGGGGGATATGCCTCAACCCAGTCTGAAAAGGTGCAAACAAAGACTACTAGGTATTTTTCCCTCTGCTAGGCACTAGTTCTGTAAAGTCTACTTCTAAGTCCTCAAAAGGAGTTTTCCCGCAGCGCTGAACTCCGATTGGTCCCACAGATCCATGTTTGGAGTAGTTCTGCACACAGAGGAGACAATGCTGAGAAACTGAGGCACACAAGGAGGGAAGCTGGGCAATTAGGTAGTATCTGCCTTACAAAGTTTCTAGAGCAGTCTCCCCTAAATGAGTAAGTTCATGCTGCTGGAGGACTATGTTATGGGCTAACTGTTCTGGGACATAGTCCCTACGATCTCAGAGTATCTGCCAACCTTCTTTTCTTCTTTTGCCCCCTTCTTGCTGGGCTCATTCCTTCTCCTGAGGAGGATACTTTGGAGGTTCAGGTAATTTGGGGGCCAACATGATCCATGCTGGTGCTGCTTGTTCTTTGGCAGCCTGCTTTGCTGTGGCATCAGCAGTCTGGTTTCCTTCTGACACTGAGACTTTCCCTTTCTGGTGACCTTTGCAATGGATGATGGCTATTTCTTTGGGCTCCCAAACTGCTTCTAGCAATTCTAAAATTTCATTTTGATTTTTGATTCATTTTCCTCCCGTCATCAGGAGCCACCTTTCCCCCTTACCCATGAATATGCAGGGTAATGAAGGCATAGTGTGAATCAGTGTAGATGTTGGCACGCTTATCCTTACTTCAATATGTGGATGACCTCCTACTAGCCAATTGAGGTCTAAGGCTATGGCGAGGGCCCAAAATTCTGCCCTCTGTGCTGACCATCCTACAGGCAGGGCCTGTGCCCCAGTTGTCTCAAAGTACAATACCACTTCATACCCACCTTGTCTTTTTCCTTCATCAAGAAGCTACTGCCATCTGTGAACAATACTAAGTCTGAATTCTGTGGGGGCTTATTTGTTAGGTCTGGCCAGCCAGAGTAAACCTCCTTTAGGACTTCCAGGCAATCATGCTCAGGGCCCCCCTCAGCAAAGGTTAGAAAGGTAGCAGGATTAAGAGTCCTTACTGTTTGTAGCTCTACCCTTGGAATTTCACATAATAAACCTTGGTATTGAGTAATCCCAGCATGAGTTAGCAAGCGCTGCCCCTTAGCTTCCATTAGGGCAGTGATGGCGAACTTATGACATGTGTGTCAGCACTGACACGTGTAGCCATTTCAGATGACATGAAGCCTCTGTGGTGGCCGCATGCCGAGGATGAAACATTTGCGAAATAATGTTTTTTCCTCAAAGTGACACACTACCGGAGTTATGCTCAGTTTTTTGGCGAAATTTGACACACCAAGCTCAAAAGTTGCCCATCACTGATTTAGGCAATTATAAAACATGCACTAGATTATTATGCTAAGTAAAATAAACTGATCAGAGAAAGACAAATATCACATGATTTCACTTATATGTGGAATCTAATGAACACAATAAACTGACGAACAAAACAGAACCAGAGGCATGGATGCATGGAACAGACTGAGAGATTTCAGAGGGGAGAGGCCTGGGGAGGACTGGAAGACATTAACCAAGAACATATATGCATAGCCCATGGACAACAAAGTATAAAAGCACGGGTGGTGGGGGTGGGGGAGCAGGGGCTGGGTGGAGGTAAGTAGAATGGGGCAGTGGGGATATGGGGGGGCATCTGTAATAAGGTCAAAAACAATAAAAAGAGAAGTTATCCCTGGATGGTGTGACTCAGTTGGGCATTGTCTAGTGCACTTGAAGGTTGAGGGCTGGATCCCCAGTAGGGGCAGTACAGGAGGCAGCTGATGGATGTTTAGCTTTCATATACATCAGTGATGGTGAACCTATGACACGCGTAGCCATTTCTGATGACACACGGCCCCTGAGGTGGCCGCATGCTCAGGATGAAACATTTGCGAAATAATGTTTTTTTTCCTCAAAGTGACACACTACCTGAGTTATGCTCAGTTTTTTGGCAAAGTTTGACACACCAAACTCAAAAGGTTGCCCATCACTTCATTAGGGTAATAACAGGAAGAGGTACTTTTACATTTAAGTTTTGTCCTAGGGTGAGTTTATCTGCTTCTTTGACTAATAAAGCCATGGCTTCAAGTGCTCTGAGGCATGGGGGCCACCCGGAGGCAACTGGGACCATCTGCTTGGAGAGACAGGCTACTGGTCTTTGCCAAGGTCCAAACTCCTGTGTTAGAACTCCAAGGGCTACCCCGCTGTTCTCATGTACAAGGAGATTAAAGTCCCACATCACTTCTGGTAGCCCTAGTGGTGGGGCCTCAGAGAGTTTTGCCTTTATGGTGATGAAGGCTTTCTTCTGCTCGAGGCCCCATTCTATAGGTGCCTTCTCTTCCCCTTTTAAAGCTTCATAGAGAGGCTTGGCCAGGTCTGAAAACCCTGGGGTCCAGTTTTGACAGAACCCTGCTGCCCCAGGAATTCCCAAATCTGCTTCGGGTGTGAGAGACTGAGATGGCAAATACTGCCTGCTTTCTTTCAGTCCCTAGCCTTTGTTTCTCTTGGGTGATTCGGAAGCCTAGATACTTGACTTCCTTCTGACAAATTGGTGCCTTATTCTTGGACACTTTATAACCTGTTTCAGTTAACAGTTTCATGAGGGCTCACGTCCCCTCCCAGCACTGAGCTTGTGTGGAGCTGACTAGTAGGAGGTCATCTACATATTGAAGTAGAACACACCCCAAGTCCTGTCCTGGGAACTTAGACAGATCAGATGCAAGTGCTTCACTAAAGAGAGTAGGGGGTTTCTCGAATCCTTGTGGAAGTCTTGTCCAGGTGAACAGTTCCTTGGACCTCATAATTGAGTTTTCACACTCAAAAGCAAAAAGGGGCTGGCTGAAGGGGGCTAAACTGAGGCAGAAAAGGCATCTTTCAGATCTAGGCATGTAAACCATTCTACTTCTGATGGAATGAGTCCTAGAATTGTGTAGGTGTTTGAAAGTGCCAAATGCAAGATTATAATAGCTTCATTAACAGCCTGCAGGTCCTGGAACAAGTGGTATTCATTAGTCACAGGCTTTTTGACAGGCAGGAGGGGAGTATTCCATGGTGACTGGCATCTTTTAAGGAATTCCCTCTGAAGTAGCCAGTGTAAGTGGACCTGAGTTCCTACGCCTGCCTTCCTTGGAATTGGATATTGGTGGATTTTGACAGGATGTGCCCCAGGCTTTAACTCAATTAGTATCAGGGCATGTTTTTTGGCCAGGCCAGGGGGATTTGCTTCTCCCCAGACCAGCGGAAATTCTTCCTCTAATTCAGAGTCTAACGGTGAGGCCTTTGAATGAGGGGTATAAAACTCCATTCTTCCTCCCAAGGCACTGCTAAGGACAGGATCTTTGGAGAAGTCTGCTCACCTAGGCAAAGCTGTGCCGAGCCATCTGGGGCAGAGTTGATCTCTGTCCCATTTTGGCTTACAGGTCTCTACCCATCAGAGGTACTGGACAATCTGGCTAGTACAGGAATTCATGAAGCACTTGATGACCACCAAGTTGGCATCGACGAGGCAGGCATAATGGTCTACAGGCCTGGTCCCCAGTTGCTCCAATAATGGTGACTTCCTTTCCTGAGAGAGGCACTACCTTCTGTATGATTACTGAGTGCTCAGCTCCTATATCAAACATAAAGTCCACAGCCTAGCCCCCAATTTCCATTCTGATCATGTGCTCATGGGGGCCCACCTGAAAAGAGTCTGTCCTAGGCATAGTCAGCTGCCACCAGCCCAATAAGGTCTGCTTCAGGTGGTTCTGGTTGATACCAACTAGGTGGAAAAGGGGGCCCTGTTTTCTTGCTTTGCCGTTTGGGACATTCATTTTTCCAGTGCCCGTTTCCCTTACAATAGGCACACTGGTCCCATCTCAGGCTTGCTCTACTTTCCCTCCTGATCTGTCTTCTTGCTTCACTTTCTGATCTGTCTGGGAGCCAGGTCCTCGAAAAGCCACTGCTATTACATTGGCCATTCTTTGTATTCTCTTTTCTTTCTCCTTTCTTCCTGGCCAGCCTCGGTTGATGAAAACCTTGTTGGCTATCTCTAGCAGTTCAGTAGCATTTTTTTCCTGCAAACCCTTTTTGCTTCTGTAATTTTCTCCATGTGTCGTGCTGGGCTTGGCCTACAAAAAGCGGCATTTGCCATGGTTAAAGTGTCTGGGGCCCCAGGGTTAAAGGGGACATAGTTCCAGTATGCCTCACTCAGTGTCTCATAGAAAGCTGCTGGACTTTCATCAGGCTTCTGCAAAATCCCAGAAATTTTAGCTATATTGGTGGGCTTCTTGGCTCAGGCCTTGACCTCCTGGAGGAAAGCCAGCCGATATCTTTCTATCCCGGCCTTTTGGACTTCTGAGTTCAGGGACCAATCGAGTTTCTCATCTGGGAGGGACTCGCTTGCCCATCTGTCTGTATCTAATGTCCCTGCCGGGGCCTGTGTCTGGAGCCACTTTCGAGCCTCTGACATTACTCTCATGAGCTCCTCAGTGTTAAAGAACATGAAAAGGAGCTGCTTGCAGTCCACCGGGGTGGGCTTTTGGGTGTGGAAAATCATTTCTAGGATGTCTACCATGGCCTGAGGTTTTTCAGAATAAGCTGGAGTGAGTGACTTCCAATTCAGAATGTCACTTGTGGTAAATGGCTGACAATAATAGACTGGCATTCCTTCCTGTAAGGTCCCATCCTTGCCAAGCACTTGGGCACCCCGAATTTCCCTAAGAGGCATCTGACTTGCCGATTGTGGTTTGTGCCTTTGATCAGCTGAACGCAAGTGCCACCCAACTGGCTCTGGAGAGCCTGCTTGAGGAGAGACGGAGCTGGGCGTTGTTTCTAGACTTTCTGGACCTTCCAGGCTAGCAGGGGGAGCACTTGGTGCTGCCTGTGTCTCATATGGAGGTGGTCAAAATGGTGGGACTTCCTCGAGGGGAGGGTCCTGTGGAATAGGGGGCTGAGCTTCCTTCTGAGGGACCTGCTTCTTTTGTCCTGCCTGCTTTTTCTTTTTTCTGTTCCTGTCCTCCCGGCCTCTCCTTTCCCTGCTCCTGCCCTGCCTGCCTCTTTACTTCTGCTACTAAAACCTTACTTGGTCCCTTCATACACATGCAGAACCAGACTCAAGGCTGCAAGGTTTGAACAAGTGCTAACCAGCTGTCTATGTAGGGAAACTGATCTGGTTGTCCAGGGTATCCTGTGACTACATTCCAGACTGCCCTGACAAATCCTTCATCTAAAGAGCCTTCCGAGGGCCAGCCGATCCTGAAAGCTGGCCATTTTACTGCACAGAATTCCCTCAGTTTTTCAGGATTTATTTTAAGACCATAATCCCCTTTGAATTCCATTTTAATTTTTTTCCAACATGCAGTTGAGAACAGTGGGTTTACTCTGTCCTGACCCTATGATGATCGGTGGCATGAGACAGACAAGGGAAGGGGTGACCTGTTTTTACAGATTTACTCAGATGCCTGCCTGGCCATGTCCCTTGGGCACTTTGATTCGTCTTAGCTAAGGTGCACCCATATAAACCCCAGGCCTGGTCACCTTTGAGTGGGGGTGAGTCACCTTTATGCCTTATGATGAATTGGAGAACTGCAAATTGGGGCCCACTTGGACTCTGTAACCAAAGATGTGGAGCCACACAAAGGAGAGGAGAGGGCAGGCTCTTTCCTTCCACTCTCACACACTTTTACCCATCATTCACTCAGAGTTTAAACAATCCATCCAATTCCTGACTAATTTCCTGAGGAAGCTTTATGACTTCCAGGGAGGTGATCAAGCTCCCAATTCCACTCATTGGAATGGGTCTGACCTTCTTTGGCATTGTTTAGGGCAACCTGCACCAATGCACAGCCAATGCCTACTAGCATGGCAAGGCATCTTCACCATCCTCCAATTGTGGAGTGTTTTTTCTCTGCCTAGTAAGCATGTTACTTGGGGCCACTGCTATCTGTGGTTGAAGTAGTCTGGTTCCTCTCTCAGATCCATTGTTGCAGGAATCCACACAGGCTTGGAGTTTTCTGGAAATATATAAGTATATCCTCACCCAAAAGTTAATAAAGGGAACCTTCTATAAACTAGACACGCGATATTTTCGTATTTGCCAAACCATGTTCCTTTGGCTTATTTTAACACCAGTGTAATTTCATGGGTGTCTTGCCGTCAGCATTACAAGTGAAAATAAATTAAAGTAAAAAAATTAGGGTATTTAAGGCTTGATGTCATTTACTTACAGGATAATACTCCACTACCCCCCTTGTGGTTTAAATACTATTAAGCTGGTTTTAGAAATCCTGCAGTGCAGCATTGATAGCTTTTAATTTAATTCTTTGCACAGAATGATAATGGATCTTAATTCATTGCATGATAATCAGCTTTACTATGACCTGAACCATCAGTAAAAAATCAGTTAATGCTCCAGAAATAGGTTCCTGCCTAGTACAACTAAGTCCCCCTGATAATTCAATTATTTTCATTGTGAATTTAAATCAGTCTGAATTACGGCTTATTTTCTAACTTTATTTGTCCTTGGGTGTGGACAGTAAATGACATAAATTGAATTTCTGCTATCAGTCTTTGAGAATATTTGCATAACCTTTGTTAGGGAAGTAAAATGCAAGTTATTTATTTTACTTTTTGTGGCCTAATACATTGATTTTTTTAAAACTATAGTTTATTTTATATTTGAAGGAAATCTCTCTTTATTTCCTCCCAGAGTAATTTCTAGGCCACATTTAGGGAGTTTTTTTCTTTCTTTCCTTATTTTTCTTTCTTTAAAACAGCACAACAAACATTGTTGCTTTTTGGATGCTGGCCAATACTGCCCTGTATACATTTTAAGTGACTTTCTTTTTAGTTATGGTGACTCATTAATAATCAGATTTAATGCTTGAATAATAACATTCAGTGTACCCTGTAAATAGCAGTGGGAGAGATTTTAAATTTTCTCCTTTTTACTAAGCTTAAAATTTACTTTTAAACAGCAATCTTTTCTCTAGTGCTCATTTGCATACACAGAGGAGTTATGGGAGATCTCAGGAACTATTTCAGAGAACTTTCCTAGAATTAATTGCTTAACATTTTGCCTTTTCAAATTTATATGAAATTATATGTGCCCTTGATTATATTATAGAAAGCTAATTCATTAAGTAATTAAATTACACATCTTTATTGAAAAAGAAATGTAAGCAAACTTATATATTTGACCTATAAAGAGCAGATTCCGTCTCATCTGACAGCCTATTAAAGAGCAGGCTGTGGATTTTTGTCTTAAAATTCCTCTTCTGAATAATCCGGGTCTGCTTAAGTAATATTCAGTAACTTTGTCTTGCCCTCCCTTAGAGGCTGAAAACTTTTAAAATGTAGTTATGAATTTTTATTTGATAAATATTCCCATGTGATTTCAAGTATATGAGATCAGCCTAATTCAATTTTTAGAAAAATTAATTTAAGAAGAGAAATGAATTATTGAATCATTCCAGGGCCCCTAAAATGTCCCAAAGTCACCTCTCCATTAAAGTCTTGAAATTTAACTTGTAAACACTATCAAATACACACACACACAAACACACGCGCACACACACGCACACACTAGAGGCTTGGTGCATGAAATGCATGCAAGAGGGGTGTGTCCCTCAGTCCAGCCTGCACCTTCTCCAATCTGGGACCCCTCGAGGTCCTACAGGCCTAAATGGGCAGCCAGACAACCCTCTCACAATCCAGGACTGCTGGCCCCCAACTGCTTTTTTGCCTTCCTTCCAGATTTCCCCTAACCACTTCAGCCTGCCAGCCTTATCACCGACTAACCACTCCCCTGCCAGCCTCATTGATGCCTAACTGGTCTCCTGCCAGCCCGATTGCCCCAAACTGCCCTCCTCCACCGGCCTGGTGCCCATAACTGACCTCCCTGGCCAGCCTGATTGCCCCCAACTGCTCTCCCCTACAGGCCTGGTTCCCCCGCAACTACCCTCCCTGCTGACCTGATCACCCCTAACTGCCATCCCCTGCCAGCCTCATTGCCCTTAACTGTTTTCCCCAGCTGATCAGGTTCCCCCGCAACTGCCCTCCCGTGTAGGCCTGATCCCCCCAACTGTCTTCCTCTGCAGTCCTGATCTCCCCAACTGCCCTCCCCTGCCATCCTCATTGCCCCTAACTACTTTTCACTGCTGCTCTGTTTCCCCCCCAATTGCCCTCTCCTGCAGGCCTGGGTCTTACCTAACTTCCCTTCCCTACAGGCTTGATCACCTACAAATGCCCTCCCTTGCAGGCCTGGTTCCTCCCAACTGCCCTCCCCTGCTGTTCATCTTGTGGCAGCCACCTTGTGTCCACATTGGTGCAGCCATCTTTGACAACATGGGGGCAGCCATCTTGTGTGTTGGAGTGACAGTCAATTTGCATGTTATTCTTTTATTAGATATGATAGAGGCCGGGTGATCGGGTGGGGCTCGCTAGTTTGCACTGAAGGGTGTCCCAGATCAGGGTGCAGGTTTCCTTGGGGGATGGGGCGGCCTCGGTTAGGGGACTGTTGTGCTTTGATGGCCAGCCACGCACCTGGGAGACCAAAGCATATGTTGGAAGCAGATATCAGGGATTTATTTATCTTCTATAATTGAAACTTTGCAGCCTTGAGTGGAGGCCAGGGCAGGCCAGGGCGGGGGATGCTTGGCTTCCTCCATCACCAGGGGCAACCCAAGCCCGCTGCTTGCTCCAGCTCCATGGCTGCCACCATCTTGGTTGGGTTAATTGGCATGCTCATTCCTGATTGGCTGATGGGTGTGGCTTGTGGGTGTAGTGGAGGTATGATCAATTTGCATGTTTATCTTTTATTACATAGGATATATATATATATATATATATATATATATATATATCCTATGTAATATATATATATATATATATATATATATATATATATATATATATGTTTTATAATTATTCTAAAAGCTATCAATTAAATTTAAACTGCTTTTATATTAAAAATTTGGTTCAGACAATAAAATTAAATCTCTTTTTTAATCAGATCATATAAAATATTTTATCTTAGGTTGAAATTTTACCAAACATAGTATGCAGAAAATCTATAATATATTTTGAAATACTAATTTCTCCAGAGAAAATACAAGAATTATTTTCTCAATAATAAATTTCTAATTTTATGCATTTTGTAATCACAACCATATAATTTCTCAATTTAATTTGAACATTAAGTTTTTAGAAGCTTAAAATTGTAGGTGGCATGTTAAATATGTATCATTTCTTAGATTAGTAATACCTTCCCATTTTAAGGATATATTTAAAAAATGAAAGACATATTGAATTAATAGATCCAGTTCTGTCCTCTAGATTTTTCATAAGAGGCAAAGTCAGATTAACATTTCAATAATTTTTCATTTAAAAATACCTAGACATTTAATAAGTTTCATTATTTAATTCAGCAAACTCCAAAGTTTTAAGTTGCCAGAGACTTTGAAAAACTGTGTTTCTGACTGGCGAAAGGAGGGGGAAGCAGGGAAGCAATTCACCAGGTCACTCCACTTGAAGGTAAAATTGCCACATTTTTCCTCAGAGATAACATCTAAGTGTTGCTGCTGAGGGAAATGAGACCAGCCCCCTCCTCTATCAGAAAGAGCAGCTAGTCTTTCCCCAGGGAGACTGGACCCCCAGTATCTAGAATTATCACTGAAAAGCTCCACCACTGTTAGTTTGAGACATTGGGGGGGTGGGAGGGGAGTCCAGAGCCGATGCAAGCATCTACAAGGTAGATGGTGAGTTTTGCCCGGGAGCGCAAGATTAAAACCGCCCCCACTTTTCATTGCTTGGACTCTGGGTCTTGTTTCCTGCATCACAAACCTCTCATCTGGAGCTGAAACCCGGGAGGTTACCCATTTGGGGTACCCCTCCCTCTTGAATCTCCGCAACCATCAGGCTTCTCTCCAGTTCGGCAGCATCAGCGGGTGAGTCCCAGTCCCGATTGATTCCTAGTGGTCATCATGGAATATCTGTCTTAAATCACGGCCCAAGTCAGAGATTGCCTTCCGGGCATAGCCCTCCGGACTTTTCCAAGAGAGGTTCTGACCCTGGGGTGGTAGTCAAGACGTTCCTGCCCCCCTTGGTTTCCCCAGACTTTTGGCCTCACTCCGGACCCCAGGGGGTGGGGGAGACGTCCCATGCCATCCCTCGGGTCCCTGTCCATAGCCTTGTCTCAATGATTGGAACGCCAATCCTTGGGCCTCTGCTACTGGCCCTGGGTTTCAAAATGGGCAATCAGAAATCCAAATCTGATCCTACATCACCCCTTGGGTGTCTCTTCACCAATCTGGTAAGCTGGGCCTGTCCCAGGATCTGCGTCCTAAACACCTCATAAACTTCTGTACCATGGCATGGCCTCAGTATGAATTGGACAACAGGTCAACATGGCCTGAACATGGGAAAATCGATTTTAACATTCTGACTGACCTCAACAATTTCTGCCAACGAGCTGGGAAATGGCTGTAAGTTCCATATGTCCAGGCCTTTTTCAATCTGCTCTCCCGTCCCTCCCTCTGCTCCACCTGTTCCACCTCCCAGGTCCTCCTAGCTCACGAGAATCTCTCTCTGCCTACCGAGACCCCTCCACTTTCCGCCTTATCTGAACCCCCTGAGAATCTTTCTTCCCCTCCAACTTGACTGCCTCCCTACTATAGGGCTCCTTCTGCCCTGCCTCCTTCTGCCCTGCCATCTGGTCCCTCCCTTCCCCCATCCTCACTCCCCAACCTCCCTTCGCCGCCCCCTCCCCCAGAGCCTTCTCCCTTACCTGCTGACCTTCCCCTTCTCCCACCCCCACCTGCTTCCCCAGTCAGCAGGCACACCCGCTTTCAGTCTCCTCCTCTCCTCTGCCCCCTCCGGGAAGTTGCAGAGGCTGAGGGAGTGGTCAAGGTCCATGTTCCCTTCTCTCTGTGGGATCTCTCCCAGATTGAGAAGCAGCTGGAGTTCTTTTCCACCAACCCCACCGTGTTTGTCAAGGAATTCCGATACCTTTCTCAGGCCTATGACCTCACCTGGCATGACATTCATGTCATTCTTTCTTCTACCCTAACATCAGATGAAAGCAAAAGAGTCTTAGGAGCAGCTACGGACCACGCAGATCAGATCCACCTTACAGATGCCTCTATGCCAGTGGGGGCCCAGGCCGTTCCTCGTCAGTAACCAGGCTGGGATTATCAACTGGATATCCCCGAAGGGTGAGACGGGCGCCGATGTCTCGACCAGATGCTCCAATGACGAATGGCCGGCCTACAAGCCTTCTCCCACAAGGTAGTTAATTTTGACAAGCTGAGGGAAGCTACTCAGGGACCAGATGAGAACTCTGAGGTCTTCCATAACAGGCTGACTGACGCTCTGACCTTATATACTTGTCTGGACCCTGGGTTCCCGGCCAGAGCAACAGTTCTAGCCACTCACTTCATTTCACAGTCAGCCCAAGATATTTGAAAAAAGTTTAAAAGGGCAGAGGATGGCCCTCAGACCCCTGTCTGGGATCTGGTGAATATGGCATTTAAGGTTTTCAATGTCCATGAGTAGCAGGCAGAATCAGATTGGGAGGACCGACTTCTACAAAAGGTGCACCTGGAAACTCAAGCCTTGGTAGCTGCCCTAAGGCCGGCAGCCATTCATGGTCCAAGGGGGACTGTGCGTGGTGGGGGTGCAACGAAAGGACGAGCGCAACCGGGAGAATGCTTCAAATGCAGAAACGAAGGCCGCTGGGCTAAACAATGCCCTCAACCCCGGGCTCCAACCAAGCCCTGCCCGGCGTGTGGTCAAAGCGGCCACTGGAAAAGTGACTGCCCTTGGAAAAGTGATGGGCCCTCTGTGTCTCAACATACAGGGACCATCCTTCCAGGTCATGACCCACCACTGGCCATGTTGGGACTGGCTGAAGACTGAAGATGCCCAAACTTGACAACCCCTATCACACTCGCCGAGCCCTGGGTAAAGCTCCAGGTAGCAGGTAAGCAGATCTCCTTCTTGGTTGATAAAGGGCCTAACTTTTCTGTTTTGCCCTCCTTTTCCAGGCCAGTGTTTGCTTCCATGATCTCAGTCATGGGTATTGACGGCAAATCCACCTGCCTGCTGGCCACCGGGCCCCTTCCCTCTCTCCTCAACAATAGTCCTATAACCCACTCATTCCTAGTTATGCCTTCGTGCCCCATGCCCCTTTTAGGATGAGATATCCTAATCAACTAGGGGCCACTCTGTAGCTCACTCGGAGTCCTTCAGCCTCCCTGCTTCTTCTGCTCCTGGCTCCCTCCCTTCATGGGAACACTGATCCCCCACTGCCTGTGTTGGTAGTCAACCCAAAATATTGGACACCTCTACCTCGGTGGTTACTAGACATCATACCCTGGTCAGGATCAGACGTAAGGACCCCACCTCGTTTCCCTCCCATCCCCAGTTTTCCATCTCCCTAACTCATCGCTGAGTCCTCAAACCTCTCATTACTTGGCTTCTTGGGCAGGGTCTCCTCATGCCTATTGACTCTCCCTGGAACACCCCCATCCTCCCTGTTAGGAAGGCAGACGGGACCTACCGGCTGGTGCAGGACCTCTGACTAATCAATGAAGTGGTGGTCCCCATCCACCTGGTGGTACCCAATCCTTACACTCTCCTTGCTCACATCCCATCTGTACCACCCACTTTCCGTACTTGACCATCCCTCTGGATCCAGACTCTTACCTTCTGTTTGCATTTACTTGAGAGGACCCAGATGAGCAGGTATTCTGCCAACTCCCCTGGAAGGTTCTGCCCCAAGGATTCAGAGACAGCCCTCATCTGTTTGGCCAAGCCTTACCCAGAGACCTCCAACAATGCTCATTAGAACCCAGCACTCTTCTCCAGTATGTAGATGATTTCCTTCTCTGCAGCCCCTCTTTAGACATTTCTCGGAGGCAGACAGCTGGCCTCCTCAACTTTCTAGGGGACAAAGGATACCGTGTGTCTCCTGCCAGGCACAACTGTCGGCCCCCACCTTCACTTACTTGGGGGATCTGTCTGACTCCCAATTCCCGAGGACTGACAGGTGACCGAGCACAGGCAATACAAGACCTACAGCCTCCCACTTCTGCGGAACAGATCTTGTCCTTTCTAGGGTTAGTAGGATTCTTCTTCCACTGGGTCCCAAATTTTTCTCTCCTAGCTAAGCCTCTATACAGTCCGCTAAAGAAACACCAATAGGCCCCCTCTCCTCACCCTCCCTCACTCGCCAGGCTTTTTCTAAGCTCCGAGATGCCCTTCTGGCCTCTCCCCCTCTTTCTCTCCCGGACATCTCTAAGCCTTTCCAACTATTTACTGATGAGAAACAGGGAATAGCTATGCGGGACTTCACCCAGCACCTAGAGCTAGCCTTCACCCCAGTAGCCTACATTTCCAGACAGCTTGATCCCACGGTTTGAGGATGGCAGCCCTGCCTCCAGGCTCTGGCTACAGCCACTGCCCTCCCCAAGGAGGCCCAGAAGATCTGCCTCCAGCAACCCTTACAGGTCTTCTCCACCCATAGGCTACAGGATCTTCTGTAACACTGATCCTTATCTCTCCTGGCCTCCTCTCACATGTAGGAACTTCATTTCCTGTTCCTCAAGAGTCCTGACATCTCCCTAACTCAGTCCCCAGCCCTGAACCCAGCCACTCTCCTTCCTGCTGCCTCCACCAATCCTGTGGCAATGCACTCCTGCCCCGAGGTCATCTAGGCCCTCACTCAACCTTGGGCGGGACTCTCAGATCTTCCTCTCTCTAATCCTGAGTTAACTCTGTTTGTGGATGGAAGTTCATGCCTAGACCCCCAGGGACTTCGGAAAGCCTCCTATGTGGTAGTAACACTCTAGCAGATCTTGGAGGCGACCCGGCTCCCAGATGGTACCACCACTCAAAAATCTGAGCTCATTGTGCAGACCAGGACGCTGCATTTGGCCAAAGGGAGGAGGGTAAACATATACAGACTCCAAATATTCCTTTCTGATTGCCCATTGCCACTCGGTAATTTGGAGGGAGAGGGGCTTTCTCTCTACTAAAGGTTCACCTATGTTCAACGCTAGACTCATAACCCGCTTACTTGATGCCTTACAACTTCCCTCTCAGGTAGCCATTGTGCACTGCTGAGGCCATCAGACAGACTCCTCGATAGTTACATGGGGAAATGCCCATGCAGACGTGGTGGCCAGTGGCTTAACTCAGGGTGAAGGGTCCCCAGCCCCAGTCCTGTTCCTTTCCCTTCCCTCCATTACCCCTCAGTATACAGAAGAAGAAAAAAAATAAACTCCTACAACGGGGAGGCTCTTCTGGTCCTGAGGGATGGATCTTCATAAATAACATGATCGCCCTTCTCAAGGATCAGGTAGGGGCCATTGCCCAACAGGTCCACCAGTCATTGCACATTGGACCGCTGGCACTTTGGAGGTTCCTCGAACCCCTCTTCACCTCGCCCACACTGCGAGAGGCAGTCATGAGAGTCTGCTCTTCCTCCTCCACGTGTGCAGCTGTCTCACCCCAGGGAGGAATGTGCCCCAACTTTCCTACCCATCAAATGAGGGGACACCTCCCAGGGCAGGACTGGCAGGTAGACTTCACCTATATGCCTCACCACAAGAAGACCAAATATTTGCTTACCATGGTAGACATCTTGACAGGGTGGGTAGAGGCCTTCGCTACCCTCAAGGAAACTGCTGAGGTTTTGGCTGAGACGCTAATAACACACATAATCCCAAGGTTCGGCCTCCCCACCTCCATAAAATCAGACAACGGCCTGGCTTTTATATCAAGTGTCGTTCAGCAGGTTAGCGCCTCACTTGGCATCTCCTAAAAAGTGCACATACCCTACCAACCACAATCATCGGGTAAGGTTGAGAGGGCCAATGGCCTCCTTAAAGACCATCTAACAAAAACCCTCTCTAGAAATCCGCAGCCCGTGGCCGGATCTCCTGTCCATGGCCCTGACCAGAATCCGGGCTACACCAAGGAGCCCCACCTTTTTAAGCCCTTTTGAACTCCCATATGGGAGACCCTTCTTGCTCAACCGTCATCTCCCTCCTGACCCTCCTCTCCTGGCTACTTATCTTTCATACCTGTCTCTACCCAGGCAGCTGCTCCGGGAACACGCTGACAGGTTTCTACCCAAGCCAGAACCAGCTGACCAAGGCTCGCGAGGACCACCCCTCCAGCCCGGGGACTCAGTTCTCCTTAAGAATCTACATCCCAAGGCCTTGGAACCCACTTGGATGGGACCTCACACAGAAATCCTCACAACCCCCACTGCGGCCAAACTACTGGAAGATCCATCGTGGCACCACCTCTCCAGACAAAAGAGGACCCCGGAACAGCATGACTTCTATGAATGTGAGGTGTTGGGCCCCACTAATTTCCGCCTTAGCCTCCCTCCCACTCTTTCTCCTCCTCCCAGCCCTGGGCAATCTACACCCACGCCCACCTGCTTATGTGTGGAGGTTGAAGTGAAACCTACCACCAGGACAGCACACAAGTTACCCGGCAGGTAGGATCTCAGGACTGCCCTCTGGTCGGATGCCAGACAGAGATCCTGATTGCTGTCGAACTCCGGTCAGTGTCCAATGGTGGCTGACCATATGCCTGCTTTGCTTACGACCAGTGGAACCCAGATAGGTGTAATCAAGACGTCAACACCTATGGGGGTTGCAGCTGGTCAGGCTGTGTCATCCATGATGCCTACTATGAGGTCAGGGCTGGTCCCTTTTTCTGGAAGGACTGGACCTTCAACATCAAGGTCCAGGACCCCTGGGACCAGCGATGGGTTGTGGGCATTATGGGAAAACTATAAGGGGGTGGTTGGAGTTCAACCCCTTCAGGGACCATCTACATCTCCCAGGAATATGTCATGGCCCAGGAGGCCCAAATCCAGGTCTCCAAAGCATCCTATAGGCCGAACATTCCCTTAAAGGGAAACTGTCTGATTCCCCCTGGTAAAAGTCCTGTCTTCTTGGCTCCAGTTTATCCAACACACTCTACTATTCCTTAACGAGACCCGCACCCTGCCCAATGTCTCGCACTGCTTTTTATGTGTCTCTTTCCAAAGACCTTTGCTAACTGCTGTCCCACTCATGACTCCTCCAGGAACCCAAGGACACAGTGAATGTCAACCTCTCCTGGCTGGCATTCCCCTCTGGGAACCCGAAACTCTGGAACCCACCTTGCCCCCGCGGTTATGCTACCAGACCAGCAACCCGGTACCTGTGGGATGGGTCACTTGGAACTGTACCCAAAACCACACTGCAGCATGTCCCACCAAGGCCAGCACAGGTACCTTCTTTTGGTGTAATGGCACCTTAAGCAACTGCATAAAATCCTATGACCCCAGGCCTTGCTTCCTGGTCACAGTAGTTCCCCAACTAACCTTATATGGAGAGTCAGAGCTTGCCTGGTTGCCCCCTTCATCACACCCTCGGGATCGCCAGGCCACCTTCCTCCCTGTCATGTTGGGGGTAAGTATTGCTGCCTCGATAGGCCTTGCTGGGGCGGCCCTCAGGAACAGCATAATCTCTGCTCAGGATATCAATGACAAAGTACAGATAGCCCTGGAGTCTACTACTACCTCCTTAGCCTCTCTTCAATGGCAAGTAACATTGGTAGCCCAAATAGCCCTGCAGAACTGAAGGGCCCTAGACCTTCTTACTGCGGAAAGAGGAGGAACCTGCATGTTCCTTCAAGAAGAATGCTGCTACTACATCAATGAGTCCGGAGTGGTGGAATAGAACGTGCAGACTCTGACTAAGCTGAGTGAAGAATTATGTGCAAGACACTCCCGGGACAACTCTCTTTTCAGCTGTCTCCAAAGCCCTTTAGCTACCTGGATCCTATCCCCGAAAGGGCCCCTAATTCTCATCTGTGTCTTTTTTTCCCTAGCTCCCTGCCTCCTCAAATTCATCAGCTCCAGGATCACAGAAATGTCTCAGGTGACTGTTAACCAGCTCCTGTTGCATCACTACACTGGGCTGCCCCTCAACCCACCTCTGCCTTACCCTGGTCTTTAACATCCCCCACCCTTTTCGCCCCTGGTCATCAGGAATTAGCCAGGAGGATTTCAGCGCCCCCTATCACCAAAAGGCCTGGATGTTAGGTCCAGGCAGAGGGGGAAGTTCAGAGCTGATGCAAGCATCTGCAAGGGAGATGGGGACAAAGATAACAGGTGCCTTCCCAGACCCTTGCCTGAGGCAGGAATTCCACACCTCTCAAGCCCTCCATGCTCCCCTCACTAAACAGCTGAATAAAAGAAGTACCTATGCCCCCTTTTTGGCCCACTCTAGGACCAGGGAGTTTCGCCTGGGAGTGCAAGATTAAAAACTGCCCTGCTTTTTATCACCTGGACTCCATGTCTTGTTTCCCGCATCGCAAACCTCTCAACCACAAATCCTACATTTTAGTTTCACCTATTTATCTGTATTTCAACAATTATGAGACTTTAAAGGCAATTACTATTATTCAAGGCATTTTCTTTGGCAAATTCTGTAACAGAGAAAACTTACTGACTTTCAGTGCTTTAATGTTAACAATGGAATATGGTCCATTATTATTCAAAAACTACCCTTTATTATGGAAAGGCTAATTTTGTTTCCTAAACCCAGCCTGTATATTTTTTTAGGTCATTTTTGCTATCTTTTTTTTTTCCTTATAAAAACTCTCCTGGGTTTATTCTATATCATCCATAAAGCAATTGAGCTCAGCCCAAGACCCATCTAAGATCAGAGGGAGCACACTTTTGTCTTAAGTCAGCCTTTCCTCTTCATGAGTACATAAATCCCAGAGATATCCCCAAATTCTGCTAAATGTTAAGTGACGGACCAGGAAAGAAAAAAAAAAGGCGAAAAAGAGACTTTTTAAATAGCACTCTCGAGAGTGGGCATCCATTTTACAGGTTCAATAAAATAAAAGAATTATTGGTAAATGGGACACGTGTGTCCCCACCCCCACATCCTGTTTGCTCTGGGGAAATTCATTAAATGGCCTGGTCACCTAGGTTTCTTTTCTTATTAAATTAAATAAAGGCATGCCTAATAAACTAACAATAAATGCATTAAACCAAACATAAAGGACAAATCAACAAACATATAGACAAGACTTAATAAATCAAAGTTCTTTTCCATGATCTATTCTCTCCATAGCATTGACTACCCTTTAAAGATATTTTAGCTAAACTCTGCCTGTCCCAAGGTGTGCTATGGTAATTTTTAAACAAAGCATTGAAGAGTCCCCCTCCAAGAAGAGTAATTGCTCTATCCTCTCTAGCTGCTGAGCCTTTCCACACCAGAGGTGGAGGATCTGGTGGCAGTGCTTTTTTAATTATTACAGACTTTTGATCCCAATACAAAATAGGCACAATGCAATTTGAACAAGACCCACATAGTTAAATATGACAAAAGCACTTCTTTTTCTTGAGCCAAATTAATAGAGTACATTTTGACATTTGAATTTCTTTATCCTTGAGCATGGAAGCTAAAGATTTACAATGGTATTTTTGCCTTTTGGACAATTCCATACCCATTATGGCCTGGCTTGAAAGAAAAGACACCCTCGCCCATTTTGGATCACGGATTCCAATGCTTGGCACTAGCTTAATGCTCAGTGAATCTCCCACGTTTTTTCCCGGTGATCCCACCTGTTTTCCCTTGGACTTCCTTTCTTTGCTCTGGCAAAACTTCTTCTCCATTCCCTGTCTTGGGCAACATAAATGCCTCAGTCTTTTTTGCAGCAAGGGTTCAGGAATCAGGAGAAGGGGCTGCAACATAAATGGATAGACTAGACAAGAAATATAAATTTAGAAGGCATTGAGGGAGCCAGATGGGTACTTACTTTCTAGTCAGTGGTTCCCCGAATGTCCAGACCCACTGCTTTTTATTTACACATTTTGCTCACTAGAAAAGCAAGCACAAAGATAAGGTTTGGTTAAAAATAAAGGGTGATCAACTTAGAGGAATTGCTTTCCGCTGTTCGGCTAGCATTAGGTAATAATAGACAGATTTTAAATTCTGTTGAATATCTAAGTCCATCAGCCTCCTGACATTTATTATGCTAACTACTTTGGTCTTTGCCCCAAGTAAAGCCACACAATTTTGTGGTAATTTTTAAAAATTCAAGTTGGAAGGCTTGTTGATAACTTTATACTCAACAGTCCAATAGGTGTGCTTTTAAAAACCTCTCCCATTTGTGATGTTTGTTTACATTCACTAATAAAAAATACTTAGGATTCAAGATAGCTCAATGTTTGAGAAAGCATACCTTTGTGGTGCATTAAATGTCAAACTGTTGAAGAGAAAGTGCATGAGTAGTTCTACAATAAAATACATGTCACTATCTAATGAAACTTTTGTTCATTTCATTCAGAAGTATAGTCAGGGATGCTAACTGGTTCAGTTTAACTGGCAATCTCTGTTTCAATCTTATTATTCCCACTTCAGAAAAGTGCTGATGTCATTTCAATAAGCAAAAGGATGCTTACATTTAGACTTCTTCAAACTTTTATATCATTCCTTCTGTAATTTCTTTTCCTACTTACTCTATTCCTTTAAAGGTTGAGGACATATAAAATGCCACAGGGAGGAGGTCAACAGTTGTTTTGCAGCCTGTTGGAGGTTCCTCAACTCTTTGCTTGCTCTAATTGGAAAACAAGGCAGCATGCCATGAAGACGAAGCACATTGCTTTCTTTTGCATTGAGTTCAGTTCAAAGACTGTACTGGTATGCACTTATGGTCAAAGGAAACATGGGGAAATTTAGAGCCAAGAATGCAACTCACCATCCAACACTTTGTACTTACATGTTTGGGGTAAAATTGGACAAGAGATTGCATTTTGAGGAAAAATTTATTCTGAAAATTTTAACAATACAGGTGTTCAATTTAAACATTTAAGTATATTGTAATTTAAATCAACACTTATGAAAAAACCCTGAATAATTTACACTTTGTATCCTATGCAGAAACTTCATAAAGGGATCTGCAATTCTTGATTCTTCCCCAGACCCACCATTTGCTTTTAGTCATTCTTAAATAACAGAAGACAATTTCTTTATAAATTAAATGTTGTCCGTACCTTAGCATCATTTTTAATTTCAGTGTCTACTTTGTCTGTCACAGGGACTTCCCCACTGACTCTCCCAGAGGAGCCCGATAAGTTGAGCTACTGTACTGCATGATTCACTTTCTCCTCTGTAGATGGTGAATCCTATGATCCCAGCCAGCACCATGCTAGGGATCTCATACAGAGTTGTCCCACCAGCTGTTGCAATCATTGCCATCCACTCTCCCCATCAAAACCATCTGTTCTGCGGCTATGGTAATCATCTCAGTGACTGTATACAACATAAGTCAGAAGAGGCCTGCACATTGGTGGTGCTCCACCTGAGCCTCCTGTAAAGTCAGTGACCAAATAACAACACTTGAACCTCTTTTTTAATTTCTTTGTTGATTAATGTATTGCATATGTGTCCTCATCCCTCCATTCACTCCCCAACATCCCCCTAACTCATGTCCTCACTTTGCTGGTGTTCGTGTCCATTGGCTTATATTCATGCACACAAGTCCTTTGGTTGATCTCTCTTCCTTTCCCCACCCTCCCCTATCTTCCCTCTGAGGTTTGGCAGTCTGATTGATGCTTCTCTGTCTCTGGATCTGTCCCTGTTCATCAGTTTATGTTGTTTATTATATTCCACAAATGAGTGAGATCATGTGGTATTTATCTTTCTCTGACTGGCTTATTTAACTTAGAAAAATGATCTCCAGTTCTATCCATGCTGTTGCAAATGGTAAGAACTCCTTCTTTTTTATTGCAGTGTAGTATTCCATTGTGTAGATGTACCACAGTTTTTTAATCCACTTATCTGCTGATGGGTACTTAGGCTGTTTCCAAATCTTAGCTATAGTGAATTGTGGTGCTATGAACATAGGGGTGCATACATCCTTTCTATTGCTGTTTCTAATTTCTTGGGATATATTCCTAGAAGTGGGATCACTGGATCAAATGGGAGTTCCATTTTTAGTTTTCTGAGGAAACTCCATACTGTTCACTGCAGTGGCTGCACCAGTCTGCATTCCTGCTAGCAGTGCAAAAGAGTACATTTTTCTCAGCATCCTCACCAACACTTGTGGTGTGTTGATTTCTTGATGATAGCCATTCTGATAGGTGTGATATGGTTCCGCATTGTTGCTTTTGAAAGGGCAGAGCAGGACAGCACAAAATGTACTGTACCCTCCATCCTGTGTAACTATGTATATGACTCCTTTTTCTTAGAAAATCGTGAGAATGTAACAGTTGCATAAACCTGCCAATAGGAGTGTAGAGAAGTAGACTCAGTCCAAATTAAGCAATCTCTGTAACCCACGTCACTTCCCTAAGCCCACCCAAATATCCAACCCTTTATAACCCATCGCTCCCCCGGGGATCGCTCTCTGGCCCCACTGCTGCATCAGGAGGAGGCTGGGAGCCAAACCCGGGTTTGAATAAAGACTCTTTGCTTTTGCATAGGAGACAAGGCTTCCTGGTGGTTGATTATTGGGGACCCTGAACTCTGGGCATAACACTTTGATTTGTATCTCTCAGATAATTAGTGACTTTGAGGATGTTTTCATATGTCTCTTGGTCTTCCTTCGGTCCTCCTTTGAAAAGTATCTATTTAGGTCCTTTACCCATGTTTTGTTTGGATTGTTTATCTTCATTTGTTAAGTTGTATGAGTTCCCTGTAAATGTTGGAGATTAAACCCTTATCGGTGATGACATTGGCAAATATGTTCTCCCATGCAGTGGGCTTTCTTGTTGTTTTGTTGATGGTTTCTTTTGCTGTGCAAAAGCTTTTTATTTTGATATAGTCTCATTTGTTTATTTTCTCTTTAGTTTCCATTGCCCGAGGAGCAGTAACAGTGAAGAAGTTCCTTCAGCATGTCTGAGATTTCGCTGCCTGTGGATTCCTCTAGTATTTTTATGGTTTCCCATCTAATGTTTAAGTCTTTATCCATTTTGAGTCTATTTTTGTGTATGGTGTAAGTTGGTGGTCTAGTTCCATTTTTTTGCATGTCTCTGTCCAATTTTCCCAACACCATTTATTGAAGAGACTGTCTTGACTTCATTGTATGTTCATGCCTCCTTTGCGAATATTAATTGGGCATAGTGGTTTGGGTCATTTTCTGGTGCTGGAAACTGATCATTGTCTCACTAATAGAAAGATGTGGACAGGAAACCCAGAAGGCTGGTAAACAACCTGAATTGCTCTAATCACTCACTGTTTAGTTGAAACATTGTTAGCTGAAGCAGCCTCCACCTCTGTTTGTCTATGTAAATTTATTTTATTGGAGTTTCCTGCCTAAGGGCTATAGGTGTATCCCAAAGTCTCAATAAAATGGATTGCATGGCCTGAGCAGTGTGTAGTCCTCCCACTAGAGGTGGGCACCTGTCTGGCCCCCAATATTCCCAAATTAATACTTTTCTTAATTCGCTTTCATTTGCTTGCGGCCTTCTCCAGAACCCGAACCCTGAACCAAAACCCTGAATCCCGTGGGATGTAAAAGGGGTTCCCACATTCTGGGTTCTCTATTCTATTCCATTGATCTATATGTCTGTTCTTGTGCCAGTACCAGGCTGTTTTAAGAACAGTGGCTTTGTAATACAGCTTGATATCTGGTATTGGGATCCCACCTACTTTGTTCTTCTTTCTCAGAATTGCTGCAGCTATTTTTTTTTTTATTCCAGATGAATTTTTGGAAAGATCGTTGTAAGTCTGTGAAATATGCTGCTGGTATTTTAATGGGGATGATATTGAATATGTAGATTGCTTTGGGTAGTATGGACATTTTGATGATATTGATTCTACCAATCCATGAACACAGTATGTTCTTCCATCTGTTGATGTCTCTCTCTATCTCTTTTTTTTTTGTGTGTGTCCTGTAGTTTTTTGCATATAGATCTTTTACCTCCTTAGTTAAGTTTATTCCTAGGTATCTTTTTTTTTTTTTTTTTTTGGTGTGATGGTAAATGTAATTGCTTTTTATTCTCTCTTTCTATAAGTTCACTATTTGTGTAAAGAAATGCCATAGATTTCTTGGCATTAATTTTGTATCCTGCTACATTGCCAAATTCATCCAGTAAGCCTAAGAGTTTTTGATGGGGTCTTTAGGGTTTTCTATGTACAATATCATGTTATCTGTGAATAAGGACAATTTTACTTCTTCTTTTCCATTTTGGATGCCTTTTATTTCTTCTTCTTGTATAATTGCAATGGGTAGTACTTCCAGTACTATGTTGAACAGGAGTGGTGAGAGTAGGCATCCCTGTCTTGTTCCTGTTCTTAGGGAAAATGGTTTTAGTTTTTTTTCCCATTTAGTATGATGTTGGCTGTGGGCTTTTCATATATGGCTTTTATTATGTTTATTATTTGATTTTTACGTCTCAATTTGTTTATGTGATGTATCATGTTTATTGACTTGCAGATATTGTACCATACTTGCATCCCAGGATAAATCCTCCTTGGTCATGGTGTATGATCTTTCTGATGAATTGCTGAATCTGATTTGCTAGAATTTTGTTGAGGATTTTGGCATCCATGCTCATGAGGGATATTGGCCTATATTTCTCTTTCATTGTGTGGTATTTAGCTGGTTTGGGTATTAGGGTGATGCTGTCTTCATAGAAGTAGTTTGGAAGTGCTCCTTCCCCTTGAATTTTTTGGAATAGTCTGAGGAGCATAGGTTTTAGTTCTTCCTTCAAGGTTTGGTATAACTCCCTTAGTAGCCATCTGGTCCCGGGCGTTGTTTTTTTTTTTGTTTGTTTGTTTTTGTTTTTGCTGGGAGCTTTTTAATGACTGCTTCAATTTCTTCCATAGTTATCGGCCTATTGAGTTGTTTAGAATCTTCCTGATTGAGTTTTGGAAGGTTGTAATTTTCTAGGAATATGTCCATTTCCTCCAGGTTGTCCAGTTTGTTGAAATAGAGTTGTTTGTATTATTTTTTAACAATCCTTTGTATATCGGTGGGGTTTGTTGTTATTTCTCCTCTTTCATTTCTGATTTTGTTTATTTGGGTCCTTTCTCTTTGCTTCTTGGTGAGCCTGGCTAGAGGTTCATCAACCTCATTTAGCTTTCAAAGAACCAGCTCTTGGTTTCATTGATCTTTTTTTTTGTTTGTTTGATTTTTTGTTTTTTTTTTTGGTCCCTATGTCATTTATTTCTGCTCGGAACTTTATTATCTCCTTCCTTCTGCTCACTCTGGGCTTTTCTTGTTGCTCTCTACTAATTCTTTGAGTTGTAGAGTTAGATGGTTTACTACCATTTTGTTTTTCTTTTTCAGGTAGGCCTGTTAAGCTATAAACTTCTCTCTCAGGACTGCTTTCATTGTGTCCTAGAAATTTTGGATCGTTGTGCTTTTGTTGTCATTAGTTTCCAGGATGATTTTAATTTCTTCTTTGATCTCATTGGTAACCCAGTCATTATTTAATTACATCCTATTCAGCTTCCAAGTGTTTGAGATTTTTGAATTGTTTTTATTGTAATTTATTTCTAATTTTATGGCATTGTGGTCAGAGAAGATGCTTGGTATGATTTCAATCTTCTTGAATTTGGGGAAACTTTGCTTGTGACCCAATATGTGGTGTATTTTTGAAAATGTCCCATGGGCACTTGGAAGAATGTATATTCTGTGGCTTTGGGGTGAAATGTTCTGAAGATGTCAGTTAAGTCCATCTGATCTAGTGAGTCATTTAGGATTGATGTTTCTCATTGCTTGGTATATATCTCTAGTAGGTCGAATACTGGATCAGATGGGAATTCCCTTCATAATTTTTCTGAGGAAACTCCATACGGTTTTCCACAGTGTTTGCACCAGTCTGCATTCCAACCAACAGTGCAAGAGGATTCCTTTGTCTCCACATGTTCACCAGCACTTGTTGTTTGTTGATTTGTTGATGGTAACCAATCTGACAGCTGTGAGATGGTATCTCATTGTCATTTGATTTGCATGTCTTCAGAGATTAGTGACTTTGAGCATTATTTAATATGTCTCTTGGCCTTCTATATGTCCACTTTAGAAAAGAGTCTACTCAAGTTCTATGCCCATTTTTTATTGGATTGTTTTTCATCCTTTTATTAGATGGGTGAGTTCCCTATAAATTTTGGAGATTAGGCGTTATCGGATATAACATTGGCAAATACTTTCTCCCGTGCAGTGAGCTTTCCTGTTTTTTTTGTTTGTTTGTTTTTTTGTTGGTGTTGTTGATTGTTTCTATTCTCGGCAGAAAATTTTTGTTTGTTTGTTTGTTTTATTTTGATGTAGTCCCATGTGTTTATTTTCTCCTTAGTTTCCATTCACATAGGAGTTGCATCAGTAAAGAACTTCTATGAAATATGTCTGATATTTTGCTGCTTTTAGATGCTTCTAAGATTTTTCTGGTTTCCATCTTACGTTTAAGGCCTTTTTTCTTTTTGAATTTATTTTCCTGTATGGTTTAAGTTGGTGGTCTAGTTTCATTATTTTGCATGTATCTGTCCAATTTCTCCAACACCATGTATTGAAGAGACAGTCTTGACTCAACTTTATGCTCTTGCCACCTTTGTCAAATATTAATTGAGCTTAATGGCTTGGGTGTATTTTGGGTTCTCAGTTCTGTTCAATTAATATATTTGTCTGTTCTTGCATCAGTACCAGCCACCTTGAGAACAATGGCTATGTAATATAGCTTGAGAGCTGGTATTGTGATCCGCCTACTTTGTTCTTCTTTCTCATAATGTGGGTATTCTGGGTCTTTTTTAATTTCATACTAGAGACATGGTGCATGAAATTCATGCACGGGGGGGGGGGGGGGGTACCTCCACAGCCAAGGCTGCATCCTCTCTAATCCGGGACCCTTCAGGGGATCAGACCTAAAACCAGCCAGACAACCCTAACATAATCTGGGACCTCTGGTTCCTAACTGCTCACCTGCCTGCCTGCCTGATTGCCCCTAACTGACCCCCTTCCAGCCTGATCAACCCTAACCTCCTCCGCCTGCCAGGCTGATCGCCCCTAACTGTCTATCCTGCTGGCCTGGTTGCCCCTAACTGCCCCGCCACTGCTTTCCTGGTCGCCCCCAATTGCCCACCACCACAGCCCTGGCCACCCCTTACTGCTCCCCCAGCCATCCTGGTCACCCCCAAAATCCCCCCTCTACTTATCTAGACACTCCTCACTGCCCCACCTGCTGGCCTAGTCGCTCCCAACTGCCCCCCTCCCCATAACTGGTCTGGTTGCCTGACACAGCCTGCTGTTCAGTTGTTGGTCATCCCTCATTATCCCCCCTGCCGGCCTGATCACTCCTTGCAGCCTGCTGTTCAGTCATTTGGTCGTCCCTCACTAACACTCCTGCTGGCCTGGTCGCCCAATGCAATCTGCTGTACAGTAGTCTGTCTGTTTGATTTGGTTGTGGCGGCCCTTGACTTTTTATATACTAGGATGAAGTTTTGCAGACTTTGTTCTATGTCTGTGAAATATGCCTTTAGTATTTTAATGGGCATTGCTGTACATCTATTGATTACTTTGGATAATATGGCAATTTTAGTGATGTTGATTTACCAATACATGAAAATGGTATATTCTTTCATTTGTTTGTCTTCCTCTCTCTTTTTTCAATGTCCTGTAGTTATACAAGTATAGATCTTTTACCTCTTTAGTTACGTTTATTCCTAGGTATCTTAATTTCTTTATTGCAATGGTAAATGTGATTATTGTATGTTTGTTCTTTGTTTGTTCAGTTTCTCTTTTTGTGAGTTCATTATTGGTGTATCAAAATTCATAGAATTCTGGGTGTTAATTTTGCATCCTGCTATTTTGCCAAATTCATTTATTAAGTCCAGTAGTTTTTTGATGGAGTCTTTAGGGATTTCTAGGTACAATATCATGTCATCCTTGAATAATGACAGTTTTACATCTTTTCCATTTGGAATGCCACTTATTACTTCTTTTTGTCTTATTGCTGTGGTTAGCACTTCCAGTACTGTTTCAAGAAGTGGTGAGAATGGACATTCGTGCTTTGTTCCTGTTTTAAGGAGAGATGGTTTCTGTTTTTGCCCATTGAGTATGGTGTTGGCTGTAGATTTGTCATATAAGGCTTTTCTTATGTAGAGGTGTGATACCTTTATTCCCAGTTTGCTCAGAATTTTTACCAAAAAAAAAAGCATATTGGGTTTTGTCAAATGCTTTTTCTGAATCAATTAATGTGACTGTGCAATTTTTTTATATCTCAAATTGTTTATGTGATGCATCATTTTAATTGACTTTGGGATCTTGTACCATCCTTGTATCCCTGGAATAAATCCAATTGGTCATGGTGTATTATCTTTCTAATGTAAGGCTGGTTCAGATTTGCTAGAATTTTGTTGAGGATTTTAGGATGTATGTTCATCAGAGATATATTGGCTTGTAATTCTCTTTCTTTTAGTGTCTTTATCTGTTTTTGGGATTATGGTAATGCTGGCTTCATAGAAAGATCTTTGAAGTGTTCCTTCCCCTTGAATTTCTTTGAAATAGTGTGAGGAGGATAGGTTTCAGTTTTTCTTTGACTGTTTGGTAAAACTCTTCTATGAAGCTGTCTAGCCCAGGGCTTGCTTTTTTTTTTTTTTTTTTTTTTCTGGAAGGTTTTCAATGACTGTTTCCATATTTTCCATATTTAGTGGCCTATTCAGATTCCTTTATTCTTCCTGATTGAGTGTTGGAAGGTTGTATTTTTCTAGGAATATATTTATTTGTTCTAGGTTGACCAGTTTGTTGGAATAGAGTTGTTCATACTGTTTTTATAACCCTTTTTTATTTCTGTGGAGTCTTTTGTTATTTTGCCTCTTTCATTTCTGATTTTGTTTATTTGGGTCCTCTCTCTTTGCTTCTTGGTGAGCCTCAATAACAGTTCATCAATCTTGTTTATTCTTTCAAAGAGCCAGCTCTTGGTTGTACTTATAAGTAGTAGTGATGCTTTTTCTCTTCTGTACTGTTTTTTTGTTTGTTTGGTTGTTTCCTTTTTGTCTCCATGTGATTTATTCATGCTGTGATCTTTTCTATTTCCTTCCTTCTGTTCATTCTGGGATTTCTTGTTGTTCTCTTTCTAATCCTTTAAGTTGTAGAGTTAGATAATTTATTACCAGTTATTCTTGTTTTTTGAGGTAGGTTATGAACTTCCCTCTCAGGATTGCTTTCAGTGCATCACATTGTTTTTGGATTGTTGTGTTGATTGTTATTGGTTTCTAGGGTGTTTTCAATCTCTTCTTTGATCTCTTTGATAACACAAACATTGTTTAATAACATACTGTTTATCCTTCAAATATTTGAATTTTTGTTATTTTATTGTAGTTTATATCTAATATACCATTGTGATCTGAGAAGGTGCTTGCTATGAATTCCATCTTGTTGAATTTGAAGAGACTTTATTTCTGTCTCAAGTGGTCTATATTTGAAAATGTCCCATGTGCACTTAAGTAGAATGTACATTCTGTAGCTTTGTTATGAAGGTGGTGATTAAGTCTATTTGACCTAGTGAGTTGTTTAGTATTGCTGATTTTTTTTTCTATAGGATTTATCCAGTGATATCAATGGGGTATTAAAGTCCCCTACTATGGATTTATTGCTTTTGATCTCTCCCTTGATATTTTCCAGAAGTGTTTTTTTTTTTTTTTTTTTTTAATGTATTTGGTGTTCCTGCATTGGGTGCATATATGTTTACCAGAGTTATATTATCTTGTAGTCTTGATCCCTTTAGTAATATGAAGTGGCCTTCCTTATCCCTTTTTATGGCCTTCACTTTAAGGTTTATTTTGTATGATATAAGTATTGCTACCCTAGGTTTTTGTTTTGTTTTTTAATTTCCCTTTCTTGAAAAATATGTTTCCATCTTTCCACTTTCAGTCTGTCTGAGTCCCTGGTACCATCGTGGGTTTCTTCTAGACAACATCTATGTAGGCCATAATTTCTTATCATTTCAGCCACTTTACGTCTTCTTAATGGAGCATTTAGTCCATTTATGATTAATATTATTATTGGTAGGGACGTGTTTGTAGCCATTTTTGTTCTCTATGCCTTCTTTGCCATCTATTTCTGCTTTTATGACAAACCCTTTAGCATTCCTTGCATTATTGTCTTCTTAGTGATAAACTCCCTTAGCCCTTTTTGTTTATTTGTTAGTTTTGTCTGTGAAGTTCCTTGGGTTCCCTCTGTCATTCCTGAAATCCCCTTCTATTTTAAATGATATCCTTGCTGGAAAGAGTGATCTTGGATTCAGTCCCTTCTTTTGCACCACCTTGCATATTTCCTCCCATTCCCTTCTAGCTTGATGTGTTTCTGTTGAGAAATAATTTGATAATTTCCTGAGTGTTACTTTGTAGGTAACTCTCTTCAGTGTTAAGATTCTCTCTATGTAGTTAACATTTGCCATTATAATGACAGCATGTCTTGGTATAGGTGTTTTTGGATTTATCTTGTTTGGGACTCTCTGTGCTTGTGTGAATGCTTTCTTTCCCAGATTATGGAAGTTTTCTGTCATTATTTCTTCTTTTTTTTAATATAACTTATTGATTTTTTATAGAGAGGAAAGGAGAGGGATAGAGAGTTTGAAATATTGATGAGAGAGAAACATCAATCAGCTGCCTGCTGCATACTTCCTACTGGGGATGTTCCTGCAAGCAAGGGAGATTCCCTTGACCATATTCGAACCTGGGACCCTTCAGTCCGCAGGCTGTCCCTCCAACCACTGAGCCAAACAAGTGTTAGGGTTCATCATTATTTCTTCTAATAGGTTTCCTAGTCCGTGTTCCTCTTCTTGTCCTTCTGACACCTCTATTATATGTAAGTTACTTTCTTTCATGTTGCCTCAAAGTTCCTTAGGATCACCTCCTGATTTATAATTTTTTTCTCAAGTTGTTATTCAGATTGTGTTGTTCAGGATGTGTTTGTCTGCCGTGTTTTCTAACTGACCAATTTGGTCCTCTGTTCTTCTAGGCTACTGTTGAAAACTTCCATCATGTTTTTTTTTTTTTTTTTTTAATTGTAGCTGTTATAATTTTTGACTTCCCCTTTGTTCTTACATAAGTTGTGGATTTCTAAATCATCCCGTATGATCCTTATTCTGAATTCCTCTTATGACATACTGCATGTCTCAGTTTTGTTTATTTCCTCTTTTGTCAATTCCTTTTTTCTTTACTTTGTGTGTTGTTTCTTTTTATTCCCATTTTTGCTGTTACTGGAGAGCCCAGGTCCAGAATTTTTGGGCCAATGGCCATGGAGTTGGGTCGGTGGGACATTCATGCACTCCAAGACTCACAGGAGGTAGCCAGGGGGCAGCTGGAGTCCTGGTGTCTGAGGGTCTGCAGCCATGATAGCAGGTTTTTGGCCGGAGTTGCTCTAGGTTCCTGGGTGAGGTCTGAGGGCCATGTGGGTGGTGGTGAGGCTGGCTCCTATTCACAGCAGCTCTCCCCTTCAAGATGGGTTGCTTTCTTAGGAACACATTTGACTGAAAACAGCGTAATAAGGTAAAAATACCAAAAATAGTGCAAGGGTCCTATTGAAAAATAGAATGGATAAACAGATCAGAACTATGTACAAACAGATTGTAGTCATACTGGGAATTTTTATTTCTGTCATTTTAACTGAATAAATAGTAAAAGTAAGAAAGACTGGGAATAAAATGCCTAATCATTTTGAATGAATGATTGAATTATTTGTTTTAAAAAGAAAACAGTTTAGGTAAGCTGGGTGCACTGAAAAATGAAATAAAATTTGGCAATACATAAATGAAGTAACATACACTTTCCTAAAAGTAATCCACGTTGCCCAGTCAGTGTGGCACAATGGTTGAGCATTGAGCCATGAACCAAGATGTCCCCTCTTCCATTGCCAGGGAGGACATGCCAGGGGAGCAGGCTGGATCGCAAGCATGGAACATTTCAGGATGCAACTGATCAGAAGGTTTCTCTATCATCAATGTTTTCATCTCTCTATCCCTCCCCTTTCCTCTCTCTCCAGAAAACCAATAAAAAGCCTACTATAAAACTAGATAGAAGTTTATATGTTTTCTCCTGGAATATGAGATATTTTAGTCCTTATTACTAGAGGACTTTGGAGGACTTTGATTAACCAACATATATTGTTAATAAAATCTGTGTTGGATGCCTTAATGGGAGGTTGTTAGTAATGACATTTTTCATAAACTTACCATGAAAAATAACTCTGTCATTTTTTTTTTCAATTTTTTTATTAAGGTATTATATGTGTACATATCTTACCATTGCCCTCCCCACACCCCACTCCCATATATGCCCCCACCCCCCCAGAGTTTTGCATCCATTGGTTATGCTTATATGCATGCATACAAGTCCTTTGATTGATCTCTTATCTCCCCCACCTCTCCCTAACCTTCCCCTTGTAATTTGACAGTCTGTTTGATGCTTTACTGTCTCTGTATCTATCTTTTTGTTCAAGTTTATAATGTTCTTTATTATCCATAAATGAGTGAGATCATGTGGTATTTTTCTTTCATTGACTGACTTATTTCACTTAACATAATGTTCTCCAATTCCTCCCAGGTTGCTGCAAATGATGAGAATTCCTTCTTTTTTATGGCAGCATAGTATTCCATTGTGTAGATGTACCACAGTTTTCTGATCCAGTCATCTGCTGACGGGCACCTAGGCTGTTTCCAAATCTTAGCTATGGTGAATTGCGCTGCTATGAACATAGGGGTGCATATATCCTTTCTAATTGGTGTTTCTAGTTTCTTTGGATATATTCCCAGGAGTGGGATTACTGGGTCAAATGGGAGTTCCATTTTCAGTTTTTTGAGGAAACTCCATACTGTTCTCCACAGTGGCTGCACCAGTCTGCAATCCCACCAGCAGTGCACGAGGGTTCCTTTTTCTCCGCATCCTCGCCAACACTTGTCGTTTGTTGATTTGTTGATGATAGCCATTCTGACAGGTGTGAGATGGTACCTCATTGTTGTTTTGATTTGCATCTCTCGGATAATTAGTGACGTTGAGCATGTTTTCATGTGTCTCTTGGCCTTCCTTCTGTCTTCTTTTGAAAAGATTCTATTTAGGTCTGTTGCCCATTTTTTTATTGGATCATTTATCTTCCTTTTATTAAGTTGTATAAGCTGCCTGTAGATGTTGGAGATTAAACCTTTATCAGTGATGCCATTTGCAAATATGTTCTCCCATGCAGTGGGCCTTCTTGTTGTTTTGTTGATGGTTTCTTTTGCTGTGAAAAAGCTTTTTATTTTGATGTAGTCCCATTTGTTAATTTTCTCTTTAGCTTCCATTGCCCTAGGGGCAGTGTCAGTGAAGAATTTCTTTTGGCATATGTCTGACATTTTGCTGCCTGTGGATTGCTCTAGTATTTTTATGGTTTCCCGTCTTATGTTTAAGTCCTGTATCCATTTTGAGTTTATTTTTGTGTATGGCGTAAGTTGGTGATCAAGCTTCATTTTTTTGCATGTATCTGTCCAATTTTCCCAACACCATTTATTGAAGAGACTGTCTTTATTCCATTGTATGTTCATGCCTCCTTTGTCAAATATTAATTGAGCACAGTGGTTTGGGTCAATATCTGGATTCTCTATTCTGTTCCATTGATCTATATGTCTGTTCTTGTGCCAGTACCAGGCTGTTTTGAGAACACTGGCTTTGTAATACAGCTTGAAATCTGGTATTGAGATCCCTCCTACTTTATTCTTCTTTCTCAGGATTGCTGTGGCTATTCGGGGTCTTTTTTTATTCCAGATGAATTTTTGGAGAGTTCTTTCAAGGTCTGTGAAATATGCCGTTGGTATTTTAATGGGGAGTGCATTGAATCTGTAGATTGCTTTGGGTAGTATGGAAATTTTAATGATGTTGATTCTACCAATCCATGAACATGGTATGTTCTTCCATCTGTTTACGTCTTCCTCTATCTCTTTTTTCAGTGTCCTGTAGTTTTCCGTGTATAGGTCTTTTACCTCCTTAGTTAAGTTTATTCCTAGGTATCTTAATTTTTTTGGTGCGATGGTAAATGGGATTGCCTTTTTAGTCTCTCTTTCTGTAAGTTCACTATTGGTGTATAGAAAGGCCATAGATTTCTTGGCGTTAATTTTGTATCCTGCTACATTGCCGAATTCATTTATTAAGTCTATGAGTTTTTTGACGGAGTCTTTCGGATTTTTTATGTACAATATCATGTCGTCTGCAAATAAAGACAGCTTTACTTGTTCTTTTCCAATCTGGATGCCTTTTATTTCTTCTTCTTGTCTAATTGCAATGGCTAATACTTCCAGTACTATGTCAAACAGGAGTGGTGAGAGTGGGCATCCCTGTCTTGTTCCTGTTCTTAGGGGAAATGTCTTTAGTTTTTGTCCATTGAGTATGATGTTTGCTGTGGGTTTATCATATATAGCTTTTATTATGTTGAGGTATGAGCCATCTATTCCCACCTTGTTGAGAGCTTTTATCAAGAAAGGGTGTTGGATTTTGTCAAATGCTTTTTCTGCATCAATTGATATGACTATGTGATTTTTATCTTTCAATTTGTTTATGTGATGTATCATGTTTATTGATTTGCGGATATTGTACCATCCTTGCATTCCTGGGATAAATCCTACTTGATCATGGTGTATGATCTTTCTGATGTACTGCTGGAGCCGATTTGCTAGGATTTTGTTGAGGATTTTGGCATCTATGTTCATGAGGGATATTGGTCTGTAATTCTCTTTCATTGTGTTGTCTTTATCTGTTTTTGGTATTAGGGTGATGCTGGCTTCATAGAAGGAGCTTGGAAGTGTTCCTTCCACTTGAATTTTTTGGAATAGTCTGAGGAGGATAGGTTTTAATTCTTCCTTGAATGTTTGGTAAAACTCTCCTGTGAAGCCATCAGGCCCCGGGCTTTTGTTTGCTGGAAGCTTTTTGATGACTGCTTCAATTTCGTCCATAGTTATTGGCCTATTGAGCTGTTTAGATTCTTCTTGATTGATTTTTGGAAGGTTATATTTTTCTAGGAATATGTCCATTTCCTCCAGATTGTCCAGTTTGTTGGAATAGAGTTGTTCGTAGTATTTTGTAACAATCCTTTGTATCTCAGCGGGGTCTGTTGTTATTTCACCTCTTTCATTTCTGATTTTGTTTATTTGGGTCCTCTCTCTTTGCTTCTTGGTGAGCCTGGCTAGAGGTCCATCAATCTTGTTTATCCTTTCAAAGAACCAGCTCTTGGTTTTGTTGATCTTATGTATTGTTTCTTTGGTCTCTATGTCATTTATCTCCGCTCTGATCTTTGTTATTTCCTTCCTTCTGGTTACACTGGGCTTTTCTTGCTGCTCTTTTTCTAGCTCTTTGAGTTGTAGGGTTAAGTAATTTATTACCATTGTTTCTTGTTTTTTGCAATAGGCCTGTAGAGCTATGAACTTCCCTCTCAAGACTGCTTTCGCTGTGTCCCATAGATTTTGGATTGTTGTGTTTTCATTGTCATTTGTTGCCATGATGTTTTTTATTTCTTCCTTGATCTCTCTGGTGACCCAGTCCTTGTTTAATAGCATGCTGTTTAGTCTCCATGTGTTTGATTTCTTTGGATTGTTTTTATTGTAGTTGATTTCCAGTTTTATGCCACTGTGATCTGAGAAGATGCTTGATATAATTTTTATCTTCTTGAATTTGAAGAGACTTTGCCTGTGACCCAGCATATGGTCTATCTTTGAAAATGACCCATGTGCACTTGAGAAGAATGTATATTCTGTGGCTTTGGGGTGAAATGTTCTGAAGATGTCAATTAATTCCATCTGGTCTAGTGAGTCATTTAGGATTGCTGTTTCTTTGCTGATTTTTTGTTTAGAGGATTTGTCCAGTGGTGATAGTGGGGTATTAAAGTCTCCTACTATGATTGTGTTGCTATTAATCTCTCCCTTGATATCCTCCAGGAGTTTTTTTATGTATTTGGGTGCTCCTATATTGGGAGCGTATATGTTTACCAGAATTATTTCTTCTTGTTGGATTTCTCCCTTTAGTATTATGAAGTGGCCTTCCTTATCTCTTGTTATGGCATTTACTTTGAGGTCTATTTTGTCAGATATAAGTATTGCTACCCCAGCTTTTTTTTCATTTCCATTTGCCTGAAAGATATTTTTCCATCCCTTCACTTTCAATCTGTGTGAGTCTCTTGTTCTGAGGTGGGTCTCTTGTAGACAGCATATATATGGGTCGTGTTTTTTTATCCATTCAGCTACTCGATGTCTTTTGATTGGAGCATTTAGTCCGTTTACATTTAAAGTTATTACTGAAAGGTATTTGTTTGCAGTCATATCTATTTTTGTGTCTGTATTCCTTCTTACCTGTTTATTTCTTCTTTTTACAGTATTCCCTTTAGCAATTCTTGCATTGCTGGTTTGGTGGTGATAAACTCCCTGAGGCTTTTTTTGTCTGCAAAGCTCCTGATTTCCCCTTCAATTTTGATTGATAGTCTTGCTGGATATAGTATTCTTGGATTCAGTCCTTTGCTTTGCAACACTTTGTATACCTCCTTCCATTCACTTCTAGCTTGTTGTGTTTCTGATGAGTAATCATTTGACAATCTGATGGGTGTTCCTTTGTAGGTAACTCTCTGTCTCTCTCTTGCCGCCTTTAGGATTCTCTCTTTATCATTTATATTTGCCATTGAAATTATGACATGTCTTGGTGTGGGTCTTTTGGGGTTGCGCAAGTAAAGAGAGTCCCAAGCAGGATTAACTCTGTCATTTTTTAAGAAAATGCTTATGTGGGAGAAGAATTTGAGGTAGAACTTGATTTTAGTTGCAGTAATTTGTAGGTTTCAAGCAGTTGTTCATTTGTTCAGTTTAAATGTTATGTAGTATTGATATTATTTGTATACTCATTTTAGTCTGTGGATGGAAAAAACAAAGTAGACTATGGCAAGAAACCATCTTTTCAAAGTTGGAGTGGACTTCCATCAAGTAAGAGAAGTGATGTAAGAAGTCTGAGAGCTGAAAGAGGAGGAAGTAGAGAAGCAAAAGGACGTCCCTCAGGTGCAGAACACTTAGGTAATGTTTACAAATATAGCAATTGAAGGAGACTTGACTCAGTCAGGTGAACACATAATGCAATATGCAGATGAAATATGATAGAGTTCTATACATGAAGCCTATATAATCATATTAAGCAATGGAGCTTCCATACTATATAATAGAAGCCTGATATGCTGTCTGGTCATCCAGTCAGCCGTTCAAACAATCAAAGTGTAATACACTAATCATATGCTAAGGCTGCTCAATTGCTCATTATGACATGCACTGACCGCCAGGGAGCAGACAGTTGACCCATAGACCAGTCG
The DNA here is from genome assembly GCF_951640355.1 of Cnephaeus nilssonii. NCBI lineage: Eukaryota > Metazoa > Chordata > Mammalia > Chiroptera > Vespertilionidae > Cnephaeus > Cnephaeus nilssonii. Next base: position 10,145,568 of record NC_137096.1, on the reverse strand, counting down.
TTATGACATGCACTTACCACCACGGGGCAGATGCTCCATTTGATAGTTTATCTTGCTTCTGGGGTCTGGCTGATTTGGATTGAGCAAGATGGGCTGGACAAGACCTGGAGCCCTCCTGCAGTCCCTCCATGGCTTGCTAACCTCCCGCTTCTCACCGCAGCCCTGATCTTGCACTGGTGGGTCCCTTGGCCTGGCCTGCGCCCCCTAGTGATCTGGGAACCATCTGGGGATGTCAAAGAGCCAGTTTAGGCCTGATCCAGCAAGCCAGGCTCGAGGGACCCCACTGGTGCATGGATGTGTGCACCGGGCCTATAGTAAATTCAATAAAAAAGGAAAGGTGGAGAAACTCAGTAACACATTTTTTAATTTAAAAATATAAATATGAAACCATATTTTGTGTGAAAACAGTTTCATTGAATGAAGAGATATACCTCAAATTTCATTCATATCTTTCAAAGCAAAAGATATCTTAGCATTCTTTAGATTGAGAATGGATGCTGATGATCAATTCCTCCCACTAGAGGTATCAGAGTGTGCCTGGCTGGTGCAGGTCAGTAGACCAATGATCTAAGAGGATGTAGTTCAATTGTCAATTGGGGCAGGCTCCTGAGTTTAAGCAATCAGGAGTTCACCCCAATTCATCTGAGCTGTTTTGGAGAACATGACATGCTACAATGTGCAGAAGGAAAAACAACATCCCAGCTGCTTTCCTGGAACCAGAGAGGCACCGAGGAGGCTGGAGTAGCCCTTCCTACGTTCCAGAGCAATCCCTGCATCTGTGGACCTTCACAGGCCCTGGGGATCAGTCCCCATGCATGGGCTTTCCCACATTCAGCTCTCTTAAGCCAGCCTTTGAGCAGACATGCATCCACCAAAGTGGACATCCTTGACAGAATGGACACAATATCCACGAGTCAATAAATGTGATACATCACATGAACAAACTGAGAGACAAAAATCACATAATCATATCAATCGATGCAGAGAAAGCATTTGACAAGGCCCAACACCCTTTCCTGAGACACACGCACAGGAAAGTGGGACGAGAAGGATCATAACAACTGCCTTATATGACAAATCTATGGCCAACCTCGTACTCAATGGGTAATAATAACACCATTTCCCTTTAGAACAGGAACAAAACAGGGATGCTGCTTTCACCACTCCTGTTCCACACAGTACTAGAAGTGCTAGCCACAGTGATTAGACAAGAAGAATAAATAAATGGCACCCAAATTGGAAAAAAAAAAAAAAAGTAAGTAAAATTATCATTATTTGCAGACGACATGATACTGTACGTAGAAAACCCTGTAGACTCCATCAATAATTATTAGACTTAATAAATTAATTTGGCAATGTAGCAGGATACCAAATTAACACCATGAAATATATGACATTTTTATACACCAATAGTAAACTTACAGTAGAGAGAATTAAAAAAAAATCCCATTAACCATTGCATCAAAAAATTAAGACACCTAGGAATAAATTTAACTAGGGAGTTAAAAGACCGCTACTCAGAAAACTACAAGATGCTGAAGGAGAGACAGAAGATGGCTGCTGACAGGAAGGCAGACTACAAGATAGTATGTGAGTAAGAAAACAAAGGGAGAGTGTGTGGTCGCACAGGGAGTGTTGTTAGTGAGTTGAAGGACAGCTATACTTCAGGAGACTGTGGGGCACTGCTGGACAGGGCTTCCCTGAACGGGCAGCCCCCTCTGCTGCTGGGTTCCCTCCCAGAGTGACCAGATCAGATGCGGAGACCATGCCATCTTGAAGGGGAAAGTGGATGTTAATGGAAGCGTGAAAGCCTGGGGATTCTACAACTATGGCACCCACCTAACAGCTGCAAAGCTGAGAATACAGGTCCCCAATTGGTGCAAGCACGTGGATTCAGAGGAGCTCTACACTCCCTCACAGAAAGGTCAGATTTTGCCTGGGATAAGGTGAGGTTCATTGTCCCAGCAGAAGAGAGAAACTCCTACACAGCAGAAGCTAGAGAACCTGGGGAAGTCTGTGCCTAGAAAAATCCGTGGCCCTTGGGGCTGGCATGATCCCTGAATGTGGAAGGGGGTCCTCAGAGCTGCTAACAGAAGGGAACTCTAAAAAGCATCCATTTTGATCCGGACACAAAAGGACAGCCTAAAAATTTCAAAAGTGTGCCAGCTCCTTAGACCCAAGAGGAAAAAAGACTGCACAGACTTGCGCACAGCCCTGGAGTTCGCACACTTACTCTTTTTTTTTTTTTCCGTTTTTCTTTTCTCTTTAAGTCCTTGCTTCTGATTACTAAGCCCAATAAATAGGTTCACCCAATTGGGGACACCCAAAGAAACTGCAGGGGAAAGTTGTTTTTCTGGAACCTGGGGATCAGAGCGGGGAATAACCATCAGAGAAACATCTCGGGGCAACCCACTCCCACAAACAAGTATTAAGTGCCACAGGGAAAACAAAATCTAAACACCAGCTAGAGAGAACCTATAGACCTGGAGGTCAATCCAGAAACACTGCCAACCAGGGGTTGAATCACAAATGGACTCTTGTGTAAACACAAATAAAGGAATACAAGAAATAGAGATGTACTGCCTGCTTAAAACTCAGGACTGGCTTACAACATGGAGGAGCAGTGGAACTCAGGGAACTTCAACACTGTCCTCACTAGGAAACAGGCGTGCCAAACAGAACAATAGAGGAAGTGAATGACCTTCACTACTGCACATTTTTATTTTTATTTTTTTCATCTTTTACTTAAGAAACTATTTTTTTTTGTCTTCACTTGATTTTACCTTTTGAATTATTACATTTTTATTTTCCATCAGTATTATAACTACTACTATTTTTCCTTTTTTTTTTTAAGTGTCCTTTTATTTTCTCTTCATTTTACTTTTGGGTTAGTGTTCTACATTCTACTTTCATCTTTCTTTTAGCATCATTTTACTCTATCTCATCTTTACCTTTATGCCATCACTCTCTTCCTCACTTTTCCCCTGTTGCTGTCCTGTTTCTCTTACCCTATTCCTCCTTTTGATTTTCCCTATCACTTCTTTAAATCCCTGTGAACATTTCACCCTACTTATATACAAATCCCCTGCTCCAATTCCATACACACCTCTCTCTTCTCTTTCTTCACTATCCAATAATTTTTTTCTCACTTTGTTGTTGTTTGCTTGATTCTTGATTATATCAATTTTTATGCTTGTTTGTGAGATTGTTTTGGTTATTCCCTTTTTTTTTTTCTTCTGTTTTGTTTTTGTTTCTTTTTTGTTTCTGTTTTCCCTCGCCACACTTAATATTAGTTCTTGTTTGTAGTGTGCATTCATCTCCAAGTACTTGTTGCTGGCTTTTGTTGGGATTAGTGACTGTTCTATTCAAGTTTTCTCCCCATATATATAGTTTGTTCCCCTCTTCTTTCTCATTCTCATTGTTTTCTCTGTTACTTTTTTTATCCTTTTCCCAATTTCATTTTTGCATTCCTTTTATTTCCTCTCTTCTTCTTTCTCTACTATCTTGCAATTTGCCTTTCCATGTTTGTCACCTTTATTAGGGGTTATTAATATCATGAATACATTTCTGTTCAGTGGCTTGTGCATTGTATCTGGTTGTGTTGTATTTTGTGCCTTTAAATCAATGCAGGAGAGAGAGAACTACATAACCAGACACCTGGAGAAGTGAGATCATGGGGAGCCCAATGAAGAGCCCACATATGAAAGAAAAGCAGGCATCACCAGATAAGGAAGTAAGTGATATAGAGGAAAGCAACCTGTCAGAGAAAGAATTCAGAGAAATTGATCATAAGGTGGCTGAAAAGAATGGAAGACAAATTTGACCATATGTGTAAGAAACAAGAGGAAATGAAGAAGAACAAGAAGAAATGAAAAATGACATTGCTGCTGTAAAGAACTCAATAGAAAGCATCAAGAGTAGACTAGAAGAAGCAGAGAACCGAATCATTGAGCTAGAAGACAAGGTAGGAAAAAATACCCAAGTAGAGAAGCTTCTAAAAAAAATTAAAAAGCAGGAGGAAAGCCAAAGGGAACTTTGAGACAGCACAAAACAAAATAATCCTACCTAATAATATTCAAATATGCAAATTGACCGCACCTTCGCTATGCCCAAGCCACGCCCCACCAGCCAAGCCATGCCCACCAACCAATCATGATGGGCATGCAAATTACCCCAACAAAGATGGCGGCTAATTTGCATATCAAGACAGCGTAGAAAGAAGCCAAGAGCTGCAGAAGGAAGCAAAGCTGCAGAGAAGCAAGCAAGCTGGGGTCGGGGAGGAGTAGGGAGGAGCAGAGGCGGGGCCGGGGGAGAAGGTAGAAAAGCAGGCGGGCTGGCAGAGAAGGCAGGGTCGGGGAGAAGGTAGGAGCAGAGGCGGTGCCTGGGGAGAAGGGAAAAGCAGGCGGGCTGGCAGAGAAGGCGGGCCGGGGGAGAAGGGAGGACTGGAGGCGGGGCCGGCAGAGAAGAGAAAAGCAGGTGGGCCGGGGGAGGAGGGAAAAGCAGGTAGGCTGGCGGAGAAGGGAAAAGCAGGCAGGCCGGGGGAGAAGGGAGGAGCGGAGGCAGGGCCAGGGGAGAAGGGAAAAGCAGGCGGGCCAAGGGAGAAGGGAAAAGCAGGTGCGCTGTCGGAGAAGGCAGGGCGGGGGACGAGGGAGGAGAGCAGGCCGGGTTGGGTAGAGTGCAGCAGGAAAATCTATTGCAGGATTTTTCCTGAAACGGTAACGCTAGTATCCACATAATAGGGGTTCCGGAAGAAGAGGAAACTGAGCAAGGAATAGAAAACCTGTATGAAGAAATAATGATGGAAAACTTCCCTGATATAGGGAAGAAAAAACCCACACAAATCCAAGAAGCTCAGAGTCCCAAGCAAAATTAACCCCAAAAGAATGACCCCAAGGCACATTATAATTAAATTGGTTAACACAAACAACAAAGTCAGAATCTTAAGAGCAGCCAGAGAGAGACAGAAAGTTACCTAGAAAGGATCCCCCATCAGTAAAGCAAGTGATTACTCAACAGAAACACATCAGGCCAGAAGGGAATGGAATGAAATATACAAAGTCATGCAAAGGAAGGGACTGAATCCAAGAATATTGTACTCAACAAGGCTATCAATAAAATTGAAGGTGAAATCAGGAGCTTCACAAACAAAAAACGAATAAGGGGAGTTTATTACCACCAAACCAGTAATGGAAGAAATGCTAAAGGGTCTGCTGAAAAACAAAAAGGAAATAGGAACCAAAGAAGAAACACAGGGGTAAAGAATAAAAATGGTAACTAACAAGAACCTATCAATAATAACTTTAAATGTAAATGGATTCAATGCTGCAATCAAAAGACATAGGGTAACAGATTGGATAAGAAAACATGACTCATATATCTGATGTCTACAAGAAAACCACCTCAGAAAAAAGATGCATAGACTGAGGGTAAATGGATAGCAAAAGTTTTTTCAGGTAAATGGAAATTTAAAAAAAAAAAAAGATGGAGTACCAATAGTTATATCTGACAAATTAGATTTCAAAGTGAAGGACATGAAAAGAGATAAAGAAGGCCACTTCATAATACTAAACGGAGCAATCAGACAAGAAGAAATAACTCTCGCAAACATATACACACCTAATACAGAAGCATGCAAATACATAAAAAGACTCCTGGAGGATATCAAGGGGGAGATTGACAGCAATACAATCATAGTAGGAGACGTTAATACTCCACTATCACCATTGGACAAATCCTCTAAACAAAAAATCAGCAAAGAAACATCAATCCTAAATGACTCACTAGACCAGATGGAATTAGTTGACATCCTCAGAACATTTCACCCCAAAGCCACAGAATATAAATTCTTCTCAAGTGCACATGAGTCATTTTAAAAGATAGACCAACTATTGGGTCACAGGCAAAGTCTCTTCAAATTCAAGAAAATATAAATCATATCAAGCATCTTCTCAGATCACAATGGCATAAAACTGAAAATCAACTACAATAAAAACAATCCAAAAAAATCAAACACATGGAGAGTAATCAGCATGCAATTAAACAATAACTGGGTTATCAGAGAGATCAAAGAAGAAATAAAAACATCATGACAACAAACTACAATGATAACACAACAGTCTCAAATCTAATGGACACAGCTAATGCAGTCTTAAAGGGAAGTTCACAGCTCTACAAGCCTACTGCAAAAAAACAAGAAATCTTCTCTAATAAAATTGTAATATGCAAATTAACCATCACTTCGCTACATAAGCCACGCCCACCAGCCAATCAGGGCGAGTATGCAAATTAACCCCAATCCAAGATGGCTACAGCCACAGAGAGCAAGGTTTCCCAGGTAACAGAGGAAGCCAAGCTTTCCATAGCCGTTGCAGGCCTAAGCCTCCACTCAAGCTACAAAGTTTCAATTATAGAAGGTAAACAAATTCAAACAAATGGCGGCAGAATGGAGCTTGAGAGAGCAGGCCAGGGTTGCCGGCGGCAACAGGGGAAGCAAAGCTTTCTGCACACCCTGGCTGGGCTCACCCGCTTAAGGCTACAAAGTTTCAATTGTAGAAGGTGAATTAACTGCCACAGAAATGGCTGCCAGAGCCCCAGGCTTGGCTCCGCTCCAGGCTACAAAGTTTCAATTTTAGAAGGAAAATAAATTCCAGATACCAGGGCCTCTGCTTGGGTTACCAGGGGGCGTGGCCGGCCTGCAAACCACCACAGGCCCCTTGCTCAGGCCGCCCCACACCCCAAGGGAACCCCCACCCTTATCTGTGACACCCTTCAGGGCAAACCAGCTGGCCCCCACCCGCGCACCAGGCCTCTATCCTATCTAATAAAAGAGTAATATACAGATTGATCATCACTGCAACACACAATATAGCTGCCCCCATGTGGTCAAAGATCCTGCCCCAATGTGGACACAAGATGGCCACCACAAGATGGCCAGCAGGAGAGGGCAGTTGGGAGGCACCCGGCCTGCAAGGGAGGGAAGTTGTGAGGGACCAGGCTTCCAAGGGAGGGCAGTTGGAGGTGATCAACCCTGCAGGAGAGGGCAGTTAGGGGTGACCAGGCTGGCAGAGGAGGGAAGTTGGGGGCAAACAGGCTGGCAGGGGAGCAGTTAAGCATCACCCAGGCTGGCAGTGGAGTGGTTAGGGGGTGATCAGGCTGGCAGGCAGAAGCGGTTAGGGGCAATCAGGAAGGCAGGCAGGCAAGCAGTTCGGAGCCAGCAGTCCTGGATTGTGAGAGGGATGTCCCAGATTGGAGAGGGTACAGGCTGGGCTGAGGGCCAACCCCCCGCCGTGCACGAATTTCGTGCACCGGGCTTCTAGTAATGTTAATAAATCACCTAACCTTACAACTCAAAGAGTTAGAAAGAGAACAACAATAAAAGCCCAGTGTAAGCAGAAGGAAGGAAATAATAAAGATCAGAGCATTGATAAAAGACATATAGAAAAAAAATGCAAAAGATCAACTAACAAGAGCTGGTTCTTGAAAGGAAAAACAAGATTGATGAACCTCTAGCCAGGCTCATGAAGAAGCAATGAGAGAGTACCCAAATAAATAAAATCAGAACTGAAAGAGGAGAAATAACAACAGACACCACCAAAATACAAAGGATTGTTAAAAAATACTATGGAAAACTCCATTTCAAAAAACTGGACAAGCTGGAGGAAATGGACATATTCCTAGAAAAATATAACCTTCCAAAACTCAATCAAAAAGAATCTAAACAGCTCAGTAGGCCAATAACTATGGAAGAATTTGAAGCAGTCATAAAAAAGCTTCTGGCAAACCATAGCCCCGGGGCAGATGGCTTCACAGGGGAGTTTTGCCACACATTCAAGGAAGAATTAAAACCTATCCTCCTCAGACTATTCCAAAAAATTCAAGGGGAGGGAACCCTTCCAATCTCCTTCTATGAAGCCAGCATCACCCTAATACAAAAACCAGATAAAGACAACACGTTGAAAGAGAATTACATGCTAACATCCCTCATGAACATAGATGCCAAAATTTTCAACAAAATTCTAGCATACTGGATCCAGTATTAAATCATAAAGATCATACACCATGGCCAAGTAGGATTTATCCCGGGAATGCAAGGATGGTAAAATATCCTCAAATCAATAAATATGATGTATCACATAAACAAATTGAGAGATAAAAATCACATAGTTTTGTCAATTGATGCAGAAAATACATTTGACAAAAGTCAACACCCTTTCTTTTTTTTTTTAAATATATTTTATTGATTTTCACAGAGAGGAAGGGAGAGGGATAGAGAGCTAGAAACATCGATGAGAGAGAGACATCGACCAGCTGCCTCCTGCACACCCCCTACTGGGGATGTGCCCACAACCAATGTACATGCCCTTGACCGGAATCGAACCTGGGACCCTCCAGTCCGCAGACCGACACTCTATCCACTGAGCCAAACCGGTTTCGGCAACACCCTTTCTTGATAAAATCTCTCAATAAGTTAGTAATAGAAGGATAATACCTCAACATAATAAAAACTATATATGATAAACCCACAGCTAACATAATACTCAATGGGCAAACACTAAAACCATTTCCCCTATGAACAGGAACAAGACAGGGATGCCCACTCTCACCACTCCTGTTTGACATAGTACTGGAATTATTAGCCACTGCAATTAGACAAGAAGAAGAAATACTAGGAATACAAATTGGACAAGAACAAGTAAAGGTGTCCTTATTTACAGATGACATGATATTGTAAATAAAAAACCCAAAGGATTGCATCAAAAAACTAATAGACTTAATAAATGCATTTGGCAATGTAGCAGGATACAAAATTAATGCCAAGAAACTTATGGCATTTCTATACACCAATAGTGAACTTACAGAAAGAGAGACAAAAAAAGCAATCCCATTTACCATCGTACCAAAAAAATTAAGATACCTAGGAATAAACTTAATTAAGGAGGTAAAAGAACTATATGTGGAAAACTACAGGACACTGAAATAAGAGATAGAGGAAGACGTAGACAGATGGAAGGACATATCAAGTTCATGGATTGGTAGAATCTACATCATTAAAATGGCCATTCTACACAAAGCTATCTATAGATTCAATGCACTCCCCATTAAAATACCAATGGCATATTTCACAGACCTAGAAAGAACTCTGCAAAAATTCATCTGGAATAAAAAAAGACTCCAAATAGCCACAGCAATCCTGAGAAAGAAGAATAAAGTAGGAGGTATCTCAATAACAGATTTTAAGCTATAATTACAAAGCCATTGTTCTCAAAACAGTCTGGTACTGGCACAAGAACAGACATATAGAATAATGGAATAGAATAGAGAAAACAGATATTGAACCAAACCACTATGCTCAATTAATATTTGACAAAGGAGGCATGAACATACAATGGAGTCAAGACAGTTTCTCCAATAAATGGTGTTGGGAAAATTGGACAGATACATGCAAAAAAATGAAACTAGATCACCAACTTACACCATACACAAAAATGAACCGAAAATGGATACCGGACTTGAACATAAGACGGGAAACCATAAAAATACGAGAGGAATCCACAGGCAGCAATATCTCAGACATATGCTGAAAGAACATCTTCACTGATACTCCTCCTAGGGCAATGGAAGATAAAGAGAAAATAAACAAGTGGGACTATATCAAAATAAAAGCTTTTGCACAGCAAAAGGAACAATCAACATAACAACAAGAAAGCCCACTCTATGGGAGAATATATTTGCAAATGTTATCACTGATAAAGTTTTAATCTCCAACATCTATAGGCAACTTATACAACTTAGTACAAGGGAGATAAATGATCCAATAAAAAATGGGCAAAGGACCTAAATAGAATGCTTTCAAAAGAAGACAGAAGGAAGGCCAAGAGACACATGAAAACATGCTCAAAGTCACTAATTATCCGAGAGATGCAAATCAAAACAACAATAAAGTATCATCTCACACATGTAAGAATGGCTATCATCAACAAATCTACAAAGGACAAGTTTTGGCGAGGATGCAGAGAAAAAGGAACCCTCGGGCACTGCTGGTGGGAATGCAGACTGGTACAGCCACTGTGAAGAATAGTATGGAGTTTCCTCAAACAACTAAAAATGGAACTCCCATTTGAACCAGGAATCCCACTTCTAGGAATATATCCTAAGAAAATAGAAACACCAATCAGAAAGGATATATGCACCCCTATGTTCATAGCAGCATAATTTACAATAGCCAAGATTTGGAAACAGCCTAGGTGCCCGTCAACAGATGACTGGATGAGAAAACTATGGTACATCAACACAATGGAATACTATGCAGCCACAAAAAAGAAAAAATTCTTACCATTTGCAGCATCCTAGATGAAACTGTAGAACGTTATGCTAAGGGAAATAAGCTGGACAGTGAAAGAAAAATACCACATGATCTCACTCATTTGTGGATAATAAAGTACATTATAAACTGATGAACAAAAAGATAGATACAGAGGCAGAAAAGCATCAAATAGACTGTCAAATTACAGCGGGAAGATAAGGGAGAGGTGGGGAGATAAGAGATCAACCGAAGGATTTGTATGCATGAATATGAGCACTAGAAATGGACGCAACACACTGGGGGGTGAGTGCATGCATGGGAGTGGTTTGGGGGGGGACAATGGTAAAATATGTACACATATAATACCTTAAAAAAAAAATGGGAAAAAAAGAGTAAATCATTTCTCAATGTGAGCACAGAGGGAAGAAAGAAGTTGGTACAATGTGATAAAATACCATGTAAAGAGCAGAAAGCACACTCTACATCAATCTAAGAAATTATGAAAAGCTTCAGTAAACAGTAGGAAATTCATTGAAATGAAGTGTAAAGCATTTCTCAATGTGAGGCAATGTGGAAGAAAGTATTTTATACAATATGTGAAAATCCCTTCAAGTAGAGCAGTGTGGAATCCCTTGTCACATCCCGCGTGTTTCAGGGTTCCCGTTCAGGTCCAGTTTCTGGAGAAGGCCGCAATCAAAATGAAAAGAAGCGAGAAAAAAATCAATTTGGGTAAATGGGGGGCCAGGCGGGAGCCCACCTCTAGTGGGAGGACTACTTACTGTTCTGGCCTTTGCCATCCCTTTTATTGGGGTTCTGAGATACACCCATATCCTTTAGGCAGGAAATTCCAATAATAGACAATCAGCAAAAATTTACATATGATTAACAGGTGAGAGTTGCTTTAACTACCAATGTTCCAACTAAACAATGAGTGACTAGCTCTGACCATTCAGAGCAATTAAGGTTGACCAAAGCATTCCGGATTCCCTTTGCACATTTAACTTCCAATGTCTCAATGTTCGGTTTCCGGCAGAGCAGGAAGCACACTACAGCACAGTGTTAAAAACCACCAGTAATTCATTGGAAAGCAGCAGTAACTAATCGCAACTGGTTAGAAAACAGGTAAAAGTCACCTCTATGTGAGAAAAGAATGTAGAAAGTAGTTTGAAAAATGTGGGGATATCCATGAAATAGAGCAGTTAGCATACTATATCTGTGTTAGAAACCACTCTGTATTCACTGAAACACAGCAGTAAATGATACAATATCAATAGAAAACAAGTCTACATAATTTCTCACTGTGAGGAAAGAGGGAAGTTAATGTCTATATAATGCGGGAAAATCACATAAAAACAGCTGTTACCGCAATAGAGCCCATTGTTAGAGGCCCTAGGAATTCACTGAAAATCAGCAGTGACATACACTGAATAGAGAGAAGACAAGTGAAAATCACTTTGGAACATGAGGAAAGTGTCTAGAACGGTGTTTGTACAATGTGGTGATATCCATGAAAGAGAGCAGGAAGCAGAGTACAGCAGTGTTAGAAAACTCTGGGTACTCACGGAAAACCAACAGTAAACTATAGAAAAGTGCTAGAAAACAAGAGTAAGAGATTTCTCAATGTGAGCACACAGGGAAGAAAGAAGTTGATACAGTGTGGTAAAATCCCGTGTAAACAGCAGAAAACACACTATACCAATATAAGAAATCACAGAGAATTTAAGAAAAGCTGCAGTAAACTGTAGGAAATATTTGAAAAAGAATTGTAAAGCATTTCTCAATGTGAGGAGTATTGAAGAAAGGTGTTTGTACAATGTGGGAAAATCATATAAAGAAACCTGTAACCGCACTAGAGCACAGTCTTAGAAGCCCTAGGACTTCACTGAAAATCATCAGTGAGGGATACCAAATAGAGAGAAGACAAGTGAAAGTCACTTAGGAATGAGAGGAAAGAGTCTAGAAAGGTGCTTGTACAATACGGTTGAATCAATAAGAGAGCAATATGCACAACATAGTACAATATTAGAAACTAATAGGAATTCACTGAAAAACAGTAGTAAAAGAAAAAATAGCTACAATACAAGTGAAAAATCACTTCGGAATTTGAAGAAAGACTGTAGAACGGAGTTTGAGCACTAGGAGATATGTGCTGAAGAGCAATACATAAGTTAGAGCACACTTTTGAAAGCACTTTGAAATCAGTGAACAGCAGCTGTAATCTCTACAATACAGACGGAAAACAGGTGGAAATCACTTATGAACTTGAGAAAAGACTATACAAAAGTGTTCGACAATGTGGGTATTTCAGTGCTAAGGAGCAGAAGCACACCATAGCACAGTGTTACAAACCACTAGTAACTAAATGAAAAACACCAGTAACTTATACAAAATGCTTAAGAGAGTAAAAATCACATCACTCTGTGAGGATAGAAAGTAGAAAGGTGTTTGTAAAATGAGGTGATATCCATGAAAGAGAGCAAGATGCAACCTATAGCAGTGTTGGAAACCTCTGGGTACCCACTGAAAAGCAACAATAGACTATATAAAAGGGTTGGAAAATAAGAGTAAATCATTTCCCATTGAGAGCACAGAGGGAAGAAAGAAGATGGTACAATTTGGGAAAATCCCAGATAAAGAGCAGAAAGCACAATATACCCCAAACTAAGAAATCACTGGAAAATTATAGAAAAGCAGCAGTAAACTGAAGGAAATACTTGGAAAAGAAATGTAAATCATTTCTCAATGTGAGGAAATGGTGTGGAAAAAAACATTCTGTGTCCTGTGGGGATAGAATGTTTTTACAATGTGTGGCAATCCCTTAAATAGAGCAATAAGCACACTATATGAAGCACAGTGTTAAAAACCCGATGTAATTCACTGAAAAGGAGCAGTAACTGATGCAAATGGTTTCAAAACAAGTAAAACTCACTTCTCTATGTGAGGAAAAAATATTAAAGGGAGTTTGTGAAATGCGGTGATGTACATGAAATAGAGCAGTAAGGATTGTCAAACTATTTGAGAAAACCACTGTGAATTCACTTAAACTCATCAGTAAGTGATACAAAATTGTTGGAAATATATATACCTCTTTTCACACTGTGAGGAAAGAGTGAAAAAGAGTTTTTGTACAATACGAGAAAATCGCTTAAAGACAGCTGTAGCCACACTGGAACAAAATGTTTGAAGCACTAGGAATTCGATGAAAATCAGCACTGATGTACACCAAATAGAGAGAAGACAAGTGAAAGTCACTTTGAATGAGAGGAAAGAGTCCAGAAAGTTGAATATAAAAGTCCGTGAAATAATGAAAAAGAGAAATATGCACAATATAGCACAGTGATAGAAACCAATGTGAATTCACTGAAAAGCAGCAGTAAACGACAAAATAGTTATAAACAAGTGAAAATCTCTTTTGAATATGAGAAAAAACTCTAGAACGGTTTTTGAGCACCAGGAGAAATCAGTGCTGAAGAGCAATACACACATTAGAGCACACTTTTGAAAGTATTTTGAAATCAGTGAACAGCACCTGTAATCTCTACAAGAAATCACCGAGAATCATGAAAAGCTGCAGTAAACTGTAGGAAACACTTAGAAAACAAGTGTATATCATTGATACCAATGGTTAGAAAACAAAATTAACTTCTCTATGTGAGGAAAAAATATAGAAAGGAGTTTGTAAAATGGGGGATATCAAAGAGATAGAACAGTAAGCATACTATAACTGTGTTAGAAACCACTCTGTATTGACAAACACAGCAGTAAATGATACTAAATCTTTGGAAGACAAACATACACCATCCTCACCTTTAGGAAAGCGTGAATAAAGGTATTTGTACAATGCGGGAGAATCAAGTGAATCTGTAACCACACTAGAGCAGAGTGTTAGAAGCCCTAGGAATTCTCTAAAAATCAGCAGTGACATATACCCAAAAGAGAGAAGACAAGTGAATGTCACTTAGGAATATGAGGAAAGAGTCTAGAAAGGTGTTTGTACAAGGTGATTGAATCAAATAAAAAGAGCAATACGTATACCATGGTACAGAATTGGAAACCAATGAGAATTCGCTGAAAAGCAGCATTAAATGACAAAACCATTAGAACACATTTGAAAAGCATTTGGAATGTGAGGAAAAAGAGTAGAACTGTGTTTAAGCACAAGGAGAGGTCAGTGATGAAAAGCAATACATACATTAGAGAAAACTTTTGAAAGCACTGTGAAATCAGTGAATGCAGCTTTAATCTCTACAATACAGATGGAAACAGGTGGAATTCACTTATGAACATGAGGAAAAACTGCACAAAAGTTTTGACAATATAGGCATCTGAGTGCTAAAGAACAGAAGCACACATAGCACAGTGTTACAAACCACTAGTAACTGAATGAAAAACACCAGTAACTTATACAAAATGCTTCAGACAATGACTAAAAATCACATGGTTCTGTGGGGTTAGAATGTAGAAAGGTGTTTGTAAAATGTGGTGATATCCATGGAAGAGAGCAGGAAGCAGGGTATAGCAGTGTTAGAAAGCTCTGAGTACTCCCTGGAAAGCAACAGCAAACAATACAAAAGCATTGGAAAACAAGTGTAATCATTTCTCAGTGTGAGCACAGAGGGAAGATAAAATTTAGTCCAATGCGGGAAAATCCTGTGTAAAAAGAGGAAAGCACACTATAGCACAGTGATAGAAAATACCAGTAATAAATAGGAAATCAGCAGTAACTGATACCAAAGGAGAAAAAGCAAATCTCACTTCTCTTTGTGAGGAAAGAATGTAGAAAGGAGTTTGTAAAAGGAGATGATATTTATGAAATCAACCAGTAAGCATAAGATAACTGTATTGGATACCACTGTGAATTCACTAAAACACAGCAGTATAGAATACAATATAATTGAAAAACAAGTGTATATCATTTCTCACTGTGAGCAAAGAGGGAAGAAAGGATTCTGTACAATGTGGGAATATCCCTTGAAGATGGCACTAACCACAGTAGAGCAAAGTGATAGAAGCCATAGGAATTCGCTGAAAACCAGCACTAACACCAAATAGAGAGAACACAAGTGAAAGTAATTTAGGAATGTGAGGAAAGGGTGTAGAAAGTTGTTTTACATTGTGGTGATATCCATGAAAGAGAGCAGAAAGCAGAGTACAGCAGTGTTAGAAAACTCTGGATATTCACTGAAAAGCAACAGTAAATTATATAAAAGAGTTGCAAAACAAGAATAAATCATTTCCCATTGTGAGCACAGAGAGAAGAAAAAATTTGGTACAATGCAGGAAAATCCCATGAAAAGAGCAGAAAACACACTGTACCCCAATCTATGAAATCACTGAGAAATTATGAAAAGCTGCATTCAACTGTAGGAAATACTTGGAAAAGAAGTGTAAACCATTTCTCAATGTGAAGAAATGCTGAAGAAAGGTGTTTGTACAATGCATGGAAATCACTTCAATAGAGCAGGAAGCACACAGCTTCACAGTATTAAACACCACCAGTAATTTATTGGAAAGCAGCAGTAACTGATCCCCAATGGTTAGAAAACATGAGGAAAGGATGTATAAAGGAGTTGTTAAATGCGGGGATATCGATGAGATCGAGCAGTTAGCATACCATAACTGTGTTAGAAACAACTCTATTCACCGAAATGCAGCAGGAAACTATACTAAATCGTGCGAAGACAAGTGTACATTTTTCCTCACTGTGAGGAAAGCGTGAAGAAAGGTATTTGTACAATGCAGGAAAATCATGGAAAGACAGCTGTAAATGCATGAGAGCACAGTGTTAGAAGCCCTAGGGATTCCTTGAAAATCAGCAGTGGCATACACCTAAAAGTGGGAAGACAAGTGAAAGTCACGTAGGAGTTTGATTAAAGTGTCTCTAAAGGTGTTTGTACAAGGTGGTTGAATCAAAGAAAAAGAGCAATATGTACACCATGGCATGGAGTTGGAAACCAATGAGAAATCACTGAAAAGAAACAGTAAACGACAAAACCGTTAGAACACAATTGAAAAGCATTTGGAATGTGAGGCAAGAGTGAAGAACAGTGTTTGAGCACATGGAGAAATCAGTGATGAAGAGCAATACACACATTAGAGAACACTTTTGATAGCACATTGAAATCACTGAACAGCAGCTATAATCTCTACAATACAGACAGAAAGCAGATGCAAATCACTTATGAACATGAGGAAAGACTGTACAAAGGTGCTTGACAATGTGGGAAAGTTTGTGCTGAAGAGCAGAAGCCCATCGCAGCACAGTGTTACAAACCATTAGTAACTGATAATCAGCAGTTATTTGCACAAACTGATTGGACAACGAGTAAAAATCACATTGCTCTTTGGAGAAAGAAAGTGGAAATGTGTTTTTACAGTATGGCGATATCCAGGAAAGAGAGCAGAAAGCAGAGTATAGCAGTGTTAGAAACCTCGGAGTACTCACTGAAAAGCAACAGTGAACTATGCAAAGCTTTGAAATACAAGTGTAAATCATTTCTCAATGTGAGCACAGAGGGAAGAAAGAAGTTGGTCTAATGCAGGAAAATCCCGTGAAAGATCAGAAAGCACACTTTACTCCAGTCTAAGGAATCACAGAGAATCACGAAAAGCAACAGTAAACTGTAGGAAATACTTGGAAAAGAATTTTTAATCATTTATCAATGTGAAGAAATGGTGAAGAAATGTGTTTGGACAATGTGTGGAATTCAGAAACATGTCTCCCAGGAGCTTCCTTTTTCAAATATCCAGAGGTTTGACTCACTTAAATATCACACGTCTGGTTTCAAAATTATAAGTCCTGTCAGTCAGTTAACAAGGCCCACTTTGAGAACAGATTTCATGGGGGGCAACTTGGTGTTTACCTAGGAACCATTTCCCAGCCATTCCACAGCTGCAAGGAGAATGGGTAAGACTTGGCCAAAGGCCAGCCATGAATGTCTCATGGGACCCTGGGATGGGGGCCAGGGACTCTCACTCAATGGAGAGGCTCTGACTTCCTCCCAGTTCTAAGGACATTGTGCAAATTATAGCAGGCAGAGAAGGGGAATTTCCTAAAGAATGCTTCTACCACGTTACACTTGATCTATCAGAGGGAAGATGGAAGCATCCCTTGCCCACAGCAAAAGGATCCAATGAATATTCTGGGGTCCACAGGCAATATCTTTGGAACAAATGTTCAAATAGCTGATAGACTTATGACCCATGTGGAAATTTTGTCAGACACTCTGCTCTCAGAGGCTTAAGTACTTTTTTCGAAGAAAGTCATTTCATTTCAGCCCTTGGATTTCTCTCCTGTAGCTCTCAAATTGAAGTGAGTCTGTCTCAATTTCCACCTAT
Organism: Cnephaeus nilssonii; assembly: GCF_951640355.1. Classification (NCBI taxonomy): domain Eukaryota; kingdom Metazoa; phylum Chordata; class Mammalia; order Chiroptera; family Vespertilionidae; genus Cnephaeus; species Cnephaeus nilssonii. The sequence goes on along the minus strand of NC_137096.1, from coordinate 10,127,927 downwards.
TAAAGACCTCCCCCAGTTAATGGTTGAGTTTTAATTGAGTCCCTTGAAACTTCTGCAGAGCTGTGAGCAATGGAAGAGAGGGTGTGGTTCAGGTATATGTTAAGTCTCCAAATTCTTGTCTGGACATTTTAGAGGCACTTCTCGCATGAAAGTCATCGAGTTAATATTAGCTGAAAAAAACCACCAGTCAGTGAGTGAACTGAAGTTGTTGTCTCTCCTGACATGCCTATCAAAATGATTTTGGAATGTAATGAGATGAGGATGGTAATGGGGAGGAGGGGCTTACACCTTACCCAGGAAGTGAGTTGGACCACCCATGAAGCATGGGAGAGAAATATTTTTTCTCACGGGTATACCTATCGGTGTGGTTCTGAGAGCAGTTACCTAGATTTGTACAAACTAGACCTATCTCTACTGGGAATCTAATTAAGCTTTAAGAGGTAGGTAGCAATTTCAAAAACAGGAAAATTAGCTCCTTTTCTTCAGCAAACCAAATCTTTTTACAAAAATAGGTAAGACGGTGTGGAAGGGGGAGTGCTTTAAATTGAGACTTAACAGGCAGAGTGAACATCCTATGCAATAAAATAAATAAAATTGTACACTTATTTTTTAAAAAATATATCTTTATTTATTTCAGAGAGGAGTGGAGAGGGAGAGAGAGATAGAAACATCAATGATGAGAGAGAATCATTGGTAGGCTGCCTCCTGCACGCGCCCACTGGGCATTGAGCCCACAACTTGGGTATGTGCCCTTGACCGGAATGGAACCCGGGACCTTCCAGTCTGCAGGCTGACGCTCTATCCACTGAGCCAAACCAGCTAGGGCTGTACAATTATTGTTTAAGCTTTAAAAATTCTAAGTATTTGATAATAACAACAAAAAGTTGTTAACTTTAAAGGCATACTATATTTATGCAAGGTAATGTCCTATTTTTAAAGACTAGTTTTGAAGTGTATAAGGATGAAGAAATGTGATGTCTGGGGTTTGCTTCAGAGATCTTCTGAGAAAGAGAAATAGATGAAAAGAAGGGAAAAAAGGAGAGAGATAATGAATATGGCAGATTCATGATAATTGCTGTGTCCTAAATGAAAGGGGGATTCCTTACACTATTCTGCTTTTGCACATTAGTGGAAATTTCATGTACAGGTGGAGAGGTGTTAGGGCCATGACAAAGAAAGTCAGGATTGTTGTTTCTAGTGGGAGTTTGAGAGGGAGCTGTGAGAATCCCAGCAATTCTCATTTTCACACAGTAGTTGTATAACATCAATTATCTATAATAACTAGAGGCCCGGTGCACAAAATTCATGCACGGGGTCCCTCAGCCCAACCTGCACCCTCTACAATCCAGGATCTCTCAGGGGATGTCCTACTGATGGCTTAGGCCCACTCCCCGTGGTTCTCTGCTCTCTGCAGGCCTGGAGGTTTCACTGGAGCCATGGAGATGAAGCCCCCATGCCCTGCTCTCCACTCTCTGCCTGCCTCCACCATGCACCATGCGAAGGAAGCCCCAATGCCCCGCAGTGTGCTCTGTCTGCCAGGCCTGGGGGCTTCGCCAACACCAACACACTAAGGAAGTCCCTATGCCCTGTTGTCCTGGCTCTGTCTGTGGGGCCTGGGGGTGTTCCCGCCACCACCTTGCTAAGGAAGCCCCAATGCCCTGCTGTCTGGGCTCTGTCTGCCATGTCTGGGGACTTCCCCGCCACTGCAGCACTAAGGAAGCTCCCAAGCCCTGCTGTCTGGGCTGTGTTCTGGGCCTGGGGGTGTTTCCGCCCCCTCTGCTCTAGGGAAGTCCCCAAGCCCTGCTGTCTGGGCTCTGTCTGCCATGTCGGGGGACTTCCCCGCCACTGCCACCCTAAAGAAGCCCCCAAGCCCTGCTGTCCTGGCTCTGTCTGCTGGGGCTGGGGTTGCTCCTTCGCAGCCGTGCTAAGGAAGCTCCGAAGCCCTGCTGTCTGGGCTCTGTCTGCCATGTCTGGATACTTCCCCGCCCCTGCAGCACTAAGGAAGTTCCGAAGCCCTGCTGTCTGGGCTGTGTGCTGGGCCTGCGGGTGTTCCTGCTGCCTCTACTCTAAGGAAGCCTCCATGCCCTGCTGTCCTGGCTCTGTCTGCTGCGCCTGGGGCTTCCCCCACCATCACCCTGGGAACGAAGCCTCCATGCCCTGCTGTCCTGGCTCTGTTAGCTGGGTCTGGGTCTTCCCTGCTGCCACCGCGCTAAGGAAGCCTCCATGCCTTGCTGTCCTGGCTCTGTTAGCTGGGTCTGGGTCTTCCCCACTGCCGCCGCACTAAGGAAGCCTCTGCCGCTCTAAGGAAGCCTCCATGCCTTGCTGTCTGGACTCTGTTTGCAGGGCCTGGGATTTCCCCGCTGCTGCCGTGCTAAGGAATCCTCCATGCCCTGCTGACCAGGCTGTGAATGCCATGTTTGGGGGCAGATCAAAAACCCCTCCAGAGGTGGATCCAGCCTTGATACTCTTGCAGACAGGCTAGACACTCCATCTTGGATTGGGGTTAATTTGCATACTCGCCCTGATTGGCTGGTGGGCGTGCTTGGCTGGTGGGCATGGCTTATGTAGCGGAGTGATGGTTAATTTGCATATTACCATTTTATTAGAGAGGATTTTACCAGCAGTCCATGTGGAAGGCCCTGAGCGTTCAGAAGATCGGAGATGGCAGGTATACTTGGGAACTGCAGGGAATGGGGATAGGTGAGGAATGTCCAGCCAACAGGAAATGGTCCACCAGGAGAAAGAACACCTGAAATGCAAGAGGTGTGGTCAGGTAGAGTGTGGGGCTCAGAACCATGCCAGCCAACCTTTGCACCGCTTCAAAGATTTCTTACATGTGTATATTGTGCGCTCTATGGGCCATGACCTATTTCAAACACATGAATATTAATGCATTCAGTTAATATGACCCACTAATACATATACGGCTATGATCCCATTTCATAGATGAGGATCCTGAGCACAGAGAGTTTTAGGAACCTACTCAAGGTTACAGAGATATAAATAGCACATCCAGGCTCCAAAGCCCTTGCTGTTGACATAGTACTTTCTGGTATCCTAATATGCGTTGACATTTATTCATATCAAAAGAGTAAATACTAGACCTGGCCTGTGATGCTAAGTGGGTAGAACATCAGCCCACTGTAGGGCCCCAGGTTCAATTTGGTAATGGGAACATGCCTGAGTTTCAGGTTCAATCCCTAGCCCCAGTTAAGGTACATGTAGGAGGCAACCAATTGATGTATCTATCACATTAAGGTTTCTCTCTGTCACTTTCTCTTTCTCTCTGCCTTCATCATTCCCTGTCCTCCCCTCCCTTACACTTGTTCTAAAAACCAAGGGGTAGAATTTCCTCAGCTAAGGATTAACATCAAAAAATAGTATAAATGAAAAGAAAATCCCATGATAATTTTAATAATGAGCATATATAGGCTCTCTATGCACCATAACAATGAAAGTGACCCTGGCTGGTGTGGCTCAGTTCATTGAAAATTGTCTCATGTACCAAAAGGTCGGTGGTTCGATTGCCATCAGGACACATGCCTGTGTTGTGGGCTCGATACTCAGTAGAGGGGGTTGCAAGAGGCAGCCTATTAACAACTCTCTCTTACCAATGATGTTTCTATCTCTCCCTCTCCCTTCCTCTCTGACATCAATAAAAATATATTAAGAAGAAAAGGAAGGAAATTTGGACACATGCTACAATATGGATGAACTATGAAGACATTCTGCCAAGTGAAAAAAGTCAGTAACACAGACATAAGTACTGTATCATTTCATGTATATGAGGTCCATAGAGCAGTCAAACTCAGAGTGACAGAAAACAACTGTGGGTACCAGGGGCTAGGGAGAGGAGGGTTCATTGAAGACAGTTTCAGTTTGTGGAGCTGAAAAAGTTGTTGAGATGATGGTGGTGATGATAACACAGCATTGTTAATGTCCTAAATGTGGCTAAACTGTGCACTAAAAAGTGGTTAAAATGGTCAATTATATATTGTGTTATCTATATATAAAAAGCCCAGTGACCACAATGACCGGAATGACTGGTGTGTATGATGTGCACTGCGGAAGCAAACCACCCTGAGCTGGGTCCCCAACATCTCCCCACCCTCCGGCCATCCCAGCCCCCAATTGGCCTCCAACACCCTGATTGGGAATGGGGCTGGCTGGCCAATTGCCCACGGCCCCTCGCTCCCTCCAGCCCAGCTTGATTGGCCCCCATTGTGGCAGACCAGCTGGACCCCACCCATGCACAAATTTGACAAATTTGTACCCTGGGCCTCTAAGATGTATATGTATGTATGTATGTATGTATGTATGTATGTATGTATGAATGTATATATATATATATATATATATATATATATATATATATATATATACATACATATATATATATATATACACACACACACACACCTCTCAAATAAAATGGTAATATGCAAATTAACCATCACTCTGCTGCATTAGCCACGCCCAACAGCCAGGCCACACCTACCAGCCAATCAGAGCAAGTATGCAAATTAAGCCCAATCCAAGATGGCTACAGCCACAGAGAGCAAGGTTTCCCAGGTAACAGAACAAGCCAAGCTTTCCATAGCCGTTGCAGGCCTAAGCCTCCACTCAAGCTACAAAGTTTCACTTATAGAAGGTAAACAAATTCAAACAAATGGCGGCAGAATGGAGCTTGAGAGAGCAGCCCAGGGTTGCCAGCGGCAACAGGGGAAGCAAAGGTTTCCACACACCCTGGCTGGGCCCACTGCTTAAGGCTACAAAGTTTCAATTGTAGAAGGTGAATTAACTGCCACAAAAATGGCTGCCGCCCCAGAGGGTGCAGCAGGCTTGGCTCTGCTCCAGACTACAAAGTTTCAATTGTAGAAGGAAAATAAATTCCAGATACCAGGGCTTCCCCTTGGGTTGCCAGGGGGCGTGGCCAGCCTGCAAACTAACACAGGCCCCTCCCTCAGGCCGCCCCACACCCCAAGGGAACCCCCACCCTTATCTGTGACACCCTTCAGGGCAAACCAGCCAGCTCCCACCCGTGCACCAGGCCTCTATCCTATCTAATAAAAGAATAGTATACAGATTGATCATCACTGCAACACACAATATAGCTGCCCCCATGTGGTCAAAGATCCTGCCCCCATGTGGACACAAGATGGCCACTACAAGATGGCCAGCAGGAGAGGGCAGTTGGGAGGCACCCGGCCTGCAAGGGAGGGCAGTTGGGAGGCACCCTGCATGCAAGGGAGGGCTGTTGGAGGTGATCAACCCTGCAGGAGAGGCAGTTAGGGGTGACCAGACTGGCAGAGTAGGGAAGTTGGGGGCAAACAAGCTGGCAGGGGAGCAGTTAAGCATCAACCAGGCTGGCAGTGGAGTGGTTAGGGGGTGATCAGGCTGGCAGGCAGAAGCGGTTAGGGGCAATCAGGAAGGCAGGCAGGCAAGCAGTTGGGAGCCAGCAGTCCTGGATTGAGAGAGGGCCGTCGGACATTCCTCCAGGAGTCCCAGATTGGAGATGGTGCAGGCTGGGCTGAGGGACAACCCCCCGCCGTGCACAAATTTCGTGCACCGGGCTTCTAGTATATATATATAATGTCTCCTATATAATAAAAGAGTAATATACACATAAACCATCACTCCGCTATACCCACAAGCCACGCCCACAAGCCATGCCCACAAGCCATTCAGGATTGAGTATGCAAATCAACCCAACCAAGATGTCTAGGGCCACAGAGAGAGCAGGAGGGAGGCTTGGGTTTCTTCAGCAATGGAGGAAGCCAAGCTTTCCATACACCCTCTCTGGCCCAGGCCTCCGCTTAAGGCTACAAAGTTTCAGTTATAGAAGATAGATAAATCCCAACAGAAATGGCTGCGGCCATGGAGCTGGAGAGAGCAGGAGCCTAGGGTTGCCCTGGTGATGGAGGAAGCCAAGCTTCTGCAGCCCTGGCTGGCCCAGGCCTTTGCTACAGACTACAATGTTTCACTTGTAGAAGATAAATAAACCCCAGATATCAGGGCCTCTGCTTGGGTCACCATGGGGCATGGCCAGGCTGAAAACCACCACAAGCCACTCTCCCAGGCTACCCCACACACCACGGGAACCCTGATGCAGGACACCCTTCAGGGCAAACCAGCTGGCCCCCACACATGCACCAGGCCTCTATCCTATCTAATAAAAGAGGAATATGTAGATTAACCATCACTCCAACACACAAGATGGCTGCCACCATGTGGTAAAAGTTCCTGCCCCCATGTGGACACAAGATGGCCATCACAAAATGGCAGGCTGGGAGGGCAGTTGGAAGGGAACAGGCCTGCAAGGGAGGACAGTTAAGGGGTTACCAGACTAGCAGAGGAGGGAAGTCAGGATCAAACAGGTGATCAGGCCAGCAGGGGAAGGACCAGGACTGCAAGGGAGAGCAGTTGGGCTGATCAAGCCAGCAGGGGAGGACAGTTAAGGGTTTACCAGGCTGGCAGAGGAGGGAAGTTGGGATGAAACAGGCTGGCATGGGAGCAGTTAGACATTAAACAGCCTGGCAGGGGAGCGGTTAGAGGGCAATCAGGAAGGTAGGCAGGGGAGTGGTTGGGAGTCAGCAGTGAGATTGTGCCTAAACGGGCATTCAGACAACCCTCAATGGGGGTCAGATTGGAGAGGGTGCAGGCTGGGCTGAGGGACACCCCACTTCCCCTTGCACGGATTTTGTGCACCGGGCCTCTCTCTCTATATATAAAAGACTAGGCAACTGACTGGCTGACCAGCCAGCTGGTAGGTACGACCCATACTGACCACCAGGGGCAAACGCTCAACACAGGAGCTACCGAGTGAAAGCAACTTTGCAAAGTGCCCTCTTGTACTCTGGGACCCCTTGGGGGAAGTCGGGCTGCCAGTTTCGGCCTGATGCCCGCCAGACAGGCCAAGGGACACCACATCCTGTAGCAATTCCGCTGTCTCTGCAATTGCCCTTTGAACCCCTGTGCTGCCCCAGGTGTGACTGGCTGGCAAGGACTATGGGAGGTTGGCTCCAGGGCATTTCCAGCACATCATGCCCAGTCCCACCCCATTGGCCACCTTGTAATTAATTTCCTTTCAATATCCACAGATTCATGCACCAGGCCTGTAGTCTTATGCTATATAATAAAAGGCAAATATGCAAATCGAGCAACAGTGGAGCAACCAGTAGCTATGATACACATTGCCCACCAGGGAGCAGACACTCGATGCAGGAGCTGCCCCCTGCTGGTCAGTGCACTCTCATGGGAAGCAGGCCTTAGCCATCAGTTGTATATTCCTCAAGGGCTCCCAGACTTCAAAAAGGTATAGGACAAGCAGACACCCCCCCTTCTGAGTGCATGAATTTCATGCACTGGGCCTTAGTTCTATAATAATTCTTTGTAATAAAAGAGTAATATGCTGATTGACCATCACTGAAACACACAATATAGCTGCCCGCATATGGTCAAAGATCCTGCCCCCATTTGGACACAAGATGGTCACCACAAGATGGCCAGCAGGGGAGGGCAGTTGTGAGGCACCAGGCTTGCAAGGGAGGGCAGTTGGAGGAGATCAACCCTGCAGGGGAGGGCAGTTAAGGGTGACCAGGCCAGCAGAGGAGGGAAGTTGGGGGCAAACAGGCTGGCTGGGGAGCAGTTAGGCATCAATCAGGCTGGCAGTGGAGTGGTTAGGGGTGATCAGGCTGGCAGGCAGAAGTGTTTAGGGGCAATCAGGAAGGCAGGCAGGTGAGCAGTTGGGATCCAGCAGTCCTGGATTGTGAGAGGGATGTCCACAGCTGCAGTCAGACATCCCTCTAAGGGTCCCAGATAGGAGAGGGTGCAGGCTGGGCTTAAGGATACGCCCCCCTCTCCGTGCACGAATTTCGTGCACCCGACCTCTAGTATAACCATAATATGCAAATTGACTAAATGGCGGAATGACTGGTCACTATGATGTGCACTGACCACCAGGGGGCAGACGCTCAATGCAGGAGCTTCCCCCTGGTGGTCAATGTGCTCCCACAGGAGGAGCACCACTCACCCAGAAGCTAGGTTCACATTTAGTGAGGGCAGCAGCTGTGGTGGGAGCCTCTCCTGATTCTGGGGAGCAGGCAGAAGTCCCCAAGGGGTCCAGGATTGCGAGAGGGCACAGCCAGGCTGAGGGACCCTTCACCTCTCTCCAGTGTATGAATGTCATGCACAGGGCCTCTAGTTATAACATAAAAGGACATAAGAAAGCTGATCATTTATAAAGAGAAATATGTGTTTGATTTATGAAAGGCCCTGTGATTCGACCAAGCTATCAGCTAAGAGGCTTGTACACCAGCCTGCAAATGTGATGGTGCTCATTTCTGTCTAATTAAGGTAGACAGTCCCAGCTGGTGTGACTCAGTGGTAGAGCATTTCCCTATCAACCAGGAGTTCGTGGTTTGATTCCTGACCAGGGTACATGCCCAGTTTGTGAGATGGATCCCTAGTAGGGGGCATGCAAACAGCTGACCCATGATTCTCTCTCATCATTGATGTTTCTATTTCTCTCTCCCTCTCTCTTCCTCTCTCTCCAAAAGCAATAAAAACATGTTTTTACAAAAGACAAGTTTTAACATAAATGATAAACAAATAAAGATGGCCTACATTCACCTCTCTGCAGAATTGCCGGTGACAATCAACTCGTTCACAGAGAAAATGAATGGATTACATACACACCACACCACCCTCCAAGAAATCTCAGGGCTTTCTTAACTAGGGTAAAAAATAAAGCGCAATGGTTACCCAGCCAATACAGAAGGCAGAAGGAGGATGTCTCAGAGGTACAAAGGGTAGCAACTGCCAGGCTGTAACAGAGATGAAGAAACAAAACATTCTATGTTTCCATGGCTCCCAGGTCTGACATGCAGGCCCAACTTATAGGGCCAGAGCCATGGAACAGGTCTTCAAGAGTTGAAGTCTTTCTACTTTAGAAATGTCCTTTTTGAGGTCTTAGACCAAATAGTCACTGTAATCTATCCGAGTGTTAAGTAGAAAAACTGGAAGTAGAGCCATGGTGATGGGGAGCAAGTCTCATGACAGGGAACTAGTTCCAGGCCATGGGGTGGCCACCCTGATCAGTCCTTGGACCAAGATCTTGGGGTGAAACTGACTTGGGCCCTGGCTTTCACCGGACTCTGCTTCCAGTTGGACCTTACTGTCTCCCTGGAAGAGTTCCTGCTAGGAACTCACACGGGACACGTGAGTTGGGGATTGAGGTGGGCAGGGAGAAGAAGAAAGGGCCAAAGGGGGTGGCAAACAGAGAGAACAAGGAAGCAAAAGGGCAAAATGACTCCTGAGTCAGGAAATTCTCAGTTCACGGGACGGGCACTGTGACAGGCACCTGCTGGTGTCCCAGAGCACAAGCGCTACTTCTGCTGGGTCTCCCTCCTCAAGTGCTCTCACAGGGACCCCTCCCTGCCTGGCATCCCCAGCAGAGGCCAGGCACTGTCCTACACTGACCTCCAGCCAAAAGGCCACATGGAAGCCTTGAGCTCCTGGGCACTTTGGGAGGATCCCAGGGAGGAGAAAGAATGAGAGAATTACCACCGCCCTCAGGTGCCCTCGCTTTGTGCTGCCCTGATGGGAAAGGTGCAGGACACATTCTTTTGCCTTATTCCTGTGAAAAAATAATAAAGTGAGAACCTGAAACACTCATTCCCAAAGAGCCCTTGACAAGGGCTTGGAACTCTTTTCCCTGCTTCCCAAGAGCAGAACCCGCCATGGTGGCTGCCTCACCTGCTGCGTCTGAACCCTTATGACCTGTCCATTTGCTCTCTGTTGACAATGAAGGCCAAGAGGGGTCAAGAGACAGCTTACCACAGCCCCAGAGGTTCTGGAATTACCCGTGTGACCAGCCTGAGGCAGGCGCACTGCCCTGCGCAGGGTATCAGGTTCCAGAAACTGGTCCTCATCAGAAGCATGTTACCCAAGAGCTTCCTTTTTGAAATAACCAGAGGTTTGACTCACATAAGTAACACACATCTGGTTTGAAACTTATATGACCTGTCAGTCTGTTAACAAGGCCTATGTTGGGGACAGATTTCTGGGGGGAAACATGGTGTTTACCTCTGAACCATTTCCCTGCCAATCCACAGCTGCAAGCAGAATGGGTAAGACATTGCCCAACGCCAGCCCTTAATGTCCCATGGGACCCAGAGGCTCCATTAAAAGCCCCAGGATGGGGGCCAGGGTCTCTCACTCAATGGAGAGGCTCTGACTTCCTCTCAGTTCTAAGGATATTGTGCAAATCACAGCAGGCAGAGAAGGGGCAAATCACAGCAGGCAGAGAAGGGGCTTCTACCACTTTACACTTGCTCTATCAGAGGAAAGAGGGAAGCATCCCTTACCCATAGCCAAAGGATTCATTGAATATTCTAGGGTCCTCAAGCAATGTCTTTGGAACACATGTTTAAATAGCTGACATAAGTATGCCCCAGGGAAATATTTTGTCAGACACTCTGCTCTCAAAGACTTAAGTACTCTGAGAACAAAGTCATTTCATCACAGCCCTTGGATTTCTCTCCTGTAGCTCTCAAATGGAAGTGAGTCTATCTCAATTTAAACCTATTAAAGACCTCCCCCAGTTAATGGTTGAGTTTTAATTGAGTCCCTTGAAACTTCTGCAGAGTTGTGAGCAATGGAACAGAGGGTGTAGGTCAGGTGTATGTTATTTCCCCAAAGTTCTTGACTAGATGTTTTAGAGGCACTTCTCGCCTGAAAGACATCTAGTTAATATTAGCTGAAAGAAGCCACCAGTCAGTGAGTGAGCTGAAGTTTTGTCTCTCCTGACATGCCTATCAAAATGATTTTGGAATGTAATGAGATGAGGATGTTAGAAGGGGAGGGGGGCGCTTACACCTAACTCAGGGAGTGAGTTTGACCACCCATGAAGCATGGGAGAGAAATATTTTTCACAGAGGGTATACCAATCGGGTGTGGTTCTGATAGCAGTTACCTAGATTTGTAGAAACAAGACCTATGCCAACTGGGAATCTAATTAAGCTTTTAGAGATAGGAAGCAATTTCATAAACAGCACAATTGGCTCCTTTTCTTCAGCAAACCAAAATATTTTTACCAAAATAGCAAAGAAGGTGTGAAAAGGGGAGTGCTTTAAATTGAGACTTAAAAGGCAGAGTGAACATCTTATGCAATCTTACCTTATAATAGAGAAACATGCAAATTGACCGCACCTCCGCTATGCCCACGATTGGGCTGGCAGGAGGCTGGGGGCGGGACTCTGGGTGGCATATCCGCCTTTGAGAAATTCAAGATGGCGGTGCCAAGTGGCCGGGCCCATGCCGCCGCTCCCGGGGGTGCCTGGGGTGATCGGCACCCCGGGGGGGCGTGTCCGGACCCCTCCTACCCCTTCCGCCCCTCCCCGGGGGTCCCGGGGGCGATCGGCCCCCGTGGGGCGTGTCCGGGTCCCTCCCGCCCCTCCCGGGGTCCCGGGGTCAATCAGCCACCTTGGGGGGGCGTGGCCCGGCCCCTCCCACCGCTCCCGGGGGTCCCAGGGGCTGAGGCTTTCCCGGCCTTGGGCACCAGTGGGCAGCCTGCACTGATCGCAGGAAACCACTGGGGGTCGGCTCCTGCGATCCTTAGCAAGGATGTTGGGTGCCGCAGAGCCCAAGGCCACCACCTGGGGCCAAGCCCCGACCCTGAAAAAGGCAGAAGGCGGTGGCCACAGCCAAGGCCTGGGTCCCTGGTGCCGGCAGAAAACTGGTGCAGGCAGCCAGGTGAATGAAGGTCTGTTGCACGAATCTTCGTGCAAACGGGCTACTAGTAAAATAAATAAAATTGTACACTTATTTTTTAAAATATATTTTTATTTATTTCAGAGAAGGAGAGAGAGATAGAAACATCAATGATGAGAGAGAATCATTGATAGGCTACCTCCTGCATGCTCCTTAGTGGCAATCAAGCTCACAAACCTGGTCATGTGCCCTTGACTAAAATCGTACCTGGGACCTTTCAGTCCACAGGCCAATGCTCTATCCACTGAGCCGAACCAGCTAGGACTATACAATTATTTTTGAAGCATTTAAAAAAATTCTGGTATTCGATGATAACAATAATAAGTTGATAACTTTAAAAGTATACTATGGTTATGCAAGGAAATGTACTTTTTTTAGAGACTAGTTTTGAAGTGTATAAGGATGAAGAAATGTGATGTCTGGGGTTTGCTTTAAGGTTCTACAGAGAAAGAAAAATAGAGGAAAAGAAGGGAAGAAAGGAGAGAGAAAATGAATATGGCAGAATCATGATACTTGCTGAGTCTGGTAATGGAAGGGGGGTTTCCTTCCACTATTCTGCTTTTGCACATTTGGGGAAATTGCATATACAGGTGGAGAGATGTTAGGGCCATGACATACAAAGTCACGTTGGTTGTGTGTAGTGGGAGTTTGAGAGGGAGTTTTGAGAATTCCAGCAACACTCATTTCTGCACAGTGGTTGTATAACATTAGTTATTTACCCATCAAGAGGCCCAGTGCGTGAAAAATCATGCACTGGAGGGGAGGTCCCTTAGTCCCGCCAACGCCCCCTCATAGGCCAGGAGCCCTCAGGGGCAACAGGCAGCCTGGCAATCAGGGGAAGGCAACCCCCCATCATACCTGTGCTGCTGCCACTGCCTGAAGCTCAAGCCTCGGCCGGCCCTGGTTTCCTGAGCCTTGGGTGGCCCTGGGAGGTTGGGCAGCCACCAACCAAGACTTACCTGTGCCTCTGGCCTGCCCTAGGCACCTGGGTGCTGAGAGGATTGGGGGACTCCGGAGGCCTTTGACTGCTCCATGGTAGGAATTCCCTATTCCAAGCCAGGCCCCCCTATGTAAAGGGAAATCATCCTGCCAGCTCGTCTGAGGCCTGAACTCACAAAGCCAAACCTGTCATCCCCCTGGATCCAGCCCCTGATTGAATTCAAATAATTGTAGCCAGTAAAAACACTTACATTCCTTTCAGCAAAATGCTAAGCTGGCATAAACCTTTGCTTAGTATCCGTGTCCTGTACTAAGAATATGAAACCCTTTGTGGAGGCTAGGTTATAATGTGAGAAGACTCTCCCTACATGTCCCTCCTTCCCATCAATCAAGGAGGATGTAAACCAACTCTGAGCCACAGACTTGGCCTGGGTTTTGTGTCTGAAGAGTGGACAACACCAAGCCCCTGGCCCTTCATACTTCATCCCCCACTGCCCCTCTGCTGGCCTGCTTGCCTCCAAAAGCCCCCATGCTGGCACCCTCACCCACAAATGTCCCTCTGCTGGCCTGCTCACTCCAAACTCCTCCCTGCTGTCCTGATCACCTCCAACTGACCCCCACTGATGACCTGCTCACTCCCAACTAGCCCCCCTGCTAGTCTGCTTACCTCCAAGGACCCCTGCCATCCCATCCTGGCCTGATCACACCCCCCCTGGTGACCCAAGGTCCTAGGCCCTCCTTTTTTTCTTTTTCTTTTCAGCACCTCCTTGAGTGGAGGCCAGGGCCAGCTGGGAGAAGGTATCTAGGATTTCTTTATGTTCTGTAATTGAAACTTTGTAGCCTTCAGCAGATGACAGGGTCAGCCAGGGCAGACGGGAAGCTTGGCTTCCTCCATGGCCAGGGGCAACCCAAACCTCCTGCTTCCTCCAGCTCCGTGGCCACCACCATCTTGTTTGGGTTAATTTGCACACTCGCTCCTGATTGGCTGGTGAGTGTGGCTTGGCATAGCGGAGTGATGGTTAATTTGCGGGTTTCTCTTTTATTATAGTAGATACTAGAGGCCCAGTGCATGAAACAAATTAAGTATTCTCCTTGGAAAACCTAAATGAAAAAAAGTGTCGAGGAACCTCCAACAAGTCTGCAAAACAATTGTTCACCTCCTTCCTATGGCATTTTGTATGTCCTCAACCTTTAAAGGAATAGTATAAGTAGGAAGAAAAATTACATATGGAATGATATCAATGTTTTGGAGAAATCTAAATGTAAGCATCCTTTTGCTTATTGAAATGACATCAGCACCTGTCTGATATGGGAACAATGAGATTGAAACAGAGATTGCACTTAAACTGAACCAGTTATCTTTCCTGATTACACCTCTGAATGAAATGAACAAAAGTGCCCCTTGATAGCGAAATGTATTTTACAGTAGAACTAATCATGCACTTTCTCTTCAACTCTTTGACATTTAATGCACCACAAAGAGTATGCTCCCCCAAACATTGAGTTATCATGAGGCCTCAGTAATTTTATCAATGAATGTAAACAAAAACCATGAACAGGAAAGGTTTTCAAAAACTCACCTCTTGGCTTTTTGAGTGTATAGTTATCAACAAAACTTCCAACGTGAATGTTTTAAGTTACCAAGAAATGTGTGGTTTCTTAAAATTAATTTTATTAGAATAGTGTATGTGAAGTACATTGAAAAATTTGTAAGATGGAACCTCATTTTTTTAAGGACTTTAAAGTCTAGCATGTCAGATTGGGGGGCAGTGAGGGAATAAGTCCTGTTCGGATTGACTCAGTGAGACCCTTTTTCTTTGCCACCTGGTTTGCTGCTGGATTGGTGAAACACTTAATAAAGCCACTTGCACATCAAATTTACTCAGCTAAATTATACCATTGTAGGTTTGAAATGATAATGTATTTTAGGGCAGAGAAAAACAAGTAGGAAAACAATACAAAACTTCCCAATATAGAATAGAACACATTATATACAATCCTCTGGAGAAGTGGACTAGAAAGGAAGATTACAGGAGAAGAAGGAACAGCATAAAAATTCTGACTATGACAAAAGGCTCCTTCTTGTATTTTTTAAATGGATATTATGGGTATCAAAACCCTACGTTATTTCATATTTTTAGATATATTTATTTTTATTCTTTTCAGAGAGGAAGGAAAGAGTTAGAACCATCAATGGTGAGAGAGAATCATTGATTGGCTGCTCCCTACAAGACATCAACTGGGCTTGGAGCACACAACCCAGGCATGTCCCGGACTTGGAATTGAACCCTGAGCAACTCGTTCAAAGGTCGAATCTCAACCCCTGAGCCAAGCAGGCCAGGCTTTGGCTCTTCTTTATTCAGAGGCTTCCCTTTAACAACCCTGTCTCCTAGCTGCCCTAAGTCCAACCTGCCTGACTGCTGTGCAGATTGGTGGGTTCTGGGGTAAATTCAATAGTAAGAAACCAACTATGTGTGCCTTACTCTCCCTGCTTGCTTTGTGATGGCCTGGAGACCCCCATTTACAGGGCCTTCATGTATAGGATCCCTGTGCCCCAGCAGTCACCACCTACCCAGGGTCCTTGTATGCCCATCGTCATAGATGATGTCTTTATCTAAACATGCACTTTCTAAGCCTCATTGCCTTGGTACTGTGCCTTTTTGAATATTTTGATGGAAAAATACAGATTCTAATGAAGAATTTTGCTGGATTTCTCAGTTGTGGTCTCCAGAACAAATAAAGTGTCAATTGCAGGACACCCTGTTGAGAGACAACTTGCAGCAATGAGTTTTCTTTTGTTTTGTCTTATTTTAATGTGATGGGTTTTTTAATTGATTCTTTAGAGAGAGATGAACGTAGAGAGAAAGACAAAGAAGCATACATTGAGCCAGAAATATTAATGGTTGCCTGGAGACCGGATCTGCCACCTGGACATATGCCCTGACCAGGAATCGAACAGGTGACCTTTGTAATGCACAGGACTATGCCTAGCCACACTGGCCAGGGTGCACTGACTTTCACTTTTCTTCCTTAACTTGTATCTGGTGGCTAATAATCACTATTAATGCTAATAACATTGGGCAATTCCAGAATAGGACATGCTGACAAGTGCTTTACATAACTTATCCCCACAAGTGAATCTCAACACAACTTAATGGGACACGGTCTCTATATGTGGAGAGGAACCAACACCCAGATCATGCGATGTTTAGCCCATGCCCTTCCTCCCCCAGAACCTGCCCATTTTTATACTTTTCCTCAAATTCCAGAGGTTCTGATTCCCATCATGGACACCGTTCCCTGTAAAGTGGAGATGGGAAGACAAGGTGCAAGTGAGAGAGAGAGAGAGAGAGAGAGAGAGAGAGAGAGAGAGAGAGAGAGAGAGAAGAGAGAAGCATATTCTTGTTCTCTGATCCTCTTTCTTGGGGTTTGGTGGTCTCACTCTCTGTTATAGATATTTCAGCATTTTCTCTCCCCAATAGAAGTAGCAGAGTGTGCCTGCCAGTGTGACTCAGTAGACCTACAATCCAAGAGGACATAATTGAATTCTCAGTTGGGACTGATTCCTGAGTTCAGGACTGACTCTCCAGGGGGCATGTGCAGGAGACAGCCAACCAATGATTTTGTCTCATTATTTCGGTTTCTATCCTTCTCTCCCTCTCCCTTTCTCTCTGAAATTAATAAGAAATGTACTTAAGAAATGGTAAAATATGCTCCCAAGTTGATGGGCCCAAACTAGAAGAGGGGAAGGAAGAACAAAATAAAGTAACGGCAATAAAAAGTATGAAGGGCCGGGTGCTTTGTGTGGCAAACTAGGAAGCTGCTTACACCCAGCAGAGAGCAGCAAGCACATGGGTGGCTGGCACTGCATGAGAGGCAGTAGAAGGAGAAAAAGCAGGACTGACTCCCTCACATTAAAGGAGATGAGAGGCACACATGGAGCCCTGCCCCTGGGCCTGGGTGTGTGGCCTTCTTCCCAGGTGCTCCCCTGGCAGGCCACTCAATGAGCCAAATGAGACAGCCCAGGGCCAGAATGCACTGGCATGTGGACAGGGAGCTTGTTTCTTGCTGGAGAGCTGACTGTCCGTTGACTATGAGATCCAACCGCACAGTATGACATCTCATTTTCACTTGGTTGTATTGCCCCTCAGGGTGGCCCTCCATACACCCAACACACCAGAGTGACCTTCACCTGTGTCCACTTAAGTGCTCTCCTGGAACTGGCTTGGGGTTTTCCACTCTTCAGACACAAAACCCAGGGCAAGTCTGTGGCTAATAGTTGGTTTACAACCTCCTTGATTGATGGGAAGAAGGGACATGTGGGGAGAGTCTTCTCACATTATGACCTAGCCTCCACAAAGGGTTTCATATTCTTAGTACAGGACACGGATACTAAGCAAAGGTTTATACCAGCTTAGCATTTTGCTGAAAGGAATACAACTTTGTTTACTGGCCACAGTTAATTGAATTCAAGCAGGGCCTGGATCCAGGGGGATGGCAGGCATGGATTTATAAGTTCAAGCCTCTGACTAGCTGGCAGGATGATGTCCCTTTCAGTACTGGGGGCCTGCCTTGTGCTTAGGGAATCCCTACCATGGAACAGTCAAAGGCCTCCAGAGTCCCCCAATCCCCTCAGCCACCCAGGTGCCCAGGGCAGGCCTGAGGCACAGGCAACTCTTTGTTGGCGGCTGCCCAACCTCCCAGGGCCACCCAAGGCTCAGGTAACTGGGGCCATCCGAGGCTTGAGCTTCAGGCATTGGCAGCAGCACAGGTATGATGTGGGTTTGCTTCCCCTGATTGCCAGGCTGCCTGTTGCCACTGAGGGCTCCTGGCCTATGAGGGGAGGCGGGGGGTGGCGGGACTAAGGGACCTCCCCTCCAGTGCATGATTTTTTATGCACTGGGACTCTTGTTGGGTAAATAACTAATAGTATACAACTATTGTGCACAAATGAGTTTTGCTGGAATTCTCAAAACTCCCTCTCAAACTCCCACTACACACAACCAATGTGACCTTCTATGTCATGGCCCTAACATCTATCCACCTTTATATACAATTTCCCCAAATGTGCAAAAGCAGAATAGTGGAAGGAATCACCCTACCATTACTAGACTCAGCAAGTATCATGATTCTGCCATATTCATTTTCTCTCTCCTTTCTTCCCTTCTTTTTATCTATTTTTCTTTCTCTGTAGAACTTTAAAGCAAACCCCAGAAATCACATTTCTTCATCCTTATATATTTCAAAACTAGTCTCTAAAAATAGGACATTACCTTGCATAACCATACTATACCTTTAAAGCTAACAACTTTTTTATTGTTATCATCAAATACCAGAATTTTTAAATGCTTCAAAAATAATTGTATAGTCCTAGCTGGTTTGGCTCAGTGGATAGAACATTGGCTTGCAGACTGAAAGTTCCCAGGTTCGATTCTGGTCAAAGGCACATGACCAGGTTTGTGAGTTCGATCGCCTCTAGGGAGCATGCAGGAGGCAGCCTATCAATGATTCTCTCTCATCATTGATGTTTCTATCACTCTCTCCCTCTCTGAAATAAATAAAAACATATTTAAAAAAATAAGTGTGCAATTTTATTTATATTATTGCATAAGATGTTCACTCTGCCTCTTAAGTCTCAATTTAAAGCACTCCCCTTTCCACACCTTCTTTGCTATTTTGGTAAAAAGATTTCCATTTGCTGAAGAATAAGGAGCCAATTGTCCTGTTGTTGAAATTACTACCTACCTCTTAAAGCTTAATTAGATTTCCAGTTGGCATAGGTCTTGTTTCTACAAATCTAATTAACTGCTCTCAGAACCACACCCGATAGGTATACCCTGTGTGAAATATTATTTCTCTCCCATGCTTCATTTGTGGTCAAACTCACTCCCTATGTAAGGTGTAATTTCCCCCTCCACTACTAATATCCTCATCTCATTACATTCCAAAATCATGTTTATAGGCATGTCAGGAGAGACAACAAGTTCAGCTCACTCACTGACTGGTGGCTTCTTTCAGCTAATATTAACTAGATGTCTTTCAGGCGAGAAGTGCCTCTAAAACATCTAGTCAAGAACTTTGGGGAAATAACATACACCTGACCTACACCCTCTGTTCCATTGCTCACAACTCTGCAGAAGTTTCAAGGGACTCAATTAAAACTCAACCATTAACTCGGGGAGGTCTTTAATAGGTTTAAATTGAGACAGACTCACTTCAATTTGAGAGCTATAGGAGAGAAATCCAAGGGCTGTCATAAAATGACTTTGTTCTCAAAGAGTACTTAAGTCTCTGAGAGCAGAGTGTGTGACAAAATTTCCCCGTGGGGCATAAGTCTGTAAGCTATTTAAACATGTGTTCCAAACACATTGCCTGTGGACCCTAGAAAATTCAATGAATCCTTTGGCTGTGAGAAGGGATGCTTCCCTCTTCCCTCTGACAGAGCATGTATAAAGTGGTAGAAGCCCCTTCTCTGCCTGCTGTTATTTGCCCCTTCTCTGCCTGCTGTGATTTGCACAATGTCCTTAGAACTGGGAGGAAGTCACAGCCTCTGCATTGAGTGAGAGTCCCTGGCCACCATCCCAGGGATTTGAAAGGCACCCACTGGGTGCCATGGGATATTCAGGGCTGGCCTTGGGCCAAGTCTTACCCATTCTCCTTGCTGCTGTGGAATGGTTGGGATATGGTTCCAAGGTAAACACCATGTTTCCCCCCATGAAATCTGTCCCCGAAGTAGGCCTTGTTAACAGACTGACAGGACATATAAGTTTGAAACAGGACGTGTGTTATTTAAGTGAGTCAAACCTCTGGTTATTTGAAAAAGGAAGCTCTTGGGAGATATGCTTCTGATGAGGACCAGTTTCTGGAACCTGATACCCTGTGCAGGGCAGTGCGCCTGCCCTCAGTTGGTCACGCAGAGAATGCCAGTACCTCTGGGGCTGTGGAAAGCTGTCTCTTGACCCCTCTTTGCCTTCACTGTCAACAGAGAGCAAGTGGACAGGTCATAAGGGTTCAGATGCAGCAGGTGACGCAGCCACCATGGCGGGTTCTGCTCTTGGGAAGCAGGGAAAAGAGTTCCAAGCCCTTGTCAAGGGCTCTTTGGGAATGACTGTTTAAGGTTCTCACTTTATTATTTTTTCACAGGAATAAGGAAAGGGAATGTGTCCTGCACCGTTCCCATCAGGGCAGCACAAAGCGAGGGCACCTGAGGGCAGGGGCATTTCTCTCATTCTTTCTTCTCCCTGGGATCCTCCCTAAGTGCCCAGGAGCTACCTTCTTCCATGTGGCCTTTTGCCTGGGGGTCAGTGTGGGACAGTGCCTGGTTTCTGCTTGTGGTGCCAGGCAGGGAGGGGTCCCTGTGAGAGCACTTGAGGAGGGAGACCCAGCAGAGGCAGCACCTGGGCTCTGGGACACCAGCATGTGCCTGTCACAGTGCCCGCCCTGTAAGCTGAGTGTTTCCTGACTCAGGAGTCACTTTGACCCTTTGCTTCCTTGTTCACCCTGTTGGCTACCCCCTTTGGCCCTTTCTTATCCTCCCTGCCCACCTCCATTCCCAGCTCATGTGTCCCGTGTGAGTTCCTAGCAGGAACTCTTCCAGGGAGACAGTAAGGTCCAATTGGAAGCAGAGTCCAGTGACAGCCAGGGCCCAAATCAGTTTCGCCTTAAGGTCCTGATCCTAGGACTGATCAGGGAGGCCACCCCGTGGCCTGGAACTAGCTCCCTATCATGAGACTTGCTCCCCATCACCATGGCTCTACTTCCAGTTTTTCTACTTAATTGTCGGATGGATTACAGTGACTATTTGGTCTAAGTCCTCAAAAAGGACATTTCTACAGTAGAAAGACCAACTCTTGAAGACCAGTTCCGTGGCTCTGGCCCTTTAAGGTGGGCCTGCAGGCCAGCCCTGAGAGCCATGGAAACATAAGAATGTTTTGTTTCTTCATCTCTGTTACAGCCTGGCAGTTGCTACCATATGTTCCTCTGAGACGTCCTCCTCCTACCTTCTGTATTGGCTGGGTAACCATTACGCTTTATTTTTTACCCTAGTTAATAGAGCCCTGATATTTCTTTAGGGGGAGGGGGTGTCTATGTAACCCCTTTATTTGATCTGTGAACAGTTTAACTGTCCTCAGCAGTCCTGCAGAGAGGTGAACGTAGGCCACCTTTATTTGTTTATCATTTATGTTAAAACTTGTCTTTTGTAAAAACATGTTTTTTATTGCTTTTAGAGAAAGAAGAAGGGAGAGGGAGAGAGAAATAGAAACATCACTGATGAGAGAGAATCATGGGTCAGCTGTCTGCATGCCCCCTACTAGGGATCCATCTCACAAACCGGGCATGTACCCTGGACAGGAATCAAACCACGAACTCCTGGTTGATAGGGCAATGCTCTACCACTGAGTCACACCAGCTGGGACTGGCTACCTTAATTAGACAGAAATGAGAACCATCACATTTGCAGGCTGGTCTACAAGCCTCTTAGCTGATAGCTTTGTCAAATCACAGGGCCTTGCTCCTTTCATAAATCTAACATATTCCTCTTTATAAATAATCGGATTTCTTATGTCCTTTTATGTTATAACTAGAGGCCCAGTGCATAAATTTATGCATGGGTGGGGGCTGGGCTGCCCCGGCCAGCGGGGTCTTCTAACGGGGATACCGAGGCGGCACACCTAAGAGAATGAGAGACAGACAAGGGACGCGAAGAATGGAGGCAAGTCAAACGGGTTTCTGATCAAGCCTCCAGATTTTATTCTTACAGTGTTCCTTATATGTGGTTTCTAGAAGGGGAGATGCCTAGGAGGGGTGCGGGCTGAGCGGGTCATATGGACTTAGATAATTTGGCTAAGGTCATAAAGGGTGTTGACTATAGATAAAGGATGGGGCAAAGGGTGCTGACTATAGATAAAGGACAGCTATGTGAAGAATGCTTTGTCCTCAGGCCTGAGGAAGTAAGCCTATGGTGAGGACCAAGTTTCCGTGAGATTCTGCTTCATTAGCTCACTGAAACAATGTTAGAATTAATTTGTGATTGACTCTTGGCTCCTGACACTGGGCGGCTGGTCCTGCTGGGTGGAGGAGATGGTGGGAGGTTGGTTGGGCGGCCTTCCCAGATCAGGGCATGATCAGGACCTCCAATCAGGGCTGGGCTGATTGGGGGAAGGAGCTATGGGCAATTGGACTGTGGGCCCTGCCCCTGATTGGATTTGGGGGCCGATTGGGGGCGAGGCCAGCCATGGGAAGGGGCTGTTGGTGGTGGGCTGGCCAGCCCCGCCCCCATATAGGTTTGGTGGGTGAGCTGATCAGGTGCCAGTGTCCTGGGGGAGGGGCCATGGGAGGTTGTCTGGTTGGCCCTGTCCCTGATTGGGATGGGGGGTCCTCTCTGGGGTGGGACTGCAGGGACGGGCTGCAGGAGATTGGCTGGCCAGCCCTGCCTCCTTTGAGGTGGGGTGGCGATCAGGGGTGGGGCTGTCCAGGGGGAGGGGCTATGGGCCAATCAGGGTGGTGTGGGCCCATCATGGGTGTGGCCAGCCAGGGGAAGGGGCAGCAGGATGTTGGCTGGCTAGCTCTGCCCCCTATCGAGGTGGGCTGGCAATCAGGGGTGGTGCGGGCAAGGAGGAGGAGCTTTGGGCCAATCAGTGTGGTGGGGGCACATCAGGATGTGGCTGACCAGGGGTAGGGGCTGCAGGAGGTCAGCTGCCCAGCCCCACCCCCATTGTGGTGGGGGGGTGCGATCAGGGGCTGGCCAGCCTCCGGGAGGGGCTTCAGGCCCTGGTGGGCTGGGCTGATCGGGGGCACAGCTGGCCAGGGAGAGAGGGTGGGTGTGTTTGGCCAGCAGGACCTGCTCTTGATCGGGATGGGAATGTTTGTTCAGGGGCAGGCCATCAGGGGGGATGGGCTGCAAGTTTGGCCGCTGGCCCCACCCCGTGATCAGCCAGTTTGCTGGCCACAGTGGATGTCATAGCGACTAATTATTAGGTCGTTATGGCCATTACAGTAGCTGCCTTTTTATATATATTGATTAGAGGCCCTGTGCACTACATTCATACACTGGGGAGAGGGGGAGGGTCCCTAAGCCCAGCTGTGCCCTCTCGCAGTCCGGGACCCCTGGGGGATTCCGCCTACTCCCCAGAGGCAGGAGAGGCTCCTGCCACAGCTGCTGCCCTCACTAACTGTGAACCTAGCTAATGGGTGAGTGGTGCTCCCCCTGTGGGAGCACATTGACCACCAGGGGGAAGCTCCTGCATTGAGCGTCTGCCCCCTGGTGGTCAGTGCACATCATAGTGACCAGTCATTCCACCATTTAGTCAATTTGCATATTAGGGTTATATTATAGAACTAAGGCCCAGTGCATGAAATTCATGTACTCAGAGGGAAGGGGGGTGTCAGCCTGGCCTATACCTTCTTGAAGTCTGGGAGCCCTTGAGGGATATCCGACTGATGGCTTAGGCTTGCTTCCAATTAGAGTGCACTGACCAGCAGGGGGCAGCTCCTGCATCGAGTGTCTGCTTCCTGGTGGTCAATGTGCATCATAGCTACTGGTTGCTCCACTATTTGGTCGATTTGCATATTTGTCTTTTATTATATAGCATAAGACTACAGGCCTGGCGCATGAATCTGTGGATATTGAAAGGAAATTAATTACAAGGTGGCCAACGGGGTGGGACTGGGCATGATGTGCTGTAAATGCCCTGGAGCCAACCTTCCATAGTCCCTTGCCAGCCAGCCTCACCTGGGGCAGCACAGGGGTTCAAAGGGCATCTGCAGAGACAGTGGAATTGCTACAGGATGTGGTGTCCCTTGGCCTGGCCTGCGGGCATCAGGCCGAAACTGGCAACCCGAATTCCCCCAAGGGGTCCCAGAGTGCAAGAGTGCATTCTGCAAAGTTACTATTACTCGGCAGCACCTGCGTTGAGTGTTTGCCCCCTGGTGGTCATTATGGGTCGTACCTACTAGCTGGCAGGTCAGCCAGTAAGTTGCCTAGCCTTTTATATATATATAGAGAGAGGCCTGGTGCACAAAATTCATGCAAGGGGGAGTGGACAGAATTTGTGCAAGGGGGAGTGAGGTGTCCCTCAGCCCAGCCTGCACCCTCTCCAATCTGGGACCCATCAAGGGATGTCCGACTACCCGTTTAGGCCCGATCCCACCGCTGGCTCCCAACCACTCGTCTGCCTACCTTCCTGATTGCTCCTAACCACTTCTGCCTGCCAGCCTGATCACCCTCTCACCACTACCCTGCCAGGCTGTTTCATGTCATACTGCTCTCCTGCCAGCCTGTTTGATCCCAACTTCCCTCAGCTGCCAGCCTGGTAATCCCTTAACTGCCCTCCTCTGCAGGCTTGATCGCCCCAACTGCCCTCCCTTGCAGGCCTGGTCCCTCCCAACTGCCTTCCCCTGCTGGCCTGATCACCTTTTTGATCCCAACTGCCCTCCTCTGCCAGTCTGGTAACCCCTTAATGCCCTCCCTTGCAGGCCTGTTCCCTCCCAACTGCCCTCCCCTGCTGGCCATCTTGTGTCCACATGGGGGCAGGATCTTTGACCACCTGAGGACAGCCATCTTGTGTGTTGGAGTGATGGTCAGTCTACACGTTACTATTTTATTAGATAGGATGCAGGCCTGGTGCATGGGTGGGAGCCATCAGGTTTGCCCTGAAGGGTGTCCTGGATCAGGGTTCCCTTGGGGTGTGGGGTGGCCTGGGAGAGTGGCTTGTGTTGGTTTGCAGGCCAGCGATGCCCCCTGGTGACCCAAGCAGAGGCCCTGATATCTGGGGTTTATTTATCTTCTACAATTGAAACTTGGTAGCCTACAATGGAGCCAAGCCTCCTGCTTGCTCGGTGGTGGCAGTCATTTCTGTTGGGATTTATCTGTCTTTTATAATTGAAACTTTGTAGCCTTAAGCGGAGGCCTGGGCCAGACAGGGTGTGTGGAAAGCTTGCCTTCCTCCATTGCTGGGGAAACCCAAGCCTCCCTCCTGCTCTCTCTGTGGCCCTAGCCATCTTGGTTGGGTTGATTTGCATACTCGATCCTGATTGGCTTGTGGCCATGGCTTGTGGGCATGGCTTGTGGGCGTAGCAGAGTGATGGTTAGTGTGTATATTACTCTTTTATTAGAGAGGATATATATATATATATATATATATATATATATATATATATATATACATACATACATATACACACACACACATACATACATACATACATACATACATACATACATATACATCCTAGAGGCCCAGTGTACAAATTTGTCAAATTTGTGCATGGGTGGGGTCCAGCTGGACTGCCACAATGGGGGCCAATCAAGCTGGGCTGGAGGGAGCGAGGGGCCGTGGGCAATTGGCCAGCCAGCCCCACTCCCAATCAGGGTGTTGGAGGCCAATTGGGGGCTGGGATGGCCAGAGCGCGGGGCCTGTTAGGGCCCAGATCAGGCTGGTTGGCTGCCGCAGTGCACATCATAGCCACCAGTCATTCTGGTCATTGTGGTCACTGGGCTTTTTATATATAGACTAGCGTTCCCGTTGAAGGAAGAATCCTACAATAGGGTTTCCTGCTGCTCTCTACCCTGCCACACGCGTTCTCCTCCCTTCTCCCCCGCCACACCTTCTCCCCCAGTAGGCCTGCTTTACTCCCATCTCCGACAGCCCGCCTGCTCTCCCTCCTTCTCCCCCGGCCCTGCCTCTGCTCCTCCCTTCGCTAACCCCCGGCTGGTTTGCTTGCTTCTCCACAACTTTGCTCCCATCTGCAGCTCTTGGCTTTCTCTCTATACTGTCTTGATGTGCAAATTAACCACCATCTTGGTTGGGGTAATTTGCATACTTGTCCTGATTGGCTGGTGGGCGTGGCTTGGCTGGTGGGCATGGCTTGGGCATAGCGAAGGTGTGGTCAATTTGCATATTTGTCTATTTTTAGGTAGGAAAACACAATAAAGAATTGACTATTTTAACCACTTTCAAGTGCACAGTTTAGCCGCATTTAGGACATTAACATTGCTGTGTTATCATCATCACCATCATTTCAACAACTTTTTCTCCTCCCCAAACTGAAACTATCTTCAATGAACCCTCCTCTCCCTAGCCCCTGGCATCCACAGTTGTTTTCTGTCACTCTGAGTTTGACTGCTCTAGGTACCTCATATACATGAAATGATACAGTACTTATGTCTGTGTTACTGACTTTTTTCACTTGGCAGAATGTCTTCATAGTTCATCCATGTTGTAGCATGTGTCCAAATTTCCTTCCTTTTCTTCTTAATATATTTTTATTGATGTCAGAGAGGAAGGGAGAGGGAGAGATAGAACTATCAGTGATAAGAGAGAGTCATTAATCGGCTGCCTCTTGCAACCCGCTCTACTGAGTATCGAGCCCACAACCCAGGCATGTGTCCTGATGGCAATCGAACCCCGACCTGTAGGTACATGAGACGATTTTCAATCAACTGAGCCACACCAGCCAGGGTCACTTTCATTTTTATGGGGCATAGGAAGCCTGTACATGCTCATTATTAAAATTATCATGGGATTTTCTTTTCATTTATACTATTTTTTGATGTTAATCGTTAGCTGAGGAAATTCTACCCCTTGGTTTTTAGAACAAGTGTAAGGGAGGGGAGGACAGGGAATGATGAAGGCAGAGAGAAAGAGAAAGTGACAGAGAGAAACCTTAATGTGATAGATACATCAATTGGTTGCCTCCTACATGCACCCTAACTGGGGCTAGGGATTGAACCTGAAACTCAGGCATGTGCCCATTACCAAATTGAACCTGAGACCCTACAGTGGGCTTATGTTCTACCCACTTAACAACACAGGCCAGGTCTAGTATTTACTCTTTTGATATGAATAAATGTCAACCCATATTAGGACAGCCAGAAAGTACTGTGTCAACAGCAAGGGCTTTGGAGCCTGGATGTGCTATTTATATCTCTGTAACCTTGAGTAGGTTCCTAAAACTCTCTATGCTCAGGATCCTCATGTATGAAATGGGATCATAGCCGTATATGTATTAGTGGGTCATATTAACTGAATGCATTAATATTCATGTGTTTAAAGTAGGGCATGGCCCATACAGAGCACAATATACACATGTAAGAAATCTTTGAAGCGGTGCAAAGGTAGGCTGGCATGGTTCTGAGCCCTACACTCTACCTGACCAGACATCTTGCATTTCAGGGGTTCTTTCTTGGTGGACCATTTCCTGTTGGCTGGACATTCCTCACCCATCCACATTCCCTGCAGTTCCCAAGTATACCTTCCATCTCCGATCTTCTGAACGCTCAGGCCTTTCCACATGGACTGCTGGTAAAATGTCTAAATAAAATATAAGGAGACTTTCTAATTTGGTCTTCAGGAAAGACAAGTCCCCATCCCCCCAAGTTCAGACACAGACTCACCCAAAGGTCCCCAAGCTGGCATGCTTTCCTGCAAAGGCAGGCTTCTCCTCCCTGACTCCCTCACTCCACCAAAACTCACTGGGCCTGGGATCCATTCCCTCATCCCTCTGTTGGCGAGGAGGTCATCAGACTGGCTGTCAACCCATCCCATCTCATGATGGAACTTTCCAATGGGTAACATGTAGAGGGCGTGTTCCCCTGGGGAGTTGATACTCTGCTGGGCATATCAGGCTTCCCAGCAAGGAGCTAGGGTTTGGAGGAGCCAAACAGCTTCTGCCTGGGGAGCTCCCTATGGAATTCACTCTGAGTGGGCCTCATTCCCTCATGTTAATCATCAGAGAGAAGCCCTGGGAACTCCATTTTCTGGTTAGTCCAGCAACTGCTCCCATGGGTTCAAATGAAAAAGAGATCCAAATAAGTTGGCCCACAATCTAGATGTTGCTTCACACGATATACTTGCTTCATGCAGAAGACATCAGAATATTTTTAACTTGCACCCAAAAGAAGCCAACATGTAAAGGGATTTTGAGCAAGGGATGAGTAAAAAAGTAAATAGGCATGACTTATTTTAGGCAACATGTAAATCTTCAAGGTCATGTTTATTTTTAACTACAAAAGTATGTATGTTTCCCATTACACCCCATGCACATTACAGAAAAATATATAAATAGGAATGAAAATATTCCCCTCTCAACTGATCTGTGTACTTCCTTCTAGTTTTTAAAAAATAATGTATATATCTATTTGTAAATATAAATAAAATTACATCTTTATGTATTTCTTTTGACAAAATGGTCATACTATAAGTATTATTATTCACTTTTATTTGGTATGATACAGAAATTTCTACAGACAGTTCAGTCTTGGTAATGGTCATGTAATAAAGCACTTTAATCCTGAATGTAACATAATTGACTTAAACACTCTTCTATTAATAGACATTTAAGTCATTCCAGTTTTTCTCTCTGATAAATGATGATGAAACTAGCATCTCATACATTTTCACAACTCATACAAATGCCTCAAAATGGTTCTTGGAATCAAAGATGTTGGTACAAACATTTCCACTTGTTAGATAGATTTTTGTTTTTTCTTAATCCTCACCCAAGAATATGTTTTCCATTGACTTTTTGAGAGACGGGGAGGGAAGAAAGGAAGAATGGAGGGAGGGAGGGAGAGAAAGAGAGACAGAAAGAATCAATGGGAGAGAGAGTCCATAGCCTGGGATTGAAGGTGAAACCAAGGATTTGCCCTTGAATCGAATCTTAATCCCCTTTTGGCTTTGTCCGTTCATCTAACCACTTAGGAACACTGGCCAGAGCAAACATTTTAACATTTTAAACTATATATTTTTATTGATTTCAAAGTGGAAGGGAGAGGGATAGAAAGATAGAAACATCAGTGATGAGAGAGAATCAATGGTTGGCTGCATTCTGCACACCCCATACTGGGAATCAAGGCCAAAACCTGGATATGTGGCCTGTTGCGAAATCGAACTATGACCTCCTGATTCATAGGTTGATGCTCAACCACTGAGCTACCAACATTCCAACTTTTGAAAGATGTTGTCCAATTGTGTTTCTTTTTTATTTATTTATTTTTTATTTTTTTTATTTCTTTATTGATTAAGGTGTCACATATTTGTCCTCATCCCCCCATTCCCATCCCACACCCCTCCCCATGGATGCCCCAACCCCCTGTTGAACTTAACCATTGGTTAGGCTCTTATGCATGCACACAAGACCTTTGGTTGATCTCTCCCTTCTCCCCCCACCCTCCTCTATCCTCCCTCTGAGGCCCGATAGTCCGATCGATGCCTCCTTTTTTCTGGTTCTGTTCTTGTTCATTAGTCCATGTTGTTCATCATTTCCCCTAGATTAGCGAAATCATGTGTCACTAGAGATATACTTATAAGAATTGAATGTGCGACGAGCAATAATAGTTATGCTGACAGGCAAATGAATCAGTCTGTAGTGAGTTTCTTTCTGGACCAACAGTTCTTTTGAGACCCAATATCAATGTCCACCAGTTCCTTATGAGTACATGTCGTCACTGACCCCTCAGCTCTGGATGGTGGACAAATGGTGGTAATGCAGGTCCGACTCCCTCTGGTTTGGTCTCGGCCGGACCCAGGGGCACAGCTTCATCCGGATCCAGGGGCCCACGGCCTCACCCGGACCCGGGGCCAGGCTCACCCAGAACCAGGGGCCCACGGCCTCACCCGGATCCGGGGCCAGGCTCACCCGGATCCAGGGGCCCACGGCCTCACCCGGACCCGGGACCCAGGCTCACCCAGATCCAGGGGCCCACGGCCTCACCCGGACCTGGGGGCAGGCTCACCCGGATCCTGGGGCCCACGGCCTCACCCGGACCCGGGGCCAGGCTCACCCGGATCCAGGGGCGCACGGCCTCACCAGGACCCGGGGCCAGGCTCACCCGGATCCAGGGGCCCACGGACTCACCAGGACCCGGGGCCAGGCTCACCCGGATCCAGGGGCCCACGGCCTCACCCGGACCCGGGGCCAGGCTCACCCGGATCCTGGGGCCCATGACCTCACCCGGACCCGGGGCCAGGCTCACCCGGATCCAGGGGCCCACGGCCTCACCCGGACCCGGGGCCAGGCTCACTCGGATCCAATTGTGTTTCCAAAATGCCTTGCAAATTTAACCTCTCACCATGGTCTTAGATTACTTCGCATTGTGACTCTTACATCAAATATTTAGAACACTAATTGAAGGCCAATGTGTATGTGGACCTCTTAAATATATGGTTTGGACAAGAAGAACAAGGGGACACGGCGAGCATTGCTACCCATGGCTCACGTTGTCTGTTTTCTTCTCTTTGCTGCTGCCTCACCTTCAGGTGGCCTGGGGCGAAGCCCTTGTTCTTCAAAAGCCTGGCGGTCCTCCTGGGTTATCTGTCCTGGGCCGTCAGCCTGGGCATAGCCAACAGCTGATCCTGGCGCGTGAGGGAGTTCAACACTACAACCATCGCTGTCATGTACTTTGGACTTTGGGAAACTTCTTATGTCGACACCCTTAATGTGTCCGGCCTGAAGCTGGAGGTGTCCGTGTTCTCCAGGCTCAACAAGAGCTGGGGCATTCCGGATGAGATCCACTATGGCCAGGACCTGATGCTGCTGGCCAACTTCCTGGCGCCAGTGTCCCTGGTGTTCAGCACTCTGGCGGTCTGGGCCAGCTGGATCTGTGCCCGGTTCCCATACTTCTTCCGCACCTGCTACAACACCGCCGCCCTTCATCTCTCCCTCAGCTGCTTCTGCCTCATGCTCACGGTGGCCTGGAACTTTATCACAGACCTTTCTGGCCAAACCACCCTGGAGTTTCCACCTAAGTTTCCTGTTAACAAAGACATGGTCCACAGTAAGCGCATCTCCTACGTGCTGCCGCTGGGTGTCCTGGCCTCCATCTTCTCCCTCATAAGCGTCATGATTTTCTCCACGGAGAGCTGTTCCATGGAGCAAGAGAAACCCAAACTGTCAAGGCCAAAGGTCTGAATGAGGGCCCGCCCTCTGCAATGGCTGGCAGGAGCTTTCTTGAAGAAATGTCCTGTGTACACTTCATAGTGTTGCAAACATCCAGGCGATCCAAATAAAACAGGCTTGGCTTTCCAGAGTGTTTCTGAAGCTCCTATTCTCCTCTCCTGCTCTCTTCTTCAAGAGGTTTTACTCTTTGCAGCTGCTTGCGTGCTGAAATCTGTAGGCAAACATATTCTGTATATACTGTCACAACTCAAAGGCCCTGGCTCCGTGGTTGAGCATCAGGGCACATGCCCCTGTTGCAGGCTCAATACCCAGTCAGGGGATGTTTCTCTGTCTCTCTCACACTTCCTTTCTCTGAAATCAATAAAAACATATATTTTTAAAGACAATAAGGACAAAGTGAACACATTTTCAGATAAAGAACCTACAATCAGAGACACTTTCACAAGAAAGTTATTGGAGACAGAATGAAGGAACTGGATGCAGAAGCAGTGGTGAACACAAAATTAGTGAGAATGTGGGTTTAGCTAAACCAGGAATGCTGATAAGTTTTAAATGCCTGTATTATGGAGTTCACATCTATATATATATGTATAATGGAGGGATACACAGATTTGTCCGGGACGCCGTCACATCATGACCTTTCACAGGGTGGGCAGGGTTGTGGGGCCCCAGGGTGGCACTCCAGGTCTAAGCGGGATTTTGTTCCACCCAGGCAGACTAGCCTGGGGCCTGCAGCCCAATCCCAATGCTGACCAGTGGTTTACTAAACTTTATTGGAGCTGCTCTCCCACCCCCTGTCCCAGGACCCCACTGCCCTCAGAAGGTTGCCCCATCAGCATCCTGACAGGTGGGCAGCCTGGGAGAGCTGAGTGAGGCGCTGGCTACAGGGAGCCATGGAGGGGTGGGGCTGCTGGAGCCAAGCTACAGGGAGTCTGAGGAGATTGCCTGAAGGAAGATGTAGCTTCAGCAAAGCATCCAGCTCAGAGCCACAGCCGAGGGGTCCGCAGGCAAGCAGACAAACCTCTGCCTGAGGATTGGCTCCAGGGCGAGCGCTGCAGCATTGGCAAAGCTGCTGGCCAGGAGGCAG
Source organism: Cnephaeus nilssonii (assembly GCF_951640355.1). Classification (NCBI taxonomy): domain Eukaryota; kingdom Metazoa; phylum Chordata; class Mammalia; order Chiroptera; family Vespertilionidae; genus Cnephaeus; species Cnephaeus nilssonii. The sequence continues at coordinate 10,096,231 of NC_137096.1, read as the reverse complement.
GTAGGCCAAGGGGCATAGAGCTGTGCCACAGCGAGTTGCACTGCAGGGGCCTTGTGCAGGGGCAGGGGTGGGCAGGTGGGGATCTGCTTGCCAGCAGAGAGTGAGGTTCTGCAGTGGCCCCATGACTCAGGTTGGTCCGGTGTGAAATGCTGATATGGAAGGATGCTGGTGCGGAGGTGCGCAGGCCCTCAGCCATGAGGTGGGGTTTGAGGGGAGGCGCCACCTCACCAGAGGATTGCCTCATTGCTGGGTACCCCAATGTGGTGGTTCGGCAAAGTTCCTAGTGCTAATTGGCATCACTGTGGCCTGCACACTTGAGAGGCTGTGACCCCTGCTCCTGCCTTGGCACAAAAGCAAGCCTATTCCTGCCCCCAGTTCCCATGTGCCTGCATAGAGAGTGCAAAGCCTACCACCTGCTCTACAGAAGCGGGGGATATAAAGAATGGGAGCGGGGGGCAGGTAGAGGAAAGAATGTGGAGCATCCACGATGAAGAGTTGCTTGAGAACAAGGCTCAGAAGCCTTCTGGGGATGTGAGTTCTGTTTGCCTCATGGCTGTCCCTTAGGAAAGGTGGAGAGTGAAGTTGTGAGGGCTCCCTGCATCCTGAGTCCAGTTGCACAGGCAACTGGAATTGGCCTCAATTTCCTGGTCTGTAAAAAGGATTAAACATGTCCCAGGGCCTTCACTGAGCTTTCAGGGACATTTGAAATTCTATATAAAGTAAGTGAGGGAAGAAATGAGAAAGAAAAGGAAGGGTGAGCAACACAAGCGACCTGTAGACCTATTGTCACTTAAATTGGGAGTATAGTCAATAGTGTTGTAATGATGGTATGATGCCAGGTGGGTACTGGAAATATCAGAGAACACAGTGTAAAGAATATGATTGTCTGACCACTATTCTGTTGAGAAGCCAAAACCCTATTTTGTAAAAACTGCTGTTTGGAATTTTCTGCTGTTTTTCTTAGACGGCCTCTTATTCTAATAATATAACTTTGCTTTCTAGCCTGCTTTAGCCTGCTTGAATAATGAGGACAATAAACTTAGCTGTCTGACCTTGTAGGCCAGAGACTAGATATGCCCATAAATTTAGCTGTCTGACCTTCTGGGTCAAGGCTAGTTATGCCCATAATTTTTAGAACTGTGCTTGTTTTCAAAGACAGCAGTGAGATAACCACTAATTGCACAGAGGGCTGGTTCCTTAATAAAAAGGGAAGTTCTGCTTGTAGCTTTGCTTAGAATTTGAATTCATTTTCTCTAAGCCCACCACAGTGAATAAAGTGTAACTCCAAACTTTCCTGCATTGTTTGATTATTACGGTCCTCTGTAACACTGTAACTAATATAAAACCTGAAACTAATCCTATATAATAGAAAGGTAATATGCAAGTTGATCCTCACACCCTTGCATCACCAGATGGCCACCCTCACATTATCACCCAATGGCCGCCCCCATGTCATCACATGATGGCCACGACAAAATAGCCAGCCACACTTCATCACAATATGACCACCACATGTCATCACAAGGTGGATGCCACAAGATGGCCACCACCACATCATCACAAGATGGCCACCCTAATGTTGTCACAAGATGGCTGCCCCACGTCATCACAACATGGCCACATCTATGTTGTCACAAGATGGCTGCCACAGGATGGCCACTCCCACATCCTCATATTATGGGCACCCAGACGTCATCACAAGATGGCCACCCCATGTCGTGACAACATTGTCAAACTCTTGTCACAAGATGGTCACTGTCACATCATCACAAAATGTTCACACCCACGTTGTCACAATATGGCTGCCCCATGTCATCACAAGCGTGTTTTAAGGGCAGGGTAGTTGGGGATGAACAGGTCTTCAGGGAAGGGCAGTTAGGGGCAATCAGGCTGGTAGGGGAGGGCAGTTAGGGGTGACTAGGCCTGCAGGGGAGGGCAGTTGGAGGCAACCATGTTGGCAAGTGAGGGCAGTTAGGAGTGCCTGGGCCAGCAGGGGAGGGCAGTTGGGGGAGACCAGGCTGGTAGTGGAGGGCAGTTGGGGGAGACCTAAGCCTGCAGGGGAGGGCAGTTGTGGGGGACCAGGCCAGCAGGGGAGGGCAGTTGATGGGACCATGCCTGAAGGGAAGGGTAGTTGTGGGGGACCAGGCCTGAAAGGGAGGGGATTTTAGGGGGACAAGGCCTGCAGGGGAGGGCAGTTGATGGGACCCATGCCTGAAGGGGTGGGTAGTTTTGGGGGACCAGGCCTGCAAGGGAGGGGAATTGGGAGGGACAAGGCCTGCAGGGGAGGGCAGTTGGGGGCGACCAGATGAGCATGAGAGAGCAGTTAGGGGCAATCAGCCTTACAGGGGAGGGCAATTAGGGGTGACTGGGCTGGCAGGTGAGGGCAATTAGGGGCAACTAGGCCTTCAGGGAGGGCAGTTAGGGACAATTGGGCTGGCAGGGGAAGGCTGTTGAGGGGGAACAGGGATATAGGGGAGGGCAGTTGGGAGGGACAATGTCTGCAGGGGAGAGCAGTTGAGGGGGACGAGGCCTGCAGGGGGGGCTACAATGCTATCAAGGGATGGCAGTTAGGGGTGATTGAACCAGCAGGGGAGATCAGTTGGGGGAGAGCAGGCAAGAAGTATTGGGCAGTTGGGGAGGACCAACCCTGCAGGGGAGGAGTGTTGGGGGGAGACCAGGCCTCCAGTGGAGGGGAGTTGGGGGTACCAGGCCTGCAGGGGAGGGCAGTTGAAGGAGACCTGCCAGCAGTGGAAGGCAGTTGGGAAAACCCAGGCCTGCAGGGGAGGGCAGTTAGGGGCCATCAGTCCAGCAGGGAGAGTAGCTGAGGGTGACATTGCTGGCAAGGGAGAGTAGTTAGGGGTGACTGGGCTAGCAAAAGAGGGCATTTGGGGTAGACCAGGCCTGCAGGGGAGGGCAGTTGAAGGAGACTTGCCGGCAGTTGAGGACAGTTCATGGGGGACACAGGCCTCCAGGGGAGGGTGGTTGGGAGATCAAGGCCAGCCAGGGAGGGCAGATGGGGAAACCCAGGACTGCAGAGAGGGTCATTGGGGGGACGATGCCTGCAGGGCAGGGGAGTTGGGGGGGACCAGACCAGCAGGGGAGTGCAGTTGGTAGGACCCAGGCCTGCATGTTTGGTAATCAGGGGGAGACCAGGCCGCCAGGGGAGGGCAGTTGGGGGCAATTAGGATTGCAGGGGAGCGCAGTTAGGGTTGACTGGACCAGCAGGGGAGGTTAGTTGGTGGAGAACAGACAAGATTGTGGAGACAGCTTAGTACTTTGTTCAAAGTTGAACACACATACAGTTACAGCATGACCCACACACAGTCTCACTCCTACCTAACACTCCAGAAATGAGAACATACACCATGCAAAGGTTTAGACACAAATGTTCTCAGAGATGGAAGGTGTAAGAGCCAAAACTTAAAATGGATCTAAATGTTCCCAAACTGACGAAGGGATAAACAAACTGTGGTATATCCATACAATGGAAGATGGCTCTGCCATTGAAAGGAATGGTCTGCTCCCAGGAGCTACAATACAGTTGAACCTTGAAAACATTATGCGAGGTGAGAAGGGCCAGACACCAAACATTACACCAAGTGCGACTGGGCTGCACTTGTAAGTTTGGTATGGAGCTCCATTGTATGGATGTAGCATACATAATTTCACCAAACCCTACTGTTGCCTTTGACAAGGTTTCCCATTGTTCAATGTCACACAGCGCTGTGATGCCCATCTCTATTGTAAAATATTTGTCGCCAGTCTTAATTGGGTTTTTCAACAAATGCCCATGAGTGGAACTCCCTGTTTAAAAGTTTGAATGTATTTTTGTTGATTTTTGAGACAGGGAGGGAAAAAGAGAGAGAGAAGAGGAAGAAGACAGAGAGGGAGGGAGGAAGGGAGGGAGGAACATTGACTTGGTGTTCCACTGACTGTTGCAATCATTGTTGGCTTATTGTATGTGCACTGACCAGGGATCAAAGTAGCCATTTTGGCCAGTTGAGAAGACTCTCTAACCACTTAGGAACACTGCAGGGTGAAAGTCTGCATATTTTAAGGCTTTTAGTAAAAATTGCCCAAGGACCCTTCTCAAGCCGAGTATGGGGGTCAAGTATCTCCATTCGGGAATATGGAATTTCCCTATCCAATATAGCCCTCCTCATCCCCAGGGGACGGTTACAGGACTGTTTGTCCCACCCTCATGACGCTCTCTATTGGTTTACAGTTTCTCGGGACACATGGCCATGAACACGCTGGTCCACAGTGCCAACTGCCAAGTAGTGGGTTTCATTGTCACCACCACAGGATGGATCTTCTCCATGACTTGCATGGGCCTGGTGGAGTGGTGGGTTTGGTACATGGAGAACAGCTCTGCCCCCTCCACGGGGCTGGCCTGTGTAGGGATGTGGAAGGTCTGCACTTAACAGTCCAACAGCCTCCAGAGCAAAGCCATAGCGTGACACCTCTACACTTACAGTGACACCTACCTACTGCTCAATATCCGCATCTCTCAGCACATGCTGCTGGCCACCAGCCTCCTGGCTCTCTTGGGGAAAGTGCTCATGGTCATGGGCCTGCAGAGAGTGTGCGTGTCTCATCTTCAGAAGGAAAACACCTGCAATCTCTTCTTGGCTTCCAGAGTCCTGAGCATCATAGCTGGCACATTTATCTTCATGGCTGTGATCTGGAACTACCACTCTGTGATGAATGAAGAGGGCATATGCTTCCCGCCATCCTTCCACATCCCCTTCAGGCCAGACCAGCAGGAGATGGGCAGCATCATCCCTGTGGCGGTTCTGGCTGCCATCCTGATGCTGCCGAGTGGGCTGTTAACCCTCTCTAACCAGCTTCCCCCCGACAACCAAGTGTACCCCAAGTTCTCAGAAGTGTGAAAATCCCACTTGCATAGCTTTGCAAATCCAACATGAGCAGTTTATGGGGGTGAAGTATTATCAGGATGCTCTAGGAAATAGTTCCAAGGACTCACGACAATAGAAAAGGCCATTTTCAGTTCCAAGCCCTTGTCAAGGGCTCTTTGGGAATGACTGTTTAAGGTTCTCACTTTACTCATTTTTCACAGGAATAAGGCAAGAGATTGTGTCCTGCACCTTTCCCATCAGCACAGCACACAACGAGGGCGCCTGAGGGAGGTGGCATTTCTCTCATTCTTTCTCCTCCATGGGCTCCTCACAAAGTACCCAGGAGCAACAGGCTGCCTTGTGGCCTTTGGGCTTGGGGCCAGCATGGGACAGTGCCTGGCCTCTGCTGGAGGTGCCAGGCAGGGAGGGGTCCCTGTGAGAGCACTTGAGGAGGGAGACCCAGCAGAGACAGCGCCTGGGCTCAGGGACACCAGCAGGTGCCTGCCAAAGTGCCCGCCCAGTGAGCTGAGTGTTTCCTGACACAGGAGTCACTTTGCCCTTTTGATTCCTTGTTCTCCCTGTTTGCCAGCCCCTTTGGCCCTATCTTCTCCTCCCTACCCACCTCCATTCCCAGATGATATGTTCCTTGTGAGTTCCTAGCAGGAATTCTTCCAGGGAGACAGTATGGTCCAACTGAAAGCAGAGTCCGGTGACAGCCAGGGCCCAAGTCAGTTTTGCACCAAGGTCCTGGTGCAAGGACTGTTCAGGGAGGCCTCCCCCTGGCCTGGACTAGCTCCCTATCATGAGACTTGATCCCCATCACCTTGCTTTCTCTTCCAGTTTTTCTACTTAACACTCGGATGGATTACAGTGACTATTTGGTCTAAGACCTTAAAAAGGATATTTCTACAGTAGAAAGGCTTCAACTCTTGAAGACCTGTTCAGTGACTCTGGCCCTTTAAGGAGCCTATTGTCATAGACCTGCAGGCCAGCCCTGGAAGCCATGGAAACATAAGAATGTTTGGTTTCCTCATCTCTGTTATAGCCTGGCAGTTGCTACCATTTGTACCTCTGAGACGTCCTCCTCCTGCCTTCTGTATTGGCTGGGTAACCATTGTGCTTTATTTTTTACCCTAGTTAAGAGAGCCCTGAGATTTCTTGTGGTGTGGGGGTGTCTATGTAATCCATTTATTTGCTCTGTGAACAGGTTAACTGTCATCAGCAGTCCTGCAGAGAGGTGAAGGTAGGCCACTTTAATTGTTCATCCTTTATGTAAGACTTGTCTAGTTTAAGAACATGTTTTTATTGATTTCAGAGAGAGAGAGGAAGGGATATGGAGAGGGAGAATAAACATCAATGATGAAAAACACAGATTGGCTGCCTACTGCACCACTCCTACTGAGAATAGAGTATCCAACTGACCAGGAATTGAACCTTGACCTCCTGGTTCAGAGGTTGATTATCAACAAATGAGACACACCAACCAGGCCCACAATGCCATTTCAACTGTTCCTTCCACAAGTTGTTCAGGGTTATCTGGCCCGAAAGAATGATCTTTATAAATAAGGCATCTTCCATGATTATCTGGCCATGAGAAGGAATTTCTGCTATCAGCTTGGGCATTCTCTCCTCCTGTCCCTCCCACTGGGGGCGCCTCAGAATAAAGCCCGAACCCCTCAAAGCTCTCCATGCACTGGCTTCGATGCCCACTCCTGTTCACCCTTTGTTCATTTCTATTCTTGTATTGCTCTACATGCTCCCATTTATCTCCAACTTAAAATATAGAAATATCCCTGGTAATCCCAGCAGATGCCATCTTGTTTTACCTTCCCAGTGTATTTCAGAATGGGCAAAAATAAGATCCTGCTACACTCTTATACTTTTCTTATCCTCATTTTATTTATTTTTAATTTTGTATCATTAATTTTAATTGATATTTTAGAGAGAGAAGAAGGGTGAGGGAGAATAGAAACATCTGTCAGCTGCTTCCTGCATGCACCCTAACAGGGACTATGCTGGCACCTCAGATATGTGTTGTGATAAAAAATCAAACCGGCAACTTTTTGGTGCACAGGACAATGCCCACTCAGCTAAGCCACATCAACCAGGGATCTTATTTTCATTTTAAATTTAACCCACCATGAACTTTTCTCATGATACTGAATTCCCTTCTCCTCTAATGTCTGCTGGGTTCTACAGGGAATTAATTACTTTAATACTAGGTATTGCAGCATATTTGTGTATCAGAATTAATCGTCTATTGCTTCCTAAGGTTTTTTTTTATTATTTTTATTTCAAAAAATTATACTCATAACACATAACTGTAAGTTTCAAACAGCCACAGATTATTTAAACAATCAGCCTGGTCAGTGTGTTTCAGTGGCTGAGCATGGGGCTATGAACCAGGAGATCATGGTTCAATTCCCAGACAGGGCACATGCCCAGGTTGCAGGTTTGATCCCCAGCAGGGGATGTTCAGAAGACAGCCCATCCATAATTCTCTCTCTTCATTGATGCATCTATCTCTCTCTCCCCCTCTCACTTTCTCTCTCAAATCATAGCCTCAGGTCATGTAGCAAGGGAAACCATTTACACAGGAATGCCCTGGGCACAATTCCTGTCTTCAGAAACAGGCAGAAGGGAACCAGGGTGTTTGGGGATACCTGCTGAGGTGGGAAACTAAAGGAAGCAAGAAACCAGAGATATTATCTCTTTTAAGCTTAGTGATGGTGACAGGTGTATTTACCCCTGGACTGGTCATTGAGTTGTACACTTAGATTTGGTGCAATTTTCTATATGAATGTGATTCTGCACAATATTAATAGCTTTAAAATTCACCATCTCTCTGATCCCATTGTGTGTACGAGTTTGTAACATGCTGCTTGAACTTGGTATATTGTGGACATCTTCCCTTTGGTCACATTACATTTTATTTTATTTTTAAGTTTCTCTTTGTGTTTGAAAGTATTATAGATGTACCCATTCCTTGTCCCATTAACTCCCTAAACCCTGCATCCTGCCCAGGCATTCACTGAACTATTTCCTATATACATGGGTTATCCATATACATTCTATGGTTAATCTCTTCCCATTGCCCCACCCCTCTACACACACACACACACACACACACACACACACACACACACACACACACACACACACATCATCCCTCAGAGATTTAGCATTCTATTCTATGCTTCCATGTCTCTGGATCTATATTGTTCATCAATGTTTTTTTAAAAATCTTTATTGTTGAAAGATTACACCTGTCCCATTCCTGCCCCCCCAATCAACCCCCTCCAGCACATCCTGTACCACACCCCAGGGCTTCAGCACCCTATGTCTGCTTTAATAGGTTCTGCATATGCATACAAGGTCCTTAGTTAATTACCTCCCAACCACCACTTTCCCTTGCCTTTCTTCAAAGACTCTTCCCTCTATCCATGCTTCCATGTCTCTGGATCCACTCTGTACATCAGTTTATTTTATTCATGAGATTTCACATTAGAGTGAGATCATGGGATACTTGTCTTTCTCTGACTAAGTTTGCTTAGCATGATACTTTCCAGGTCCCTCCATGCTGTCTCAAAGGCTAAGAGATCCTTCTTTTTGATAGGTCCCTAATATTCCATTGTGCAATGCAAAACTGCTAAATGTTGGAGAAGGTGTGGAGAAATTAGAATCTGAATATATAGCTGGTGAGAATGTATGAAACTACCAACAGGCAGTTCCTACATTCACTGCAAAAGGGCAGCCGCTTAGAAAGACAGCTTAGTACTTTGTTCAAATTTAAACACACATACAGGTACAGCATGAACCACGCAAGGTCTCACTCACACCTATCTACACTCCAGAAATGAGAAAATACACCCATGCAGACTTTTAGACACTAATCTTCACCGTAATGGAATTTGTAAGAGCCAAAATTTAAAATGGATCTAAATGTCCCCTAACTGACAAGGGATAAACAAACTGTAGTACATCCATACAATGAAGACGGCTCTGCCATTGAAAGGACTGATCTGCTCCCAGAAGCTACAATACAGATGAACCTTGAAAACATTATGCGAGGTGAGAAGGGCCAGACACCAAAGATCACACCAAGTGCAACTGGGCTGCACTTGTAAGTTTGTTATGGAGCTCCATTGTATGGTTGTGGCATACATTATTTCACCAAACGCTACTGTTGGCATTGGCATGGTTTCCCATTGTTCAATGTCACACAGCGCTGTGATGCCCATCTCTATTGTAAAATATCTGTCGCCAGTCTTAATTGGGTCTTTCAACAAATGCCCATACGTGCAACTGCCTGTTTGAAAGTTTGAATGTATTTTTGTTGATTTTTGAGACAGGGAGTGGGAAGAGAGAGAGAAGATGAAGAAGAGTGAGAGGGAGGGAAGGAGGGAGGGAGGAACATTGACTTGGTGTTCCACTGACTGTTGCAATCATTGCTGGCTTATTGTATGTGCACTGACCAGGGATCCATGTAGCAATTTTGGCCTGTTGAGAAGACGCTCTAACCAGGTAGGTATGCTGCAGGGTGAAAGTCTGCATATTTTAAGGCTTTTAGTAAAAATTGCCCAAGGACCCTTCGCCAGCCGAGTATGCGGGTCAAGTATCTCCATTCAGGAATATAGCATTTCCCTCTCCAATATAGCCCTGCTCATCCCCAGGGGGCAGTTCCAGGACAGTTTGTCCCACCCTCATGACCCTCTCTATTGGTTTGCAGTTTCCCGGGATACATGGCCATGAACATGCTGGTCCACAGTGCCAACTGACAAGTAGTGGGTTTCATTGTCACCACCACAGGATGGATCTTCTCCACGACCTGCATGGGCCTGGCGGAGTGGCGGGTTTGGTACATGGAGAACAGCTCCGCCCCCTCCCCGGGCCTGGCCTGTGTAGGGATGTGGAAGGTCTGCACTTACCAGTCCAACAGCCTCCAGAGCAGAGCCATAGCATGTCATCGCTACACCTACAGTGACACCTACGTGCCAATCAATATTCGAATCGCTCAGCACCTGCTGCTGGCTGCCAACCTCCTGGCTCTCTTGGGGAAAGTGCTCACGGTCATGGGCCTACAGAAAGTATGCTTGGCTCATCTTCAGAAGAAAAACACCTGCCATCAGTTCTTCGCTTCCAGTGTCCTGAGAATCATAGCTGGCACATTTATCTTCATGGCTGTGATCTGGAACTACCACTCTGTGATGAATGAAGAGGGCATATGCTTCCCGCCATCCTTCCACATCCCCTTCAGGCCCAACAAGCAGGAGATGGGCAGCACCGTCCCCTTGGCGGTTCTGGCTGCCATCCTGATGCTGCTGAGTGGGCTGTTTACCCTCTCTTACCAGCTTGTCCCCAACAGCCAAGTGTACCCCCAGGTCTCAGAAATGAGAAATTCCCACTTCCAAACTTTGTAAATCCACAATGCCCAGTTTATCGGGGTAAAGTATTATCAGGATGCTCTAGGAAATAGTTGCAAGGACTCACGACCATAGAAAAGGCCATTTTGAGCAGAAAGTGGTCATTTGTTTATGTCCAAATTGAGATCCTTGATTGGTTAATGAACTTCCATTAAAAAAAAAAAAAAAACACCACTGTCCACCTGTCTTAATTATTGGGGGTTCGGTCCACAAAGATTTGTGCACAAGGAGTGGGTCCCTCAGCCCACCTGCACCCTCTTCAATCTGGGAACCTTCAGGGGAGCCCTCTCCAATCCTGGAATTTCTGTCTGTCTTTGAAATCATATGAGCGGATTTTCAGAGACCCCAACCCAGTTTGGTTTGGTGATCACAGCATAATAGAGGTCCTTTCCTTTTTATTTCCCTTTGGTCCAATTGTGTAGATTTCCTAGAAGTCACAAAATAGCTTCCCTTTAATATTTCCTCAACACTGTGACTTTACATATGCCTCTTACCTTTGCATTCCCTCCATCCCCTACCCACAACAGTAACTTGCTCGAGGCTCACTTTGCTCTAGTGTTTTGGAGATCCCGCAATGCGCCAGCCAACAGACCTACGATTCCCAGAATTCCTGGTGCTCCGCGAGCTCTTGGTTGCCACTTCCAGTCCAGGGGCTGCACAAACCAAGAGGACTGTGAACTCCTGCCATTCCCAGGCAGGGCTGACAGGACCAGCCAATCCAGTGGCGTCCCCGGGACCACGGCCGCTTGGCATCTTACCCTGCCCCAGGCTGCTCAGCACATGCGTGCATAGGCCCTGAGCTTCCTAGGAGCTGGAATGCCCCCCGAGTCACTACAGAGAAAGGGCGGGCATCCCACCCTGCTCCCAGCCGCTCGATGCCTGTGGCCATGCCCTCTGCCCACAGGCACGGCCATCTTTCTCTGGTTAATTTGCATGCTCATCTCTGATTGGCTGTGGGCATCTCTGTGGTACGGTCAATTTACATATTTTTCTATTATTAGTATAGATAATCAAGGTTATATACCTATTGTGTGAAATGAGAGTTGCTCGGATTCTCACAGCTCCCTCTCAAACTGCCACTACAAACAACTAACCAGACCTTCTATGCCATGGCCCTAACACCTCTCCACTCCACCTGTACAGCCAATTTTCCCAAATGTGCAAAAGCAAAATAGTGGAAGGAATCCGCCTTCCATTACCAGACTCAGAAGTTATTACGATTCCGCCATAATCATTTTCTCTCTCCTTCCTTCCCTTCTTTTCATCTATTTTTCTTTCTCTGAAGACCTAAAGCAAACCCCAGACATCACATTTCTTCATCCTTATACACTTCAAAAGTAGTGTCTAAAAAAAGGACATTTCCCTGCAAAATGACAGTACACCTTTAATGTTAAAAACCTTTTGTTGTTATTATCAAACTCTTATTAGAATTTTTAAAGCTTTAAAAATAATTGTACAGCCCTAGCTGGTTCGGCTCAGTGGATATAGCATCGGACTGCGGACTGAAAGGTACCAGGTTCTATTCTGGTCAAGGGCACATACCCGGGGTTTGAGCTGGATGCCCAGTGGGGGCATATAGGAGTCAGCCTATCAATGATTCTCTCTCATCATTGATGTTTCTCTCTCTCTCTCCCTCTTCACACCTCTCTGAAATAAATAATAATATATTTACAAAAATAATTGTACAATTTTATTTCTTTTATTGCATAAGATGTTCAGGCTGCCTCTTAAGGCTCAATTGAAAGCATTCCCCCTTCCACACCTTCTTTGCTATTTTCGTAAAAAGATTTTGGTTTGCTGAATAAAATGAGCCAATTGTCCTGTGTTTAAAATTGCTACCTATCTCTTAAAGCTTAACTGGATTCCGAGTCAGCATAGGTCTTGTTTCTACAAATCTAGGTAACTGCCCTCAGAACCGCACTCCATAGGTATACCCTGTGTGAAAAAAAACAACCACAACACATTTCTCTTCCACGCTTCATGGGTGGTCCAACTCACTTCCTGGGTAAGTTGTAAGCTCCACCCCCACCCCCTCGCCCGCTCCTCTACTAACATCCTCATGTCATTACAATCCAAAATCATGTTTATAGGCATTTCAGGAGAGACAACTTCAGCTTACTCTCTTACTGATGGCTTCTTTCAGCCCATATTAACTAGATATCTTTCATGTGAGAAGTGCTTCTAATATATCTAGTCAAGTACTGCGGGGCCATAACATACACTTTACCCACACCTTCTGTTTCATTGCTCACAGCAACTCGGAAGTTTCAAAGGACTGACTTAAGACTCAACAATTAACTGGGGGAGGTCATTAATAGGTTTAAATTGAGACAGATTCACTTTAATGTGAGAGCTACAGCAGAGAAATCCAAGGGCTGACGTGAAATGACTTTCTTCTCAAAGAATACTTATGTCTCTGAGAGCAGAGTGTGTGACAAAATTTCCCCTTGGAGCATAAGTATATCAGTTATTTAAACATGTGTTCCAAAGACATTGCCTGTGGACCCCAGAATATTCATTGGATCCTTTGGCTATGGGCAAGGGATTCTTCCCTCATCCCTCTGATAGAGCAAATGTAAAGTGGTAGATGCCCCTTCTCTGTCTGCTGTGATTTGCACAATGTCCTTAGAACTGGGAGGAAGTCACAGCCTCTGCATTGAGTGAGAGTCCCTGGCCCCCATCCCAGGGGTTTGAAAGGAGCCTTTGGGTTCCATGGGATTTTCAGGGCTGGCCTGCAGTCAAGGTTTACCCATTCTCCTTGCAGGTCTGGAAGGCTGGGATATGGTTCCTAGGTAAACACCATGTTTCCCCCCATGAAATCTGTCCCCGAAGTAGGCCTTGTTAACAGACTGACAGGACATATAAGTTTGAAACAGGACGTGTGTTATTTAAGTGAGTCAAACCTGTGGTTATTTGAAAAAGGAAGCTCTTGGGAGACATGCTTCTGATGAGGACCAGTTTCTGGAACATGATACCCTGCTGAGGGAAGTGCGCCTGCCTCCTGCTGGTCCAAAAGGAGAATGATTGAACCTCTGGGGCTGTGGAAAGCTGTCTCTTGACCCCTCTTTGCCTTCACTGTCAACAGAGAGCAAGTGGACAGGTCATAACGGTTCAGACACAGCAGGTGAGGCGGCCACCATGGCGGGGTGTGCTCTGAGGAATCTGGGAAAAGAGTTCCTAGCCCTTGTCAAGGGCTCTTTGGGAATGACTGTTGAAGGTTCTCACTTAATTATTTTTTCACAGGAATAAGGCAAAAGAATGTGCCCTATGCATTTCCCATCAGGGCAGCACAAAGCGAGTGCGCCTGAGGGCGGTGATATTTCTCTCATTCTTCCTCCTCCCTGGGAATCCTTCCAAGGTGCCCAGGAGCTAGAGGCTGCCATGTGGCCTTTGGGTTGGGTTCAGTGTGGGACAGTGCCGGGCCTCTGGGGAGCGCCAGGCAGGGAGGGGTCCCTGTGAGAGCACTTGAGGAGGGAGACCCAGCAGAGGCAGCAGCTGGGCTCAGGGACACCAGCAGGTGCCTGTCACAGTGTCCACCCAGTGAGCTGACTGTTTCCTGACTCAGGAGTCACTTTGCCCTTTCTCTTCCTTGTTCTCCCTGTTTGCCACCCCCTTTGGACCTTTCTTCTCCCACCCACCTCCATCCCCAGCTCACTTGTCCCGTGTAATTTCCTATGAGGAACTCTTCCTGGGAGACAGTAAGGTCCATCTGAAAGCAGAGTCCGGTGACAGCCAGGACCCAAGTCAGTTTCACCCCAGGTTCCTGGTCCAAGGACTGATCCGGTATCGCACGCCCCCTCGCCCCATTGCCCTGGCCCTGGCTACCTATCATAACACTTGCTCCCCAATTCCGTGGCTCTTCTTCCAGGGTTTCTACTTAAGACTTGGATGGATTACAGTGACTATTTGGTCTAAGACCTTAAAAAGGACATTTCTACAGTAGAAAGACTTCAACTCTTGACGACCTGTTCAGTGACTCTGGCCCTTTAAGGAGCCTATTGTCATAGGCCTGCAGGCCAGCCCTGGAAGCCATGGAAACATAAGAATGTTTGGTTTCCTCATCTCTGTTATAGCCTGGCAGTTGCTACCATTTGTACCTCTGAGACGTCCTCCTCCTGCCTACTGTATTGGCTGGGTAACCATTGTGCTTTATTTTTTACCCTAGTTAAGAGAGCCCTGAGATTTCTTGTGGTGTGGGGGTGTCTATGTAATACATTTATTTGCTCTGTGAACAGGTTAACTCTCATCAGCAGTCCTGCAGAGAGGTGAAGGTAGGCCACTTTAATTGTTCATCCTTTATGTAAGACTTGTCTAGTTTAAGAACATGTTTTTATTGATTTCAGAGAGAGAGAGGAAGGGACATGGAGAGGGAGAATAAACATCAATGATGAAAAACACGGATTGGCTGCCTACTGCACCACTCCTACTGAGAATAGAGTATCCAACTGACCAGGAATTGAACCTTGACCTCCTGGTTCAGAGGTTGACTATCAACAACTGAGACACACCAACCAGGCCCACAATGCCATTTCAAGTGTTCCTTCCATAAGTTGTTCAGGGTTATCTGGCCCGAAAGAATGATCTTTATAAATAAGGCATCTTCCATGATTATCTGGCCATGAGAAGGAATTTCTGCTATCAGCTTGGGCATTCTCTCCTCCTGTCCCTCCCACTGGGGGCCCCTCAGAATAAAGCCCGAACCCCTCGAAGCTCTCCATGCACTGGCTTCGATGCCCACTCCTGTTCACCCTTTGTTCATTTCTATTCTTGTATTGCTCTACATGCTCCCATTTATCTCCAACTTAAAATATAGAAATATCCCTGGTAATCCCAGCAGATGCCATCTTGTTTTACCTTCCCAGTGCATTTCAGAATGGGCAAAAATAAGATCCTGCTACACTCTTATACTTTTCTTATCCTCATTTTATTTATTTTTAATTTTGTATCATTAATTTTAATTGATATTTTAGAGGGAGAAGAAGGGTGAGGGAGAATAGAAACGTCTGTCAGCTGCTTCCTGCATGCACCCTAAAAGGGACTATGCTGGCACCTCAGATATGTGTTGTGATCGAAAATCAAACCGGCAACTTTTGGGTGCACAGGACAATGCCCACTCAGCTAAGCCACATCAACCAGGGATCTTATTTTCATTTTAAATTCAACCCACCTTGAACTTTTCTCATGATACTGAATTCCCTTCTCCTCTAATGTCTGCTGGGTTCTACAGGGAATTAATTACTTTAATACTAGGTATTGCAGCATATTTGTGTATCAGAATTAATCGTCTATTGCCTCCTATGATTTTTTTATTGTTTTTATTTCAAAAAATTATACTCATAACACATAACTGTAAGTTTCAAACAGCCACAGATTATTTAAACAATCAGCCTGGTCAGTGTGTTTCAGTGGCTGAGCATGGGGCTATGAACCAGGAGATCATGGTTCAATTCCCAGTCACGGCACATGCCCAGGTTGCATGTTTGATCCCCAGCAGGGGATGTTCAGAAGGCAGCCCATTCATAATTCTCTCTCTTCATTGATGCATCTATCTCTCTCTCCCCCTCTCACTTTCTCTCTGAAATCATAGCCTCAGGTCATGTAGCAAAGGAAGCCTTTTACACAGGAATGCCCTGGGCACAATTCCTGTCTTCAGAAACAGGCAGAAGGGAACCAGGGTGTTTGGGGATACCTGCTGAGGTGGGAAACTAAAGAGAAGCAAGAAACCAGAGATATTATCTCTTTTAAGCTTAGCGATGGTGACAGGTGTATTTACCCCAGGACTGGTCATTGAGTTGTACACTTAGATTTGGTGCAATTTTCTATATGAATGTGATTCTGCACAATATTAATAGCTTTAAAATTCACCATCTCTATGATCCCATTGTGTGTACGAGTTTGTAACATGCTGCTTGAACTTGGTATATTGTGGACATCTTCCCTTTGGTCACATTACATTTTATTTTATTTTTAAGTTTCTCTTTGTGTTTGAAATTATTATAGATGTCCCCTTTCCTTGTCCCATTAACTCCCTAAACCCTGCATTCTCCCCAGGCATTCACTGAACTATTGCCTATATCCATGGGTTATGCATATACATTCTATGGTTAATCTCATCCCATTGCCCCACCACTCTACACACACACTCACACACACACACACACACACACACACACACACACACACACACATCATCCCTCAGAGATTTAGCATTCTGTTCTATGCTTCCATGTCTCTGGATCTATATTTTTCATCAATGTTTTTTAAAAAAATGTTTATTGTTGAAAGATTACACGTGTCCCATTCCTGCCCCCCCAATCAACCCTCTCCAGCACATCCTGTCCTACACCCCAGATAAAGAACCTACAATCAGAGACACTTTCGCAAGGAAGTTATTGGACACAGAATGAAGGAACTGGATGCAGAACCATTGGTGAAAACAAAATTGGTGAATATGTGGGTGAAGCTAAATCAGAAATGATGATAAGTTTTTAATGCCTGTATTATGGAGTTCACATCTATATATATATGTATAATGGAGGGATACTCAGATTTGTCCGGGACGCCGTCACATCATGACCTTTCACAGGGTGGGCAGGGTTGTGGGGCCCCAGGGTGGCACTCCAGGTCTAAGAGGGATTTTGTTCCACCCAGGCAGACTAGCCTGGGGCCTGCAGCCCAATCCCAATGCTGACCAGTGGTTTACTAAAGTTTATTGGAGCTGCTCTCCCACCCCCTGCCCCAGGACCCCACTGCCCTCAGAAGGTTGCCACATCAGCATCCTGACAGGTGGGCAGCCTGGGAGAGCTGAGTGAGGCGCTGACTACAGGGAGCCACGGAGGGGTGGGGCTGCTGGAGCCAAGCTACAGGGAGTCTGAGGAGATTGCCTGAAGGAAGATGTAGCTTCAGCAAAGCATCCAGCTCAGAGCCACAGCCGAGGGGTCCGCAGGCAAGCAGACAAACCTCTGCCTGAGGATCGGCTCCAGGACGAGCGCTGCAGCATTGGCGAAGCTGCTGGCCAGGAGGCAGGTAGCCCAAGGGGCATAGAGCTGTGCCACAGCGAGTTGCACTGCAGGGGCCTTGTGCAGGGGCAGGGGTGGGCAGGTGGGGATCTGCTTGCCAGCAGAGAGTGAGGTTCTGCAGTGGCCCCATGACTCAGGTTGGTCCGGTGTGAAATGCTGATATGGAAGGATGCTGGGGCGGAGGTGCGCAGGCCCTCAGTTATGAGGTGGTGTTTGAGGGGAGGTGCCACCTCAGCAGAGGGGTGCCTCATTGCTGGGTACCCCAATGTGGTGGTTCGGCAAAGCTCCTAATGCTAATTGGCATCACTGTGGCCTGCACACTTGAGAGGCTGTGACCCCTGCTCCTGCGTTGGCACAAAAGCAGGCCTATTCTTGCCCCCAGTTCCCATGTGCCTGCATAGAGAGTGCAAAGCCTACCACCTGCTCTACAGAAGCAGGGGCCATAAAGAATGGGAGCGGGGGGCAGGTAGAGGAAAGAATGTGGAGCATCCACGATGAAGAGGTGCTTGAGAACAAGGCTCAGAAGCCTTCTGGGGATGTTAGTTCTGTTTGCCTCATGGCTGTCCCTTAGGAAAGGTGGAGAGTGCAGTTGTGAGGGCTCCCTGCATCCTGCGTCCAGTTGCACAGGCAACTGGAATTGGCCTCAATATCCTGGTCTATAAAAAGGATTAAACATGTCCCAGGGCCTTCACTGAGCTTTCTGGGACATTTGAAATTCTATATAAAGTAAGTGAGGGAAGAAGTGAGAAAGAAAAGGAAGGGTGAACAACACAAGTGACCTCTAGGCCTATTGTCACTTAAATTGGGAGTATAGTCAATAGTGTTGTAATGATGGTATGATGCCAGGTGAGTACTGGAAATATTAGGGAACACATTGTAAGTATATGATTGTCTGACCACTATTATGTTGAGAAGGCAAACCCCTATTTTGTAAAAACTGCTGTTTGGAATTTTCTGCTGTTTTTCTTAGACGACCTCTTATTTTAAAAATATAACTTTTCATTCTAGCCTGCTTTAGCCTGCTTGAATAATGAGGATGATACACTTAGCTGTCTGACCTTGTATGCCAGAGACTAGATATGCCCATAAATTTAGCTGTCTGACCTTCTGGGTCAAGACTAGTTATGCCCATAATTTTTAGAACTGTGCTTGTTTTCAAAGACAGCAGTGAGATAACCACTAATTGCACAGAGGGCTGGTTCCTTAATAAAAAGGGAAGTTCTGCTTGTAGCTTTGCTTAGAATTTGAATTCATTTTCTCTAAGCCCACCACAGTGAATAAAGTGTAACTCCAAACTTTCCTGCATTGTTTGATTATTCCGGTCCTCTGTAACACTGTAACTAATATAAAACCTGAAACTAATCCTATATAATAAATAGGTAATATGCAAGTTGATCCTCACACCCTTGCATTACAAGATGGCCACCCTCACATTATCACCCAATGGCCGCCCCCATGTCATCACATGATGGCCACGACAAAATAGCCAGCCACACTTCACCACAATGTGACCACCACATGTCATCACAAGGTGGATGCCACAATATGGCCGCCCTCACATCATCACAAGATGGCCTCCATAAAGTCGTCACAAGATGGCCACCCTAATGTTGTCAAAAAGTGGCTGCCCTATGTCATCCCAACATGGCCACATCTATGTTGTCACAAGATGGCTGACACAGATGGCCACTCCCACATCCTCACATTATGGGCACCCTGACATCATGACAAGATGGCCACCCCATGTCGTGACAAGATTTTCAAACCCTTTTGTCACAAGATGGTCACCATCACATCCTCACAAGATGTCCACACCCACGTTGTCACAATATGGCTGCCCCATGTCATCATAAGCTGGTTGGTAGGGCAGGGTAGTTGGGGGTGAACAGGCCTTCAGGGAAGGGCAGTTAGGGGCAATCAGGCTGGTAGGGGAGGGCAGTTAGAGGAGACTAGGCCTGCAGGGGAGGGCAGTTGGGGGCAACAATGCTGGCAAGTGAGGGCAGTTAGGGGTGACTAGGCCAGCAGGGGAGGTCAGTTGGGGGAGATCAAGCTGGTATGGAGAGCAGGTGGGGGAGACCTAAACCTGCAGGAGAGGGCAGTTGTAGTGGACCAGGTCAGCAGGGGAGGGCAGTTTATGGGACCATGCCTGGGTCCCCGCTGTGGGGGACCAGGCCTGCAAGGGAGGGGAGTTGAGGGGGATAAGGCCTGCAGGGGAGGGCAGTTGATGGGGCCCATGACTGAAGGGGTGGGTAGTTCTGGGAGAACAGGCCTGCAAGGGAGGGGAGTTGGGAGGGACAAGGCCTGCAGGGGAAGGCAGTTGTGGGGGACAAAGCCTGAAGGGGAGGGCATTTGGGGGCAACTAGACCTGCATGAGAGAGCAGTTAGGGGCAATCAGCCTTATAGGGGAGGGCAATTAGGGGTGACTGGGCTGGCAGGTGAGGGCAGTTAGGGGCAACTAGCCTTGCAGGGAGGCAGCTAGGCACAATTGGGCTGGCAGGGGAAGGCTGTTGACGGGGGCCAGGGATATAGGGAAGGGCAGTTGGTAGGGACAAGGCCTGCAGGAGAGAGCAGTTGAGGGGGTTGAGGCCTGCAGGGAGGGCAACAATGCTGTCAAGGGATGGCAGTTAGGGGTGACTGGACCAGCAGGGGAGATCAGTTGGGGGAGAGCAGGCAAGAAGTGTTGCTCAGTTGGGGAAGACCAACCCTGCAGGGGAGGGGTATTGGAGTGGACTAGCCCTCAGGGGTGGGCAGTTGAAGGAGACCTGCCGGCATTGGACAGCAGATCATGGGGGACACAAGCCTCCAGGAGAGGGCATTTCGGGGATCAAGGCCAGCCAGGGAGGGCAGTTGGAAGGTATCAGGCCAGTAAGGGAGGGGAGATGTGGAAACCCTGGACTGAAGAAGAGGGTCATTGGGGGGTACGATGCCTGCAGGGCAAGGGAGTTGGGGGGGACCAGACCAGCTGGGGAGTGCAGTTGGTAGGACCCAGGCCTGCACGTTTGGTAATCAGGGGGAGACCAGGCAGCCAGGGAGGGCAGTTGGGGCAATTAGGATTGCAGAGGAGCCCCGTTAGGGGTGACTGGACCAGCAGGGGAGGTTAGTTGGTGGGGAATAGACAAGATTGTGGAGACAGCTTAGTACTTTGTTCAAAGTGAAACACACATACAGTTACAGCATGACCCACGCACAGGTCTCACTCCTACCTAACACTCCAGAAATGAGAACATACACCATGCAAAGTTTAGACACAAATGTTCTCAGCAATGGAATGTGTAAGAGCCAAAACTTAAAATGGATCTAAATGTTCCCAAACTGACGAAGGGATAAACAAACTGTGGTATATCCATATAGTGGAAGATGGCTCTGCCATCGAAAGGAATGGTTTGCTACCAGGAGCTACTATAGAGATGAACCTTGAAAATATTATGCAAAGTAAGAAGGGCAGACACCAAAAGTCACACCAAGTGCAACTTGGCTGCACTTGTAAGGTTGGTATGGAGCTCCATTGTATGGATGTAGCATACATTATTTCACCAAACCCTACTGTTGGGTTTGACATGGTTTCCCATTATTAAATGTAACACAGCACTGTGATGCCCATCTCTATTGTAAAATATTTGTAGCCAATCTTAATTGGGTCTTTCAAAAAATGTCCATAGTGGAACTGCCTGTTTGAAAGTTTGAACATATTTTTGCTGAATTTTGAGACAGAGAGGGGGGAAGGGAGAGAGGAAAAGAAAGGAGGAAGGAGGCAGAGAGGGAGGGAGGAAGGGTGGGAGGAGGCAGGGAGGGAAATAAGGTGGGAGGGAACCAGGGAGGCAGGGAGGAAGGAACATTCATTTGGTGTTCCACTTACCTATGCATTCATTGGTTGCTTATTGTATGAACACTGACAGTGCCAACTGCCAAGTAGCGGGTTTCATTGTCACCACCGTAGGATGGATCTTCTCCATGACTTGCATGGGACTGGTGGAGTAGAGGGTTTGGTACATGGAGAACAGCTCCACCCCCTCCCCGGGGCTGGCCTGTGTAGGGATGTGGAAGGTCTGCACTTACCAGTCCAACAGCCTCCAGAGCAAAGCCATAGCGTGTCACCCCTACACCTACAGTGACACCTACCTGTCACTCAATATCCGCATCTCTCAGCACATGTTGCTGGCCTCCAGCCTCCTAGCTCTCTTGGCGAAAGTGCTCACGGTCCTGGGCCTGTAGAGAGTGTGCGTAGCTCATCTTCAGAAGGAAAACACCTGCAATCTCTTCTTTGATTCTGGAATCCTGAGCATCATAGCTGGTGCATTTATCTTCATTGCTGTGATATGGAATTACCACTCTGTGATGAATGAAGAGGGCATACGCTTCCCGCCATCTTTCCACATCCCCTTCTGTCCCAACTGGCAGGAGATCGGCAGCACCGTCCCTGTGGCAGTTGTGGCTGCCATCCTGATGCTGTTGAGGAGGCTGTTTACCCTCTCTTACCAGCTTTCCCCCCGACAGACAAGTGTACCCTGAGGTCTCAGAAGTGTGAAATTCCTGGTTGCATAGTTTTGTAAATCCACAATGAGCAATTTATGGGGTTGAAGTATTAGGATGCTCTAGAAAATAGTTCCAAGGACTCACTACCATAGCAAAGGCGATTTTGAGCAGAAACTGGGCATTTGCTTTATGTCCAAGTTGGGCTCATTGATTGGTTAATGAACTTCCATTAAAAAAAAAATTCCAAACCAACCACTGTCCAGCCATATTTATTATTATTGGGTAAACCAGGGGCCTGATGCCCAAAGATTCGTGCACAACAGGTGAGGGGTCTCTCAGCACAACCTGTACCCTGTCCAATATGGGAACCTTCAGGGGAACCCTCTCCAATCCCAGAGTTTCCATCTGTCTTTGCAATCATATGAGGGGATTGTCTGAGACTCCAACCCAGTTTGGTTTGGTATTCACAGCTTAATATAGGTCTTTTTTTTTTTTTTCTTTGATCCTTTGGTGGAGATTTCCTATCAATGGCAGGATATTTTTCCTTTAATATTTCCTCAACACTGTGACTTTACTTACGTCTCTCACCTTTGCTTTCCCTCCATCCCCTACCCTCAACAGTAACTTGCTCTAGGCTCACTTTGCTCTAGTGTTTTGGAGATCCCACAATGCATCTGCCATCAGAACTATGATTCCCAGAATACCTGGTGCTCCCCACGCTCTTGGTTTCCACTTCTGGTCCATGGGGTACACAAACCAAAGGACTGTGAATGCCAGCCACCCCCAGGCAGGGCTGACACGACCAGACAATGCAGTGGTCTCTGGTACCTCGGCCGCTTGGCATCTTAGCTCGACCCCGGCTGTTCTGGGTCTGCATGTTTAAGTCCGGAGATCCTGGGGAACTGGAAAACACACTGTGTCACAACAATCACGCAGCGGGCATCCTGCGCTGCTCACAGCTGCTTGTTGCCTGTGTGTGTGCCCTCTGCCCACAGACCTGCCATCTTCGTTGGGTGAATTTGCATATTCACCCCTGATTGCCTGTGGGCTTCGCAGAGGTAGGGTCAATTTACACATTTTTCTAATATCCTATCTAATAATACAGTAATATGAAAATTAATCGTCCCTCTGCGACAAAATGGCGGCCCCCATAGCCATAAGATGGCGGCGCACAATCCCCTCAGCTCAGCTGCTGGAGTGTCCATCCTGTCCGCAGGAGTAGCGAGGCTGGATCTACCTCTGGAGGTTTTTTATCCGCCCCCAGACACGGCAGTCACAGCCTGGATAGCAGGGCATGGAGGCTTCCTTAGCACAGTGGCAGCGGGGAAGGCCCAGGCCCTGCAAACAGAGCCCAGAAAGCAGGGCATGGAGGCTTCCACGCCAGCGGGGAAGCCCCAGGCACAGCAAACAGAGCCTGACAGCAGGGCATGGAGGCTTTCTTAGCATGGCGGCAGCGGGGAAGACCCAGGCCTGGCTAACAGAGTCAGGACAGCAGGGCTTGGGGACTTCCTTAGCGCAGCGGTGACAGGAGCACCCACAGGCCAGGCAGTCAGAGCCCAGACAGCAGGGCATGGAGGCTTCGGCAGCAACAGGGAAGCCCCAGGCCCAGCAAACAGAGCTGGACATCAGGGCTTCCCTGCTGCCACTGAAGGAAGCCTCCATGCCCTGCTGTCCTGGCTCTGTCTGCTGGGCCTGGGGCTTCCCCCGCCATCACCCTGGGAACGAAGCCTCCATGCCCTGCTGTCCTGGCTCTGTTTGACTGGCCTGGTTCTTCCCCGCTGCCGCCATGCAAAGGAAGCCCCTAAGCCCTGCTGTCCTGGCTCTGCCTGCTGGGCCTGGGGCTTCCCCCACCATCACCCTGGGAATGAAACCTCCGTGACCTGCTATCCTGGCTCTGTCTGCTGGGCCTGGGGCTTCCCCCGCCATCACCCTGGGAACGAAGCCTCCATGCCCTGCTGTCCTGGCTCTGTTTGACTGGCCTGGTTCTTCCCCGCTGCCGCCATGCTAAGGAAGCCCCTAAGCCCTGCTGTCCTGGCTCTGTCTGCTGGTCCTGGGGGTGTTCCCACTGCCTCTGTGCTAAGGATGCCCCAAGGCCCTGCTGACCGGGCTCTGTCTGCTGGTCCTGGGGGTGTTCCCACTGACTCTGTGCTAAGGAAGTCCCAGGCCCAGCAAACAGAGCCCAGACAGCAGGGCTTGGGGGCTTCCTTAGCGCGGCTGCGAAGGAGCACCCTCAGGCCCAGCAGACAGAGCCAGGACAGCAGGCTTGGGGGCTTCCTTAGGGTGGCAGTGGCGGTGAAGTTTCCAGACATGGCAGACAGAGCCCAGACAGCAGGGCTTGGGGGCTTACTTAGAGCAGAGGCAGCGGGAACACCCCCAGGCCCAGAACACAACCCAGACAGCAGGGCTTGGGAGATTCCTTAGTGCTGCAGTGGTGGGGAAGTCCCCAGACATGGCAGACAGAGCCCAGACAGCAGGGCATTGGGGCTTCCTTCGCATGGTGCATGGCGGAGGCAGGCAGAGAGTGGAGAGCAGGGCATGGGGGCTTCATCTCCATGGCTTCACCTCCTCGCCTTCAGAGAGCAGAGAACCATGGGGAGTTGCCTAAGCCATCAGTAGGACATCCCCTGAGAGATCCTGGATTGTAGAGGGTGCAGGTTGGGCTGAGGAACCCCCGTGCACGAATTTTGTGCACCAGGCCTGTAGTTATTATAGATAATCGATGTTATAAGCCTACTGTGTGAAAATGAGAATTGCTGGGATTCTCAAAGCTCACTCTCAAACTCCCACTAGAAACAACAAACCTGACTTTCTTTGTCATGGTCCTAACACCTCTCCACCTGTACATGAAATTTCCACTTTTGGCAAAAGCAGAATAGTGGAAGGAATCCCCCTTTCATTACCAGACTCAGCCATTATCATGATTCTGCCATATTCATTTTCTCTCTCCTTTTTTCCCTTCTTTTCATATATTTCCCTTTCTCGGAACATTTCTGAAGCAAACCACAGCCATCACATTTCTTCATCCTTATACACTTCAAAACTAGTCTCTAAAAATAGGACATTACCTTGCATAAATATAGTATGCCTTTAAAGTTAACAACTTTTTGTTGTTATTATCAAACTAGAGGCCCAGTGAACGAAATTCATGCACGGAGGGGGGTTGGCCCTCAGCCCAGCCTGTACCCTGTCCAATATGGGACATCCCTCTCACAATCCAGGACTGCTGGCTCCCAACTGCTTGCCTGCCTGCCTTCGTGATTGCCCCTAACTGCTTCTGCCTGCCAGCCTGATCACCCCCTAACCACTCCGCTGCCAGCCTGTTTGCCCCCAGCTTCCCTCCTCTGCGGCCTGTTCACCCCTAACAGCCCTTTCCTGCAGGGTTGATCACCTCCAACTGCCCTCCCTTGCAGGCCTGGTCCTTCTCAATTGCCCTCCCTTGCAGGCCGGGTGACTCCCAACTGCCCTCACCTGCTGGCCATCTTGTGGTGGCCATCTTGTGTCCACATGGGGACAGGATCTTTGACCACATTGGAGCAGCTATATTGTGTTTTGGAGTGATGGTCAATCTGCATATTACTCTTTTATTAGATAGGATAGAGGCCTGGTACAGGGGTGGGGGCCAGCTGGTTTGCCCTGAAGGGTGTTCCGGATCAGGTGGGGGTTCCCTTGGGGCTTGGGGTGGCCTGAGCGAGGGGCCTGTGGTGGTTTGCAGGCTGGCCATGCCCCCTGGCAACCCAAGCGGAGGCCCTGGTATCTGGAATTTATTTTCCTTCTACAATTGAAACTTTGTAGCCTGGAGCGGAGCCAAGCCTGGGGCTCCCTTGGAGGCCAGCAGCAATTTCTGTTGGGGTTATAATTGAAACTTTGTTGCCTTAAGCAGGTGGGCCCAGCCAGGGTGTGCGGAAAGCTTTGCTTCCCCTGTTGCCAGCGGCAACCCTGGCCTGCTCTCTCAAGCTCCATTCTGCCGCCATTTGTTTGAATTTGTTTACCTTCTATAATTGAAACTTTGTAGCTTGAGTGAAGGCTTAGGCCTGGCAAGGGCAGGCAGAAAGCATGGCTTCCTCTGTTACCTAGAAAACCTTGCTCTCTGTGGCTGTAGCCATCTTGGTTTGGGTTAATTTGCATGCTCGCTCTGATTGGCTTGTGGGCGTGGCTTGTGGGTGTGTCAGAGATTTGGTAAATTTGCATATTTTTCTATTATTAGGTAGGATACTTAGAATTTTTAAAGCTTGAAAAATAATTGTACAGCCCTAGCTGGTTCACTTCAGTGAATAGAGCATCAGCCAGCAGACTGGAAGGTTCCAGGTTCGATTCCGGTCAAGGGCACATACCCGAATTGTGGGCTCAATGCCCAGTGGGCACGTGCAGGAGGCAGCCTACCAATGATTCTCTCTCATCATTGATGTTTCTATCTCTCTCTCCCTCTCCACTACTCTCTGAAATAAATAAAGATATATTTTTTAAAAAATAAGTGTACAATTTTATTTATTTTATTGCATAAGATATTCACTCTGCCTCTTAAGTCTCAATTGAAAGCACTCCTCCTTCCACACCTTCTTGGCTATTTTTGTAAAAAGATTTTGGTTTGCTAAAGAAAAGGAGCCAATTGTCCAGTTTTTGAAATTGCTACCTACCTCTTAAAGCTTAATTAGATTCCCAGTAGAGATAGGTCTAGTTTGTACAAATCTAGGTAACTGCTCTCAGAACCACACCCGATAGGTATACACTGTGTGAAAAAATATTTCTCTCCCATGCTTCATGGGTGGTCCAACTCACTCCCTGGGTAAGGTGTAAGCTCCACCTCCCCTTCTAACATCCTCATCTCATTACATTCCAAAATCATTTTGATAGGCATGTCAGGAGAGACAACAACTTCAGTTCACTCACTGACTGGTGGCTTCTTTCATCTAATATTAACTATACTAGAGGCCCGGTGCACGAAATTCGTGCACGGAGGGGGGGTGTCCCTCAGCCCAGCCTACACCCTCTCCAATCTGGGACCCCTCAAGAGATGTCCGACTGCCCGTTTAGGCCCGATCCTGGTGGGATCGGGCCTAAACGGACAGTCGGACATCCCTCTCACAATCCAGGACTGCTGGCTCCCAACTGCTCGCCTGCCTGCCTTCCTGATTGCCCCTAAATAGCTTCTGCCTGACAGCCTGATCACCCCCTAACCACTCCCATGCCAGCCTGATTGATGTCTAACTGCTCCCCTGCCAGCCTGTTTGCCCCCAACTTCCCTCCTCTGCCGGCCTGGTGACCCCTAACTGCCATCCCCTGCAGGGTTGAGTGCCTCCAACTGCCCTCCCTTGCAGGCCGGGTGCCTCCCAACTGCCCTCTCCTCCTGGCCATCTTGTGGTGGCCATCTTGTGTCCACATGGGGGCAGGATCTTTGACCACATGGGGGCAGCCATATTGTGTGTTGGATTGATGGTCAATCTGCATATTACTCTTTTATTAGATAGGAGGATAGAGGCCTGGTGCGCGGGTGGGGGCCAGCTGGTTTGCCCTGAAGGGTGTCCTGGATCAGGCTGGGGTTCCCTTGGGCCATGGGGCAGCCTGAGCGAGGGGCCTGTGGTGGTTTGCAGGCCAGCCAAGCTGCTGGTGACCCAAGCAGAGGCTCTGGTATCTGGAATTTATTTACCTTCTACAATTGAAACTTTGTAGCCTGGAGCGGAGGCAAGCCTCCTGCTGGATCCATGGCTGCCGCTTGGATTTGTTTACCTCCTCTAACTGAAACTTGGTATCCTTGAGTTGAGGCCTGGGCCCGCCAGAGTGTGTGGAAAGCTTAGCTTCTTCTGTTGCCGGGGAAACCCAATGGTAGCCATCTTAGCTGGGGTTAATTTGCATACTCGCCCTGATTGGCTGGTGGGCGTGGCTTATGTAGTGGAGTGATGGTTAATTTGCATATTATCCTTTTATTAGAGAGATGACTTTCATGCCAGAAGTGCCTCTAAAATATCCAGACAAGAATTTGGGGACATAACATATACCTGAACCACACCCTCTGTTCCATTGCTCACAGCTCCGCAGAAGTTTCAAGGGACTCAATTAAAACTCAAACATTAACTGCGGGAGGTGAGAGCTAAAGGAGAGAAATCCAAGGGCTGACATGAAATGACTTTCTTCGAAAAGAGTACTTAAGTCTCTGAGAGCAGTGTCTGACAAAATTTCAACCTGGGTCATAAGTCTATCAGCTATTTAAACATGTGTTCCAAAGATATTGCCTGTGGACCCCAAGTTATTCAGTGGATACTTTGGCTGTGGGCAAGGGATGCTTCCCTCTTCCCTCTGACAGAGCAAGTGTAAAGTGGTAGACGCATTCTTTAGGAAATGCCCCTTCTCTGCCTGCTATAATTTGCACAATGTCCTTAGAACTGGGAGGAAGTCAGAGCCTCTCCATTGAGTGAGAGTCCCTGGCCCCCATCCCAGGGTCCCATGAGACATTCATGGCTGGCCTTTGGCCAAGTCTTACCCATTCTCCTTGCAGCTGTGGAATGGCTGGGAAATGCTTCCTAGGTAAACACCACATTGTCCCCAATGAAATCAGTCCTCAAAGTAGGCCTTGTTAACTGACTGACAGGACTTATAAGTTTGAAACCAGACATGTGTTATTTGAGTCAAACCTCTGGATATTTGAAAAAGGAAGCTCCTGGGAGACATGTTTCTGAATTCCACACATTGTCCAAACACGTTTCTTCACCATTTCCTCACATTGATAAATGATTAAAAATTCTTTTCCAAGTATTTTCTACAGTTTACTGTTGCTTTTCGTGATTCTCTGTGATTCCTTAAATGGGAGTAAAGTGTGCTTTCTGATCTTTCACTGGGATTTTTCCACATTAGACCAACTTCTTTCTTCCCTCTGTGCTCACATTGAGAAATGATTTACAGTTGTTTTCCAAAGCTTTGCATAGTTTACTGTTGCTTTTCAATGAGTACTCCGAAGTTTCTAACACTGCTATACCCTGCTTTCTGATCTCTTTCCTGGATATCGCCATACTGTAAAAACACATTTCCACTTTCTTTCTCCAAAGAGCAATGTGATTTTTACTCGTTGTCCAATCAGTTTGTGCAAATAACTGCTGATTATCAGTTACTAATGGTTTGTAACACTGTGCTGCGATGGGCTTCTGCTCTTCAGCACAAACTTTCCCACATTTTCAAACACATTTGTACAGTCTTTCCTCATGTTCATAAGTGATTTGCATCTGCTTTCTGTCTGTATTGTAGAGATTATAGCTGCTGTTCAGTGATTTCAATGTGCTATCAAAAGTGTTCTCTAATGTGTGTATTGCTCTTCATCACTGATTTCTCCATGTGCTCAAACACTGTTCTTCACTCTTTCCTCTCATTCCAAAAGCTTTTCAATTGTGTTCTAACGTTTTTCTCATTTACTGATGCTTTTCAGTGAATTCTCATTGGTTTCCAACTCCATGCCATGGTGTACATATTGTTCTTTTTCTTTGATTCAACCACCTTGTTCAAACACCTTTAGAGACTCTTTCCTCACACTCCTATGTGACTTTCACTTGTCTTCTCATTTTTAGGAATATGTCACTGCTGACTTTCAAGGAATCCCTAGGGCTTCTAACACTGTGCTCTCATGCATTTATAGCTTTCTTTCCTTGATTTTCCTGCATTGTACAAATATCTTTCTTCACCTTTTCCTCACAGTGAGGAAAAATGTACCCTTGTCTTCGCACGATTTAGTAGCGTTTCCTGCTTCATTTCCATGAACACAGAGTGGTTTCTTACACAGTTATTGTATGCTGTCTATCTCATGGATGTCCTTGCATTTTACCAACTCCTTTCTACATTCTTTCCTCATGTTTTCTAACCATTTGGGTTCAGTTACTGCTGCTTTCCTATGAATTACTTGTGGTGTTTAAAACTGTGCTGCAGTGTGCTTCCTGCTCTATTGAAGTGATTTCCATGAATTGTACAAACACCTTACTTCAACATTTCCTCACATTGAGAAATGCTTTACACTTCTTTTCCAAGTATTTCCTACAGTTGAATGCAGCTTTTCATAAACTCTCAGTGATTTCGTAGATTGGGTAACAGTGTGCTTTCTGCTCTTTTCATGGGATTTTCCCGCATTGTACCAAATTCTTTCTTCTCTCTGTGCTCACAATGGGAAAATATTTATTCTTGTTTTGCAACTCTTATATATAATTTACTGTTGCCTTGCAGTGAGTACCCAGAGTTTTCTAACACTGCTATACTCTGCTTTCTGCTCTCTTTCATGGATATCACCACAATGTACAAACACTTTCTAGACTCTTGGCTCACATTCCTAAATTACTTTCACTTGTGTTCTCTCTATTTGGTGTTAGTGCTGGTTTTCAGCGAATTCCTATGGCTTCTATCACTTTGCTCTACTGTGGTTAGTGCCATGTTCAAGGGATATTCCCACATTGTACAGAATCTTTTCTTCCCTCTTTGCTCACAGTGAGAAATGATATACACTTGTTTTCCAATTATTTTGTACTAGAGGCCCGGTGCATGAAATTTGTGCACTGAGGGGGGTTGTCCCTCAGCCCAGCCTGTACCCTCTCCAATATGGGACCCCTCAAGGGATGTCTTGAGGGCAGTCAGACATCCCTCTCACAATCCAGGACTGCTGGCTCCCAACTGCTTGCCTGCCTGCCTTCCTGATTGCCCCTAACCGCTTCTGCCTGCCAGCCTGATCAACCCCTAACCACTCTGCTGCCAGCCTGTTTGCCCCCAACTTCCCTCCTCTGACGGCCTGGTTACCCCTAACTGCCCTCTCCTGCAGGGTTGATCAACTCCAACTGCCCTCCATTGCAGGCCTGGTCCTTCTCAACTGCCCTCCCTTGCAGGCCAGGTGCCTCCCAACTGTTCTCTCCTGCTGGCCATCTTGTGGTTGCCATCTTGTGTCCACATGGGGGCAGGATCTTTGACCACATGGGGGCAGCTATATTGTGTGTTGCAGTGATGATCAATCTGCATAGTACTCTTTTATTAAATAGGATGACATTTCTTTTTTTTTTTTTTTTTATCCTCACCTGAGTATATGTTTCCATTGACTTTTAGAGAATGTGAAAGAGAAAGGGAAAGACAGAGAGAAACATCAACGTGAGAGGAATACTTAGATTGCTTGCCTCCTTCCTGAGCCCTGACTTGGGCCCCAGCCAGGGAGGAGCCTGCAACTTAGGTACATGCCCTTGATCAGAATCTAACCTGGACTCTGCGGTTGGCCAACCTAGACATTATCCACTGAGCCAAACCGTGTAGGGCTGGTTATGACATTTCTTAGCCCTCCAGCAGTGGACCTTCATTTTTTTCTCCAGGAGTGTGGTGGAAAAGCCCTAGATCACTT
Source organism: Cnephaeus nilssonii (assembly GCF_951640355.1). NCBI lineage: Eukaryota > Metazoa > Chordata > Mammalia > Chiroptera > Vespertilionidae > Cnephaeus > Cnephaeus nilssonii. The sequence goes on along the minus strand of NC_137096.1, from coordinate 10,065,111 downwards.
TTTTGGATTCTTATACCCAAGTTACTAAGAATATTACCAGAGGCATACAGGGAGCTTAGCCAATGAGTGGTCAGAAAAGGTATATCCTCTGTAGTTCACACCTATCTCCTGTGATCTCCGGCTCCACCCCTGCCAAGGCCTAAAGCCTCCAGCCCTGGGCAGGGACCCCCAGCTGGCTCTGATCGCCCTGCTCTACCCCCAGCCAAGGCCGCAAGCCTCTGTTTGAGGCTCAGGCCCTGGGCAGGGACCCCCAGCTGGTTCCAATTGCCCAAAGACACCCACAGCTGGCTCTATCGCCCGGCTCCACCCACGGCCAAGGCTGCAAGCCTCTAGGCTTGGGCTCTGGGCAGGGACCCCCAGCTGGCTCCGATCGCCCACAGGGGACCCCAGCTTGCTCTGATTGCCAGGCTCCGCCCCAGCGGCCAAGGCCGCAAGCCTCTGACAGAGGCTTGGGCTCTGGGCAGGGACCCCCAGCTGGCTCAGATCACCTGCAAGGGACCCCAGCTGGCTCCGCTGGAGGGCTCCACCCCAAGCCAAGGCCTAAAGCCTCTGGCTGAGGCTTGGGCCCTGGGCAGGGACCCCCAGCTGGCTCCAATCACCTGCAGGGACCCCCAGCTGGCTCCGCTCGTGGGCTCCACCCCCAGCCAAGGCCTAAAGCCTCTGGCAGAGGCTTGGGCTCTGGGCAGGGACCCCAGCTGGCTCTGATCACATGTGGGGGACCCCTGCTGGCTCTGATATTCCCCTCTGATCTTCGGCTCCAATATCCCAGTTCCAACAACTGCTCTCCAAGGCTGCAGCCATCTTGGTTAGGTGTATTTGCATATTCCCTTTCTGATTGGCCAGTGGGCGTGGCTGGTGGGCATGGCTTGTGAGTGTAGTGGAGTGATCATTTGCATATTACTGTTTTATAGATAGGATGGTTTACTGCTGTGTTTTAGAAAATTCACAATGATATCCAACACAGTTATCTTATGCTTACTGGTTGATTTCATAAATATCATCTCCTTTTACAAACTCCTTTCTACATTCTTTCCTCACAAAGAGAAGTGAGATTTGCTTTTTCTCCTTTGGTATCAGTTACTGCTGATTTCCTATTTATTACTGGTATTTTTTATCACTGTCCTACAGTGTGCTTTCCGCTCTTTACATGGGATTTTCCCGCATTGGACTAAATTCTATCTTCCCTCTGTGCTCACACTGAGAAATGATTACACTTGTTTTCCAATGCTTTTGTATTGTTTACTGTTGCTTTTTAGGGAGTACTCAGGGCTTTCTAACACTTCTATACCCTGCTTCCTGCTCTCTTCCATGGATATCACCACATTTTACAAACACCTTTCTACATTCTATCCCCACAGGACCATGTGATTTTTATTCGTTTTCTGAAGCATTTTGTATAAGTTACTGGTGTTTTTCATTCAGTTACTAGTGGTTTGTAACACTGTGCTATGTTGTTCTTCTATCCCTTAGCACTCAGATGCCTACATTTTTAAAAGTTTTGTGCAGTTTTTCCTCATGTTCATAAGTGAATTCCACCTGTTTCCATCTGAATTATAGAGATTACAGCTGTTGTTCACTGATTTCACAGTGCTTTCAAAAGTGTTCTCTAATGTGTGTATTGCTCTTCATCACTGATTTCTCCTTGTGCTCACAGTTCTACACTCTTTCCTCACATTCCAAATGCTTTTCAATTGTGTTCAAACCATTTTGTCATTTACTGCTGCTTTTCAGTTTATTCTCATTGGTTTCTCTGTGCCATGGTGTACGTATTGCTCTTTTTCTTTGATTCAATCACCTTGTACAAACACCTTTCTAGACTCTTTCCTCACATTCTTAAGTGACTTTCACTTGTCTTCTCTCTATTAGGTATATGTCACTGCTGATTTTTAGAGAATTCCTAGGGCTTCTAACACTCTGCTCTAGTGTGTTTACAGATTCACTTGATTCTCCCGCATTGTACAAATACCTTTATTCACACTTTCCTAAAGGTGAGGAAAGTGTACGTTTGTCTTCCAAACATTTAGTATCATTTACTTCTATGTTTGTCAATACAGAGTGGTTTCTATCACAGTTATGGTATGCTATGTTCTATCTCTTGGACATCCCCCCATTTTACAAAATCCTTTCTATATTTTTTCCTCATATAGAGAATTTAGTTTTGTTTTCTAACCATTGCTATCAATGATATTCACTTGTTTTCTAAGTATTTCCTACAGTTTACTGCAGCTTTTCATGATTCGCGGTGATTTCTTGTAGAGATTACAGGTGCTGTTCACTGATTTCAAAATACTTTCAAAAGTGTTCTCTAATGTGTGTATTGCTCTTCAGCACTGATTTCTCCTCATGCTCAAAAACCGTTCTGGAGTTTTTTCTCATTTTCAAAAGAGATTCTCACTTGTTTATAATTATTTTGTCGTTTACTGCTGCTTTTCAGTGAATTCTCATTGGTTTGTAGCACTGTGCTATATTGTGCATATTCCTCTTTTTCATTATTTCACGGACTTTTATATTCAACTTTCTGGACTCTTTCCTCTCATTCAAAGTGACTTTCACTTGTCTTCTCTCTATTTGGTGTACATCAGTGCTGATTTTCATTGAATTCCTAGTGCTTCAAACATTGTGCTCCAGTGTGGTTACAGCTGTCTTTAAGCGATTTTCTCGTATTGTACAAAAACTCTTTTTCACTCTTTCCTCACAGTGTGAAATGAGGTACATGTATTTCCAACAATTTTGTATCACTTACTGATGAGTTTAAGTGAATTCACAGTGGTTTTCTCGATTAGTTTGACAATCCTTACTGCTCTATTTCATGTACATCACCGCATTTCACAGACTCCTTTTAATATTTTTTCCTCACATAGAGAAGTGAGTTTTACTTGTTTTGAAACCATTTGCATCAGTTACTGCTCCTTTTCAGTGAATTACATCGGGTTTTTAACACTGTGCTTCATATAGTGTGCTTACTGCTCTACTTAAGGGATTGCCACACATTGTAAAAACATTCTATCCCCATGGGACATAGAATGTTTTTTTCTACACCATTTCCACACATTGAGAAATGATTTACTCTTCTCTTCAAAGTATTTCCTATAGTTTACTGCTGCTTTTCTATAATTTTCCAGTGATTTCTTTGTTTGGGGTATATTGTGCTTTCTGCTCTTTACCTGGGATTTTCCCAAATTGTACCATCTTCTTTCTTCCCTCTGTGCTCTCAATGGGAAATGATTTACTCTTGTTTTCCAACCCTTTTATATAGTCTATTGTTGCTTTTCAGTGGGTACCCAGAGGTTTCCAACACTGCTATACATTGCATCCTGCTCTTTTTCATGGATATCACCTCATTTTACAAACACCTTTCTTATTTCTATCCTCACAGAGCGATGTGATTTTTACTTTTCTTAATCATTTTGTATAAGTTACTCGTGTTTTTCATTCAGTTACTAGTGGTTTGTAACACTGTGCTATGGTGCATTTCTGCTCTTTAGCACTGAAATACCCACATTGTCAAACACTTTTGTATAGTCTTTCCTCAAGTTCATAAGTGATTTCCACCTGTTTTCTGTCTGTATCGTAGAGATTACAGCTGCTGTTCACTGATTTCAAAGTGCTTTCAAAAGTGTGCTCTAACTTATGTATTGCTCTTCAGCACATATCTTCTAGTGCTCAAACAGCGTTCTACACTCTCCTCAAATTCCGAAGTGATTTTTCACTTGTTTTCTAGCTATTTTGTCGATTACTGCTGCTTTTTAGTGAATTCTCATTGGTTTCTAATATTGTACTATGTTGTGCATAATTCTCTCTTTTATTGATTCATAAAAGATTCATTAAAATGAATCAATAAAAGAGAGCATTGTACAAACACCTTTCTAGACTCTTTCCTCACATTCCTAAGTGACTTTCACTTGTCTTCTCGTTATTTGGTGTTCCTCACTGATGATTTTCAGTGAAGTCCTAGGGCTTCTAAGACTGTGCTCTAGTGTGGTTACATCTTTCTTTATGTGATTTTCCCACATTGTACAAACACCTTTCTTCAACACTCCTCACATTGAGAAATGCTTTACAATTCTTTTCCAAATATTTCCTGCAGTTTACTGCAGCGTTTCTTAAATTCTCAGTGATTTCTTATATTGGGTATAGTGTGTTTTCTGCTCTTTACACGAGATTTTACCACACTGTATCAACTTCTTTCTTCCCTGTGTGCTCACATTGAGAAATCATTTACTCTTGTTTTCCAGCTCTTTTCTATAGTTTACTGTTCCTTTTCCGTGAGTACCCAGAGTTTTCTAACACTGCTATACTCTGCTTCCTGCTCTCTTTCATGGATATCACCACATTGTACAAACACCTTTTTAGACAATTTCCTCATGTTCCAAAGTGATTTTCACTTGTCTTCTCTCTATTCGGTGTATGTCACTGCTGATTTTCAGTGAATTCCTAGGGCTTCTAAGAATGGGCTCTATTGTGGTTACAGCTGTCTTTATGTGATTTTTCCCACATTGTACAGAAATTTAGCTTCCCTCTTTCCTCACAGTGAGAAATGCTGTAGACTTATTTTCCACTGATATTGTATCCTTTACTGCTGCATTTCAGTGAATACAGAGTGGTATCTAACACAGTTATAGTATGCTAACTGCTCTATTTCATGCATATCCCCACATTTTTCAAACTTCTTTCTACATACTTTTCTCACATAAGGGTGACTTTTACCTGTTTTCTAAGCAGTTGCGATCAGTTATTGCTGCTTTCCAATTAATTACTGGTGGTTTTTAACACTGTGCTGTAATGTGCTTCCTGCTCTATTTGAAGGGATTTTCATGCATTGTATAAACACCTTTCTTCAACATTGCCTCACATTGAGAAATGCTTTACACTTTTTTTTAATGAATTTCCTACAGTTTACTGCAGCATTTTGTAATTTCTTAGTGATTTCTTAGATTGATGTAGAGTGTTCTTTCTGCTCTTTACATGGTATTTTCTCACATTGTACCAACTTCTTTCTTCCCTCTGTGCTCACATTGAGAAATGATTTACTCTTCTTTTTTTCCATTTTTTTATTAAGGTATTATATGTGTACATATTTTGATTTTGCCCCCCACACCCCACTCCCATGCATGCCCTCACCCCCCCTCCCCCAGGTTTTGCGCCCATTGCTAGTGCTTATATTCATGCATACAAATCCTTCGGTTGATCTCTTATCTCCCCACCTGTCCCTAACGTTCCCACTGTAATTTGACAGTCTATTTGATACTTTTCTGCCTCTGTATCTATCTTTTTGTTCATCAGTTTATAATGTTCTTTATTATCCACAAATGAGTGAGATCATGTGGTATTTTTCTTTCATTGACCAGCGTATTTCACTTAGCATAATGTTCTCCAGTTTCATCTAGGTTGCTGCAAATGGTAAGAATTCCTTCTATTTTGTGTCTGCATAGTATTCTATTGTATTGATGTACCATAGTTTTCTCATCCAGTCATCTGTTGACGGGCACCTAGACTGTTGCCAAATCTTAGCTATTGTAAATTATGCTGCTATGAACATAGGGGTGCATATATCCTTTCTGATTGGTGTTTCTAGTTTCTTAGTATATATTCCTTGAAGTGGGATTCCTGGTTCAAATGGCAGTTCCATTTTTAGTTGTTTGAGGAAACTCCATACTATTCTCCACAGTGGCTGCACCAGTCTGCATTCCCACCAGCAGTGCCCGAGGGTTCCTTTTTCTCTGCATCCTCGCCAAAACTTGTCCTTTGTTGATTTGTTGATGATAGCCATTCTTACAGGTGTGAGATGATACTTTATTGTCGTTTTGATTTGCATCTCTCGGATAATTAGTGACCTTAAGCATATTTTCATGTGTCTCTTGGCCTTCCTTCTGTCTTCTTTTGAAAAGATTCTACTTACGTCCATTGCCCATTTTTTATTGGATCATTTATCTTCCTTTTACTAAGTTGTATAAGTTGCCTATAGATGTTGGAGATTATAACTTTATCAGTGATAACATTTGCAAATATGTTCTCCCATAGAGTGGGCTTTCTTGTTGTTTTGTTGATTGTTCCTTTTGCTGTGCAAAAGCTTTTATTTTGATGTAGTCCCATTTGTTTATTTTCTCTTTAGCTTCCTTGACCCTAGGAGCAGTATCAGTGAAGATGTTCTTTCAGCATATGTCTGAGATTTTGCTGCCTGTGGATTCCTCTAGTATTTTTATGGTTTCCCTTCTTATGTTCAGGTCCTTTTCCATTTTCAGGTTTTTTTTGTGTGTGTATGGTGTAAGTTGGCGATCTAGTTTCATTTTTTGCATGTATCTGTCCAATTTTCCCAACACCATTTATTGAAGTGACTGTCTTGACTCCATTGTATGTTCATGTCTCCTTTGTCAAATATTAATTAATATAAATATTAACAGTGGTTTGGGTCAATATATGGATTCTATATTCTATTCCATTGGTCTATATGTCTGTTCTTGTGCCAGTACCACGCTGTTTTGAGAACAATGGCTTTGTAATACAGATTGAAATCTGGTATTGAGATACCTCCTACTTTATTCTTCTTTCTCAGGATTGCTGTGGCTATTCGGAGTCTTTTTTTTATTCCAGATGAATTTTTCCAGAGTTCTTTCTAGGTCTGTGAAATATGCCATTGGTATTTTAATGGGGTGTGCATTGAATCTATAGATAGCTTTGGGTAGTATGGGCATTTTATTGATGTTGATTCTACCAATCCATGAACATGATATGTTCTTCCATTTGTCTATGTCTTCCTCTATCTCTTTTTTCAGTGTCCTGTAGTTTTCCACGTATAGTTCTTTTACCTCCTTAGTTAAGTTTATTCCTAGGTATCTTAATTTTTTGGTACGATGGTAAATGGGATTGCTTTTTTAGTCTCTCTTTCTGTAAGTTAACTATTGGTGTATAGAAATGCCATAGGTTTCTTGGCATTAATTTTGTATCCTGCAACATTGCTCAATGCATTTATTAGGTCTATTAGTTTTTTGTTGGAGTCTTTTGGGGTTTTTTATGTACAATATCATGTCATCTGCAAATAAGGACACCTTTACTTCTTTTTGTCCAATTTGGATTCCTTTTATTTCTTCTTCTTGTCTAATTGCAGTGGCTAATACTTCCAGTACTTTGTCAAACAGGAGTGGTGAGACTGGGCATCCCTGTCTTGTTCCTGTTCATAGGGGAAATGGTTTTAGTGTTTGCCCATTGAGTATGATGTTAGCTGTGGGTTTATCATATATAGTTTTTATTATGTTGAGGTGTTATCCTTCTATTCCCAACTTGTTGAGAGATTTTTATCAAGAAAGGGTGTTGACTTTTGTCAAATGCATTTTCTGCATCAATTGATAAAACTATGTGATTTTTATCTCTCAATTTGTTTATGTGATATCTCATGTTTATTGATTTGAGGATATTTTACCATCCTTGCATTCCCGGGATAAATCCTACTTGGTCATGGTGTATGATCTTTACGATGTTATACTGGATCCAGTATGCTAGAATTTTGTTGAAAATTTTGGCATCTATGTTCATGAGGAATGTTGGCCTGTAATTCTCTTTCATTGTGTTGTCTTTATCTGGTTTTGGTATTAGGGTGATGCTGGCTTCATAGAAAAAGATTGGAAGTGTTCCCTCCCCTTGAATTTTTTGGAATAGTCTGAGGAGGATAGGTTTTAATTCTTCCTTGAATGTTTGGTAAATCTCCCCTGTGAAGCCGTCTGGCCCGGGGCTATGGTTTGCCAGAAGCTTTTTTATGACTGCTTCAAATTCTTCCATAGTAATTGGCCTATTGAGCTGTTTAGATTCTTTTTGATTGAGTTTTGGAAGGTTATATTTTTCTAGGAATATGTCCATTTCCGCCAGCTTTTCCAGTTTTTTGAAATAGAGTTTTTCGTAGTATTTTTTAACAATCCTTTGTATTTCGGTGGTGTCTGTTGTTATTTCTCCTCTTTCATTTCTGATGTTCTTTATTTGGGTCCTCTCTCTTTGCTTCTTGATGAGCCTGGCTAGAGGTGCATCAATCTTGTTTATCCTTTCAAGAACCAGCTCTTGTTAGTTGATCTTTTGCATTTTTTTTGTCTTTATGTCTTTTATCTTCGCTCTGATCTTTATTTCCTTCCTTCTGCTTACACTGGGCTTTTCCTGTTGCTCTCTTTCTAACTCTTTGAGATATAAGGTTAGGTGATTTATTAACATTATTTCTTGTGTTTTGCAGTAGGCTTGTAGAGCTATGAACTACCCTTCAAGACTGCTTTAGCTGTGTCCCATAGATTTGAGACTGTTTTGTTATCATGGTAGTTTGTTGTCATGATGGTTTTTATTTCTTCTTTGATCTCTCTGATAACCCAGTCATTGTTTAATTGCATGCTGTTTACTCTCCATGTGTTTGATTTTTTTGGATTGTTTTTATTGTAGTTGATTTCCAGTTTTATGCTAATGTGATCTGAGAAGATGCTTGATATGATTTATATCTTCTTGAATTTGAAGAGACTTTGCCTGTGACCCAATAGTTGGTCTATCTTTGAAAATGACTCATGTGCACTTGAGTAGAATGTATATTCTGTGGCTTTGGGGTGAAATGTTCTGAAGATGTCAATTAATTTCATCTGGTCTAATGAGTCATTTAGGATTAATGGTTCTTTGCTGATTTTGTGTTTAGAGGATTTGCCCAATGGTGATAGTGGAGTATTAAAGTCTCCTAGTATGATTGTATAGCTGTCAATCTCCCATTGATATCCTCCAGGAGTCTTTTTATGTATTTGCATGCTTATGTATTGGGTGCGTATATGGTTACCAGAGTTATTTCTTCTTGTCTGATTGCTCCGTTTAGTATTATGAAGTGGCCTTCCTTATCTCTTTTTATGTCCTTCACTTTGAAATCTAATTTGTTAGATATAAGTATTGCTACCCCAGCTTTTTTTTTTTTTTAATTTCCATTTACATGAAAAACCTTTTTCTATCCATTTACCCTCAGTCTGTGCATCTTTTTTTCTGAGGTGGGTTTCTTGTAGACAGCAGATATATGAGTCATGTTTCTTATCCAATCTGTTACTCTATGTCTTTTTATTGTGGCATTTAATCCATTTACATTTATAGTTATTATTGATAGGTTCTTGTTAGTTACCATTTTTATTCTTTACCCCTGTGTTTCTTTTTTTTTTTTGTTCCTATTTCTTTTTTGTTTTTCAGCAGACCCTTTAGCATTTCTTCCATTACTGGTTTGGTGGTAATAAACTCCCTTATTCGTTTTTTGTCTGTGAAGCTCCAGATTTCACCTTCAATTTTAATTGATAGCCTTGTTGAGTACAGTATTCTTGGATTCAGTTCCTTCCTTTGCATGACTTTGTATATTTCATTCCATTCCCTTCTATCCTAATGTGTTTCTGTTGAGTAATCACTTGCTTTTCTGATGGGGGATCCTTTGTTTGTAACTTTCTGTCTCTCTCTGGCTGCTGTTAAGATTCTTACTTTGTCGTTGGTGTTAGCCAGTTTAATTATAATGAGCCTTGGGGTCATTCTTTGGGGGTTCATTTTGCTTGGGACTCTGTAAGCTTCTTGGATTTGTGTGGGTTTTTTCTTCCCTATATCAGGGAAGTTTTCCATCATTATTTCTTCAAACAGGTTTTCCATTCCTTGCTCAGTTTCATCTTCTACCGGCACCCCTATTATGTATGTTATTTTGTTTTGTGCTGTCCCAAATTTCCCTTAGGCCTTCCTCCTGCTTTTAATATTTTTTTTTTCTAGAAGCTTCTCTACTTGGGTATTTTTTCCTACCTTGTCTTCTAGCTCACTGATGTGGTTTTCTGCTTCTTATAGTCTACCCTTGATACTTTCTATTGAGTTCTCTACAGCAGCAATGTCATTTTTCATTTCTTCTTGGTTCTTCTTCATTTCCTCTTGTTTCTTACACATATTGTCAAATTTGTCTTCCATTCCTTTCAGCCACCTTATGACCATTTCTCTGATTTTTTTCTCCTACAAGTTGCTTTCCTCTATATCATTTATTTCCTTTCTGGTGATGCCTGCTTTTTTTTTTTTTCATATGTGGGCTATTTCTTTGGCTCCCTATGATTTCACTTCTCCAGGTGTTTGGTTATGTAGTTCTCTCTCTCCTGCATTCATTTTAATTCACAAAATAAAACACAACCAGGTACAATGCACAAGGCACTGAACAGAAATGTATTCATTATATTAATAACCCCAAATAAAGGTGACAAACAGGGAAAGGTGAATTGCAGGATAGGAGAGAAAGAAGAAGAGAGAAAATAAAATGAATGCAAAAATTAAATTGGGAAAAGGATAAAAAAAGCAGCAGAGAAAACAATGAGAATGAGAAAGAAGAGGGGAACAAACTATATATATGGGGAGAAAACTTGAATAGAACAGCCACTAATTCCAAAAAAAGCCAGCAACAAGTACTTGGAGATGAATGCACACTACAAACAAGAACTAATATTAAGGGTAGGCATGGAAAACAGAAGCAAAAAAAAAAAAAAAGAAAAAAAAAAGGAATAAGCAAAACAATCTCACAAACAAGCATAAAAATTGATATAATCAACAATCAAGCCAACAACAAAGAGAGAAAAAATATTGGATAGTGAAGAAAGAGAAGCGAGAGGTCTGTATGGACTTGGAGCAGGGGATTGGAATATAAGTAGGGTGAAATTTTAACAGGGGTAAAATGAAGTGATAGGGAAAATATAAAACAGGAATAGGGTAAGAGAAACAGGACAGCGAGAAGGTAAAGTGAGGAAGAGAGTGATGGCATAAAGGTAAAGTTGAGATAGAGTAAAATGATCCTAAAGGAAAGAAGAAAATAGAATGTATAACACTAACCCCAAAGTAAAATGAAGAGAAAATAAAAAGACACTTAATAAAAAAGAAAAATAGTAGTAGTTATAATACTGATGGAAAATAAAAATGTAATAATTAAAAAGGTAAAATCAAGTGAATACAAAAGAAAAAAAAATACTTTCTTAAGTAAAAGATGAAAAAAATAAAAATAAAAATGTGAAGTAGTGAAGGTCATTCACTTCCTCTACTGTGCTGTTTGGCACGCATGTTTCCTAGTCAGGACAGTGTTGAAGTTCCCTTATTTTTACTGCTCCTCCGTGTTGTAAGCTAGTCCTGAGTTTTAAGCAGGCAGTACATCTCTATTTCTTGTATTCCTTTATTTGTGTTTACACAAGAGTCCATTTGTGATTCAACCCCTGGGTGTCAGTGTTTCTAGATTGACCTCCAGGACTATAGGTTCTCTCTAGCTGGTGTTTAGATTTTGTTTTCCTTTGGCACTTAATACTTGTTTGTGGGAGTGGGTTGCCCCAGAGCTGTTTCTCTGATGGTTATTCCTGGCTCTGATCCCCAGGTTCCATAAAAACAACTTTCCCCTACAGTCTCTTTAGGTATTCCCAGTTGGCTGATCCTATGTATTGGGCTTAGTAATCAGAAGCAAGGACTTAAAGATAAAAAAAAAAAAAACATACACAAAAAACAACAACAACAACAACAAAAAAAACACAAAACAGAGCCAGAATAAGTGTGCGAACTCCAGGGCTGCACGCAAGTCTGTGCAGCCTTTTTTCCTCTTGGGTCTAAGCAGCTGGCACACTTTTGAAAATTTTAGGCTGTCCTTTTGTGTCCAGATTAAAATGGGTTGCTTTTTAGAGTTCCCTTCTGTTAGCAGCTCTGAGGACCCCGTTCCACATTCAGGGATCATGCCAGCCCCAAGGGCCACGGATTTTTCTAGGCACAGATTTCCCCAAGTTCTCCAGCTCCCACTGTGCACGAGTTTCCCTATCCTGCTGGGACAATGAACCTCACCTTATCCCAGGCAAAATCTGACCTTTGTGTGAGGGAGTGTAGAGCTCCTCTGAATCCATTTGCTTGCGCCAATTGGGGACCTGTATTCTCAGGTTCACAGCTGTAAGGTGGGTGCCATAGTTGTAGATTCCCCGGGCTTTTCATGCTTCTGTTAACATCCACTTTCCCCTTCAAGATGGCATGGTCTCCACATCTGAGCTGGTCACTCTGGGAGGGAACCCAGCAGCAGAGGGGACTGCCCATTCAGGGAAGCCCTGTCCAGCATTCCCCCACAGTCTCCTGAAGTATAGCTGTCCCTCAACTCACCAACAAACACTCCCCGTGGGACCACACACTCTCCCTTTGTTTTCTCACTCACGTACTATCTTGTAGTGTGCCTTTCTGTCAGCAGCCATCTTCTGTCTCTCCTTCAGCATCTTGTAGTTTTCTGAGTAGCGGTCTTTTACCTCCCTAGTTAAGTTTATTTCTAGGTGTCTTAATTATTTGATGGAATGGTAAATGGGATTTTTTTTAAAAATTCTCTCTTCTGTAAGTTTACTATTGGTGTATAATTTTTCCATTAATTTTGTATCCTGCTACTTTGCCAAATTCATTTATTAAGTCTAATAGTTATTGATGGATTCTTCAGGGTTTTCTATGTACAGTATCATGTCATCTGCAAATAACGACAATTTTACTTACTTTCTTTCCAATTTGGGTGCCATTTATTTCTTCATCTTGTCTGATCACTGTGGCTAGCACTTCTAGTTCTGTGTGGAACAGAAGTGATGAAAGCAGCATCCCTGTTTTGTTCCTATTCTTAAGGGAAATGTTTGAAGTTATTAGAATTGAGTAAGATGTTGGCCATAGATTTGTCATATACGGCTGTTATTATGATCCTTCTATTCCCACTTTGCTGAGCGTGTTAATCAGGAAAGGGTGTTGGCCTTTGTCAAATGCATTTTCTGCATCCCTGTAATAAATCCCACTTGTTCATGGTGTATGATCTTTCTGATGTAATGATGGATCCGGTTTGCTGGAATTGTGTTGTGGATTTTAGCATCTATGTTCATCCGGGATATAGGCCTGTAATTCTTTTTCTTTGTGGTGTCTTTAGGTAGTTTTGGTATTATGGTAATGCTGGCTTTATAGAAAGACCTTAGAAGTATGCCAATCTCTTGATTTTTTTGGAATAGTCTGATTAGCATTGATTTTACTTCTTCTTGTATGTTTGGTAAAACTCCACTGTGAAGCCATCTGGTCCGGGGCTTTTGTTTGCTGGAAGCTTTTTGATTACTGTTTCAATTTCATCAGTAGTTATTGGCCTATTTATGAATTTGTTTTTATTCTTCCTGATTGAGTTTTGGAAGCTTGTATTTTTCTAGGAATGTGTCCATTCTGTCAAGGATGTCCACTTTGGTGGATGCATGTCTGCTCAAAGGCTGGCTTGAGAGCTGAATGTGGGAAAGCCAATGCATGGGGACTGATATCCATGTCCTGTGAAGGTTCACAGAGGTAGGGCTTGCTCTGGAACCCAGGAAGGGTATCCTCCAGCCTCCTCGGTGCCTCTCTGGATCCAGAAAAGCAGCTGGGATGTTGTTTTTCCTTCTGCACATTGTAGCATGCCATGTTCTCCAAAACAGCTCAGATGAATTGGAGAGAATTCCTGATTTCTGTCAACAGTGTGTGTCCCCAGCATCAGGATCTTTAGACGTTGACTGACATTCCAGGAATGCATAAAGAGGGTTCCCAGCCTTGGGAGCACATTCTAAGGACCACCCTCCCACAAAAAAAATAAAAATAATAAAAAATAAAGGTCAGAAGGGCATATATCTTAGGATCCCAGTAGGAATCATGTGCTCAAAGGCTGCTGTGGATTGGACATAAGTGAGGGCCATGATGAGGGCAGGTGGCAGGTGACCAGGATGTGGTAAAAACATCCCCCAGATTCATGTATGGGTGCTGGGAGTCAGCGGGGCCTGTCCAATACAGAACAGAAAGGACAGCCCTTGATGCAGATGTGCTCCTGCCTCCAGTGCCACAGCTCATGCCCTGGGAAAGCATGCTCTGCATGGGGGTGGGAAGAGGAGTGGTTCTTGCTCAGGAAGAAGGCATGTTCAGCTGAGACTTTGTTTCTAGGACATTCTAAGAGGTCCCTCCTACCTCCTTGTATCTCCTGGGCACTGGGATCTCATAGAAGCTGCCTGAACTTGAACCCCTACACTTTTTCAGATTCTGCCTGGTGCATGCAATGTCAGAGTTAAAATGAAATACAGCCCCGAGGTGGCACCACTCGTTCTGAAAGCCCAGGATACAATTCCAGATGAACTTCCTAAACTCATTACAGTTTGAACCTCTTCCAGAAATCTAATCAACCAGTCTAAAATTTTCTGGTGAAACCGCTGTTGGAATTGTTCACATGGTTCCTCTCCGTGGAATATGAGGGTTGTTTGGGCATCACATTGCAGGGGGTAGAAGAAAGCCTGCAGAAAAGCTCTCTCTCTCTCTCTCTCTCTCTCTCTCTCTCTCTCTCTCTCTCTCTCTCTCTCTCTCTCTGTGTGTGTGTGTGTGTGTTTGTCTGCCTCTCTCAATTTCCAACGATCCAATGTGTGACTCAGTGCAGCATGGGATATCCCAAAAATTTGGCAGATCCTTACATGTCCAATACAAGTACAGCTTAAAAACATTTGAATGCGAAGGTGTATCTGTGCACTGTGCTTAATCCTGAGAGAGAACACACTTCCCTCACAATCTGACTGAGAGTTTTAGGCCCAGAAGGAGCTTTTTGAAGCCAATTTGCATGGGTTGTTTTATAGGGTTGAGCAAACATTAGTTATCCATACAGACTTTGGCAGTCATGTTTAGGGCCAGGCCCCTGGAACTTGCCTGGGCCTAATATGCTGCCTGTGGAAGGTCGGGATGTGAAAAAGGAGGCCTGAACCAAAGAAAATGCCCTCTGGGAGCAGCTCCTTGATAAGGATACATAGGTGTTTTGGCCCACGTTTATTTTTCTCTGTGCCTCCAAGATTCCAAAGAACCCACAACTCTCTCCCTCAGTGGCTTTCAGAATTGGATATGTCACTTCCTAGGTTCCGCTGCCACACCTCTCCTCTGGCCTCTTCACAGCCCATATTTTTACATTTAATTTTCTCAAGCCAGTTTGCTGAGCTCATCTGGCTCTTCTGGAGGAAATGCCCTTTACCTCCACAGAGGGAGGGTGATCAAACCTCCTGCCTGTACTCCCCACCAGCTTGGGTTTAAGGGTTGTACCATATTTTCTTCTTAACCACCAGCCTTTTAAGTTCTCAAGTTTACCTAGTCAGAGTCTTTGAGTTTCCCAAGTGTGCACCTTGTCTTGGGTGATTCCCTTGGTCCCATTACAAACTTGCAGCCCCTCCCTTCTACTAATCAATCCCTAGATGTGATTTTGGCCTTACCTCCTTTGGGAAAGACTTGATCCTTAAAATCTGGAAGACCAACTGTCCCTCTGTTCCTCTTTGAATAGGCACTGATTTGCAATTGAGGTAACATCAAGTGTCAAGGACTATTTGGTACTCAATACTGTTGCATTGTATTCCTTTTTCTCTTGAGAGGATACCTTGTCTGCCTAATGGTGTGTTAACATGAACATTAGGGAATTTAGATGTGGTACCAACAACCCATCAATTCTACTTCCATGTTGGTTTCATTTTCTTTTCCTTTCATGAATGGACCTAGGATTCAGTTGGAGGTATGAAGAGTGCAAAACCCAATCAGGTTAACTGCCTTGAGATCAAGCACTAAGGTTCAGCTTTCAGTTGGAAGTTGCCATTTCAGCTAGGACCTCAAAAGAAGGTGTGGCCAGATGGGGTATAATGGTTTCTGAGGAGGCTGAGGAGGGACCAGAGGCTAGAGCTTGAGAGTCACTGCCCAGGTCTGAGCAGAGGGCTTCCTGCACCATGTCCACTCTGGTGAGTCAGGAGCGTAAGGTGGTCCTCAAGGACGTGCAGGCCAAGGTCCCACAGAGAATTGGCATTTCTTTCCTTACAAATGAGCAGATTTTGCCTTTGCATCTAGATGCAGATTAGCCGTGATCCAAAACGTTTTGATTTCTGTTTTGATGTGTGCCATTCATAGAGGTTTACAGAGCAAGTTTCCCTCCTATCTGAAAGTTGAATATTCCTAAGGAATCTATTGTAAGCCAAATTGGCAAAATTCTTTTTGTAATTTTATCGGCCAGGCTGTGTTTCTGACAGTAGGTCTTAAGGGAGTTCTTTAATAAAAGCCAAGTGATGTTTAGAAAGAAAGGAAGGGAGAAAGAGAGAGAGAGAAACATTAATGTGAGAAACATCCATCAGCGGGCTCCTCCAATCCCCTAATGGGGGTTGGGAATGGAGCCTGAAAGCGACTTTGTGTGCAAGGAGGGATGCTCAACCAAATGAGCAACACTGACCAGGGCTTGCATTCCCTTTTGAAATGAGGCTTAGTTGTGACATGTGAGCCCTCTGTGGTCATGGATTAAGTGGTCATTCTAATATTTATAGAAGGGACACTGAATAGACTGAACATCTCGAAATTGATGGTTATTTTTCTCATCTCTATCTACCGCATGCTTTAGAAATCTTTTGTGCTGCTTTTACTCTTTCTAATTTACAATGTCTCCAATTCCAGAAGGTAAGCATTGTGTGGGTGTTCCTTAATCTTCCCCATCTATTTTATTGGTTGGAGCTTAGCAAGAGGTGATGCTTGGCCAGGCACTGCTGCCTACTCCAGGTGCTCTCAGTCCTTCAGTGATAATCAGAAAGGTTTTCTTAAAGGGGGGGGGGACCATTTCTCTGGTTTCCAGTTCTCATTGCACAGCATAATTACAGGTAGGCAGTGCGTAGATGTGGGAGGGGTCCAGTGGTCATCTCACCATTCCTTGGTGTCTGGCAAGGTGCTTGTCTTGCCACCAGTCAAGGAGAGGCAGGGCTGAGTGCCTTTGTAGCCCCTAAGCAGAAAATGGGATTGGGGTTCATTGGGATGCTCCAGTTGTTGTCAGAGAAGTGCCTTTTGCCATCAGCTGGTTCCTCTGAAGGGAGAAGGACCAGGTTGCTCATGCTCAGCCTGAGAAGATGCCTTGCTCCGGCCATTTCCCAGGATGTCTTTAAGAGCCACTTCATCAGGATGAACAGCCAGGCTCCACGCAGACTTCCTGAACTGGCATGCCAGAGCCTGCTGAGGGATGAAGCCTTAGATTTGATGCTGTGGAGTGACTGCCTATGGAACTCTTCCCACCTTGGTTCACAGCAGCCTTGGCAGGGAAGCACAGCGAAGTCCTGAAGGCCATGGTGCAGGATTGGCCCTTCCCCTGCCTCCCTCTGGGGGCTCTGATGAACCATCGGCAGCCTTACCATGATATCGTTCAGACTGTGTTCGATGGGCTCCATGCCCTGCTTGCCCAGGAGACTCGACCCAGGTGAGGTGGATTCAGTAGCCTGGTTGGGCCCTGGGGATCTGAGCAGTTTTAGTAGGGATATGGGAGCATACAGGGCCAAAGGGAGAGCTCAGGGAGGACTTGGAGCCACTGCTGGCGTCATTCTGGGAAAAGGCTGCAGATATATAGGGCTGATGAAGATGTAGAGGGTGACCGAAGGGACATGAGCCCACCCATCCTGGTGGCACCCAAAGGTACCAGAAATGGGGACAAGGAGGGATCCCAGTAGTGCAAGGAACAACTAATTCCTGGGGTATGGAGGAACAGGCACTTTGGGTGTCTGGCCTAGGTGCCCAGATTCCCAGACTCATGGTCAGGGTCTCATTCCCTGTTATCTTAATGCACCCCAGTCTATTTCCTGTTTTCTCCACAGGAGGTGGAAAATGCAGATGCTGAATTTACAGAAGGGAGCTCATCAGGATTTCTGGATCATGTGGGCTGGAACCAGAGCAGATGTGTGCTCACTGCTGGAGCCTGAGGTCCCACATCAATGAGGAAGAGGGGGAAAGTGGACAGCTTAAGGGCAGGACCAAATCCACTCTTGGCCCCCATGGAGGTGTAAGTAGACTTTTGCCTTAAGAAAGGTATCCTTGATGAGTCCCTCAGCTACCTTATTAAGAAAGTCAGTGAGAGGAGAGGTTTGCTGCACCTTTGCTGTAAGAAGCTCACAATTTATGCAGTGTCGAAGCAAAACATTAACATCCTGGATATGGTGCAGCTCGACTCTGTCCAGGATTTGGAGGTAAATTGTACCTGGAAGCTGTCCACTCTGAGGAAGTTCGCTCCTTACCTGGGCCTGAAGGTCAATCTGCGTCGGTTCCTCCTCTCCCACGTCTTTACATCTTCTCACACCACCTTGGAACGGGAGGAGCAGTGTGTTATCCTGGTCACCTCTCAGTTCCTCAGCCAGTTCTACCTCCAGGAGCTCTATTTGGATATTGTCTCCTTCCTCAAAGGCCGCCTAGACCAGAACCTCAGGAGAAGTTTGGTGAGGTTTCTCTGCAGACCAGTGTGAGCCACTTCTCATTTCATTCCACAGTGACGGGACCTCCTATGTGCTGTCCAGCAGCAGTGCTAGAGAGCCTGAGACACTAGATGGTCCACACAGTCAATGTCTTGTTCACTGCTCTGTCCCCTTGCATGTTGTCAGGAAACACCCACCCACCCCCAGACTAAGGTAGGATGTATGAAGTAAGAAAGATGCTATTAAAGAGACACCTTGCTAGGAATGGAAGTAATGGGGGCTTCGGGCAGTGATGGTAGCTTGGGAAGCTTCTAAGTGGTGTCTAAGGGAAGATTATGCAATGGAACCAAGTGAGGATGGCAGTGAGGAGAGTAAAGCCCATCAGAGGTGAGGTTTCAGGAGTTAAGGTCCACACTTAGCAATTTGGTGATGGCAGCCTTTCAATCCAAACCTGCCTCGAATCACCATCTGCCAAGGCTTGCCAAAGGCTCCTGCTAAGGGAATGCCTGGTAAATGCAGGATTCTGGAGGGAGGAATCATGAAAAGGGACAGGTAGTTTGTAGACTATGCAGTAATCTAAGTTCCTGCAGGATGGCAGCCACCGCTGGATGTTGCTCGACCTTGTCCAGATTTGCTCTTTTGGCAACTATGCCAGTAGCCTCATGGGCTAAGAGATGAGGATGGCAGGAGTCGAAGCTGTGGCTGGAAGGGAGCCCAAATTGAAGGCATTTCGGGTCATGTCTCCAATATTAAAATTCACTGGTTGACCCCTGCTTGAGACATTGGGCCAGGCTCTTTTCTGTGCTCCTCCCACCTTTACCTCCCATCATTCATGTTCACAACACCTGTGTGTATGAGGATGGGGGTGTATGATGTACTCCTGGTGAAAGATGAAAAAAATGGAGTGTGTGAGGTTTCATCCAGTTGAATCCATCTCAGAGCAGATAAGAGATGGAGAAAGGATTCCACTCAAATTTGCACTGACTTGAATGACACTTTTCACTGGGCAAAATCCTGGGTTTGATCATTATCTGGAAAACTTTAGGCTTTGGTGAAATGGACCTCTTTGCCTTAAGGCCTGGCTCGTCTCACCACGCTCTGCCCCCCAGGTCCATCCCCCTCACCTAACTGCTCTATGTCTCCCAGCTGCCTGAAGAAATTTTTGGAGACTCTGTCCATCACTAAATGCCTGCTTTTAGAATGTGACTTGAGTGAGACATCTCTCCCAGCACCTGAATGTCAGCCAGCTAAAAGTCCTGAATTTCAGGAGGCTCAACCTGACCAACCTCAGTTCTGGGCTCCTCCTATTTCTGTTTTAGAGAGCCTCCCCCACCCTGCAGGACCTGGACATGGATGAGTGTGCGATCATGGACCCCAAGTTTATGGACCTCCTGCCTGCCCTGAGCCACTGCTCTCAGCTCATGTCCCTAAGCTTCTGTGAAAATGCCATCTCCATGACGATCCTGGAGGACCTGCTTCACCACACCATCGTGCTGAGCAAGCTGAATTTTGTGTTGTACCCAGCCCCCCCCCCCCCCCCCCTCCGCAGAGAGTTACGAGGAAATGAGCAGCACCGTCCACCTGGGCCGAATTGCTCAGGTGCATGCCTAGCTGAAGCATATGCTCTAGCAGCCCAGCATGGTCTTTTTCTGTGCTTACCCCTGTCCTCACAGTGGCTGTAGAACTTTCTATAACACAAACCCCATTCTGTGACCCTGATACATTTCTGTCTAGCTGGGTACACGTCTCATAGGCTTTACCCTAGGCACATGGACACTTAAAGGATCCCAGCAGCCAGTTTCAGACAACTACTCAGTGTTGTGGGGAAATGCTGACAGGGGGACAGATGAATTCTTTGGGGAGATGGGTCCTAAGGAGTTAGAGATATGCACCTGAATCTCTAGAGGGGAGGGATTCCGGCTTGGGAGGTAGATGCGGGGATTACCTTTGCTTGAATGGATGTGAATAAATGTCAGTAATAAAGGGAACAGAATGTTAACAATCTGGTGACCTCTATGACATGTTAACCTGATTCTCCCATCTGCAGTTACTGGTTAAATAAGGGGGCATGAGCATCTGTGATACACAGACACTAGGCTGGGTGAGTTTGGCTCCAGTAGATCACATCACCATTTATCTATTCTGGTTTGGTGGTTCTTTCTGGGGCACCAGTACCTCCTACCTTACCTCTGTTACTCTTCAGTGGTTATGCCCACAGAAGGTGCATCCACAGGGACTGTAACAAGTGGCTTCCCGTGATCATCACTGAACTACAACTTCTAGCAGCCATGGACTCAAACACTCCTCCCCACTGGGAGCCTACATCACTGGCCTTTGGCCGCTCCATGGTAGAGCTTCCCTGTGCACAAGTCAGACCCCAGTACTGAAAGGGACATCATCCTGCCAGCTAGTCAGAGGCCTGAACTCACAGATCTATACCTGCCATCCCGTTGGATCCAGTCCCTGCTTGCAGTCCAATACTTGTGGCCAGTAAAAACAGTTACATTCCTTTCAGCACAATATTAAGCTGGCATAAACCTTTGCTTAGTATCCGTGTCCTGTACTAAGAATATGAAACCCTTTGTGGAGGCTAGATCATAATGTGAGAAGACTCTCCCCACATGACCCTCCTTCCCATCAATCAAGGAGGTGGTAAACCAACTCTGAGCCAGTGACAGTCACTGGGTTTTGGGTCTGAAGAGTGGCCAACCCCAAGCCAGTTCCGGGAGAGAACTTAGGTGGACACCGGTGAAGGTCACTCTGGGGAGTTGGGGGTATGGAGGACCACCCTGAGGGGCAATACAACCAAGTGAAAGGGTGATGTCATACTGTGCGATTGGATCCCATAATCAAGGGACAGTCAGCTGCCCAGTAAGAAACAGGCTCCCTGCCCACATGCCACTGCATTCAGGCCCAGGGCTGTCTCATTTGGCTCACTGAGTGGCCTGCCAGAGGAACACCTGGGAAGAAGGCCACACACCCAGGCCCAGGGGCAGGGCTCCATTTGTTCTTCTAGTCTCCCTGTAGATGAGGGATTCGGTCATGCTTTTTCTCCTTCTACTGCCTCTCATTCAGTGCCAGACCCTCACGTGCTTGCTGCTCTCTGCTGGGTGTAAGCAGCTTCCTAGCTTGCCACACACAGCACCTGGCCCTTCTTTCTTTTTATTGCCGTTACTTTATTTTCTCTTCCTCCCCCCTTTCTAGTTTGGGACCATCAGCTTGGGAGCATATATTACCATTTCTTAAGTACATTTATTATTAATTTCAGAGAAAGGGAGAGGGAGAGATGGATAGAAGCCTCAATAATGAGACAAAATCATTGGTTGGCAGTCTCCTGTATGCCCCCACGCCCCTGGGATCCAGGCCTAAACTCAGGAGCCTGCCCCAACTTGGAATTGAACTACGTCCTCTTGGATCATAGGTCTACTGACCTGCACCAGCCACGCACACTCTGCTACTTCTTGTGGAGAGAGAAAATGCTGTAATATCTATAACAGACAGTGAGCCCCCCAAACCCCAAGAAAGAGGATCAGAGATCAAGGATCAGAAAATGCTTCTCTCTTATATCAGACACTCTCTTTCTCTCTCTGAATTGCATCTTGTCATCCCATTCCCGCTTGACAGGGAATAGTGTCCATAATGGGAATCAGAACCTCTGAAATTTGAGGGAAAGTATAAAAATGGGCAGGTTATGGGGGAGGAAGGGCATGGGCTAAATATCGCACGATCTGGGTGTTGGTTCCTCACCACACATAGAGACTGTGTCCCATTAAGTTGTGGTGAGATTCATCTGGGTGTCTAACTTATGTAAAGCCCTTGTCCACATGTCCTGCTATGGAATTGCCTACTGTTATTAGCATTAATAGTAATTATTAGCTACCAGATGCAAGTTAAGGAAGAAAAGTGAAAATCACTGCACCCTGGCCAGTGTGGCTAGGCATTGTCCTGTGCATCACAAAGGTCACCTGTTTGATTCATGGTCAGGGAACATGTCCAGGTGGCAGGTCTGGTCCCCAGACAACCATTAATATTTCTGGCTCACATGAATGCTTCTCTGTCTGTCTGTATCTCTCCATTCATCTCTCTCTAAAGAATAAATTTTAAAGCCTACCTCATTAAAACAACACAAAACAAAAGAAAACTCATTGCTGCATGTTGTCTCTCAACAAGGTGTCCTGCACTAGACACTTCATTTGTTCTGGGGACCACAACTGAGAAATCCAGCAAAATTCTTTATTGGAATATGGACTTTTCCATCAAAATATTCAAAATGCACAGTACCAAGGCAATGAGGCTTAGAAAGTGCATGTTTAGATTGAGACATCATCTGTGAAGATGGGTATACAAGGGCCCTGGGTAGTTGGTGACTGGTGGTGCACAGGGATCCTGTACATGAAGGCCCTGTGGATGGGGGTCTCCGGGCCATCAGAAAGCAAGCGGGGAGAGTAAGGCACACATAGTAGATTTCTTACAATTGAATGTATCCAGAGTCCACCCATCTGCACAGCAGTCAGGCAGGTTGGATTTAGGAAAACTGGGGGAAACAGATGTCAAAAGGAATACTATGAATAGAGAAGAGCCAAAGCCTGGCCTGGTTGGCTCAGGGGTTGAGTTTTGACCTGTGAACCAGGAGGTTACGGTGCAATTCCCAGTCCTGGACATGCCCGGGTTATGGGCTCCAAGCCAGTAAGTGTCTTGGAGGAGGCAGCCAATCCATGATTCTCTCTCACCATTGGCAGTTCTCTTTCCTTCCTCTCTGAAATCAGTAAAAATAAATGTATTTAAAAGTATGTAAATAGCTTAGTTTGATATCCACAATATCTGTTTAAGAAATACAAGAAGGAGCCTTTTGTCATGGTCAGAATTTTTATGCTCTTCTTTCTTCTCCTTAATCTTCTTTTCTAGTCCACTTGCCAAGAGGATTGTGTATAATGTGTTCTATTCTATACTGGGAAGTTTTGTATTGTTTTCCTTCTTGTATTTCTCTGTACCAAAATACGTTATCAATTGAAACCTACATTGGTAAAATTCTGTTGAGTAAATGTGACGTCCAAGTGGCTTTGTTAAGTGTTTCACCAATCCAGCAGCATACCAGGTGGCAATGAAAAAGGGGCTCACTGAGCCAAACCGAATAGGGCTTATTCCCTCACTGCCCCCCAATCTGACATGCTAGACTTTAAAGTCCTTAAACAACTGAGGTTCCAGCTTCCAAATTTTTCAATGAATTTCACATACACTATTCTAATAAAAATAATTTTAAGAAACCGCACATTTTTGTGGTAATTTTTAAAATTCATGTTGGAAGGCTTGTTGATAACTCTATACTCAACAGGCCAAGAGGTGAGTTTTTAAAAACCTTTCCCATCATGATGTTGTTGTTTTTTTACATTCACTGATAAAATACTGAGGCTTCAAGGTAACTTGATGTTTAGGAGAGCATAGCCTTTATGGAACATTAAATGTCAAATAGTTGAAGAGATAGAGCATGAGTAGTTCTACAGTAAAATACATATCACTACCTAGGGGCACTTTAGTTCATTACATTCAGAGGTATAGTCAGGAAAGCTAACTGTTTCGGTTTAAGTGACAATATGTTTTTCAATTTTATTATTCTCACGTCAGCAAGGTGCTGATGTCATTTCAATAAGCAAAAGGATGCTTACATTTAGACTTCTTCAAACATTTATATCATTCTGTATGCAATTTTTCCTCCTACTTAACCTATTTCTTAAAGGTTGAGGACATACAAAATGCCATAGGAAGCAGGCAAACAATTGCCGTGCAGCCTTGTTGGAGATTCCTCAATCCTTTTTTCAATTTAGGTTTTCCAAAGAAAATATGTAAGTTGTTTACCCTGCCTTACTGAAAAATAGGGCAGCATGCCATAAAGAAATAGCACACTGCTTCATTTTGTATGCAGTTCACTCAAAATCTGGTATGCACTTATGGCCAAAGACACATTGGGAGATTTAGAGTCAAGAATGCAAATCTCCATACACATTTCTGTTTGTAGTACAATCAGACAAGAAATCCCATTTGGTGGAAAACTTTATTCTGAAATTTTTAACAATGCAGACCTTCATATTAAACAGTTAAAGTATATTGCAATTTAAGTCAACACTTATGAAATAACCCTGAATAATTCAAACTTTGCATCCTAGGCAGGGATTTCATAAAGGGCCCTGCAATTCTTGCCTCTTCCCCAAACTCACCATTTTCTTTTAGTCATCTATAATAATAAAAGCGTAATATGCTAATTAGACCGGACAACCTTCCGGATGAAGCCAGGGCTGCGAGGGAAGCCCGGGTCCCGGGTGCTGGAGGGAAGCCAGTGCCAGCAGCTGGGGGAAGGAAGGCCTACTCTTGCATGAATTTCATGCATTGGGCCTCTAGTTCTTAAATAACAGAAGACAATTTCTTTACAAATTAAATGTCGTCCATAACTTAGCATCATTTTAAATTTCAGAGTCTACTTCGTCTGTCACAGGGGCTTCCCTCCTGACTCTCCCAGAGGAGCCCGATTAGGTAATCTACTGTACAACATGATTCACTCTCTCTTGTGTAGATGGTGAATCTTATGATCTCTGCCAGCACCAGGCTTGGGACCCCTTACAGAGGTGTTCCATCTTCTGCTGCAATAATTGTCATGCCCCCCGTCATAAACATCTCCTCTGTGGCTATAATAATCATCTCAGCAACTGCTTCCGCCATAAGTCAGAAGGGAACTTCGTGCTGGAGGTGTTCCACCTGAGCCTCCTGTCAAACCAGTGAAAAAATAACAATACTTGAACCTCTTATTGAATAATTTTACATCAGTATGACATTACCCTAGTAAAGTCTTAAATATTAGGAAAACCTATAAGTTTATCTTCCTGTGCTGAAAAAATGTCAATAATGCTGATGTAAGCAAGGTAGCTTACATGTATTTAAAATACAGCTGAAGAATAATGCCTTAATTTATTTATTATTTTTTGCATTCATTTGTTTGGCAAAAATTTATTGAGGATAAACTATGTATCAGGAACTACTAGAACTCAGTTATACCTATGAATAAACCTATAGTTTATTCTACCTTTCGGGTTACTTGTTCATTTATTTTATGGTAATATATATTTTTTTAATTTCTTTATTGATAAAGGTGTCACATATTTGTCCTCATCCCCCCATTCCCATCCCACACCCCTCCCCACGGATGCTCCCACCCCCCTGTTGTCCTTAACCATTGGTTAGACTCGTATGCATGCACACAAGTCCCTTGGTTGATCTCTCCCCCCTTCCTCCACCTTCCCCTACCCTCCCTCTGAGGCCTGACAGTCCGATCGATACCTACTTGTTTCTGGGTCTGTTCTTGTTCATCAGTCTATGTTGTTCATCATTTCCCCTAGATGAGTGAGATCATGTGTTACTAGAAATATACTTATAAGAACCGAATGTGATACGAGCAATAATAGTTATGCTGACAGGTGTGACTCAGTGATGTCTGTAGTGAGTTTCTTTCTGGACCAACGGTTCTTTTGAGACCCAATTTCAATGTCCATCAGTTCCTTATGTGTACATGTTGGCACTGACTTTTCAGCTCTGAATGGTGGACAAATGGTGATAATTCAGGTCTGACTCCCTCTGGTTTGGTCTCGCCTGGACCCAGGGGCGCGCGGCCTCACCTGGTTCCGGGGGCGTGCGTCCTCACCTGGGCCCGGGACCCAGCCTTACCCAGACCCAGGGGCGTGAGGCCTCACACAGCCAAGGGTCATGTGGCCTCACCTGGGCCCAGGGGCGCGCAGCCTCGCCCGGACCGGGACCCAGCCTCACCCAGACCCAGGGGCGCATGGCCTCACCAGGAACCAGGGGCATGTGGCCTTGCCCGGACCCAGGGGCGCGCAGCTTCACTCATTCCCTGGACTCAGCCTAACCCTGACCCGGGTCCCAGCCTCGCCCGGACCCAGGGGCCCGCGGCCTCACCCAGACCTGGGACCCAGCGGGGCTTCATCTTCTTGATCCCAATTCCTGCTGGTCAATTCCCTCTCAGCAATTCCTTCGGCCATTTTCTCAAAGCTCCTGGGCGGCTGCCGTGGAACTCGCAGGGCGGCGGGCTTGGTGAAGCTCCTGTGCATCCGGTGCATGGCGGCGGGCTGGCCCGAGGTCGTTGCGGCGGGCGGCACTCGGGTCTGCAGCGGTGACCAGTCGCCGGGCGAGCGCTCCTGGATCCAGGACCCAGCAGGGCCTCATCTTCCCGATCCCTACTCTCATTGGTCACTTACTTCTCAGCAATTCCTCCAGCCATTTTCTCAAATCTCCAGGGCATCTGCCGCAGAACTCGCTGGGCAGTGGGCTCGGCGAAGCTCCAGTGCGCCTGGTGCACGGTGGCGAGCTGGTCTTGGGTGGCTGCATCAGCGCTCGGGTCTGCAGCGGTGGCTGGTCGCCGGGCATGCGCACCTGGCCACTTCCGGGGTGCTGAAATTCTCGAAGAACTCGGAGATCAGCAAGCGTGGGGTCTTCCACCCCATGTCTCCCAGGGGCTCGTCTGTTCGTGCTCAGCAGCGAGTGGAGCCCTCCCCTCAGCCGGAGACCTCCAGGGAAACTGCGCCGAGCACGTTCCAGGCCGCCCTTGTGTCGCCAGAGCCGTAGTTCTTAAAGTGTGATCTTTGGCTCACCGGCATCAGCATCATCCCGCGTACCCCTCTCTTTTATTCTAGTTGTAGAGCATCTGCTCAGCCAGCCTTCCAGTGGTTCTGGATGGTGTCTGCTCTGTTTTCCTATTGTAGTTTCAAAATTGTTGTGGTAGGCAACAATTAGGAGTCTGCCCTATGCCTCCATCATGGTCCTCCTTTGTGTAGTGAAGTCTTGATTGTTGTTGGTGACACTGGGAGGAATTTTCTTCCAGGCCAATGGGCTGTGAGGACCTGCTGTATCTATAAAGGAAGAATTTCTGTGAAGGAGACACGTTTATGGGACGGGACTTGTTTCAGTAGGGCTTTGGCGCTCACTGAGTCTGCCTCTTGAATGTGTCCATTATGCGAGTGGTTGAAATCTGGTGTCGTCTCACACCGAGCACTAGATGCCCTCGTTTCTGGGTCTCCAATGGGGTGCAGGACAACTACTGTCTGAGGCCACTCAGCAGGAGTTACAGCAAAAACTGCAATTTTCTCCTCCTGCTTGAGTGGTTTTGGAGCAGTCTGACTGGAACTGCAGTTTATTTGGTTAAGCTGCCACAGGGCAGGCCATTTATATGCAAAAGATGCTGTTTGGAGCCTGGGCGGGTTTGTAGAATGTGCGGGGCGGGGTCTCACGGAAGGGCGGGGTCTCAGGGCTTCACTAAGCTAGGGCGTGGCCAACAGCAATGGCTACAAGTCTGCCTTTTCTGCCTTTTCTGCCTTTCCGTGTTTCCAAGTCCCCGCGTCCTGTGCTCCAGTGGAGTAAACACTTATTGCTGGGTGCACCTCTGCAAGAAAGTCACTCTCACTTTCCGACATGATGGCCGAGAGTCCAGCTTCTCCCTGTTGGTGTCTGGGTCTCCCGCGCATCCCCAGAAACTGGATTTCAGAGTGATGGGGAGCTTATCTTCCTTAGGGTTGGAAAAAAAGCCGCGTGTCCCTTCACCGGCACCAGCCCGACCCACGCGCCTCCGCACCTCAGCCCCTCCTCGTTTGCTCTTTCCTCTTCCCTCTTAGTTGTAAATCCACCATTCGTCCAGCTCTCCTGTGGTTCTGGGTGGCAGACGCTCTGTCCTCTAGTTGTATTTTTGAAATTGCTGTGCGTGGCACAGTTCATTTGTTTAACTTTGCCGCCATCTTGGTTCTCTTTCCCAATAATGGCTTAATTAATTGATTATGAATAAATATGAATGCACATTTTTCTGAAAACAGGCTGAAATTCTAACCATTGTATTTTC
This sequence comes from Cnephaeus nilssonii, assembly GCF_951640355.1. Lineage (NCBI taxonomy): Eukaryota > Metazoa > Chordata > Mammalia > Chiroptera > Vespertilionidae > Cnephaeus > Cnephaeus nilssonii. The sequence continues at coordinate 10,037,007 of NC_137096.1, read as the reverse complement.
CCTATGCTTCACGCTGTCAACTGCTCCTTCTGATTTAAAGATGGTAAAATACCCCCTGACTGGTATGCATAAGTGGGAAGAGTACCAGCCTTGTCCCTGAGGATCCCTTGTTTTTAGGTCAAGGGCATGCCCATGGGTTGCAGGGTCCCTTCCTAGACCTGGTTGAGGATTGTGCATGAGGAAACTATCAAAGTATCTCTCTCACATTAATGTAGATCTCTCTCATCCCCACTCCCTCTATCCCACTCTGCCAAGGTCATTGGAGAAAATATACTCAGGTGAGGAACAAAAAAAAAGCAAGTGTAGAATTTTGTTTCTTTAATAAGGAAGATAAAAGAGTGTGATCCCTCATCCCTGAAAGCATATACTGTTCCAAATGAGCTACTAAGAAAAGAATACAACATCTCCAAGATAATACAACACCCATAATGCATATAGTACTCCCTTTGGCAAATGGAAGTAAACTTAGAGTAACACAAGGCAGCCTATAAAATCCAATCCTGTCACTTACACACAGTATATCTGGACACTAACCATAGCTCTCATATAAACGTCCATTAGAGCCTCCAGTTCGACATTCTGAATAATCTCTACCAGGACTGCTCCCACAGCCATGAAGACCACCATGAAAAAAACATGGAATTAACTGTGTCGAAGTTAACAGCTGCAGTGAGCTATTGGATAAAAGAGGGAAACACTTTTATTTTTTTTAACTTTTTAATTTTTTTAAAATTTTTTATTGATTAAATTATTACATGTGTACATATCTTCCCATTGCCCCGCCACTACCATACATGCCCTCACCACTTAGTGTCTTTCATCCATTGGTTATGCTTATATGTATGCATACAAATACTTAGGTTGATCTCTTATCTCACCCCCACATCCCAAACCTTCCTGCTGTAATTTGACAGAAAGAGGGGAACACTTTTAAACACCTGTGTCTTCTATAGGAGTGCTCATCTCGAGAACTTGAAAGGCCATGGTCACGGTGTGCACCCTCCCTAGATGGTGGTCCATAACGCTTGCTGAATCGGGAACCTGGATCATCTCTGCTGGAATAACTTAAGGAAATAAAGCAGGAGTATTTTGCAATCACCCTCTAAGATACAGAACATGTACACACTCTGACTACAAAAATAGGAAAATGTAAATGGACAGAAGGGTTCAAGAGACATTTCTCCAAAGAAGACACACAAACAGCTAACAAGCTCATGAAAAGATGATTAACTTAAAGGGTCATTAGGGAAATGCCAATCAAAACCCAAATGAGATACTACTTCATTCCTAAGTAGGCAACAATGTGTGAAGAGGAAAATATCAGGGGTTGTTGGGGATTGAGAAAAACTGGAATTCTGTGCACAAACAACAGAAAGGTGACAAGGTGCCGCTGCTGTGGAAAACAATGGAAATTCCTTCAACAAACATTTAACACTGAATTACTATATGATTCTGAATTTCCACTCTAAGTTATGCACCCAAAATCACTGGAAACTTCTACTGAAATGCTAGTCTAGGGATGCTCTCAGAAGTCCTCTTGTGGAAATGAGCCCAACAGATGAAGAGATAAATGAGCTATGTCCCCTAGAGCTGCAATGGGATATTTATTCAGCTATAAAAGTGGCGATGAACTGATTACTGCCACATGGATGACCCTTGGAAACATGCATGCTAACAGAAACAAGCCAGACACAAATGGTCCTGTCCTGTTTCATTCCAATACTAGTTTCTGTGGAAAACAGGCACATCAATACAGACAGTATACTGTTTGATGTTTGATAGAAGCTGGATCCGGGAAGAGAATGGTAGTGACTGCTTTACATGCAGAGCTTTTATTTAGGGGTGATTAAGATGTTTTGGACCTACACAGATGTGGTGGTGGCATAGGACTCTGAATACACTGTATGCTATTTACTTGGTCAATGGTAAATATTTAGTGTGATGATGGATGATTTTCACCTCAACAAATGTGTCTAGTATACATTAGGTGAACTATATTTTGTTGCCCGTTACCTATAACTAGTAGTGCAATCATCATTACCATAGGAGGCATATGGTAATTTCTCCTGGAAGGGATTGGCTCTTTGCACGAAGCACCTGCATAATTCTCTCTACCACATGACAGAGGTCCTGTAAATGAAAAACAGTAACGTGAGGATATCACAATGGAGAGCAATATTTTTTTAATATATTTTATTGATTTTTTTTTTACAGAGAGGAAGAGAGAGGGATAGAGAGTTAGAAACATCGCTGAGAGAGAAACATCGATCAGCTGCCTCTTGCACACCCTCTACTGGGGATGTGCCCGCAGCCAAGGTACATGCCCTTGACTGGAATCGAACCTGGGACCCTTGAGTCCGCAGTCCGACGCTCTATGCACTGAGCCAAACCGGTTTTTGCAAGAGCAATATTTTAAGGGAAAAAAAAATTCAAAACAACACTTTATTTCCTCTTTCCACAACAATGTTTACATTTATTCTAAGACTCCATTTGGGCTAATGGTTGTATGTGCTGTAAAATATTACTCTGGAATGTATTATCTTCTGACAATCTATATATGTAAAAGGCTAATATACTAAGTGTCCGTTTGGGTAATGGCATCAAGTAGCAATGTCCAGCTTCCTTTTCCTAGCGACTAGCCTCCTTGCAGTTTCTTCAGCCCAGGAACATGACTTGCTTTATAGCCAGGTGGAAACATTTTAGACTAACCAAATGTCTGTGAAGCGTTCTCCAGTGACTCATCTCATTTGATCCTCACAGAAATCCTGAAATAGGTAGATAGTAGACTTGGTGGAATCCGATTTTCCCTTCATTAGCCAGAAAACTGAGATTGAGAAAGCTTAGAAACTTGACCAGACTGAAATTAAGTAAGAAATGGTGGAACTTGAAAATGACTTCAGGGATTCTCACTGCGCAGAATATCGTCAAACACTGCTGCAGTTAGATACTTTACCCTTTGTTCTCCCTGCATGACTTACATTAATAATCTGTTTTGTGTTAATATTTACTGCTGTGTTGCTGACAATTACCTTAAAGAGAAGTCAGGGTGCTTTACTGGGCTGGGAAAAGTTTAGCTAAATCAGAAAGCAGGTCTAATTAAGCAAGTTTGTTCTCTCTATATACATAAGGCTAAGTTGACTTGTGCATGCGCGATACATATAAAGCTCTTGCTGGTGCCAATTGCCTGCGTGTGTTTCAATCTGTCACTGTCAATCATGAATTTTGTTGACATTTCTATTATAAAGGGCAAATAGCAATAGTAAAATATTTCTTCTAATTAACTTCCTTTCAATGTGCATGGATCCATGCACCAGGTAACTGGTATTGTAATACTGACAAGATACCATTTTATTGGGCCAGGACATGCCAAATTAGTCACACACACACACACACACACACACACACACACACACACACACACACACACATATATATATATATATATATATATATATATATATATATATATATATTCCTAAGCGGCCCTTATGACTGGTCACTATGATGTGCACTGACCACCAAGGGGCAGAAGCTCAATGCAGTCGCTGCCCCCTAGTGGTCAGTGCACTCCCACAGTGGGAGCTTCACTCAGCCAGAAGCCTAGCTCAAATAGCCAGGCACCTGGCTCTAGCCAGGCTCCTCCCCAGAGGCCTGCCGTTTTGCACACTGCTACATCCTTCAGGAGATGTCAGACCTAAACCAGCAGTCCGGCACTCCCCAAAGGGTGCCAGATTGCGAGAAGGCGCAGGTCAAGCTGAGAGACCCCACTGGTGTTTGAATTTTGTGCCCTGGGCCTCTAGTAATTTTATAATTTATTACCAATTTAACATGGCTCCCTCCTAATGCTGACTGACTTAAAGGTATAACCTTAATTTTGGTAATAATGGCAATATAGTTTATACTGCTCTTTAGCTGTGTTATTTAATGGCTCATATGAAGAGCACTGAACCTCCTTCAAATTATGAGAAATTTTATATCTCCCATAAATATTACTATGTTTCAGTGCTAATTCTTACCCTTAATTCCCCAAAGTGAACCTTTCACTAATTTTCTTTGCTGACTAGATCATCCAAAATTGAAACGGATAGGCTGCTTATCTATATTCAAGTGCAGAGGCATATTCTTCTTAACTACACTGATGCTCTCAGTAATTTCAATTTTCCAACATAATTTTAATGTGAGGGATTTATGTTAGAATTTAAGGCATCTCTGTATGAATACTAATTAGTCACTTTCACCTTATTTTTCACAACTAGATGCATGCTGTGATTTGGCTACCTGCAATGCCTGACTCTTTCAAGTGTGCCTTTCCAACCTAGTTTTTATTAAATATAAACCATCTGAGCACACATTGATCACTTTTCAGCCTGTTGAAAAAGACTTATATTCTATTGATTAAGATTAGTTATTTAGTCTGCATATTTCCTCAACAAGTATATAATTCTTGGAAGCACACAATATATCTTTATTTATTTATGTGCTCCTTAGAATTTTCTTTCAACCAATAATAATGTCTTGTCCTTATAAAGGGTCTAGGCCTTATAATTGAACATCCTAATATGTTTTAGGGAAGGACACCGTTTTATCAAGGTTTCCTCTGAAGAATACGTGTTGAAATCAAGAGTGCATCCTTCCACACTCTACTAGAAACAAGAGCCTTAATATGGCTCCATCATGATCCAAACACAGAAAGAAACAGGAAGAGACATAGCAAGTTTCCGTTATATATGCCTATTGATCATGCCTCAAAACACATTTCCTGATGGTGCTAATGATCAGAATGTGCACTCACAGGACATTAGGGCCTTCATGCAAAACCCCATCCTGAAACCAAGTGAAAAAGAAGCCTATTGGAAAAAATTTTAGCATGAACTTTAAAATTAACCCTACCAGACCTGAGTCCCTGAACCTAACAGTCCCCTATACCTGGGCTCCTGAGCATTAAAGAGATAAAATCAACATGATATAGAAAAATGTTAGTTACATGCAAACAAGTGGTTAGAATACGATGGAACTTGGAGACATTGTAGAAAATAGGTCTACCTTTCATCTAGCGCCAATATTCCACCTTTGTGTGCCAATCCACCCAGCAGGATGAGCCTTGTTTCACACAGAGGTACTTCTTGCAAAGTGAGCACCAGATGTTGCTCTTCACCTTCTTGCATGGATTGTCTTTGTAAGACACTCCAGGATTTTGCTTGTTGTACCTGGAGTGCTTTTCCATGCACACAATACAGATATGATTAGACAATGTCCCAGGGGGAATCTCAGGAAAATGATTGCCTGGGGTCATCCATTGAGGGCAGGAATCCTTTTGTGGGTGGCAGTGGCCTGATGCCCTGTATCCAACAATAAGTTGCAGGCAGAGTTTCTGAATATATCTGGTGAAATAAACTGGATTTTTTGAAGCAGCTTGCTGCTTTGAAGCATACAAGATATAAGAATTATAACTGGCCCACATAACAAATTTTATGAAAAGCCACTGGTGCCAGTGGTAATGTCATCTGGTCATTTTTGTCACAGCCACCCATATATTTATTATAGTCCTTCACCAGCTGCGGCATCTGTATTTCTTGAACACTGCCATCTTTATTTCTTCTGTTTATTTCTACATTTTGGTCTGGATCATGGTAGTTCGAAATAAATGTGATGGGCTTTCTATCCTGCCAAACTAAACATGTTACACCACTTTCTTGACATAGATAGCGACTGTCACCCCTAGCAAGTTTTTTTTTTTTTTACATGTTTTTTTTTTTAATATATTTTATTGATTTTTCACAGAGAGGAAGGGAGAGAGATAGAGAGTTAGAAACATCGATGAGAGAGAAACATCGATCAGCTGCCTCCTGCACACCTCCCACTGGGGATGTGCCCGCAGCCAAGGTACGTGCCCTTGACCGGAATCGAACCTGGGACCTTTCAGTCCGCAGACCGACGCTCTATCCACTGAGCCAAACCGGTTTCGGCGCTAGCAAGGTTTTTTACACTTTTCAGCACCTTAGGAAACTGCTTCCTGTTTTGCTGCAGGGTTCCCACAATTCCTGTGTGTAATTCTGACAGTACATATTTAGCAAGGGTTACAGAGTTGTAGAACCGGTCCATGACAAGCACATGAGATTTATTTTCCATTGCACATGAGGTCAGGAGACGAACAACTGTATTTCCTACTGTGCCCAAGTCTTTTATAGGCATTGGTGCAGCACCAGTGTAGATTTCTGCATTCAAAATATAGCCAGTCTCACCTTCACAGAGAAGGAAAGATTGATGCCCCACTTTGTGGGCTTATCCTTGATATAGTGCTTGATGGCCAAGCGGTTTTTTGTCGGGATCATCCCCTCATCTAGGCTCCAATGTTGCTTTGGCTGGTAGAAGTGGAGAAACTTGGGGAGCAGACTTTCCAAGAAAGGCCTAACTTTATATATTCTATCTGTCTTATCAATATCTGTGTCTTCCTCATCATTTATGTGTAAAAAACTCCAAAGGGCCAAGAATCTGTCTCGAGTCATAACATTTAGAAATCCTGGAGTAAACCCAACAAAGTCAGAGCCTTCATTAGTCCAATAATCCCGATAGCTGGGCTTTATACATAAGTATTCCATATAGATCCTCAGTCCAAGAAAAGCCTTCATTTCTTCCACTGTGGCATCCTTGAAATTTTTGGCATTGTAGGAGTTGGGCTTTGCTATACGCAATGGGTGGGCCCGGAGGTTGGTTTTCTCTGTCAAATTTTGCCAGAAAGTATCATCCAAAAACAAGGATAAAAAGTCAATTGGTTCACTCTCCTCTATGATAGATCCAGGAATGTTCACTGGGCCTTTTCCATCCTCATTGAAATTCAGATCTGTATTTGGTGATACAAAATTCCTTGTCCAACCTTCATCGCCACCTAGATCTCCCCCATCTGCTGTTTGAGGGACACACAACCCTTCTCTTACTATTGATCTAGCTCTAGATCTATAAGGTTCAAGATTCTCCTCATCACTCGAGCTCTCACTGTCTGTGTCACTTGAACTGGAAACATATTCTTGATGAAATTCTGACTCCTCAGAGTCTGAATCAACCAAAGTATCGATCCCCTGTTGCACGGTGATAAGACTAGAGCTACTTAGCTTTCCTGTTGAAGTGCTTGGTTCATCAGCCGATGTTTTCATTGTGAATTTTCAGAATTTTTTCACGTCAAACCACACAAAGTCAATTCAAACACATGGGGCAGACATTTGCAATGGCTTACCATGAGGTTTGACCATGATTGGTTGGTTATTTTTAGTTTGTGACGCATTTTTTTCACGTACTAGGCAAAGTACCGAAAATTAAGTACAGAGGTATAGCAGCAGATTCAGAAATTACCAAAAAATCAGTACAGCGGTCTGGTAGGGTTAAGAGGAATTCTGAAGAGGATTAAAAATGGTGGCATAGTAAATGGATGCTGCGGGACATGGCCCCCGGAAGAAACTGATATGGCAACTAAAACACAGAAAAACTTCCTGAACAATCAACAGAAAACTCACAGGAGAGAACCCTGACACCCGAGGACCTAAAGTAGAGACCACATACACACTGGTAGGAGGGGAGGAGGCAAGAAAGGGCTGGCCAGACACCCACAAACAGCAACTGAAGTCCAAGAGAGATATCTCAGCTGTGGGGGCTGCCACTGAGAACTCTGAGATCTAATCGCCAAGCTGGGCCCTCCAGTGGAGAGCAACACAACTGAGGAGGGTACCCATATAACACCTGGCTGTGAAAAGCAGCAGGACACTGTCGGGTAGGGAGAGATGACTGGAAATGCAGGCACCCTCTTAAAGGGCCAACACACAAATTTCCCTCTGGATTGACCCACCTTGTGCCCTGAGAAAGGGAGGGTGAAGTGGACTGGAGTGGTGAGTGTAGAAGCCAGGACTGGGTACTAGCGGGATAGAGCTCAGAAGACAGACACCACAAGTTTCCTTGCTGGAGTCATTCCCTCATGCAGAGGAGAACATCTTTCCCACACAAACATTTGCCTTGTCTGGGGGTAAGACAAGTGACAAACCCTATTGGAAAACACTGTGCCCTGAGGCCATTTAAGGTATTAAAAATGACAATTGGCCTCCTGGCAAAGCGACTGCCACACCTTGTTGGAAAAAAAAAAATTCTCACCACACTTGAGGACGATTGCCTCCAAGGGGATAATTCAAGCTGGAATCCTATCAGTCTGTAGAGAGAGGCAGTTTCTGGAGACGTTGAGTCTTTGCCTGATCTAATTAGTGAGAAACAGCCCTTAGCACTGTCCTGCACTAGAGACTGAGAAGTGTAGAAGACCTACCTAACTCATAACTGCCGGGCACTGCTGGTGGGAATGCAGACTGCTGCAACCACTGTGAAAACCAAAAGATTTAAGGAATAAACTTAAGTTTTTTCCATCAAAAAATTAAAACTGGAACTCCCATTTAACCCAGTACTCTCTCCTCTAAAAATATATCCCAATAAATTGAAAACATCAATCAAAAAAAAAAAAAAAAGTATGCAAGCCTATGTTCATACCAGCACCATTTACAATAGCTAAGCTTTAGAAAAAGTATAAGTTCCCATTAGCAGATGAGTGGATTAAAAAGCTCTGACACATTGATAAAATGGAATACTATGCTGATGTAACAAAGAAGGAACTCTTACCATTTGCAACAACATAGATAGTCATGGAGAGTGTTATGCTAAGTGAAACAAGCCAGTCAGAAAAAGAGAAATATCACACGATCTCATTCATTTGTAGAATAAAGTGAACCACATAAAATGATGAACCAAAATAGAGCCAGAGTAAAATGAGGTAGTTTAGAATATAATACAAGTAATCCTATTATTTTCAGATTTTTAATATTTCCTACAACTTTTGTTATATACTATGTTAGTACAGTTTGGTGATATTATTATATTTAAAAACAGTTTTTCTTAACATATTAATTTTTATTGCATGTAAGGATATATGAAAAATGGGTAATATGCTTATTGTGCCCTCAAATGAGAGTTAGACCAGAAGTTCTACAATGGGGGCAGGCCTGGCAGGCAATACTCTGGTGGCGACTCCTTCCGGGTTGCCCTGCCCTAAATCGGCCCCCCCAAACACCAATCTGGGCCAAGACTACTGACAAGCTACCCGTGGTGCCTCCTACTGGCCAGACACTCCCCTGATCTGTGCCCCCAAACGCAATCAGGGTGGGGCCGACCAGCCAATAGCCTGCAGCCCCTACCCCTGGCTGGCCCAGAGATCAGTGGGGGCTGGCCGGACCCCACCCATGCACAAATTCATGCACTGTGTCTCAAATATTATTATATTTAAAATCATATTAATTGAAATATTAATGTTTATTACATGTAAATTTATTGCATTTAAAATAGTTTTTCTAGGAATATTAATGTTTAGTGAATAAACATTATTATACTAAATCATTTTATTTTAAATATTAAAAAAATAAATATAAAAAAGACACTATCAATAAATAACATGGAATAAAAGGAATGCATTCCTAATTCTGGTGTCACCTACTTCTTGCCTCACTAATTAGAAGCTGAGGAATTATTTCCTGACAATCACAAAAAGGTAGTGTTCAGTACAGATGCCCATCCACCACTCACTTTCCATTTGGCTTCCTGAAATTAAAGTGCAGCATTCCTGTTCAAATAGCTCATTACGCTAATCCATAAGAGACTGTAGCATCTACCTTGACTTCCTATCCCAGTATTGCTTTGCCTTGTAACAGAATGGGCAGATCTTGTAGGAGGGGGATCCCAACTTCTTGAAGATGGACCCCTATTAAGTGGAAGGGATCTCCTGGAGTCACTTCTGTGGAGATTAAGTGTTATGTCCGCCATCATCTGTGTTTAAATAACATCATCCTATTTGAGTATGATCAACATTTGTTAAATGGGCAAGTTGGTTATTGTGTATAAATCTTTACTAAGCAGTATCATTGTCATAAGCACACAGGTTAGCCCAAAATGATAAAATTGGGTCTTTACATGTCTTCAGTACAGTGCACAGAGTTATTGGAAAATCAGTTTGAAGAACCCACAGAGAATTCAAACAGCATTGCATAAATGTGCCAAAGAAAATGATTTTGGGTGCAGAAAGTTCAGATAAAGGAAATGCAAAAATACTTCTTAAAGGTACAAGGAAAACAGTCTCAACCCACCTTCACATAAGCATCATGTCAATAAAAGTTTTTAAAATATAAAATGTAAAAACATTCAAAACAGGAGGCATCAGAAAAAAGCATCATCTAAACCAAAGTTACCATACGATTCTTAGAGGTAACTTATAAAATAATCCTTTGATCAAAATACTTGATGCTCTATTTTAAGAGTATTTAGGAACACATGTTGAATAATGAATAATTAAAAATCACTGTTTCCATTTCTAAATAGAAAACAGGCTTATGTTCCCATTCAGTAGTTTTGTCCTGGGAAAGAAGAATATGAACATCCTCCTATATGGCAAAATACAAACTAGCAAACGCTTCTCAGTATCATCTTAGTGGGAAAAACGGGGAAACTCACCTTCATCTCAGGCAAACACTGCAATAACAATTTAGGACATTTCTCCTGAAATGTCAGATACCTAATTATCACAAATGGACACTAAATCTTTGAAGTTTGGAAAACTGGTTAACATAAAACAAAAGTTTTTTCTGCTCCAAAGGTACTTAAATGAGTGTATCTTCCTTTCACAGTCAGTAACATGAATTAAAAGACAACCTCCCTGAGAACAGTTCATAAACATCATTATTCATGGTTCATTTTCCTCCTACACAACAAGAAAGATAAATACAATTGGTGAAGTGGTGGTTTTTATTCTTTTCCTGAGTCAGAGACACCTGTGTGAATCTATTTAATACTCTAGACCAGTGATGGTGAACGTATGACACGCGTGTCAGCACTGACACGCATAGCCATTTCTGATGACATGCGGCCGCTGAGGTGGCCGCATGCCGAGGATGAAACATTTGCTGCTCCTGAGGATGAAACATTTGCGAAATAATGTTTTTTCCTCCAAGTGACACACTACCCGAGTTATGCTCAGTTTTTTAGTGAAGTTTGACATACCAAGCTCAAAAGGTTGCCCATCACTGCTCTAGACATTTCTCTTATGTAGGTTCCAAATAAAACATTCCCACAGCAAACATAGGTACAAGATCATCATATTGAAAAAATAATAGAGATTATTATTTTACACAGCACAGGGTTGCACATTCCTATATTGCAAACAAGTATCTCAAGTCCAATTCTACATAATGAAGTATTAGTCCTTAACGTTTATGTAGTTACACTGACTTTTATTTTGTTGGGTAGTTTCAAGGTGTCCTGGTATCCTTTTATTAAGACTAAAGAAGTGTACTTTGAGAATAAATTCTTACTAGTTCAATGTGTATGAATCTCCACTTTAAACCTACAAAAACGTCTTGTTCCCAAACTGTAACATTCTAACATAGAGCAATAAAATTGAGGTCTTCAGAGAACTGTTGAAGTGAATAGAGGCAAACAGTAATAATGCTAAAATAGACTGAATTTAGCTAGAGTTTTAAGTCTTAGACCTTAAAGGTCATTATCACATTCGTTTTATAAGTGCTATAACTCTTTAGCAATTATAAATCATATTGATCATCAGCATCCATTCTCAATCTAATGAATGCTAAGATTTATTTTGCTTTGAAAGATATGAATGAAATTTGAGGTGTATCTCTTCATTCAATGTTATTGTTTCCACACAAATAATGGTTTCACATTTATATTTTTAAATTAAAAATATGAGTTACTGCCATATTTTTAAAAATATGAGTTACTTTCTGTTTTTATTGAATTTACTAGAGGCCCGGTGCACACATGCACCAGCGGGGTCCCTGGAGCCTGGCCTGCTGGATCGGGCCCAAACTGGCTCTCTGACATCCCCCGATGGTTCCCGGATCACTAGGGGGCACAGGCCAGGACAAAGGACCTCACCAGTGCAAGATCAGGGCTGTGGAGAGAAGCGTGAGGTTGGCTAGCCAGGGAGGGACGGCAGGAGGGCTCCAGGTCTTGTCGGGCCCATCTTGCTCAGTCCCAATCAGCCAGACCTCAGAAGCAAGCTAAACTACCAGATGGAGCATCTGCCCCCTGTTGGTCAGTGCATGTCATAGCGACTGGTCTATGGGTCGATTGTCTGCTCCCTGGCAGTCAGTGCATGTCATAATGAGCCATTGAGCAGCCCTAACATGTGATTAGTGTATTACCCTTTGACTGTTTGAACGGCTAACTGGACGACCAGACACTTAGCATATCAAACTTCTATTATATAGGATGGAAGTTACATTGCTTAATACGATTATATAGGCCTCAGGTATATAACTCTATCATACTTCATCTGCATATTGCATTATGTGTTCACCTGACCGAGTCAAGTCTCCTTTCATTCCTATATTTTGAAACATTACCTAAGTGTTCTCCACCTGAGGGACGTCCTTTTGCTTCTCTACTTCCTCCTCGTCCAGCTCTCAGACTTCTTACATCACTTCTCTTACTTGATGGAAGTCCACTCCAACTTTGAAAAGATGGTTTCTTGCCATAGTCTACTTTGTTTTTTCCATCCACAGACTAAAATGAGTACACAAATAATGTCAATACTACATAACATTTAAACTGAACAAATGAACAACTGCTTGAAACCTACAAATTACTGCAACTAAAATCAAGATCTACCTCAAATTCTTCTCCCAAACAAAGCATTTTCTTAAAAAATGACAGATCTTTTTCATGGTAAGTTTATGAAAAAATGTCATTACTAACAACCTACCATTAAGGCATCCAACGGCCTCTAGTAATAAGGACTAAAATATCTCACATTCCAGGAGAAAACATAGAAACTTCTATCAAGTTTTATAATGGGCTTTTTATTGGTTTTCTGGAGAGAGAGGAAAGGGGAGGGATAGAGAGATGGAAACATTGATGATAGAGAAACCTTCTGATCAGGTTCTTCCTGAAATGTTCCATAAGGCTATCCAGCCAGCTCCCCTGGCATATGTCCTCACTGGCAATGGAAGAGGGGGCATCTTGGTTAATGGCTCAATTCTCAACCATTGTGCAAAGTGGACTGGGCAACATGGATTACTTTTTAGAATGTGTATGTTACTTCATTTATGTTTTGCCAACTTTTCTTTTCATTTTTTCAGTGCACCCAGCTTACCTAAACTGTTTTGTTTTTAAAACAAATAATTCAATAATTCATTCAAAATGATTAGGCATTTTATTCCCTGTCTTCCTTACTTTTATTATTTATTCAGTTAAAATGACAGAAATAAAAATTCTCAGTATGACTACAATCTGTATGTACATATTTCTGATCTGTTTGTCTATTCTATTTTTCAATAGGACCCTTACACTATTTTAGGTATTTTTACCTTACTACGCTGTTCTAAGTCAAATGTGTTCCTAAGAAAGCAACCCATCTTGAAGGGGAGAGCTGCTGTGACTAAAAGACCAGCCTCACCACCACCCATATGGCTCTCAGACATCACCCAGGAACCTAGAGCAACTCTGGCCAAAGACCTGCTATTGTGGCTACAGATCTTTGGACACCAGGACTCCAGGCACCCACTAGCTGCTGCCTCCTGTGAGGGTTGGAGTGCATGCCAGTCCCGCTGACACAACACCATGGCCACAGGCCCCAAAATTCTGGACCTGGGCTCTCCAGTGACAGCAAAAATGGGAATAAAAAGAAACAACCCACATAGTAAAGAAAAGAGGAATTGCCAGAAGAGGAAATAAACAAAACTGAGACATGCAGTATGTCACAAGAGGAATTCAGAATAAGGGTCATACAGGATGATTTAGAAATCCACAACTTATGTAAAAATCAAGGGGAAGTCAAAAATCATAACAGCTACAATAAAAAAAAAATCCATGATGGAAGGTTTCAACAGTAGCCTAGAAGAACAGCGAATCAAAATGGTGAGTTAGAAAACTGGGCAGACAAACACATCCTGAACAACTCAATTTGAATAGCAACTTGAGAAAAAATTAGTAATCAGGAGGTGATCCTAAGGAAGCTTTGAGGCAACATGAAAGGAAGTAACTTACATATAATAGAGGTGTCAGAGGACAAGAAGAGAAACACGGACTAAGAAACCTATTAGAAGAAGCAATGACGAACCCTAACACTTGTTTGGCTCAGTGGATAGAGCATCAGCCTGCGGACTGAAGGGTCCCAGGTTCGAATATGATCAAGGGAATCTCCCTTGGTTGCAGGCACATTCAAGGGAGGAGGTATGCAGCAGGCAGCTGATTGATGTTTCTCCATCATCAATATTTCAAACTCTCTATCCTTCTCCCTTCCTCTTTTTAAAAAATCAATAAGTTATATTTAAAAAAAAAGAAGAAATAATGACAGAAAACTTCCATAATCTGGGAAATTAAACTTTCACACAAGCACAGAGTTCCAAACAAGATAAATCCAAAAACAACTATACCAAGACATGCTGTCATTATAATGGCAAATGTTAACTACATAGAGAGAATCTTAACGCTGAAGAGAGTTACCTACAAAGTAACACTAAGGAGATTATCAAATGATTTCTCAACAGAAACACATCAGGCTAGAAGGGAATGGGAGGAAGTTTGCAAAGTGTTACAAAAGAGGGGACTGAATCCAAGATCACTACGTCCAGCAAGGTTATCATTTTATATTGAAGGGGATTTCAGGAACTTCACAGACAAAATGAACAAACAAACAAAAAAGGCTAAGGGAGTTTATCACTAAGAAGACAATAATGCAATGAATTCTAAAGGGCCTGTTGTAAAAGCAGAAATAGATGGCGAAGAAGGCATAGAGAACAAAAATGGCTACAAAAACGCACCTACCAATAATAATATTAACCATAAATGGACTAAATGCTCCATTAAGAAGACATAGAGTGGCTGAAATGAAAAGAAATTATGACCCATATATATGTTGTCTAGAGGAAACCCACAACAGTACCAGGGACTCAGACAGACTGAAAGTGGAAAGATGGAAACATATTTTTCAAAAAAAAGGAAATGAAAAAAAAAAAAAAAAGCTAGGGTAGCAATACTTATATCATACAACATAAACCTTAAAATTAAGGCCATAAAAAGGAATAAGGAAGATCACTTCATATTACTAAAGGAATCAAGACTACAGGATAATATAACTCTGGTAAACATATATGCACCCAATGCAGGAGCACCAAATACATAAAAAAAAAATAAACACTTCTGGAAAATATCAAGGGAGAGATCAAAAGCAATAAATCCATAGTAGGGGACTTTAATACCCCATTGATATCACTGGATAAATCCTCTAGAAAAAAATCAGCAATCCTAAAGAACTCACTAGATCAAATAGACTTAATCGACACCTTCATAACAAAGCTACAGAATGTATATTCTACTTAAGTGCACATGGGACATTTTCAAAGATAGACAACTTGAGACACAAATAAATTCTCTACAAATGCAACAAGATAGATTTCATAGCAAGCATCTTCTCAGATCACAATAGCATATTAGATATACACTACTTTAAAAATCACAAAAATTCAAATACTTGCAGGCTAAACAGTATGTTATTAAACAATGTTTGTTTTATCAAAGAGATCAAAGAAGAGATTGAAAACACCCTAGAATCAAATAACAATCAATCAAAACACAACAATCCAAAACCTATGTGGTGCACTGAAAGCAGTCATGAGAGGCAAGTTCATAACCTACCTCAAAAAACAAGAATAACTGGTAATAAATTACCTAACTCTACAACTTAAAACATTAGAAAGAGAACAACAAGAAATCACAGAATGAACAGAAGGAAGGAAATAGAAAAGATCACAGCATGAATAAATCACATGGAGACAAAAAACAAACTAACAAACAAACAAAACTGTAAAGAAAATAAAAGCATAACTACTAATTATTAATACAACCAAGAGCTGGCTATTTGAAAGGATAAACAAGACTGATGAACTGTTATTGAGGCTCACCAAGAAGCAAAGAGAGAGGACCCAAATAAACAAAATCAGAAATGAAAGAGGCAAAATAACAAAAGAACCCACAGAAATGAAAAAGGGTTATAAAAACATAGTATGAACAACTCTATTCCAACAAACTGGTCTACCTAGAACAAATAAATATATTCCTAGAAAAATACAATCTTCCAAAACTCAATCAGGAGGAATAAAAGGAATCTGAATAGGCCACTAAATGTGGAAAATATTGAAACAGTCATTGAAAACCTTCCAGGAAATCAAAACAAAACAAAACAAAAAAGCAAGCCCTGGGCTAGACAACTTCACAGGTGAGTTTTACCAAACATTCAAAGAAAAACTAAAACCTATCCTCCTCATACTATTTCAAAGAAATTCAAGAGGAACACTTCAAAGCTCTTTCTATGAAGCCAGCATTACCATAATCCCAAAAGCAGATAAAGACACTAAAAGAAAGAGAATTACAAGCCAATATATCTCTGATGAACATACATCCTAAAATCCTCAACAAAATTCTAGCAAATCTGAACCAGCCTTACATTAGAAAGATAATACACCATGACCAATTGGATTTATTCCACGGATACAAGGATGGTACAAGATCCCCAAGTCAATTAAAGTGATGCATCACATAAACAATTTGAGATATAAAAAATCACATAGTCACATCAATTGATTCAGAAAAAGCATTTGACAAAACCCAACACGCTATTTTTGGTAAAAATTCCGAGCAAACTGGGAAGAGAGGTATCACACCTCAACATAATAAAAGCCTTATATGACAAACCTACAGCCAACACCATACTCAATGGGCAAAAACAGAAACCATCTCCCCTAAGAACAGGAACAATGCACGAATGTCCACTCTCAACACATCTCCTTGAAACAGTACTGGAAGTGCTAGCCACAGCAATAAGACAAAAAGAAGTAATAAGTGGCATTCCAACTGGAAAAGAAGTAAAACTGTCATTATTCAAGATGACATGATATTGTACATAGAAATCCCTAAAGACTCCATCAAATACTACTAGACTTAAATGAATTTGGCAAAATAGCAGGATGCAAAATTAACACCCAGAATTCTATGGATTTTGATACACCAATAATGAACTCACAAAAAGAGAAACTAAACAAACAACAAACATACAACAATCCCATTTACCATTGCAACAAAGAAATTAAGATACCTAGGAATAAACGTAACTAAAGAGGTAAATACCTATACTTGGATAACTACAGGGCATTGAAAAAAGAGAGAGTAAGACAAACAAATGGAAGAATATACCATGCTCATGTATTGATAGAATCAACATCACTAAAATTGCCATACTATCCAAAGTAATCTACAGATTTGCAGTAATGCCCATTAAAATACTAATGGCATATTTCACAGACATAGAACAAAGTCTGCAAAAATTAATCCTAATATATAAAAAGCCAAGGGCCGCCAAAACCAAAACAAACAGACAGACTACTGAACAACAGACTGCATGGGGCGACCAGGCCAGCAGGATTGTTATTGAGGGACAACCAAACGACTGAACAGCAGGCTGCAAGGAGTGATCAGGCCGGCAGGTGGGATAATGAGAAATGACCAACAACTGAACAGCAGGCTGTGTGGGGCAATCAGACCAGTTGTGGGGGGTAGCAGTTGGGGGCAACTAGGCCAGCAGGTGGGGCAGTGAGGGGTTTACAGATCAGTAGAGGTGGGCTTTTGGGTGTGACTTGATGACTGGGGCGGGGAGTAGGGGGCGGCCAGGCCTGCGGAGGTGGGCAGTTGGGGGCGACCAGGCCAGTGTTGGGGGGGGTGGGCAGTTAGGGGCAACCTGGCCAGCAGGGTAGACAGTTAAGAGCGATCAGCCCAGCAGGCAGAGGAGGTTAGGGTTCATCAGGCTGGAAGGAGGGGCAGTTAGGGGCAATCAGGAAGGCAGGCAGGTGAGCAGTTAGGAACCAGAGGTCCCAGGTTATGTTAGGGTTGTCTGACTGCCGGTTTTGGTCCGATCCCCCCGAGGGGTCCCGGATTAGAGAGTGAAGCCTGAGCTGAGGAGGTACTCCCCCCCCTGTGCATGAATTTCATGCACCAAGTCTCTAGAATGAAATTTAAAAAGACCCAGAATACCCACATTATGAGAAAGAAGAACAAAGTTGGCGGATCACAATACTAGTTATCAAGCAATATTACAAAGCCATTGTTCTCAAGCTGGCTGGTACTGGCGCAAGAACAGACATATATACTAATTGAACAGAACTGAGAACCCAAAATACACCCAAGCCATTATGCTCAATTAATATTTGAAAAGGAGGCAAGAGCATAAAGTTGAGTCAAGACAGTCTCTTCAAAAAATAGTGTTGGAGAAATTGGACGATACATGCAAAATAATGGAACTAGACCACCAACTTAAACCATACAGGAAAATAAATTCAAAAAGCAAAAAGGACTTAAATGTAAGATGGAAACCATAAAAATCTTAGAAGCACCTAAAAGCAGCAAAATATCAGACATATTTCATAGAAGTTCTTTACTGATGCAACTCCTAGGGCAATGGAAACTAAGCAAGAAATAAACACATGGGACTACATCAAAATAAAAAACAAACGAAAAAATCCTCTGCAGAGAAAAAGAAACCATCAACAACACCAAAAAAAAAACAAAAACAAAAACAAAACAAAACAAAACAAAACAAAAAAACAGGAAAGCTCACTGCATGGGAGAATGGATATGCCAATGTTATATCCGATAAGAGCCTAATCTCCAAAATTTATAGGGAACTCACCCATCGAAATAAAAGGATGATAAACAATCCAATAAAAAATGGACATAGAACTTGAGTAGACCCTTTACAAGAGTGGACATATAGAAGACCAAGAGACTTATTAAAACATGCTCAAAGTCACTAATCTCTGAAGACATGCAAATCAAAATGACAATGAGATACCATCTCACAGCTGTCAGAATGGTTAACATCAACAAATCAACAAACAACAAGTGCTGGTGATTATGTGGAGAAAAAGGAACCCTCCTGCACTGTTGGTGGGAATGCAGACTTGTGCAACCACTGTGGAGAACATTATGGAGTTTCCTCAGAAAATTATGAAGGGAACTCCCATCTGACCCAGTACTCACCCTACTAGAGATATATACCAAGCAATGAGAAACACCAATCAGAAAGGATATATGCACGCCTAGTTTATAGCAGCACAATATATAATAGACAAGATTTGGAAACAGCCTAAGTGCCCATCAGCAGATAAATGGATTAAAAACTGTGGGGATACACCTACATAACAGAATACTACGCTGTAAAAAGGAAAGAACTCTTACCATTCCAAAAAGCATGGAAGGACATTGAGGAAATTATGCTAATCAGAATAAGCTAGGCAGAGAAGGAAACATATCACATTACCTCGCTCATTTTTGGAATATAATGAATAACATAAACTGATCAACAAAAATAGATCCAGAGACACAGAAGTGTGGGACTGACTGTCAGACCTCAAAGGAAAGGCTGGGGGCATGGGGGTTGGTAAGAGATCAATGAAAAGTCTTGTATGAATGCAAATAAGCATAACCAATGGACACAGACACTAGGGAAGTGAGGGCATGTGAGGGGGGGGGGGTGGGTAGCCAGGGAGATCACAATGGGGGGGAATGAGACATATAGTAGGTGTAATACTTGAAACAATAAAGAATTTAAAAAATGAGTTCCTCGATATACACCTTTTAAATATAGTACTTTGATTATCATACACTAGAGGCCCAGTGCTCAGATTTGTGCATGAGTGGGGTCTGGCCGGCCTGGACCCAACTGAGGCAGGTTGGGGCCAGGCCTGTAGGGAAGAGGAGATGGTGGGAGGTTGGCCAGCCATCCCACACAGATATGGGCCAATCAGGCCTGGGCTGGCCGGGGGGAGGGGCTGCAGGAAGTTGGCTGGCCAGCCCTGCGCCCTATTGGGTAGGGGGTTGAGCAGGGGTGTGGTCAGACAGGGGGAAGGGCCATAGGGGAGTTGGCTGCCAACCCCACTCCCAGATTGGGCCAGTTCACTGGTCACAGTGGGTGTATAGCAACCAGTCGTTCTGGTCATCACAGACGCTGGATTTTTACATATATATATATATATATATATATATATATATATATATATATATATATATATATATCATTCCCAATCTCCCAATAATTTTATGATGGTTGATTTTTTAGCCAAATCAACATAACTAAACATAATTAAGCCATTGTAATCGCTCCACATAAAACTTTTTGGATGTCTGACACTATTTTTGCAAACCAATCTGAAGCCATGTATTCCACCACGATGTCTGGCAATGATGAGCCCTGACACTACACTAAACAGCCACAAGACACAGTTCCCACCTTAAGGAATCACTTGAGGTTTCTGAGTCCAAAATATTTCCACATATGTATGCACCACTGCCTCCTTCCCAATGTTTGAGATTCAGCAAATAGACCTTGACCCCCTTAATTTTATAAATAAAAACACTACCTCCTGATCATACTCCCTCTACAAATAATTACCTCCCATATTTTCCTCTTATCTTTTTTGTGCATGATTTTACTTATTTACTTTTCCTTGCATATTTCTTATTTTTACCATAGAAAATAAGTGCACAATAAATGGGGATTTTGTCTTATTCAGAATCATTATGCAGCACAGTGTGCAGGCTACTAAATACCACTTGAAAGAAGACATCTATCTAATAATACGGTAATATGCAAATTGGCCAGGATGCCATCACATAACAACACATCAGCAGGCTGTGTGTGCAGCAGTGGCTAGAAGGCAGAGATTTGTAGTGTCTGGGACAGGGCCGGGAATAGGGGCCTGGCTGAGGGTGGCCTATACTCTCCACATTGCAAGGGTTGTGAGCACACCCACTGGCTGCTGCTGATTGCCCAGAAGGACAAGCGGCAGCAGAGACATTCTGCAGGGAAATCTCTGCACCAGGAGCAAAGGCTAGTGAGGGAAAGCCAAGTATCGAAGGCAGGTGAGTGAGTGAAAGCCCAGCAAAGGCAGGTGAGGGACAGTCTGAGCTCAATGGTAAAGAGCTCTAGGCCCGGCCACACACAACCTTGGCTTCCAGCCCCACAGATCAGGGGTTCTGAGAAAGGCAACTCCTTCCTGCAGCTCCTCAAACTCCCAGGTCACCTCAAACACCTCTTTTTCAGGGTCAGGAATTGGTGGTGGCCTCCAGGTGTCCAGGCAACCAATGTGGGGCATTTCCTCTAGCAGTTGGACTAAGTTATCCAGGGATGGAGGGAGACCTTCACCCTCCTCTGCAGCGAGAACCCTGTAAGATGCGATCTGCCCATCACCAGAAGAGTGCACCCTATTGGTTATGTATGGGGAAGCTCATGGCTGATAGCCACTGCCACTTGCACAGGGCTAACCCGGGGCTCCGACTAGCCACTAATGGCCACTGCTGCTTTCCCAGTTCCGGCCAGGTGCTCCGGCAAGCCTTTGATGGCTGCTGCCACTGCGAGGGCTCCAGGCTCAGGCAATGAGGGCCGGGTGAGGCTCAGGCAAGCCACAGTGGCTGCAATGGTCGAGCCTCAGGCAGCCTTGGGGCCGGCTATGGCAACAGGAGAAGCATGATGGGGGTGTTGCCTTCACTGATCACAGGGTCACCTCCCCCAGAGGGAGGTCAGAGGCAGCAGCAGTGAAGGGGTGATGGGGGCAGTGCCGATCTCTGATCAGCTGGTCGCCTCCCACAGAGGGAGGCCAGATTGCAGCTTATGGCCCCTTCCATCAGTAGGGCATCGCTTGAGGAGTTTAGGACTGTGAGAAGGGGCTGGCAGGGATGAAGGACCCCACTCCAGTGCACAAATTCTGTGTACCAGGCCTCTAGTCTATATATATATGGCTAAGTGAATGTCCAACTGTCCAACTGGTCGGTATTATGTGCATGGGGGAAGACGCTCAATTCAGGAGCTGCTGAGCTGTGGTGACTTGGCAGCTGGAGTTTTTTGGTGATGCACCAAGAAACTAGAGAGGAGGGAGCCTGATTCCAGGGTGCGTTACCTGAGAACCACCCTCTCACAATCTGGGACCCTACGGGGATGTCGGAGCCAATTTTGGCCTGATCCCCACAGGCCAGGCCTAGGGATCCCACCTGCTGGAGGGAAGCCCGCTCACTCTGCACATGACTTTGAGCCATGCACCACCCCAGGTGCTGCTGAGCTGGGAGGGATTTCGGAAGGTTGGTTCCAAGGCATGTCTGGCCCATCTTGCCCACTCCAGCCCAGCAACCACCTTCTAATTAATTCCCTTTCAATGGGCAGGAATCCGTGCACTGGAACACTAGTTTAGGAATGATATCTACACAAAGTACATTTTCTTGTGCTTAGGACCTAGGAAAAACATCAACTATTCTTCATAAATCAAATAAATGAACTTCTGAACTCAACAAAAATCATGAGCCAAATCCAACTATTGGCTGCCACCCAACCTTAAAAGATAAAGGTAAACAGGTCAATATGTACTGACCTTCTTCAAAGTACCATAAACCAAGCTCTCCAAATGAAGGACAGGGACATAAGTGAGTTATGTACTAGAAGTCACTGAAATATCAACAACTTAATATATGGTATAATGAGTATATACACAAATTAACTAAATATAAGATTAAAAAATTGTAGCAATTTCCTGTCACCATAACCATTATTGCTTGTCTCATTTTCGGTTCGTATAAGTGTGTTTCTAATAGCACATGATCTCACTCATATAGGGGAAATAATGAACAACATAGACTGATGAACAAGAACAGACCCAGAAACAAGGAGGCATGGATCAGAATGTCGGGCCTCGGGGGGAGGATAGGGAAGGGTGGGGGTAAAGGGGTAGATCAACCAAAGGACTTGTGTGCAGGCATATGAGCCTAACCGGCGGTTAAGGACAACAGGGGGGTGGGGGCATGTGTGGGGACGGGAGTGGGATGGGAATGGGGGAAGGAGGACAAATATGTGATACCTTAATCAATAAAGAAATTTAAAAAAATTGTAGCAAAACCACAAACTCGGTTATTAATGTAGAAATCCGCATATGTTTCCTTGTCCTGGGGAAGAGTGATTCTTAATAAATCCAAAAGAACAAGGCTAAAATAATGGTAGGATGTATTGGAAATGTTTGAAAATATAATAGAAACAAAGAATATATGTACCCAAAAGAGACCATAATGGAGTGACTTTCAGAGATACTTGTACAAGTACCGAGAACTTGGAAGGAAATAGGACACACTTGCATTTGGCTAGACTTTAAGATCAAAGAAGAATAAGACTATTTCCTTCACTCATACATTAAAGACTCAATAAAAGGAACTCCCATTCCCTACTATAAAATAAATCTCATTCCCTACTATAAAATAAATCAAAACATAATATATATACTTTTTTAACAAAAATCAGTCTGGTTGCACGATTTAAAAATAATTAACCTCTCCGAAACCGGTTTGGCTCAGTGGATAGAGCTTCGGCTTGCGGACTGAAAGGTCCCAGGTTCAATTCCGGTCAAGTGCATGTACCTTGGTTGTGGGCACATCCCCAGTGGGGGTTGTGCAAGAGGCAGCTGTTCGATGTTTCTCTATCATCGATGTTTCTAACTCTCTATCCCTCTCTCTTCCTCTCTGTGAAAAATCAGTAAAAAAATATAAAAAATAAAAAAAACATAATTAACCTCAGAAAATTTAGGTGCAGGAAGGAAGGTCAATTAGTTATGACACATCCCGTCTACTTGCTCACATCATTTCCTGTCTTCAAGAACTGAATACCTAGCCCAGCTGCTGTGACTCAGAGATGGTTGAGCATCCAATTGTGAGTCTGGAGGTTACCGTTCCATTCCTGGTCAAGGGACAAGCCCCGGTTGCTGGCTCAATACCCAGTGGAGGACCAGCAGAAGGCAGCCGATCAATGATTCTCTCTCATCATTGATGTTTCCATCTCTCTCTCCCTCTAACTTGCTCTGTGAAATCAATACAAATACATTTAAAAAATGAATACCCACTTGAGGGTAAAGGCACTACACATAGCAACTTTTCAAGACCTTTTCCGCAAAGTAATGGGAAGTCATCTATTCCAACTTGTCTTTGTGAACTTCTTTAAAGCTAAGAAATGTTTGCATCAATTGCATTAGCTTTTTACCAACAGTGTCCTGATTTATGTTGTCATTGTCTTTCTGGGGTGGGAAGGCTGTTCTAAATTAGCAAGGTCTTTAAAGGCTTAAAGCCCAATTACATTTGTATTCCTATACTAAAGTAACTAAGTTTAATGTAGTATTTTGCTTTGCGAAAAAGACATCTCAACATCCTTCCAATCCAACACTCGAGCACTTGTGTGACAAAAAGAAAACTGATGGCTAAATAATCATGGCTCATATGGCATTATCGAACTTTGAAAATGAGAAGACAGAAGCCTGGAAATACTATTACTTGAATCACAGTGCTAAATTTTATTAAAATACTTACTTTTCCATTCATTTCTTTGGTGGCATCTATAGTAGAATCTTCAGGATTCTCAAAGCTAATGAAAGCAAAGCCTCTGGACTTGTTTCTTGCTCCATCCTTTATCAAAAGTACTGGAATTTACAATGTTAAATGTCACATGTCACATAAAATATAACCTATTAGAGATTTTCAGTCTCTTAGTTTTTCAGAAATTCTCTCAGAGGCTCTTAATTTGGTATAATGGACACAGTATAGTACCAATCTTCTGAAACCTTTTATAAAAAGAAAACTCACAACATTTTACATCTTCATTACCTTCCCAAAAATATACAGGGAATAAATACCACAGTTAAGCTATCTTATGACATTCCATGAATTATCGCCACAACAAACTCACAATGTCTTACTTTTCCTTCTTATTGCCTGGGATTGCAAGGAGCTAAGACTGATTCCTGGGAAAGTGGAATAGAGAACCTGAGAGAAGAAAATCAAGCATGGCCAGTTTGTACAGCTTGCAGAAAGACCTTAATCTTCCCCAGCCAGGGACACTTGAGAACAAATGGCTAACACGTCTCTTCCCACATGAGAGACTAAATAGCTAAGTCAGCCTGGGACTGCTAAGGCATGAGTGGAGAAGGGGAATGAAAAGAAGGGTGAGTTTTGTCTTCCCTACTAAACAAACCAGCTTGCTGTCTTGGGAAAGGGGGAAAAGAGGAGTTTATCTCAGTCACTAAGCAAAGATGTCAACAGTCTTGGGAACTGCCAAGATAAAAATTGTCAGACATTCTCATCAACTCTGAGACAGCCACAACAAGTAAAAGGAGACCTTGATATGCAGTCTGTGCCCAAGATACTGGAACCTTGAAACCTATAGAATGAAGGGTTTATAAAACCCCCTGAATCTCACTGGGCAAGCCAGGGTAGTTAAGAGCACACCTGTGCTTTACCAAAGGTGAAATTCCATAGACTTGCCCGCATTGCCTTTTTAATAAATTTGCTAGCTTTGCTTCTTTACAAGGTTCCTTATGGTACTACAAGGCTGCTTCCTAACACTCTGCTGAACTTTTTCTCATGTACATGCCAAGAACTGAGGGAGAGGCGGGAAGTGCTCTCCCTTCCACTCAGGGTGCTGTCCAATAACATCCTCTCTGGCTTTTGGGGTGTCCTAAAACAAAATGTTTAACTCATTGCTAGAAGTGCTTTCACAACTGAATAGGGAGAAGGAAGTTTTCCTAATACTTTGAAGAAGAAAAAATAGTCGCATCATATGTGGCCAATGTTACTATTTGCTATATGTTTAGTCTGAGCAGGTAGGCATTTTGATTCTAAGACATACCTTCTCTTAAGGGACCAAATTTCCCAAACATCGTTTCAAGAGTTTTTGCATTGCTCCGTATATCCAGGCCTCATATAAACAGCTTCCTAAGTCTCTCTACTTCCACCATTGTGCTGTAAATGGTTAAAAATAGGCACATAGCAAAACATTAGTTATAAACCGAAGAATATCATTTTTATTAGACTGCCTTTCAAATATTCAAGTGAAGCAACATACATGAGCTTACTTTTAAAAATATGTATTTTTATATTGTATCCTTAATATTGTTGAGAATATTACTGGAACCTCTGTCCCCATTTGGCCACCAAAGTCCCACTCTGCCCTGTGTCAGCCCCACCCTGGCCCTTCAATATCCTTCATCAGTCTGTTTCCATGCCTCTGGTTCTATTTTATCCGTCCAGCGATTCTGTGATTGAATTTCACATATAAGTGCATGCAATAATGAGAGATCTGTCCTTCTCTGAGTGCCTTAGTTCACCTATCATAATAATCTCTAGGATTCATGCTGTTTCTAAGGGAAAGAGAGCCTTGTTCTTTACACCTACATAGTGTTCCAATTGTGCAAACATAGCACAGCTGCGTGGCTTGTGGGTGTGTCGGAGGTATGGTCAATTTGCATATTTTTCTATTATTAGATAGGATGTGTAAGTTGTGATCTAGCTTAATTTTTCTGCGTATATCTGTCCAAATTTTGCAACACCATTAAATGAAGACACTATTTTCACTCCATTGTATTCCCTTTTACCCTTTGTAAAATATTAATTGAGCTTAATGGCTCTGGGAGATTTCTGGAGTCTCTGTACTGTTCCATTGATCAACATGTCTGTTCTTCGTATATAAACGAAGGAGGCTCTTTTATTAGCAATGGCTTTGTAGTATAACTTGATACCCAGTACAAGTACAAAATTGTGATCCCCCTACAATTTTGTTTTCCTTTCTCAAGATTTCTGTGTGAAATCAGTCTTCATTGGTTGCTTATGCATTTTTCCAGTATTTATTTTAGATCTCTGAAATAAGCCATTGTTATTTTAAGAGAGATTGCTTGGGACCTACAGATTTCTTTGGGTCATACGGACAGTTTAAAGATGTTAACCCTTCCTATCTATGAACATGGTAAATGCTTCCATTTGTTTGCATCTCTTTTTGCAAGCACCT
Source organism: Cnephaeus nilssonii (assembly GCF_951640355.1). Classification (NCBI taxonomy): domain Eukaryota; kingdom Metazoa; phylum Chordata; class Mammalia; order Chiroptera; family Vespertilionidae; genus Cnephaeus; species Cnephaeus nilssonii. Next base: position 10,010,063 of record NC_137096.1, on the reverse strand, counting down.
GTAGTTTTCTGGGTACTGGTATCTACCTCCTTGGTTCAGTTCATACCTAAGTATCTTAGTATTTTGTTGCAATGGTCAGCCATACTTTTTCTTATTTATTCATCCTGTGACTTCATTATTTGTTTATAAAAATGCCACCGATTTATGCATGTTAATTTTATATCCAGCTATTTTGCCTAACGTATTGGATAAATGTAACAGTTTTATGATGGAGTCTTTAAGGAATGCCATGTACAAAAGGAGTGCATGTAAGGAGTGCATGTCATCTGTAAAGAATGGCAGTTTTGTAACCTAGAGCACAAAATGAGCACTGGTCTAACCAACAAATGCGCCATTTTTCAAGACAAGATTCCATTGGGAAACTATGGTAACTTTGAGGTACAGTGTTCAAGAGTTCACTCTTTTGAAATGCACTATTTTGCCTAAATAAGCAGCTAGGGGATGTGTCGGTAGGTTCTGGACTTAAAAAATCTAGTAAATATCTACATATCCATATATACACATACACACATATCTATATCTATATCTATATCTATATCTATATCTATATCTATATCTATATCTATATCTATATCTATATCTATATCTATCTAAAGATTTTGTTTAATCCTCACTGGGACATATTTCATCCTTTCATTTCCAGAGAGAGTGCAAGAGGAGGAAGAGGGAGTGAAAGAGAGAGAAAGAAGAGAGAGAGAAAGAGAGAGAGAGAGAGAGAGAGAGAGAGAGAGAGAGAGAGAAAGAACACACCTAGATTGGTTAGCTGCCACCCCCAGGGACCCCACTGAGGGTGGAGATCACCTTTCAACATGAGTACCTGCCCTTGACAGGCAATGCAACCCCTCACCCACCCAGCAATCTCTAACCAGAGTGACAACTGCCCAGGGAAACAGCCATTAACCTAAGTTTTCTTAAAGAAAAAAAATTCCTTGACAGCACTTGCCATTATCTAGGGTCAATAGCACTGTTAAAAATTCTTAAAGTCCGTTTCTACTTCCAAAAGTATGAAAAAAATAAATCCTTGCTAGTCCTACTTAAAGTCCATTTCTACTTCCAAAAGTATGAAAAAAATAAATCCTTCCTTTCAAAAGGAAGTTAGAGACTGCAATGGGCAAATTTAAAGGGTGCTTATTTGTGTTGACAGGTTAGGGCAAACACTAGTTAAAGGGAAAGATGAATTTTATTGCCATCTTTAAGCAGAATGAGCCAGTGAGAGAAAGACATGTATCACATGATCCCACTCATATGGGGAATCTAATGAACCAAATAAACTGATGTCCAAGAAGAGGCGGGACACACAGAAGCATGGAACAGACCTTGCCACAGCACAGGGAAGGCGGGGGAGGGTGTGTGGGAGGGAAGAGCTGAACCAAGGAATTTGTATGCATATATGCATGACCCTTGATCACAGACAATAGCTGGGTGAGGTGGGAGGGGTAGAGGCGTGGCGGGGTGGACCAGAAGAGGTCAATGATGGGAAAGGGGGACAAATGTACTCCTCCCAACAGTAAAGGCTTTACAAAAATTTGAGGAAGCTTCTGCAACCATTGGACATTTTGAAACGAAAGGACCACAGGGGTTGTAGGTGTGCTGAGGATATTTTTGAATCTTTCCAGGTCTCTGAGAAAACCAGGACAAAGCAAACTTAAAAAACCAAATTGGGACCGTGCATTAAGCCCCAGGAGCACCCGCTGTGGGTGGCAAGCTAAGCCCACTCACCCCGGAAACAGGGCACAGGAGCGCAGCCCACGTGAGCTCTTAGCCTGCGTGGGCTCCCCACCCAGCATTCCCTTCCCCAGCCAGCACCTCAGCATTCTGCCCCTCCCTGCCAGCCCCTCACCCAGGGCACAGCCTGGGATCTTCACCTGCTCTCCTTCCCTGCCTCCAGAGGACACGTGATGGGGAGAGCAAAGGGCGTTTTCTGGAAACAAGCCTCTGCACAGGCGTCCTCCATGCCCCTCCAGGTTGACATGGGGACTTCCTGGGCCTTCAGACAGGAGATAGCCAGACAGGAATCAGAGTGTCAGTTACCCACATCTCCCCATCCCAGGGACAGCACAGCTGGGCGTCTCCTCCTCCTCGGGATGACTTTGTATATTGCCCCCAACATTCTGAGGCCCTCACCTCTCTGTCCTCATGCAGCCAGAGGCCAGGCTCAAAGCTCCGCTCAGAGAGGCGCCCCTCTAATTCTGAGAACAGCCTGGCTCAGGAAGTAGGGGGGCTGAGAGGCCAGGATGTTATCAGAGAGGAGCTGCACAGGCCCAGGGGCGGGACAGAGGGACCCTTGCACACTGCTGGCGGGAAAGAGGACCTCCTGGGCAAGGATGCAAGGCCTGGAGACCAGCATTTGCTGTCCGCCTCTCTAAGGGCATCTGTCCACTACCTGCCTGTGTGCATATCATCTCTGGTCACCCATCCATCCTCTGCCCTGCATGCATCATCTCTTTACCCAGGATCTGCCCTGGCTGCCAGCCACCACGTGGCACCCACCTGCCATCCTCTGTCATTCCTCATCTACCTCTCACTCGTCAGTTGTTAAGGTTAGTAATCCTGAGCCACTTTGCGCTGCTGTGAGTTTCTCTTTTCACCCAGGGGTCCCAGTCCTCCTGTAACCGGACAAACAATAGGTGCGTGCTGCCTGTCACTACTCGAGCGATGAAGCAGAGACAGGGTTGAATCATATATGAGCGTTTATTCCAAAACGGCCGACATTATGTGAGAGCATCAGGTTAGCCACAGAAATCTGCTCTGCATCCAGCATATTCCAGTTGCTTCTATAATAAAAGTACAAAGGTAAAGTAGGCAAAAGGGCAGTTTACACCTATGCAAAAGAACTACAGGTCTTCAAAGGGCTTAGAGAGAGATATGCAAGGGTTGGGGTTACATGGGGAAATAGCCAAAAGGAGTGCCACATGGGCAGTTAACAGGTAAGCAGGCTGGAGAACTGCAAAGGCCTGGAGGGATGCAAAAGGGCTGGGGACCTTCAAAGGGCTGGCAACTCTGGATTCTGCAGCAAAGTTTTTCATCTTTCCATGAGAATAGGCAGCTGACATGGGGAGGAAGGGCTGCTTCTCCAGATCAGCTGCAGCCAGGGTAGAAGGCGCCTTCTGTAATCAGAATAAAACAATCATGGTTAACAGAGCATGATTCCCATTTCTTTCAATACTAGCTGGTTCACAATAATTCTATTGTTGCACCCTTTCACTTCGTTTTATACCGGCAGATTCTCCTCTCCCAGTGGTTATACTCTCTGAGTCATAACAATGCTCTGTGTGCAGGCTTAGCTGACCTGTGTCTGAAGAAAGAGTTGCAGTCATGCCCCTGGATGGGGCAATGAATGCATGAGCCTCACCTGCCTCACTTTATGGGTAAGGCAGATGCTGCTTCCTGGAAAGTTCCAGGCGTATTGCCACCACAAGGCCTTTGCCCATACAGAGTCTGCTCCCCTGAGGGCCAGGATACAACTGCCTGCTTCATTGATCCTGCTGCCTGGGTGTGGGGGTAGGTGCTGTGTGGGACAGAGACAAGGGAGGGGCTCTCCATGCCCAAATACTCCTGTTGGGATTACAGTCACAGTGTCTCTGTGCTGCTCTGAGTTCATCCCCTGTAATCCTCCTCATGTCCTTCATCCCTGAGCACTGCACATTTCCCTTTTTCCAGACACTGAAGCTTAGAGATGGGCATTTACTAGCCCAAGGTTACACAGCATTTGAACTGCGGTGTGGGAACTGAGCTAAGTCCTAAGGGCAGAGTCTGTGGTTGCTGTACCCCCAGATGTCCCACCTCACAGAGGAGCAGCACTCATGGTCAAGATGAGGGTGTGCCTTTCAGCATAGTATCCCCTACCAGCCACCGCATCCTGGCAGAAACCCTGTCTGGCACAGAGGACATCCACTTCCCCATTTTCTGCTGAGCTTGAGCACAAGCGGAGGGCCCACAGAATGAAAATCATAGCCACCTGCATGTGGTGGTGAGAGAAGGCCACTGGGCCCAGGCCTTTAAGACATCCCAGCATATGGTGTCTTCCCAGTCCCTGCTTCTTGTTGGGCAGGGTCAGTTTCCGTTGCTAAATACTTTGACCCTCAGTCTGGGGCACAGCAAGGCCTGGCAGGGTGATTAGGAAAGATGGCCATCATGTCTGCGGGAGGGATGAGCAAGGAGCAGAGGTACAGGAGATGGGTAGGGGAATGCTGGGGGGCCCTGGGCTTTTGGAGAAGCAGTGAGCAGATCTCCCTTTGATAAGTGCAACAGCACCACTCTGAAAACTAAAACTGGGGCTCAGTACCATAAGGACCCACTCAGGCCTTCAGCTGTGTCAGCAGCCTCTGTCATATCCCCTGCCAGATCGAAACCTGTGCTGTGGCCTGCAGCATCTCCATCTCTTTTTCCCTTACATATTGGTGCACTGGGAGTTTCAATCACTTTTTGGAGCTTGAAGAATTTTTTCAATGTTGTTTTTTTTATACTTAGGCCGAATAATGTATCTTTGTGTTTTATTGTTGCTAATCCACACTAGAGGACCTTTTTCCATTGTTGTCGTTTTTCAACCGAGAGTTGAAAGCAGAGAAGGGGAGTTTGAAGGGATTGAGATGTGTGTGTGTGTGTGTGTGTGTGTGTGTGTGTGTGTGAGAGAGAGAGAGAGAGAGAGAGAGAGAGAGAGAGAGAGAGAGAGAGAGAGAGAGAGAGAGAGAGATCACTTGGTTAATTACAACCCAGGGACATACCCTTGACCTGGAATTACACCTGCTTTCCTGAAGTGCCCAGGCCAGGGCTCAAACCACTTAGGCACACCAGCAAGATGGGGTATTTTAACATTTTTTAATCAGACACAGCATTTGACAGCGTGAAGTATAGAATAATATGAAGGCCAGAATATCAACCCATTTCTAGAAAATGTGCCTCGCTCTTTATTCATAATCAATTATTTAAGTTAAAACATTAATCTTCAGCTGTATTTTAAATAAATGTAATCTTTCTTGCCTACCTCAGCATTACTGACATCTCTTTAGCACAGGCAGATAAAAGCATACTTTCTCCCAATATTTCAGACTTTACTATGGTCATGTCATACTGAAATAAAATTATTCGGTATGAGGTTCAAGATTAGACGATGACGACAGGCAGGAAGGCAGGGAGGGAGAGAGTGTGAGAGGGTGAGGGAACAATAGAGGAGAGTGTAGACAGGTGTGGTGTGTGTGTATGAGCTAGGGACAGTTAGATTCTGTAGGTTCTCCAAGGGGCTGCCAAACCGGGCAGTCTTAAACAGTGGAGCCCCGCACACAAAGCAGACACTTCTGGGCGGCCAGTGAGTGCTGAGAGACCACACTATCTTGAGAAACAGAGCTGCTTGAGACTAGGATCCTGGCCTCAGCACCACCCAGCCGCATCTCAGAAGCAAACCAGGACCCTGTAGCCACTGGGGACAGAGACCTGTGACCACAACTGCAGACCCACAGACACCAAGAATCCAGACTTCCCTGCCTCAGATTTCTGTGAGTCAAAGAGCCTATCCCCCTCCCTGCAGGATTGCAGATAGCTCCATAGTAACTGATAGACCCGCCCCTCGCTCAGGCTGCTGTGTCCATATGGGAATTTAAGCCTGGGCATGCAGAGAGACTGGAATCTGCTCCCTGCAACAAAATCAGGCGAACAAACCTGAAGCCCAGGCAGGGCAGCAGTGCCACCTGACTTCGATTCTGGGCAAGTGCACACCGAAGTCTGTTTTCCTCAGTGCAGGCACACCACAGTGCTACTGTGCAGCCCAGTCCCCCATGGTGACCGGAACCCAGATTCTCCCAGCAACAGGCAGCACTGAGCACCACTCACTAGACTCTGTTTATTACCGTGTGCACCTGGAATCCCTGACTCACAGCGCATTCACGCTAAGAGCCAGTGACTCCAATTCTTGGTGCATGCGCACACAGGGACCCTGATCCTCAACAGGAAGCCGCACGAGGAAACAGAGTCTCTGGTACTAGAATCTTGGTGCAGACACAGGGAAACTTTGACTTCTGGCATGCGCCAGGGGACTCATTTTCAGCACACGCCAACAGCTCGGTGCAGGCGGGATCCCTGATTCTAGGTGCGCACATGAGACCACACTGAATGCTGGTAACACTGAACCTGGACAAGCCTGGTTCCCACCAACCCACGGCAGCCACACGTCCTAGTGTCGGAGCACTTCAGTGACACTCGGGTCATGCAAAGCTCCCACAGCCTATGGCCCAGGTCCACGCAACTCAAACTTTCAACCTTCTGGTGATAGTCAGAATGGGGAGACAACACAATCCCCAGAGGAAAAAAAAATGAGGAGTCACCAAGAAAGGAAATTAGTGAAATTTAAGCATGCAACATGACCGAAAAGTAATTCAGAGTAATGGTCATGGAATTCATACATCGAATGGATGAGAAAATCAACAACCTATGCAAAATCAGGAAGAAATGAAAAGTGATGTAGCTACAATCAAAAACACCATGGAAAGTTCAACATTAGACTAGAAGAAGCAGAGGACCAAATTAGTGAGTTTTAAGATAGGTACAGAACAAGCTCAATCTGAACAGCAACTGGAGAAAAAAAATAAAAAACAGGAGGAAATCAATCCTAAGGCAGCTTTGGGACTACATGAAACGAAGTAACATATATATAATAGGGCTGCCAGAAGGACAATAAATGCAGCAAAGATTAGAAAATCTATTTGAAGAAATAATGACATAAAATTTACAGGATATGGGGAAGAAAAAAGTTACACAAGTACAGAGAGTCCCAAGCAGGATCAATCCCAAAAGGCCCACACCAAGACACGTTATAATTTCAATGGCAAATATTAACAACAAAGAGAGAATCTTAAAGGTGGCAAGACAGAGACAGAGAGTTACCTACAAAGGATCCCCCACCAGACTATCAAATAATTTCTCAACAGAAACACATCAAGCTGGAAGGGAATGGGTAGAGGTATACAAAGTGATGTAAAGCAAAGGACTGAATCCAAGAATATTCTACCCAGCAAGACTATTAATCAAAACTGAAGGGAAAATAAGGAGCTTCACAGATAAAGAAAAGACTAAGGGAGTTTATCACCACCAAATCAGCAATGCAAGAAATGCTAAAGGGAATACTGTAAAAAGAAGAAATAAAAATGTAAGAAGGGACACAGACACAAAAATAGTTATGACTATAAACAAGTACCTTTCAGTAATAACTTTAAACATAAATGGACTAAATGCTCCTATCAAAAGACATCGAGTGTCTAAATGGATAAAAAAATACAACCCATATATATGCTGTCTACAAGAGACCCACCTCAGAACAAGGGACTCACACAGACTGAAAGTGAAGGGATGGAAAAATGTCTTCAAGCAAACGGAAATGAAAAAAAAAATCTGGGTAGCAATATTTATATCTGACAAAATAGACCTCAAAGTGAAGGCCAATAACAAGAGATAAGGAAGGCCACTTCATAATACTAAAGAGATCGATAGAACAACAGGATATAATCCTGATAAACATACATGCACCCAACGCAGGAGCACTCAAATAAATAACAAAACTCCTGGAAGATATCAAGGGATAGATCGACAACAATACAATCATAGTGTGTGATTTTAATACACCACTGACATCACTCAATAATTCCTCTAGACAAAAAATCAGCAAGGACATAGCAATTGTAAATGACTCACTAGATCAGATGGACTTAGCTGACATCTTCAGAACATTTCACCCCATATCCTCAGAATATACATTCTTCCAAGTGCCCATGAGACAATTTCAAAAATAGACCACATATTGGGTCACTATCAAAGTCTCCCCAAATTCAAGAAGATTGAAATCATACAAAGCATCTTCTCAGACCACAATGCCATAAAATTAGTAATAAATTACAATAAAAACAATTCTAAAATCTCAAACACTTGGAAGCTGAATAGCATGTTATTAAATAATGACTGGGTTACCAATGAGATCAAAGAAGAAATTAAAAGCATCCTGGAAACTAATGACAACAAAAACACAACAATATAAAATTTCTAGGACATAATGAAAGCAGTCCTGAGAGGGAAGTTTATAGCTCAACAGGCCTACCACAAAAACAAGAAAAAATGGTAGTAAAAAATCTAACTCTACAACTCAAAGAATTAGAAAGAGAGCAACAAGAAAAGGCCAGAGTGGGAATAAGGAAGGAGATAATAAAGTTCTGAGCAGAAATAAATGACATAGAGACCAAAAAAAAATACAAATGATCAATAAAAACAAAGAGCTAGTTCTTTGAAAGGATAAACAAGGCTGATGAACCTCTAGCCAGGCTCACCAAGAAGAAAGAGAGAGGACCCAAATAAACAAAATGGGAAATGAGAGAGTCAAAATAACAATAGACCCCACAGAAATACAAAGAATTATTAAAAAATACTATGTATGAAGAACTCTCCTCCAACAAACTAGACAATCTGGAGGAAATGGACATATTCCTAGAAAAATACAACCATCCAAAACTCAATCAGGAAGATTGAAAACATCTCAATAGGCCGATAACTATGGAAGAAATTGAATCAGTTATCATAAAGCTCCCAGCAAACAAAAGCCAGGGGACACATGGCTTCAAAGGGAGTTATACCAAACATTAAAGGAAGAACTAAAACCAATGCTCCTCAGACTATTCCAAAAAAATTCAAGGGGAAGGAGCACTTCCAAACTCTTTGTATGAAGACAGCATCACCCTAATACCAAAACCAGCTAAAGACAACACAATGAAAGAGAAATATAGGCCAATATCCCTCATGAACATGGATGCCAAAATCCTCAACAAAATTCTAGCAAATCAGATCCAGCAGTACATCAGAAAGATCATACACCATGACCAAAGAGGATTTATTCTGGGTATGCAGGGATGGTATAATATCTGCAAATCAATAAACATGATATATCACATAAACAAATTGAGAGATAAAAATCACATAATCAGATCAATTGATGCAGAAAAAGCATTTGACAAAACCCAACACTCCTTCTTGATAAAAACTCTCAGTAAGGTGGTAATAGGAGGATCATACCTCAACATAATAAAAGCCATATATGAAAATCCCACAGCCAACATCATACCAATGGAAAAAAACTAAAACCATTTTCCCTAAGAACAGGAACAAGACAGGGATGCCTACTTTCACCACACCTGTTCAACATAGGACTGGAAGTACTATCCATTGCAATCATACAAGAAGAAGAAATAAAAGGCATCCAAAATGGAAAAGGAGAAGTAAAATTGTCCTTATTCACAGATGGCATGATATTGTACATAGAGGACCCTAAAGACCCCATCTAAAATTACTAGGCTTACTGAATGAATTTGGCAATGTAGCAGGATACAAAATTAATGCCAAGAAATCTATGGCATTTCTTTACACAAATAGTGAACTTATAGAAAAAGAGATTTAAAAAGCAATTCTATTTACCATCACACCAAAAAAAAAAAGATACCAGGGAAATAACTTAACTAGAGAGATAAAAGATCTATATGCAAAAAACTACAGGACACAGAAAAAAGAGATAGAGGAAGACATCAACAGATGGAAGAACATAATGTGTTCATGGATTGGTAGAATCAACATCATCACAATGTCCATACTACCCAAAGCAATCTACATATTCAATGTAATTCCCATTAAAATACCAAAAGCATATTTCACATATCTACAACAAACTTTCCAAAAATTCATCTGGAATAAAAAAAGACCCCGAATAGCTGCAGCAATCCTGAGAAAGAAGAACAAAGTAGGTGGGATATCAATACCAGATATCAAGCTGTATTACAAAGCCACTGTTCTTAAAACAGCCTGGTACTGGCACAAGAACAGACATATAGATCAATGGAATAGAATAGAGAACCCAGAATGTGGGAACCCCTTTTACATCCCACGGGGTTCAGGGTTTTGGTTCAGGGTTCGGGTTCTGGAGAAGGCCGCACACAAATGAAAGCGAGTTAAAAAAGTATTAATTTGGGAATACTGGGGGCCAGACAGGAGCCCACCTCTAGTGGGAGGACTACACACTGTTCTGGCCTTGCTATCCCGTTTATTGAGACTTTGGGATACACCTATAGCCCTTAGGCAGGAAACTACAATAAAATAAATTTACATAGACAAACAGGCTGCTTCAGCTAACAATGTTTCAACTAAACAGTGAGTGATTAGAGCAATTAAGGTTGTTGACCAGCCTTCCATGTTTCCTGTCCTCAACTTTCTATTAGTGAGACAATGATCAGTTTCCAGCACCAGAAATGGACCCAAACCACTATACACAATTAATATTCTACAAAGGAGGCATGAACATACAATGGAGTCAACAGAGTCTCTTCAATAAAATGGTGTTGGGAAAATTGGACAGATACATGCAAAAAAATGAAACTAGACCACCTACGTACACCATACACAAAAATGGACTCAAAATGTATAAAGGACTTAAACATTAGATGGGAAACCATAAAAATTCTAGAGAAATCCACAGGCAGCGAAATCTCAGATATGCATAAGGAACTTCTTCACTGATACTGCTCTTCGGGCAATGGAAACTAAAGAGAAAATAAACAAATGAGACTATATAAAAATAAAAAGCTTTTGCACAGCAAAAGAAACCATCGACAAAACAACAAGAAAGCCCACTGCATGAGGGAACGTATTTGCCAATGTCATCACCGATAAGGTTTTAATCTCCAATATTTTCAGGGAACTCATACATTTTAACAAAAGGAAGATAAACAATCCAATCAAAAAATGGGTAAAGGACCTAAATAGACACTTTTCAAAGGAGGACAGAAGGAAGAACAAGAGACATATGAAAACATCCTCAAAGTCATTAATTATCCGAGAGATGCAAATCAAAACAACAATGCGGGACCATATCACACCTATCAGAATGGCTATCATCAACAAATCAACACAACACAAGTGTGGGTGAGGATGCTGAGAGAAAGGTACTCTTTTGCACTGCTGGCAGGAATGCAGACTGGTGTAGCCACTGTGGTGAACAGTATGGAGTTTCCTCAGAAAACTAAAAATGGAACTCCCATTTGACCCAGTGATCCCACATCTAGGAATATATCCCAAGAAACTAGAAACACCAATAAAAAGGATATATGCACCACTATGTTCATAGCAGCACAATTCACTATAGCTAAGATTTGGAAACAGCCTAAGTGCCCATTAGCAGATGAGTGGATTAAAAAACTGTGGTACATCTACACAATGGAATACTACGCTGCAGTAAAAAAGAAGGAGTTCTTACCATTTGCAACAGCATGGATTGAACTGAAGATCATTTTGCTAAGTTAAATAAGCCAGTGAGAGAAAGATAAATACCACATGAGCTCACTCATTTGTGGAATATAATGAACAACATAAACTGATGAACAGGGACAGATCCAGAGACAGAGAAGCATCAATCAGACTGCCAAACCTCATAGGGAAGATAGGGGAGAGTGGGGGAAAGGAAGAGAGATCAACCAAAGGACATGTATTCAGGAATATAAGCCTAACCAAGGGACATGAACACCAGTGCAAGGAGGACATGAGTGAGGGGGATGTTGGGGAGTTAATGGAGGGATGAGGACACATATGCAATACCTTAATCAACAAAGAAATTAAAAAAGAGGATCAAGTGTTGTTATTTGGTCACTGACTTTACAGGAGGCTCAGGTGGAGCACCACCAGCATGCCGGCCTCTTCTGACTTATGTTGTAAACAGTTGCTGAGATGATTACCATAGCCACAGAACAGATGGTTTTGATGGGGAGGGGGGATGGCAATTATTGCAACAGCTGGTGGGACAACTCTGTATGAGATCCCTAGCATGGTGCTGGCTGGGATCATAGGATTCACCATCTACAGAGGAGAGAATGAATCATGCAGTACAGTAGCTCAACTTATTGGGCTCCTCTGGGAGAGTCAGTGGGGAAGTCCCTGTGACAGACAAAGTAGACACTAAAATTAAAAATGATACTAAGGTACGGACGACATTTAATTTATAAAGAAATTGTCTTCTGTTATTTAAGAATGACTAAAAGCAAATGGTGGGTCTGGGGAAGAATCAAGAATTGCAGATCCCTTTATGAAGTTTCTGCATAGGATAAAAAGTGTGAATTATTCAGGGTTTTTTCATAAGTGTTGATTTAAATTACAATATACTTAAATGTTTAAATTGAACATCTGCATTGTTAAAATTTTCAGAATAAATTTTTCCTCAAAATGCAATCTCTTGTCCAATTTTACCCCAAACATGTAAATACAAAGTGTTTGGATGGTGAGTTGCATTCTTGGCTCTAAATTTCCCCATGTTTCCTTTGACCATAAGTGCATACCAGTACAGTCTTTGAACTGAACTCAATGCAAAAGGAAGCAGTGTGCTTCGTCTTCATGCCATGCTACCCTGTTTTCCAATTAGAGCAAGCAAAGAGTTGAGGAACCTCCAACAGGCTGCAAAACAACTGTTGCCCTCCTCCCTGTGGCATTTTATATGTCCTCAACCTTTAAAGGAATAGAGTAAGTAGGAAAAGAAATTACAGAAGGAATGATATAAAAGTTTGAAGAAGTCTAAATGTAAGCATCCTTTTGCTTATTGAAATGACATCAGCACTTTTCTGAAGTGGGAATAATAAGATTGAAACAGAGATTGCCAGTTAAACTGAACCAGTTAGCATCCCTGACTATACTTCTGAATGAAATGAACAAAAGTTTCATTAGATAGTGACATGTATTTTATTGTAGAACTACTCATGCACTTTCTCTTCAACAGTTTGACAATTAATGCACCACAAAGATATGCTCTCTCAAACATTGAGCTATCTTGAATCCTAAGTATTTTTTATTAGTGAATGTAAACAAACATCACAAATGAGAGAGGTTTTTAAAAGCTCACCTATTGGACTGTTGAGTGTAAAGTTACCAACAAGCCTTCCAACTTGAATTTTTAAAAATTACCACAAAATTGTGTTGCTTTACTTGGGGCAAAGACCAAAGTAGTTAGCATAATAAATGTCAGGAGGCTGATGGACATAGATATTCAACAGGGTTGAAAATCTGTCTATTATTACCTAATGCTGACTGAACAGCAGAAAGCAATTCCCCTAACCTGATCACCCTTTATTTTTAACCAAACCTTACCTTTGTGTTTGCTTTGCTAATGAGCAAAATGTGTAAATATAAAGCAGTGCATCTGGACAGTTGTGGAACCACTGATTTTTCTATGTCTATAGAGTAAGTACCCTTCTGGCTCCATCAATGCCTTCTAAATTTATATTTCTTGTCTAGTGTATCCATTTATGTTGCAGCCCCTTCTCCAGATTCCTGAACCCTTGCTGTAAAAAAGACTGAGGTATTTATGTCGCCCAAGACAGGGACTGGAGAAGAAGTTTTGCCAGAGCAAAGAAAGGAAGTCCAAGGAAAAACAGGTGGGATCACCGGGAAAAAAGGTAGGGAAATTCACTGAGCATTAAGCTAGCCCCAAGCATTGGAATTCGTGATCCAAAATGGGCGAGGGTGTCTTTTGTTTCAAGCCAGGCCATAATGGGTATGGATTTGTCCAAAAGGCAAAAATACCATTGTAAATCTTTAGCTTCCATGCTCAAGGATAAAGAAATTCAAATGTCAAAATGTACTCTATTAATTTGGCTCAAGAAAAAGCAGTGTTTTGTCATATTTAACTATGTGGTTCTTGTTCAAATTGAATTGTTCCTATTTTGTATTGGGATCAAAAGTCTGTAATAATTAAAAAAGCACTGCCACAAAATCTTCCACCTCTGGTGTGGAAAGACTCAGCAGCTAGAGAGGATAGAGCAATTACTCTTCTCGGAGGGGGACTCTTCAATGCTTTGTTTAAAAATTACCATAGCACACCTTGGGACAGGCAGAGTTTAGCTAAAATATCTTTAAAGGGTAGTCAATGCTATGGAGAGAATAAATCCGGGAAAAGAACTTTGATTTATTAAGTCTTGTCTATATGTTTGTTGATTTGTCCTTTATGTTTGGTTAAATGTGTTTATTGTTAGTTTATTAGGCATGCCCTTATTTAATTTAATAAGAAAAGAAACCTAGGCAACCAGGCCATTTAATGAATTTCCCCAAAGCAAACAGGATGTGGAGACACACGTGGCCCATTTATCAATAATTGTTTTTTTTTAGTGAGCCTGTAAAATGGATGCCCACTCTCGAGAGTGCTATTTAAAAAGTCTCATTTTCGCTATGTTTTTTATTTTCTGGTCCGTCATTTAACATTTAGCAGAATTTGGGGATATGTCTGGGATTTGTGTACTCATGAAGAGAAAAGGCTGACTTAGTACAAAAGTGTGCTCCATCTTATCTTAGACTAGAAGCCCGGTGCACGAAATTCGTGCACGGTGGGGGGTTGTCCCTCAGCCCAGCCTGTACCCTCTCCAATCTGGGACTCCTAAACGGGCAGTCGGACATCCCTCTCACAATCCAGGACTGCTGGCTCCCAACTGCTTGCCTGCCTGCCTTCCTGATTGCCCCTAACTGCTTCTGCCTGCCAGCCTGATCACCCCCTAACCACTCCGCTGCCAGCCTGGTTGATGCTTAACTGCTCCCCTGCCAGCCTGTTTGCCCCCAACTTCCCTCCTCTGCCAGCCTGGTCACCCCTAACTGCCCTCTCCTGCAGGGTTGATCACCTCCAACTGCCCTCCCTTGCAAGCCTGGTCCCTCTCAACTGCCCTCCCTTGCAGGCCGGGTGCCTCCCAACTGCCCTCTCCTGCTGGCCATCTTGTAGTGGCCATCTTGTGTCCACATGGGGGCAGGCATATTGTGTGTTGGATTGATGGTCAATCTGTATATTACTCTTTTATTAGATAGAATAGAGGCCTGGTGGACGTGTGGGGGCCAGTTGGTTTGTCCTGAAGGGTGTCACAGATAAGGGTGGGGGTTCCCTTGGGGCGTGGGGTGGCCTGAGTGAGGGGCCTGTGGTGGTTTGCAGGCTGGCCACGCCCCCTGGCAACCCAAGCGGAGGCCCTGGTATCTGGAATTTATTTTCCTTCTACAATTGAAACTTTGTAGCCTGGGGCAGCAGCCATTTCTGGGGCGGCAGCCATTTCTGTGGCAGTTAATTCACCTTCTACAATTGAAAGTTTGTAGCCTTAAGCGGGTGAGCCCAGCCAGGGTGTGCGGAAAGCTTTGCTTCCCCTGTTGCCGCCGGCAACCCTGGTCTGCTCTCTCAAGCTCCATTCTGCCGCCATTTGTTTGAATTTGTTTACCTTCTATAATTGAAACTTTGTAGCTTGAGTGGAGGCTTAGGCCTGCAACGGCTATGGAAAGCTTGGCTTGCTCTGTTACCTGGGAAACCTTGCTCTCTGTGGCTGTAGCCATCTTGGATTGGGGTTAATTTGCATGCTCGCCCTGATTGGCTGGTGGGCGTGGCTTGGCTGGTGGGCGTGGCTTATGTAGCGGAGTGATGGTTAATTTGCATATTACCATTTTATTAGAGAGGATGGGTCTTGACCTGAGCTCAATTGCTTTATGGATGATATAGAATAAACCCAGGAGTGTTTTTCTAAGGAAAAACAAAAAGATAGCAAAAATGACCTACAGAAAATATACAAGCTTGGTTTAGGAAACAAAATTAGTGTTTCCTTAATAAAGGGTAGTTTTTGAATAATAATGGCCCATATTCCATTGTTAACATTAAAGCCACTGAAAGTCAGTAAGTTTTCTCTGTTACAGAATTTGCCAAAGAAAATGCCTTGAATAATAGTAATTGGCTTTAAAGTCTCAAAATTGTTGAAATATGGATAAATAGGTGAAACTAAAATGTAAGATTTGTGGTTGAGAGGTTTGAGACTCAGGAAACAATACACGGAGTCCAGGCGATGAAAAGTGGGGGAGGTTTTAATCTTGCGCTCCTGGGCGAAACTCGCTGGTCTGAGAGTGGGCCAGGGAAGTTTGAGCTAAAAATGGGGCATAGGTACTTATTTTATTCATCTTTTTAGTGAGGGGAGGGTGGAGGCCTTGATAGGTATGTAATTCCTGCCTTCAGCAAGGGTCTGGGAAGGAGCCAGTTATCTTGGTCACCATCTACCTTGCAGATGCTTGCATTGGCTCTAGACTTCCGCCCTGCCTTGACCTAACATCCCTGCCTTTTGGTGACAGCAGGCGCCGAAATCGTCCTGGCTACTTCCTGCTGAGCAGGGGTGAAGAGGGTGGGGGATATTAAAGGCCAGAGTCAGACAGAGGCTGGTTGAGGGGCAGCCCAGTGTAGGGATGCAGCAGGAGCTGGTTTACAGTCACCTGAGACATTTCCGCAATCCGGGAGCTGATTAATTTGAGGAGGCAGGGAGATACGGAAAAAAAGACACAGATGGGAATTAGGGGCCCTCTCAGGGGTAGGATCCAGGAACCTAAAGGGCTTTGGAGACAGCCAAAAAGAGAGTTGTCCCGGGAGTGTCTTGCATGTAATTCTACACTCAGCTTAGTCAGGGTATACACGTTGTGTTCCACCACTCCGGACTCGTTGATGTAGTAGCAGCATTATTCTTGAAGGAACATGCAGGTTCCTCCTCTTTCCGCAGTAAGAAGGTCTAGGGCCCTTCAGTTCTGCAGGGCTATTTGGGCTACCGATGTTACTTGCCTTTGCATGGAGGCTAAGGAGGTAATAGTAGACTCCAGGGCTATCTGGAGTTTGTCATTGAAATCCTGAGCAGAGATTATGCTGTTACTGAGGGCCTCCCCAGCTAGGCCTGTGGATGAAGCGATACTTACCCCCAACATGACAGGGAGGAAGGTGGACTGACAGGCCCGGGGGTGGGATGAAGGGGGCAACCAGGCAAGCTCCAACTCTCCATACAAGGTTAGTTGGGGAACTACTGTGACCCCAAAGCAAGGCCTGGCCTCAGAGGAGTTTATGCAGTTGCTTAAGGTGCCATTGCACCAAAAGAAGGTACCCAGGCTGGCCTTGGTGGGACTGGCTGCAGTGTGGTTTTGGGTACAGTTCCAAGTGACCCATCCCACAGTTACCGGGTTGCTGGTCTGGTAGCATATCCGTGGGGGCAAGGTGGGTTCTGGAGTTTTGGGTTCCCAGATGGGAATGCCAGCCAGGGGAGGTTGAAATTCACTGTGTCCTTGGGTACCTGGAGGAGTCATGAGTGGGACTGCAGCCAGCAAAGGTCTTTGGAGAGAGACACATAAAAAGCAGTGCAAGACATTGGGCAGGGTGCGGGTCTTGTTAAGGAATGGTAGGGTGTGTTGGATAAATTGGAGCCAAGAAGACAAGCCTTTTACCCGTGGGAAATCAGGCAGCTTCCATTTAAGGGAATGTTCGGCCTGTACGATGCTTTTGTAGACCTGGATTTGGGCTTCCTGGGCCATAACATATTCCCAGGAGATGTAGATGGTCCCTGAAGGGGTTGATCTCCAACCACCCCCATATAGTTTTCCCATAACTCACACAACAGATCGCTGGTCCTAGGGGTCCCGGACCCTGATGTTGAAGGTCCCGTTCTTCCAGAAAAAGGGACCAGACCTGACCTCATTGTAGGCATCATGGATGACACAGCCTGACCAGCGGTAACCCCCATAGGTGTTGACGTCTTGATTACACCTGTCTGGGTTCCACTGGTCGTAAGCAAAGCAGGCATATGGTCGGCCACCATTGGACACTGACCAGTGTTCCACAGCAATCAGGATCTCTGCCTGGCATCAGGCCAGAAGGCAGTCCTGAGATGCTACCTGCTGGGTAACTTGTGTGCTGTCCTAGTCGTAGGTTTCATGGACCTTGAACCTTCACACATAAGCAGGTGGGGGTGGGTGTAGATTGCCCAGGGCTGGGAGAAGAAGAAAGATGGGGAGGGTGGCTAAGGCGGACCTTAGTGGGGCCCAACACCTCACATTCATAGAAGTCATGCTGTTCCGGGGTCCTCTTGAGTCTGGAGAGGTGGTGCCACGATGGATCTCCCAGTAGTTTGGCCGCAGTGGGGGCTGTGAGGATTACTGTGTGAGGTCCCATCCACCTGGTTTGCAAGGCCTTGGGATGTAGATTCTTAAGGAGAACTGAGTCCCCGGCTGGAGGGGTGGTCCTCGCGAGCCTTGGTCAGCTGGTTCTGGCCTGGGTAGAGACCTGTCAGCGTGTTCCCGGAGCAGCTGCCTGCATATAGACAGGTATGGAAGATAGGTAGCCAGGAGAGAAGGGTCAGTAGGTAGATGATAGTTGAGTAAGAAGGGTCTCCCATATAGGAGTTCAAAAGGGCTTAAGAAGGTGGGGCTCCTTGGTGTAGCCCGGATTCTGGTCAGGGCCATGGACAGGAGATCTGGCCAGGGGCTGCAGATTTCTAGAGAGGGTTTTGTTAGATGGTCTTTAAGGAGGCCATTGTCCCTCTTGACCTTACCCGATGATTGAGGGTGGTAGGGTATGTGCAGTTTCCAGGAGATGCCAAGTGAGGTCCTAACCTGCTGAACGACCCTTGACATCAGAGCCAGGCCATTGTCTGATTGTATGGAGGTGGGGAGGCCGAACCTAGGGATTATGTGTGTTATCAGCCACAACCTCAGCAGTTTCCTTGCAGGTAGGGAAGACGTCTACCCACCCTGTCAAGGTGTCTACCATGGTAAGCAGATAGTCGGTCTTCTTGTGGGGAGGCATATGGGTGAAGTCTACCTGCCAGTACTGCCCTGGGAGGTGTCACCTCATTTGATGGGTAGGAAAGTTGGGGCCCATTCCTCCCTGGTTTGAGATAGCTACACACGTGGAGCAGAAGGAGAAGGCACTCATGACTGCCACTTGCAATGTGGGCGAGGTGAAGAGGGGTTCAAGGAACCTCCAAAGTGCCAGCGGTCCAATGTGCAATGACTGGTGGACCTATTGGCCAATGGCCCCTACCTGAGCCTTGGGAAGGGCAATCGTGTTATTTATGAAGATACATCCCTCAGGACCAGAAGTGCCTCCCTGATGTAAGAGTTTATTTTTATTTTTTCTTCTCTATACTGAGGGGTAATGGAGGGAAGGGAAAGGAAGAAGATCGGGGCTGGGGACCCTTCACCCTGAGTTAAGCCTGTGGCCACTGCGTCTGTATGGGCATTTCCCTGCGTAACCATCTAGGAGTCTGTCTGATGGCCTCAGCAGTGCATGATGGCTACCTGAGAGGGAAGCTGTAAGGCATCAAGTAAGTGGTTTATGAGTCTAGCCTTGATAATAGGTGAGCCTTTAGTAGAGAGAAAACCCCTCTCCCTTAGAGGTTGAAAACTTTTAAAATGTAGTTATTAATTTTTATTTGATAAAGCTTCCTGCCCCGACCCGCGGGTAAAGTCAACGCGGACCCTAGAGGGGGAGTGGGAATGAAAGGACAAGAGGCACAAGAGACGGAGACAAGACAGGCTTTCTGATCAAGTCTCGTTTATTGCAAGGTATACGGGGATAGATATAGTCAGGGAGAGAGAGGGAATTCCTCTAATGATGTCAGCGGGAGGGTAGTTAGGCCGTAAATATCAAGAATAGGTTATCTCAACAGAGAGGTCTTGTTGTGCCCCAGCCGCCAGAATGTCTGCCGCCAGGGTGCCTAAGTAATAACTGTCAAGAGCCCCCTGTTGTGCAAACAATGTTATCTTTGGTCATCCCAATGCAGTTCTGGGAGCACAGTTTCCCACAGGTCCCCCTTTTTTATATTATATTGGCCAGGGAACGCTCCTTGAGGGGGCTGTGCCTGTCTTAGGTCAGGAGATCACATATACCCGGCCTACACACCTTACCCGTCATGGGCTGACTGGGCAGCTTTTGGCCCAGCGCCTGTCTTAGGTGGTGTGGCGGTCCCGTTTCAAATTTTGGGTATACTCTCCAGTTGCCCGTCTTTGGCTATCCAGCCCAGCTCACCAAGGGTAGGAAAGAGGAACGTTTACCTTCAGACAGCGTCTGAGTAAGTTCCCATATACACGTCCCTGTCGGCCATTTCAAGTTTGTGGTAATGGACCTGTATGGGTTTCATTTGGATGGCTTCTATTTGTTGCTTAAGAAATGCCATGAGTTTGTTGATTAAGAAAGGACCTAGCGATAGTAGGATCAACAGGCCGAGCAGGGGTCCTAATAAGGGAAGGAGATAGGGGAGGAATCCATTCAGCCCACTCCAAAGAGGGTTTTCGAACAGCTCCTTTCGCCTTTTCACCAGGTCTTCTTGTAATTTCTTTATCTTGTCTCGGACGATTCCGGATTTGTTGGCGTAGAAGCAACAGCGTTCCTGTAGGGCTAAGCATATCCCTCCCTGTTCTGCTGTGAGTAAGTCTAACCCCCTTCTGTTTTGTAGGACAACCTCAGCCAGTGAATCAATCTGGTCCTGGAGATCATTAATGGTACCAGAGAGAGCTTGGACATGGTCGATCAATTGGTTAGATAATTTTGTATAGGAATGTATTGCTACCCCTAGACCTGCTGTGCCAGAAGCCATAGCTCCAGAGACCCCTAGACCTACAAGTATGGGGATGAGCTGGATAGCTCGCTTACTGCATCCAGCAATGTAGTCAAGGCTGGGTAGGGGAATAGGCTCCTTCCCCGGAATAATATCAATATCGGGGAGAACAATGGCCTGTACACATAGTCCCGTCCAGTTTGTAGGTAGGGCCGTGAAGGCCATGTTTCCTCCACACACAAACACTTGCCCGGGAGCGGGACAGAGAGATGAGGTATAGTTGACAATAGAGGAGCAATTTGTAAAGGTAGTGAATCCTACGTCTAAATCATAGTTATCATTTTGGGGGTGGCTTTGTAAGCACAGGGATGTATTAAATCCTATAGGTTGGATCCTAAAAGGCAAGCCAACACTACAGTTCCCCTTAGGTTGTACATTGGTAGTATTTGCTGGGATGGCAAGGGGCATGGGTGTACCAAGGGTCATACACAACCAGCAGTCCTCCGCAAGGGTTGGGTTGGTAACATTCAGAGCTCTGAGTGTAGTCTCCAAGATGTTGGAGGTTTGGGTGTCAAGATCTATGCCCCGAGATTTGGGCAGAGCCAAAGGGTGGTACTGCAGGGGCGGATACATGTGCTTAATAATTTCTTCAGTCTGTTTCTGAACCATGGCTTCCCTTACCCTGTCTGTTGGCCCACCGCCATCAGACACGTGGATCGGTGCTTGCGGTGGCCAGCAAATATCTTTGCCAACTGTGCCGCGGCAGGAGGCTTGGAGTGCCCTAGAGGGTGGCTATAATCATACTCGCCTCCAAAGGAACCACTATAAGTTCTTTGTAAGACAGCCGTTAGGTATATTTTGCCATCTGTGTGAGAACACTGCTGGACACTGTTATAACAGGTAGAGTGTAGCTCTATGGCCTCTTGACAATCGCTGGGGCAGGGCCCTGGTTCGCCATTAACCATAGGTATGATTTTGGGCTTCCCAACACATTTCCAGCTTTGTTCGTATCCTCCCCCCATTTGTCTCTTATAAATTAAATAAGCTGTACTGCTGCCACAATCGGCTATCCGGGTGTAAGAAGTGGGAATCACCCCACTCTTACCTCCTCTGCAGTCGCAAGGGTTTCCAAACAGCTTCAAAAGTAACTCTTGCTTGTTTATTGGGGGTCCCAGTCCGCCGTTAGTCATAGGTATCAGGATCAACATTATTCCTTGTAGTAGGATCTGGGTAATTGTCTCCATGACCTGTAAATAAAGAAAAGCTTGTCTCAGGGAGAGTCTTCTTCCCTGGAGTCTGTTAACTCATTATCATTCTCAATGCTCTTATCCACTTGTTTTACTAGGCGTTCAGGGATCCATCTGGCTGATTTCATTTCTTTGGAGTAAATGCATACTGACCCTCGGCCCCAGATGAGCACAGGGTCTGGCCCATGCCATGAGTTGTTTAGGGGATCCTTCCACATTACTGAGGCGAATTGTTTCTTTGTTTCCGTTTGCCAAAAGCGAGTAGCTGCTGATGACCCATTGGCATCCAAGTTTAAAAAATTAAGAATAAAGAGTGCATGTGATATTAGATTTCTGGGGGACCCCTTGATGGGGTACCATTCCCCCTTTTTTATTTTATCTATAGTAATTTTGAGGGAAAGGTTAGCTCTTTCTACAATACCTTGGCCTTGAGGGTTATATGGGATGCCTGTTATGTGAGTAATATTTATTTGTTTGCAAAATTTAGAGAAGCCGGAGCTGGTGTAACCAGGACCATTATCAGTTTTAATTTGTTGAGGGCAGCCGAGAACTGAAAAGCTAGTTAAAAGGTGAGCTATTACATTTTTTGTAGCTTCTCCGGTTTGTAGAGTTGCAAATATAAATCCACTATAAGTGTCAATGCTGACATGTATATATTTGAGATTTCCAAACTCAGGGAAGTGTGTGACGTCCATTTGCCATAGAGCATTAGGAATTAAGCCTCGTGGGTTTACCCCTAGATGAGGGGTAGGGAGATGTAGAGTGCAAATAGAGCAAGTTTTAACAATTTGTCTAGCTTGTTCTCTGGTTATTTTAAACATAAGCCGGAGGGTGCGAGCGTTAAGATGATGTAACTGATGAGCTTCTTGTGCTCGGGTTATTTGGGAGGGACTATCAACAATTAGTGAGTAGGCTGATGTGGAGGGACGAGTGGCCAGGTCTGCTAGCTGGTTACCTGTTGTCAGTGGCCCAGGTAGGTTAGAATGGGCACGGAGGTGTCTGATAAAGAAAGGGTCAGACCGTTTTCTGATCAAATCCTGTAATTGGCTAAATAATTTGCCAGTCTGAGAGCTATGTTTTATCTGTCCACATGTCTCTAATTGAGGTACAGCCTGGGTGATATAAGCACTGCCTGTGTATAGATTAAAGGCTTTCGTGGGGAAGGCTGAAAAAACTGCTATGACAGCATGTAGCTCGGTTATTTGGGCGGAGGAGCTGTTAGTCTGAAATTGGATAGTGCTGGAGTCCCAAACATAGGCAGCTATGCCTGTGGAAGAACCGTCCGTGAAAACGGACAATGCTTTAGGAAGAGGTTTAGTGGAAGTGATCTTTGGAAATATAAACTCATGTCTGTTGGCAAAATCAATAAGTTTGTTTGGAGGGTAGTGATTGTCTATAGAGCCCGCATAAGAGGC
Organism: Cnephaeus nilssonii; assembly: GCF_951640355.1. Taxonomy (NCBI): domain Eukaryota; kingdom Metazoa; phylum Chordata; class Mammalia; order Chiroptera; family Vespertilionidae; genus Cnephaeus; species Cnephaeus nilssonii. The sequence goes on along the minus strand of NC_137096.1, from coordinate 9,987,026 downwards.
AAGAGCGACTGGCCAAAATTCGGTGGCTTGCATTAGCCAGTCAACTTGCTCTTTAGGGTAAGGTTGAATGATAATATCAGGTTCTTTTCCAAAGTAACGCTTGCCATGATCTCTACCTATCATGATTAAGTCAGAGACTGCTCTATAGTAAGGGTTTAAGACTCGTTTGGGAGATGCTGGGAGATGAACCCACATAAGAGGTGCTGTCTGCCAGAAAACTGCAGTGGGGGAGAGGGTGGTCCTACATATGATGTATTGTAACGGAGAATCATAATCCATAAAGGTGATGGTTTGATTTTGGATAGCTTGCTCTACTATGGCAATGGCTTTGCGTCCCTCAGCAGTAAGTTCCCTCGGTGAGGTGGGACAGCTATCTCCTTGGAGGATGTTAGAAAGAGGCTTAAGCTCATGTTTGGTGAGTCTTAAGTAAGGCATTAGCCAATTTATATCTCCCAATACTTTTTGGAAGTCATTGAGAGTTTTTAAACTATCTAGTCTGAGGGTTAGTTTTGGAGAGGAGATAGTGGACCCTCTCATTTGGAATCCAAGGTATGTATGAGGGTCTTTTAGCTGGACTTTATCAGGAGCAATTTGTAGGCCATGAGATTTTAATGCCTGCTGGAGATCAGTATAGCAGCTTAGAACTTCCTCTCCAATTTTGCCTGCTACCAAGATGTCATCCATATAATGAATGATATATAGATCAGGCCATCGGTCTCGAATAGATTGAATAGCTGAGGCTACAAAAGACTGACATAGCGTAGGACTATTTGCCATTCCTTGAGGGAGGACTTGCCACTGGAATCTCTGCATAGGGGCACGGAAATTAATTGAGGGGAGGCTAAATGCAAAACGTTTTTGGTCGTTAGGATGTAAAGGGATGGTGAAAAAACAATCTTTCAGGTCTATGATAATTTTGTAATATCCAAGAGGTATGGCCACAGGGGAGGGAAGGCCTGGCTGTAAAGTTCCCATTAAAACCATAGTTTTGTTAACTGCTCTAAGGTCTTTAGGGCTACAGATGATCATTCCTAGCTGAGCTAATAAATCCCTTCCCCATAAATTAATGGGGAGCCCAGTGATAATATAGGGCTGGATAGTACCTTGGTTGCCTTCCTGGTCCCTCCAAGTTAGTACTTTAGAACTTCTTTTTGGATTTCTACTTTGTCCTATACCTTTAAGATGCGTGAGGGTATCTTCTACTGGCCATGTTTGGGGCCAGTCTTCCTCTTTTATAATGGTTACATCAGCACCAGTGTCTACTAAACCAGAAAACTCCTTCCCGTCTAACCATAAAGTCATTAGAGGTTTTTGGGCTGAAAGTACTTCAGACCAGTAGACATCAGATGAACCAAATCCTTGAGCACCTCGGGCACCAATGAGTGCTTTGTTAGTGGCAGAGATAAGAGGAAGGAGTAATAACTGAGCGAATCTCTGACCTGAGGGGACAGTATAAATATGTTTTGGGGAAGAGACCATCACTTTGATTTCTCCAGTATAGTCATTATCAATCACTCCGGGGTACACTAGAAGCCCATCCATAGTGTTACTACTTCTACCAACTATAAGCCCGGAAGTTTCTTTAGGCAAAGGCCCAAACACTCCCGTAGGAAGCGCCTGTACTCCCATCTCTGGAGTTAAGACTGCGTGGGTGGTGGAACTGAGGTCCAATCCGGCACTTCCTGCTGTTGCCCTGAGGAGACTTGAAACGGATTGTGTGTTGCTGAAACAAAGCTGACTGCCCCGTAAATTTGTTTGTGTTTGGGGGCCTGGGCCTGGCCCCCATTCCCGTTTCCCTGGCTCTGACTTTGTGGCAGAGGGAGGGGTTGGCCCTGGGCATCCCTTTTTGATTTACATTCATTAGCCCAGTGTTTTCCCCTCTTACATCTAGGGCAGAGCCCTGGAGTGGGTGACTTGGAGGTAGTTGCTGTTTTACCTGCTTTGCAATCCTTTGCAAAGTGACCAATTTCTCCACAACTAAAACACTTATTTTTATTTTGGTGAGACAGAAACTGCCTGACTGTGTAACCCTGCATAGCAGCAGCCATAGCAAGACCTTGCTGATAGGCGGCCCCTATATCTGAGCAAAGGCGAATGTAGCCAGATAAATCAGTTTTCTTTTTATAAGGGCGAATGGCTGCTTGACAAGCCGCGTTAGCATTCTCAAAAGCAAGTTGTTTAACGAAATCAGTCCCCGCCTCAGCACTACCGAAAATTCTACCTGCAGCTGTAATGAGGCGGTGGACAAAGTCAGCAAATGGCTCGTCAGGTCCTTGCTTGATACCAGTGAGTGAGGCGCTCACGTCCCCCTTTGAGGGGATTTTTCTCCAGGCTTTAGTGGCTGCCGCCTGGATCTGAGCAAAAAGACCTGCATCAAACTGCATTTGTTGGTCGCTGGTAGTATAATTACCCTCTCCAGCTAACATGTCATATGTCCAGTTATTGCCAGCTTGCGCATTGCGTCTAGCAGTGTCACGGCAGTTTTCAACATACTCTGATTTCCATAATAAGTAATCGCCCCCCGATAGGGTGGCGCGAGCCAAAGACCGCCAGTCTCCAGGGGTAAGCCAATTTTCTGCTACTGACTCTACAATAGCCATAGTATAGGGTGCAGTAGCACCATACTGGGCTACCGCTGTCTTAATTTCTTTTATAACTTTAAAGTCAAAACCATTATGGTGCCTCCAAACCTGTCCCTGAGCATCAGTGGTCTCTGTAACGGGAAAAGCCTCTAAATCCCCATGCTCTATGGAAGCTTCAGGTTTAGGCTGGATCTTAGGGGTTGCCCCTCTAACGGGGGGCTTTGGTTTAGGCTTGGGCTCTATATTATTACTCTCCTCAGTTTTACTTGTCTTTAATTCTTCGAGTTGCTGGATTAGTTCTTGATGTTCCTTTTCTAATTTTATTTGTTCCTTTAAAAATTGAATTTTATCTCGAAGTAGTTTCTGAGGGTCTATGGCAGGACATGCCAGGGCAGGCGCACTGGGCGCAGCAGCATAAGGTGGAGGGTGCTGAGTGAGGGTTGGCCAGTCAGGATTGTGGTATTTGGCTGCTTCCTCTTTAAGATCAGCCCAGTCATTATGTCCTAAGTCGTCTGAAACCTGGAGGACTTGTTTAAGGGAGGGATAAAGTTTCTTTTCCTTAGGTCGAGCCTCCAGAGACCCTTTACTGCTAGAGGGAGACAGAGACCTGAGGTTATGGCTAGGGGGTTTTTCTGGCCACTCCGTTAAGGAGGGGCTTTTTCCCCCGAGTGGAGGCGTGGGTTCCCTGAGGGTTTTTGTGTGAATCTTTTTCTTTTTTGGGGTGAGGACCTTTGTCCTCGCTATCAAATGACATTAAGTCTTCCTCCTCCTTAGGTTTAGAATTTTTAAGTTTTGGGGAAACTCTATCTCTTTTCCCTTCTTGTCTTAATAGCTCTTCTCCTGCCTCAATCACTCCTGCTATGACGGGGTCTCTTTGTTTCTGAGATAAGATTTCATCTATGAGATTCCAATAGGAAAAAGCAGTAATGGGGACCTTCTCTGGCCCAAAAGTCTGATAATAGTCTTTAAGAGCGTCTCCTACCCGCTTCCATCTTTTTTCATCAATAGTACCTTCCTGTGGAAACCACGGACAAACATCCTTAACATACTCAAAATATTTTAACAATTGTTTTACAGAAACCTTTACCTCTCGTGCCTTTAAAGCCTGTTTTAGTCCCTCTACGAACATTTCATGCTGACTTATTTCTTGTCCCATAATCGCTGTTCACTTACCGAGGTTCAGAAGAAATGGCAGGTTCCCGTTTAATCTCCTCCTCCTTTTAATTTCTTTTTTGCCGGCTCTCCGAACAGCGTTCCTCACTGAGTCCCCCGTGCTCGGCCACGGTGGGCGCCACTTTGCCCCGACCCGCGGGTAAAGTCAACGCGGTCCCTAGAGGGGGAGTGGGAATGAAAGGTCAAGAGGCACAAGAGACGGAGACAAGACAGGCTTTCTGATCAAGTCTCGTTTATTGCAAGGTATACGGGGATAGATATAGTCAGGGAGAGAGAGGGAATTCCTCTAATGATGTCAGCGGGAGGGTAGTTAGGCCGTAAATATCAAGAATAGGTTATCTCAACAGAGAGGTCTTGTTGTGCCCCAGCCGCCAGAATGTCTGCCGCCAGGGTGCCTAAGTAATAACTGTCAAGAGCCCCCTGTTGTGCAAACAATGTTATCTTTGGTCATCCCAATGCAGTTCTGGGAGCACAGTTTCCCACAGCTTCCCATGTGATTTCAAGTATATGAGATCAGCCTAATTCAATTTTAAAAAAATCATTTAAGAAGAGAGAATGAATTATTGAATCATTCCAGGGCCCTTAAAATGTCCCAAAGTCACCTCTCCATTAAAGTCTTGAAATTTAACTTGTAAACACTATCAAATACACAAACACACACACCCACACACACACACACACACACACACACACACACTCTAGAGGCTTAGTGCATGAAATGCATGCAAGGGGGGGGGTGTCCCTCAGTCCAGCCTGCACCTTCTCGAGGAACAAAAGATGGAGTTCCTACATGTGAGAGGGGGCCAGGAGAGATAAGGATCAGTGTTACAGAAGACCTATAGCCTATGGGGGGAGAAGACCTGCAAGGGTTGCTGGAGGTAGATCTTCTGGGTGTCCTTGGTGAGAGCAGTGGCTGCAGCCAGAGCCCGGAGGCAGGGCTGCCAACCCTGAACCATGGGATCAAGCTGTCTGGACAGGTAGGCTACGGGGTTGAAGGCTGGCCCTAGGTGCTGGGTGAGGAACCCCAGAGCTATTCCCTGTTTCTCATCAGTAAATAGTTGGAAAGGCTTAGAGATGTCCGGGAGAGAAAGAGGGGGAGAGGCCAGAAGGGCATCTCGGAGCTTAGAAAAAGCCCGGCGAATGAGGGAGTGTGGGGAGAGGGGGGCTATTGGTGTTTCTTTAGGGGGCTATATAGAGGCTTAGCTAGGAGAGCCAAATTTGGGACCCAGTGGAAGAAGAATCCTACCAACCCTAGAAAGGACAAGATCTTTTCCGCAGAATTGGGATGCTGTAGGTCTCCTATTGCCTGTGCTCGGTCAACTGTCAGTCTTCGAGAATTGGGAGTCAGATAGATCCCCCAAGTAAGTGACGGTGGGGGCCGACATTTTTGCCTGTGCCGGAGACACACGGTATCCTTTGTCCCCTAGAAAGTTGAGGAGGCCAGCTGTCTGACTCCGAGAAATGTCTAAAGAGGGGCTGCAGAGAAGGAGATCATCTACATACTGGAGAAGAGTGCTGGGTTCTAATGAGCATTGTTGGAGGTCTCTGGCTAAGGCCTGGCCAAACAGATGAGGGCTGTCTCTGAATCCCTGGGGCAGAACCTTCCAGGTGAGATGGCAGGATACCTGCTCATCTGGATCCTCCCAAGTAAATGCAAACAGAAGGTAAGAGTCTGGATCCAGAGGGATGGTAAAGAAGGCGTCCTTGAGGTCAAGGATGGAAAAGTGGGTGATACAGATGGGATGCAAGAAAGGAGAGTGTAAGGATTGGGGACCACCAGGTGGATGGGGACCACCGCTTCATTGATTAGTCAGATGTCCTGCACTAGCCGGTAGGTCCCATCTGCCTTCCTAACAGGGAGGATGGGGGTGTTGCAGGGAGAGTCAATAGGTATGAGGAGACCCTGCCCCAGAAGCTGAGTAATGAGAGGTTTGAGGCCTTGGTGATGAGTTAGGGAGATAGAAAACTGGGGATGGGAGGGAAACAAGGTGGGGTCCTTAAGTCTGATCCTGACCGGGTTATGTTGTCTAGTAACCACCGGGGTAGAGGTGTCCCATACTTTGGGGTTGACTAGGAACACAGGCAGTTGGGGATAAGTGTTCCTGTGAAGGGTGGGAGCCTGGAGCGGAAGAAGCAGGGAGGCTGAAGGACTCTGAGTGAGCTGCAGAGTGGCCGTAATTTGGTGAGGATATCTCATCCTAAAAGGGGCATGGGGCACTAAGGCATGACAAAGAACGAGTGGGTTATAGGACTATTGTTGAGGAGAGAGGGAAGGGGCCCAATAGCCAGCGGGCAGGTGGATTTTCCCTCAATACCCATGACCGAGATCTTGGAAGGGAACAGTGGCTTGGAAAAGGAGGGCAAAACAGAAAAGGTAGGCCCTTTATCGATCAAGAAGGAGATCTGCTTACCCGCTACCTGGAGCTTTCCCCGGGGCTCGGAGAGGGTAATAGGGGTCGTCGAGTCCGGGCATCTTCAGTCTTCAGCCAGTCCCAGCATGGCCAGTGGTGGGTCATGACCTGAAAGGACGGCCCCTTTACGTTGAGACGGAGAGGGCCCATCACATTTCCAAGGGCAGTCACTTTTCCAGTGGCTGCTTTGACCGCACGCAGGGCAGGGCTTGGTTGGAGCTCGGGGTTGAGGGCATCATTTAGCCCAGTGGCCTTCGTTTCAGCATTTGAAACATTCTCCCGGTTGCGCTCGTCCTTTCGTTGCATCCCCACCAGGCACAGTCCCACTTGGACCATGAATGGCTGCCGGCCTTAGGGCAGCTACTAAGGCTTGAGTTTCCAGGTTCACCTTTTGTAGAAGGCAGGCCTCCCAATCTGATTCTGCCTGCTACTCACGGACATTGAAAACCTTAAATGCCATATTCACCACATCCCAGACAGGGGTCTGAGGGCCATCCGCTGCCTTTTTAAACTTTTTTCAAATATCTTGGGCTGACTGTGAAATGAAGTGAGTGGCTAGAACTGTTGCTCTGGCCGGGGACCCAGGGTCCAGACGAGTATATAAGGTCAGAGCCTCAGTCAGGCTTTTATGGAAGACCGCGGGGTTCTCATCTGGTCCCTGAGAAACTTCCCTCAGCTTGTCAAAATTAACTACCTTGTGGGAGAAGGCTTGTAGGTCAGCTATTCGGCATTGGAGCATCTGGTCGAGACATCAGTGCCCATCTCGCCCTTCGGGGGTATCTAGTTGGTACTCCCAGCCTGGTTCCTGACAAGTAATGTCTTTGGCCCCCACTGATATAGAGGCATCTGTAAGGTGGATCTGATCTGCGTGGTCCTTCGCCACTCCTAAGACTCTTTCCCTTTCATCTGATGTTAGGTTAGCAGAAAGAATGTCATGGATGTCATGCCAGCTGAGGTCATAGGCCTGAGAAAGCTGTCGGAACTCCTTGAGAAACACGGTGGGGTTGGTGGAAAAGAACCCCAGCCATTTCTCAATCTGGGAGAGATCCGACAGAGAGAAGGGAACATGGACCCAGACCACTCCCTCACCCCTGCAACTTCCTGGAGGGGGCAGAGGAGAGGAGGAGCCCGGGAGTGGGTGTGCCTGCTGACTGGGGAAGCAGGCTGGGGTGGGAGAAGGGGAAGGTCAGCAGGTAAGGGAGAAGGCTCTGGGGGAGGGGGCAGCGAAGGGAGGTTGGGGAGTGAGGATGGGGGAGGGGAGGGAACAGATGGAAGGGCAGAAGGAGGCAGGGCAGAAAGAGCCCTGTCGTAGGGAGGCAGGCAAGTTTGAGGGGAAGAAAGATTCTCAGGGGGTTCAGATAAGGTGGAAAGTGGAGGGGTCTCAGTAGACAGAGAGAGTTTCTCGTGAGCTAGGAGGACCTGGGCGGTGAAACAGGTGGAACAGAGGGAGGGACGGGAGTGCAGATGGAAAAAGGCCTGGACATATGGAACCTGCAGCCACTTCCCAGCTCGTTGGCAGAAATTGCTGAGGTTGGTCAGAATGTTAAAATCGAAAGTCCCAATTTCAGGCCATGTTGACCTGTTGTCCAATTCATACTGAGGCCATGCCATAGTACAGAAGTAAATGAGGTGTTTAGGACTCAGATCCTGGGACAGGCCTAGCTTAGCCAGATTGGTGAGGAGACAGCCTAGGTCTGTTGTAGGATCAGATTTGTATTTCTGATTGCCCATTTTGAAACCTATGGTCAGTAGCAGAGGCCCAAGGATTGGTGTCCCAATCGTTGAGCCAAGGCTATGGACAGGGACCCGAGGGATGGCAGGGGACGTCTCCCCCACCCCGTGAGGTCCGGAGTGAGGCCAAGAGGCTGGGTAAACTGAGGGGGGCAGGAACGTCTTCACTACCACCCCAGGGTCAGAACCTTTCCTGGAAAGGTCCGGAGGGCTGTGCCCGGAAGGCAATCTCTGACTTGCACTGCGATTTAAGACAGAGACACCAGGATGACATCTGGGAATCAATAGGGACTGGAACTCACCCGCTGACGATGCTGAGTTGGAGCGAAGCCTGAGGGTTCCGGAGATTCAAGAGGGAGGGGTACCCCAAATGGGATACACACTCAATCCCCTCCCGAGTTTCAGCTCCAGATAAGAGGTTTGTGATGCAGGAAACAAGACACTGAGTCTAAGCGATGAAAAGTGGGGGCGGTTTTAATCTTGCACTCCCGGGCGAAACTCACAATCTACCTTGTAGATACTTGCATCAGCTCTGGATCCCCCCCCCACTGCCTCAACCTAACAGTGGTGGAGCTTTTCAGTGATAATTATAGATAGTGGGGGACCAGTCACCCTGTTGAAAGACTAGCTGCTCTTTCTGATAGAGGAGGGGGCTGGTCTCAGTTCCCGCAGCAGCAACACTTAGATTTTATCTCTGAGGAAAAATGTGGCAATTTTACCTTCAAGTAGAGCGACCTGGAGGCTTGCTTCCCTGCTTCCCCCTCCTTTCGCCAGTCAGAAACACAGTTTTCCAAAGTCGTTGGCAACTTAAAACTTTGGAGTTTGCTGAATTAAATAATAAAACTTATTAAATACCTAGGTATTTTTAAATGAAAAATTACTGAAGTGTTTTTCTGACTTTGCTTCTTTTGAAAAATCTAGAGGACAGAACTGTATCCTGTAATTACATATGTCTTTCATTTTTTAAATATATCCTTAAAATGTGAAGGTATCACTAATCTAAGAAATGATACATATTTAACTTGCCACCTAAAATTTAAGGCTTCTAAAAACTTAATGTTCAAATTAAATTGAGAAATAATATGATTGTGATTACAAAGTGCATAAAGTTTAGAAATTTATTTTTGAGAAAATAATTCTTGTATTTTCTCTGGAGAAATTAGTATTTCAAGCCTTTCTGTGTACTATGTTTGGTAAAATTTCAACCTAAGATAAAATATTTTATATGGTCTGATTAAAAGAGAGATTTGATTTTATGGTCTGAACCAAATGTTTAATATAAAAAGCAGTTTAAATTTAATTGATATATTTTAGGATAATTATAAAACATATAATATAATGTACATACACAGACACACACACACACACACACACATATATATATATATATATATATATATATATATATATATATATATATCCTACCTAATAAAAGATAAACATGCAAATTGACTATACCTCCACTACACCCACAAGCCACACCCATCAGCCGATCAGGAATGAGCATGCCAATTAACCCAACCAAGATGGTGGCAGCCATGGAGCTGGAGCAAGCAGCGGGCTTGGGTTGCCCCTGGTGATGGAGGATGCCAAGCATCCCCCGCCCTGGCCTTTCCTGGCCTCCACTCAAGGCTACAAAGTTTCAATTATAGAAGATAAATAAATCCCAGATATCTGCTTCCAGTTTATGCTTGGGTTCTCGGGGGGCGTGGCCGGCTGTCAAACCACCACAGTCCCCCAGACCAGGCTGCCCCATGCCCCAAGGAAACCCCCACCCTGATCTTGGACACCCTTCAGTGCAAACCAGCCAGCCACCACCCATGCACCAGGCAACTATCGTATCTAATAAAAGAATAATATGCAAATTGACTGTCACTCCAACACATGAGATTTTCCCCTATGTTGTCAAAGATGGCTGCCCCGATGTGGACACAAGGTGGCTGCCACAAGATGGACAGCGGGGGAGGGCAGTTGGGAGGAACCAGGCCTGTAAGGGAGGTCAGTTGTTTGCAATCAAGCCTGTAGAGAAGGGAAGTTGGGGCAGACCCAGGCCTGCCGGTGAGGGCAGTTGAAGGGAAACCAGACCAGCAGGGGGAAGCAATTAGGGGCAATGAGGCTGGCAGGGGAGGGCAGTTGGGGGGTCCAGGACTGCACAGGAGGGCAGTTGGGGGCCAGGCGTACCCGGGAGGGCAGTTTGGGGGGACCGAGGCCTGCAGGGGCGCGCAGTGGCTGGGGAACCAGATCAGCTGGGAAAACAGTTAATGAAAATGAGGCTGGCAGGGGACAGCAGTTAATGGTGACCAGGTCAGCAGCGAGGGCAGTTGACGGGGGACCAGGCCTGTAGGGGAGTGCAGTTGGGGGCAATCAGGCTGGCAGGGGAGGACAGTTAGGGGTGACGAGGCCAGTGGAGGAGGGCAGTTTGGGGCAACCGGGCTGGCAGGGGAGCAGTTATGCATCAATTAGGCATGCAGGGGAGTGGTTAGTCAGTGATCAGGCTGGCCAGCTGAATTGGTTAGGGGAAATCTGGAAGGAAGGCAAAAAAGCAGTTGGGAGCCAGCAGTCCTGGATTGTGAGAGGGTTTTCTGGCAGCCCGTTTAGGCCTGTAGGTTTGGGACTAAATGAGCATTTGGACATCCATCCAGGGGTCCAGATTGGAGAAGGTGCAGGCTGGACTGAGGGACACACCCCCCTTGCATGCATTTCATGCACTAAGCCTCTAGTTTGTGTGTGTGTGTGTGTGTGTGTGTGTGTGTATGTGTATGTATTTGATAGTGTTTACAAGTTAAATTTCAAGACTTTAATGGAGAGGTGACTTTGGGTCATTTTAAGGGCCCTGGAATGATTCAATAATTCATTCTCTCTTCTTAAATGAATTTTTTTAAATTGAATTAGGCTGATCTCATATACTTGAAATCACATGGGAAGCTTTATCAAATAAAAATTAATAACTACATTTTAAAAGTTTTCAACCTCTAAGGGAGTGCAACACAACGTTACTGAAAATTACTTAAGCAGACCCAGATTATTCAGAAGAGGAATTTAAAGACAAAAATCCACAGCCTACTCTTTAAATAGGCTGTCAGATGGGATGGAATCTGTACTTTATAGGTCAAATATATGTTTGCTTACATTTCTTTTTCAATAAAGATGCCTACTTTAATTACTTAATGATTTAGCTTTCTATAATATAATCAAGGGCTCATATAATTTCATATAAATTTGAAAAACCAAAATGTTAAGCAATTAATTCTAGGAAAGTCCTCTGAAATAGTTCCTGAGATCTTCCATAACTCCTCTGTGTATGCAAATGAGCACTAGCCAAAAAGATTGCTGTTTAAAAGTAAATTTTAAGCTTACTAAAAAGGAGAAAATTTAAAATCTCTCCCACTGCTATTTACAGGGTACACTGAATGTTAGTATTCAAGCATTAAATATGATTATTATGAGTCACCATAAATGAAAAGAAAGTCACTTGAAATGTATACAGGGCAATATTGGCCAGCATCCAAAAAGCAACAATGTTTGTTGTGCTGTTTAAAAGAAAGAAAAATGAGGAAAGAAATAAACTCCCATGTGCTCCTGGATCTGGGTGAGGCTGGGTCCCGGGCCCGGGAGAGGCCACACGCCCCTGGGTCCGGGTGAGGCCATGCGCCCCTGGGTCCGGGTGAAGATAAATCCTGGGTCTGGGAGAGGCCGTGTGCTCCTGGATCCGGGTGAGGCTGGGTCCCGGGTTCGGGTGAGGCCGTGGGCCCCTGGATCCAGGTGAGGCTGGGTCCCGGGCCCGGGTGAGGCCACGTGCCCCTGGGTCCGGGTAAGGCCACGCGCCCCTGGGTCCGGGTGAAGCTGGATCCTGGGTCCGGGTGAGGCCGTGGGCCCCTGGATCTGTGTGAGGCTGGGTCCCGGGTCCGGGTGAGGCCGTGGGCCCCTGGATCTAGGTGAGGCTGGGTCCCGTGTCCGGGTGAGGCCGTGCGCCCCTGGATCCGGGTGAGGCTGAATCCCGGGTCCGGGTGAGGCCGTGCGCCCCTGGGTCCGGGTGAGGCCACGCGACCCTGGGTCCGGGGGAAGCTAGATCCCGGGTCCGGGCAAGGCCGTGTGCCCCTGGATCCAGGTGAGGCTGCCTCCCGGGTCCGGGAGAGGCTGAGCACCCCTGGGTCCAGTTGAGGCCATGCACCCCTGGGTCCAGGTGAAGCTGAATCCTCTGTCTGGGCGAGGCCGTGTGCCCCTGGATCCGGTGAGGCTGGGTCCCGGGTCCGGGTGAGGCCGTGGGCCCCTGGATCCGGGTGAGGCCACGCGACCCTGGGTCGGGGAGAGGCCATGCGCCCCTGGGTCCGGGTGAGGCCACGCGCCCCTTGGTCCGGGGGAAGCTAGATCCTGGGTCCGGATGAGGCCGTGTGCCCCTGGATCTGGGTGAGGCTGGATCCCGGGTCCGGGGGAAGCCGCGCGCACCTGGGTCCGGGTGAGGCCACGTGCCCCTGGGTCCGGATGAAGCCGTGCCCCTGGGTCCGGCCAAGACCCAACCAGAGGGAATCAAACCTGCATTACCACCATTTGTCCACCATCCAAAGCTGAGGGGTCAGTGCCGATATGTACACATAAGGAACTGGTGGACATTGATATTGGGTCTCAAAAGAACTGTTGGTCCAGAAAGAAACTCACTACAGACTGATTCATTTGCCTGTCAGCATAACTATTATTGCTCATCTCACATTCAGTTCATATAAGTATATCTCTAGTGACACATGATCTCGCTCATCTAGGGGAAATGATGAACAACATAGACTGATGAACAAGAACAGAACCAGAAAGAAGGAGGCATCGATCGGACTATCGGGCCTCAGAGGGAGGATAGGGGAGGGTGGGGGAGGGGGGAGAGATCAACCAAAGGATTTGTGTGCATGCATATGAGCCTAACCAATGGTTAAGTTCAACAGGGTGTTGGGGCATCCGTGGGGAGGGGTGTGGGATGGGAATGGGGGGATGAGGACAAATATGTGACACCTTAATCAATAAAGAAATTAAAAAAAAAAGAAATAAAGAAACTCCCTAAATGTGGCCTAGAAATTACTCTGGGACAAAATAAAGGGAGATTTCCTTCAAATATAAAATAAACTATAATTTAAAAAAATCAATGTATTAGGCCTCAAAAAGTAAAGTAAATAACTTGCATTTTACTTCCCTAACAAAGGTTATGCCAATATTCTCAAAGACTGATAGCAGAAATTCAATTTATGTCATTTACTCTCCACACCCAAGGACAAATAAAGTTAAAAAATAAGCTTTAATTCAGACTGATTTAAATTGACAATTAAAATAAGTGAATATTCAGGAGGACTTAGTTGTACTAGGCAGGAACCTATTTCTGGAGCATTAACTAATTTTTTACTGATGTTTCAGGTCATAGTAAAGCTGATTATCATGCAATGAATTAAGATCCGTCATCCTTCTGTGCAAAGAATTGAATTAAAAGCTATCAATGCTGCACTGCAGGATTTCTAAAACCAGCTTAATATTATTTTAACCACAAGGGGGGATAGTGGAGTATTATCCTGTAAGTAAATGACTTCAAGCCTTAAATACCTTAATTGTTTTACTTTAATTTTTTTGTTTTTCACTTGTAATGCTGAATGCAAGACACCCATGAAATTACACTGGTGTCAAAATAAGCCAGAGGAACATGGTATGGCAAATGCGAAAATATCCGGAGTCTAGTTTATAGAAGGTTTCCTTTATTAACTTTTGGGTGAGGATATACTTATATATTTCCAGAAAACTCCAAGCCTGTGTGGATTCCTGCAACAATGGATCCTAGAGAGGAACCAGACTACTTCAACCACAGATAGCAGTGGACCCAAGTAACATGCTTACTAGGCAGAGAAAAAACAGTCCAGAATTGGAGGATGGTGAAGATGCCTTGCCATGCTAGTAGGCATTGGCTGTGCATTGGTGCAGGTTGCCCTAAACAAAACCAAAGTAGGTCAGACCCATTCCAATGAGTGAAAGTGGGAGCTTAATCACCTCCCTTTATGTCATAAAGCTTCCTCATGAAATTAGTCAGGAATTGGATGGATTGTTTAAACTCTGAGTGAATGTTGGGTAAAAGTGTGTGAGAGTGGAAGGAAAGGGCCTGCCCTCTCCTCTCTTTGTGTGGCTCCACATCTTCGGTTTTGGAGTACAAGTGGGCCCCAATTTGCAGTTCTCCAATTAAATCATAAGGCATAAAGGTGACTCACCCCCACTCAAAGGTGACCAGGCCTGGGGTTTATATGGGTGCACCTTAGCTAAGACGAATCAAAGTGACCAAGGGACATGGCCAGGCAGGCATCTGAGTAAATCTGTAAAAACAGGTCACCCCCTCCGTTGTCTGTCTCAAGCCACCAATCATCATGGAGTCGGGACAGAGTAAACCCACTTTTCTCAACTGCATGTTGAAAAAAATTTTAAATGGGATTCAATGGGGATTATGGTCTTAAAAAAAATCCTGAAAAACTGAGGAAATTCTGTGAAGTAAAATGGCCAGCTTTTAGGGTCGGCTGGCCCTTGGAAGGCTCTTTAGATGAAGGATTTGTCAGGGCAGTCTGGAATGTAGTCACAGGAGACCCTGGAAAACCAGATCAGTTTCCCTACATAGCCAGCTGTTTAGCACATGTTCAAACCTTGCCACCTTGGTGGGTCCGGTTCTGCATGTGTATGAAGGGACCAAGTAAGGTTTTAGTTGCAGCAGTAAAGAGGCACGCAGGGCAGGAGCAGAGAAAGGAGAGGCAGGGAGGACAGGAACAGAAAAAAGAAAAAGCAGGCAGGACAAAAGAAGCAGGTCCCTCAGAAGGAAGCTCAGCCCCCTATTCCACAGGACCCTCCCCTCAAGGAAGTCCCACCAGTTTGACCACCTCCATATGAGACACAAGCAGCACCAAGTGCTCCCCCTGCTAGCCTGGAAGGTCCAGAAAGTCTAGAAACAACGCCCCGCTCCGTCTCTCCTCAAGCAGGCTCTCCAGAGCCAGTTGGATGTCAATTGCGTTCAGCTGATCAAAGGCACAAACCACAAATGGCATGTCAGATGCATCTCAGGGAGATTCGGGGTGCCCAAGTGCTTGGCAAAGATGGGACTTTACAGGAAGGAAGGCCAGTCTATTATTGTCAGCCCTTTACCACAAGTGACATACTGAATTGGAAGACACACACCCCAGCTTATTCTGAAAAACCTCAGGCCATGGTAGACCTCCTAGAAATGATTTTCCACACCCAAAAGACCACCTGGGTGGACTGCAAGCAGCTCCTTTTCATGTTCTTTAACACTGAGGAGCGCATGAGAGTAATGACAGAGGCTCGGAAGTGGCTCCAGACCCAGGCCCCGGCAGGGACATTAGATACAGACAGAAGGGCAAGGGAGGCCCTCCCGGATGAGGAACTTGATTGGTCCCTGAACTCAGAAGTCAAAAAGGCCAGGATAGAAAAATATAGGCTGGCTTTCCTCCAGGGGGTCAAGGCCAGAGCCTAGAAGCCCACCAATATAGCTTAACTTTCTGGGATTTTGCAGAAGCCTAATGAAAGTCCAGCAGCTTTCTATGAGACACTGAGTGAGGCATACTGGACCTATTTCCCCTTTAACCCTGGGGCCCCAGACCTCTAACCATGGCAATGCCGCTTTTTGTAGGACAAGCCCAGCAGGACACATGAAGGAAATTACAGAAGCTAAAAGTGTTTGCCGGAAAAAAATGCTACTGAACTGCTAGAGATAGCCAACAAGGTTTTCATCAACCGAGGCTGGGCAGCAAGAAAGGAGGAAGGAAAGAGAATCAAAGAACGGCCAATGTAATAGCAGCAGCTTTTCGAGGATCTGGCTCCCAGACACATCAGAAAGTGAAGCAAGAAGACAGATCAGGAGGGAAAGGTAGAGCAAGCCTGACATGGGACCAGTGTGCCTATTGTAAGGGAACAGGGCACTGGAAAAATGAATGTCCCAAATGGCAAAGCAAGAAAACAGGGCCCCCTTTTCTACCTAGTTGCTATCAACCAGAACCACCTGAAGCAGACCTTATTGGGCTGGTGGCAGCTGACTATGACTAGGACAGACCGGCTGTTTTTAGGTGGACCTCCATGAGCCCTTAGTAAGAATGAAAATTGGGGGGTAGGCTGTGGACTTTATGGTTGATACAGGAGCTGAGCACTCAGTAATAATAAAGAAGGTAGCGCCTCTCTCAGGAAAGGAAGTCACCATTATTGGAGCTACTGGGGACCAGGCCTGTAGACCATTATGCCGGCCTCGTCGATGCCAACTTGGCGGTCACCAAGTGCTTCATGAATTCCTGTACTTGCCAGATTGTCCAGTACCTCTGATGGGTAGAGACTTTTTAGCCAAAATGGGACAGAGATCACCTCTGCCCCAGATGGCTCGGCACAGCTTTGCCTAGGTGAGCAGACTTCTCCAAAGATCCTGTCCTTAGCAGTGCCCAGGGAGGAAGAATGGAGACTTTATACCCATCATTCAAAGGCCTCACCTTTAGACTCTGAATTAGAGGAAGAATTTCCACTGGTCTGGGCAGAAGCAAATCCCCCTGGCCTAGCCAAAAACACACACCCTGATACTAATTGACTTAAAGCCTGGGGCACATCCTGTCAAAATCCACCAATATCCAATTCCAAGGGAGGCAGGCGTAGGAACTCAGGTCCACTTACACTGGCTACCTCAGAGGGGACTCCTTAAAAGATGCCAGTCACCATGGAATACTCCCCTCCTGCCTGTCAAAAAACCTGGGACTAAGAATATCACCAGGTCCAGGACCTGCAGGCTGTTAATGAAGCTATTATAACCTTGCATTTGGCATTTTCAAACCCCTACACAATTCTAGGACTCATTCCATCAGAAGCAGAATGGTTTACATGCCTAGATATGAAAGATGCCTTTCTGCCTCAGGTTAGCCCCCTTCAGCCAGCTCCTTTTTGCTTTTGAGTGCGAAAACTCAATTATGAGGACCAAGGAACTGTTCACCTGGATAAGACTTCCACAAGGAATTGAGAAACCCGCTACTCTCTTTAGTGGAGCCCTTGCATCTGATCTAAGTTCCCAGGACAGGACTTAGGGTGTGTTCTACTTCAATATGTAGATGACCAAATTCTAGCCAGCTCCACACAAGCTCAGTGCTGGGATGGGGCGTGAGCCCTCATGAGACTGTTAACTGAAACAGACTATAACGTGTCCAAGAATAAGGCACAGATTTGTCAGAAGGAAGTCAAGTATCTAGGCTTCCGAATCACCCAAGGGAAACAAAGGCTAGGGACTGAAAGAAAGCAGGCAGTATGTGCCATCCCAGTCCCTCACACCCGAAGCAGATTTGGGAATTCCTGGGGCAGCTGGGTTCTGTCAAAACTGGACCCCAGGGTTTTCAGACCTGGCCAAGCCTCTCTATGAAGCTTTAAAAGGGGAAGAGAAGGCACCTATAGAATGGGCCTCAAGCAGAAGAAAGCCTTCATCACCATAAAGGCAAAACTCTCTGAGGCCCCACCACTAGGGCTACCAGAAGTGATGTGGGACTTTAATCTCTTTGTACATGAGAACAGCGGGGTAGCCCTTGGAGTTCTAACACAGGAGTTTGGACCTTGGCAAAGACCAGTAGCCTGTCTCTCCAAACAGATGGTCCCAGTTGCCTCCAGGTGGCCCCCATGCCTCAGAGCCCTTGAAGCCATGGCTTTATTAGTCAAAGAAGCAGATAAACTCACCCTAGGACAAAACTTAAATGTAAAAGTACCTCTTTCTGTTATTACCCTAATGGAAGCTAAGGGGCAGCTCTGGCTAACTCATGCTTGGATTACTCAATACCAAGGGTTATTATGTGAAATTCCAAGGGTATAGCTACAAGCAGTAAGGGCTCTTAATCCTGCTACCTTTCTACCCGTTGCTGAGGGGGGCCCTGAGCATGATTGCCTGGAAGTCGTAAAGGAGGTTTACTCTAGTTGGCCAGATTTAACAGATAAGCCCCCACAGAATACAGACTTATTATTGTTCACAGATGGCAGTAACTTCTTGTTGAAGGAAAAAGACAAGGTGGGAATGAAGTGGTATCGTACTTTGAGACAACTGGGGCACAGTCCCTGCCTGTAGGATGGTCAGTACAGAGGGCAGAATTTTGGGCCCTCGCCATAGCCTTAGACCTCAATTGGCTAGTAGGAGGTCATCCACATATTGAAGTAAGGATAAGCGTGCCAACATCTACACTGATTCACACTATGCCTTCATTACCCTGCATATTCATGGGTAAGAGGGAAAGGTGGCTCCTGATGACAGGAGGAAAATGAATCAAAAATCAAAATGAAATTTTGGAATTGCTGGAAGCAGTTTGGGAGCCCAAAGAAATAGCCATCATCCATTGCAAAGGTCACCAGAAAGGGAAAGACTCAGTGTCAGAAGGAAACCAGACTGCTGATGCCACAGCAAAGCAGGCTGCCAAAGAACAAGCAGCTCCAGCATGGATCATGCTGGCCCCCGAGTTACCTGAACCTCCAAAGTATCCTCCTCAGGAGATGGAATGAGCCCAGCAAGAAGGGGGCAAAAGAACAAAAGGTTGGCAGATACTCTGAGATCATAGGGACTATGTCCCAGAACAGTTAGCCCATAACGTAGTCCTCCAGCAGCATGAACTTACTCATTTAGGGGAGACTGCTCTAGAAACTTTGTAAGGCAGATACTACCTAATTGCCCAGCTTCCCTCCTTGTGTGCCTCAGTTTCTCAGCATTGTCTCCTCTGTGTGCAGAACAACTCCAAACAGGGATCTGTGGGACCAATAGGAGTTCAGCGCTGCGGGAAAACTCCCTTTGAGGACTTAGAAGTAGACTTTACAGAACTAGTGCCTAGCAGAGGAAAAAATACCTAGTAGTTTTTGTTTGCACCTTTTCAGACTGGGTTGAGGCATATCCCCCTCACACGGAAAAGCCGAGAGAAGTCACAAAGGCATTGCTAAAGGACTTAATTCAGTAGTGTGGAGGGCCTCTGACCATTGGATCTGATAATGGCCCAGCCTTTGTAGCAGAGATAGTGTAACAGGTAGCCAAGGCTTTAGGAATTAGATGGGACCTACAGAAAGCTTATAGGCCTCAGAGTTCAGGGAAAGTAGAGCGCATGAACCGGACTCTCAAGCAGGCTATAGCTGAGCTATGCCAATGGAAAACCCAACCCTGGACAAATATCTTGCCTCTGTACTCCTAGGGGTATGCTGGGCCCTGAGGGCCAGGGTAGGTTTCTCTCCATTTGAACTTCTATATGACAGACCACTCCCCCTCCGCTTAATTTGGCCAAAGGGAGATTTGGGGAAAATAGGAAATTGAGAAATCCAGAAGCAACTACAAAGACTTCAAAAAACTGTTTTTGAGATCCACAGATAGCTTACTGACCAACTACCCATCTCTCCAGGAACAGGTGTACATCCTTATAAACCTGGAGACCAGCTTTGGGTAAAACACTAGAAAAAAGAGGCCCTTAAGCCAATTTGGAAAGGACCATATCCAGTCCTACTCACAACCCCCACAGCTCTCAAAGTTGCAGGATTGAACATCTGGATTCGCCACTCCCAGCTGAAAGCAGCCCACTAGCCTAGGGACGCCCAGCCTGTGTGGAAGGTAACCTCTGACCAGAATCACCCACTGCAGATCACCCTCAAGAAGACAACAGACCTGGCTGATCAACCTGCTCCAAGAAATTCAGAAACACCCTGTAGATTCTTCTTTACACTAATCTCTCTTATCTTCTCTCGAAGGTAAAATGCTCTGATATTTCTGGATGCTCATTGTTTTTATCTTTCTAATAATTCTCATTTTGTCTTTTTATGAGTGCCTTCAGAACCCAAGGCTAGTTCCAGGATGAGAACTCTTCTGCCCTTGCTGGGACACAGAAGAAACATAAAATTACTGCTCCCTACCCAGCAAAGGAACAGGATGAGGCTAAGGCTAACTATTTTACTGTTACTGAACTCTCTTAATCTTGACCACTCTCAGAGAAGCCACTTGAGGGACTCCTAAGTCCTCACTATCTCTACTGAAAGCTTAACTTTACACTCTCCCTCTTAAATCAGACCAACCCAGCCTTAGCCAAGGACTGCTAGCTCTGCCTTTCTCTCTCTTCTTTACCATATGGCACTGTCCCTACAGCCATCAAATGTTGGAACCAGTCCAAAATCATTCTGGCTTCTGAAAAATAAAAGGGGAATATACTTTCTGAAAGAGCTGAAACACTAGTAGGTGATTATCCTACTGCACAGGCAAACCAAGCATCCCTTCTCTTTCGTACTTAAACTCAGTCTCTTGCTGAGTTAGCTTCATCCTCTCTCCCAGTCACAGGCCCTATCGCTCTACACACCCCACTACTCACCCCAGCCCCTTTATGCTTTACAAGATCATGGGGCAATAAACCAGTGGGTAATCTCCCATCCTCTGCTTGCAACACTACATTCAAATTGGAACTATCAAATACCTATTGGTCCCAAGGGATCAACTATCAGGACTCCCCGGAAACCAATGCTCATTTTCTATGACCAGTTTTACTTCTTATCCAACAGTCCAGGCCTTAGGCTTCAATTATTCTTTTCTGTCCCTTTTAGTTTTTCCTTGGATATCACCTCATAATAGCATTCCTACCCATTTTCACTGCAAAAGAGTCTCAACATCTCATCTGTCACCCCTTATAGGAAGCACCATGGCAGTCACCCTCTTGGTTTGGAGTGCAGAGTGAGGATCGAGACCCCCATACACTGCAACTCACCTTGTTTTCTCTACACCTTGTAGCTTGTCTCCATAATCAGGGAACCTTCTTCCTCTGTGGACAAAACACTTATGTCTGTCTCCACACAAAATGGACAGGGACTTGAACTCTCATCTATCGCTCACCCAATGTAGATATAGCCCCCAATATTCAGTCCCTGCCCATTCCCAGAACACACCATATCCAATACAAAAGAGCACCCGAGCTAATCCCTCTCCTTATTACACTCAGCATTTCATCAGGAGCTAGTACTGGAATAGGGGACTGGCAACTTCCCTCTCCTACTACCAGAGCCTATCCAAAGACCTTGCTGACAGCTTGGAAGAAATAGCCCAAAGGATTGTTGCAGTACAGGATCATATTGACTCACTGGCAGCTGTTACTCTCCAGAATCCAAGAGGACTAGACCTTCTCACAGCTGAGAAAGGGAAGCTGTGCCTGTTCCTTGAGGAAGAGTGCTGTTTTTATGCTAACCAATCTGGTATTGTAAGAGATGGGGCCAAGAAACTAGCTGATCCAGCTTCAAAAATAAGACAGGAGTTATCCCAGACCTGGGCTACATGGGAGGTGGGGGGGTTTGGAAATGGTTCCTTCCATTGACAGTACCAGTGTTAATGCTACTCATAACCCTAGGACCATGTCTTCTAAATCTGTTAATTTGCTTTATCTCATCTCTTCTAAATGCCTTTAAACTTCAAATGGTCCTGCAAACCAGAAGAATTCCCTACAAACCTCTCTGAGAGAAAGAAATGGGATGTTAACCCCTTGGTCATTGCCCCTTTTCAGCAGGAAGCAGTAAAAGAGCGGTCATCACACCTGAACACAATAACACCCTGTGGTTATTGTACCACAAGGCTACAAATTTTGTGGGACAGGGCGGGGGGATGACAAGGCTAACCCATATTTTGTAAAACTACTTTTTAAAAATTCTCTGCTGTTTAGATAGTTCCATATTCTGTAAAGTAAACTCTGCTAATTTTAAACAGCCCCTTATTCTGAAAAAGTAACTTTGCTTTCTAGCCTGCTTAAGTAATAAGGAAGATAAACTTAGCTTTCTGACTTTGTAGGCCAGAGACTAGAATGGCCATACCCTCATGCCATGTCAGATGCATTTTTTAATTGGATAGGACTGTTGTTTTCAAGGCCACCAGCAGGGTAACCACTAAGCACACATAGGGCTGGCTCTTTAATTAAAAGGAAAGTTCTGCTTGTAGCTCTGCTTAGAATTTTAATTCACTTTTCTTTAAGCCCACCAGTGTATATATTAAAAAGTGTAATTTCAAAGTCTAAATGCTGCTTGGTTTTCTTCTCCAGTCTTCTGCAACAAAAGAACTCAAGTCTTTTAATAAAATCTAAAAGTCTTAAAAGGACCCAAGTTCGTGAATGGCAGACACCCTTCTAAATTTATTGTTAAAACAGAAAAGGGGGCATGCTGGAGGCAAGATCAACAGTAGTTAGCATAATAAATGCAAGTAGTCCCTCATAAGGCTGATGGACTTTGCTATTCAGGAGGGTTGAAAATCTGCATATTATTACCTGCTGTTGGCTGAACAGCTGAAGGCAATATCCCTAACCTGAAAATCCTTTATTGTTTACCAAACCTTAACTTTGATAGGTGTGTTTGCTTTGCTGAAGGGCAAAATGTATCAATAAAAAGCCTTGGGTCCGGACATTTGGGGACCACTCCACTAGAGAGTAGGTATCCCTCTGGCTTGCCCAAATATCTTCTAAATATATATTTACTAGAGGCCCAGTGCATGATTGAATCATGCATGATTGAATCATGCACGTGTAGGTTCCTGTACATGCTTGCGCTTTTGATCGCGGGGGAGCTGGTGGCCTGTCTGCTGGTGCACCAAGTCTTCCAGAAGCCTCAGGCTCGGCGACGTGAGCTCAGCGTCCCACTGACCCAATCGGCTACCCAGGCCACCCCGAGTCTTGCCCCCTGAGCCTCCCGCTGGCCCAATCGTGGGCATAGCGGAGTGATGGTAATTTACATATTACCATTTTATTAGGTAGGATTGCCTAATGTATGAATTTATGTTGCAGCCCATTCTCCAGATTCCTGAACTCTTGCTGCAAACAGACAAACAAACAAACAAAAAAATCTGCAGCATGGTTTCTGGAAATTATTTTTATTGTAATACTATATGTGAAATTCATTGAAAAATTTGGAGGCTGGAACCTCAGTTGTTTAAGGACTTTAAAGTCTAGCAAGTCAGATTGGGGGACTGTGGGGGAACCAGCCCTGGTGGGTTTTGCTCAGTGAGCCCCTTTTCATTGCCACCAGGTATGCTGCTGGATTGTTGAAACACTTAATAAAGCCATTTGCATATCAAATTTACTCAGGTGAATTTTACCAATGTAGGTTTGAATTGATAATGTATTTTGGTGCAGAGAAATACAAGAAGGCAAACAATACAAAACTTCCCAGCATAGAATAGATCACATTATATAGAATCCTCTGGGGAAGTGGAATAGAAAGGAAGATTACAGGAGAAGAAGGAACAGCATAAAAACTCTGACCATGGCATAGGACTCCTTCTTGAATTTCTTAAATGTATATTCTGGGTATCAGAATCCTAAGCTATTTACATATTTTAGATATATTTATTCTTTTTGTTTTCAGAAAGGAAGGAGAGGAAGAAAGAAGTAGAACCATCAATGGTGAGAGAGAATCATTGATTGGCTGCTTGCTACAAGACATCTACTGGGTTTGGAGCCCACAACCCAGGCATGTCCCAGACTAGGAATTGAACCCAGACCTCCTGGTTCACAGGTGGAAACTGAACCCCTGAGACAAGTGGGCCAGGCTTTGGCTCTTTTAATTGAGAGTATTCCCTTTGATATCCGTGTACCCGAGCTGTCCTAAATCCAACCTGCCTGACTACTGTGCAGATTGGTGGAATCTGGGATACATTCAATAGTAAGCAATCAACTATGTGTGCCTTAATCTCCCTGCTTGCTTTCTGATGTTCTGGAGACCGCCATCCATGGGGCCTTCATGTACAGGATCCCTGTGCACCACCAGTCACCAACTACCCAGGGCCCCTGTATGCCCATCTTCACAGATGATGTCTCTATCTAAACATGCACTTTCTAAGCTTCATTGCCTTGGTACTATGACTTTTTGAATATTTGGATAGAAAAGTTCAGATTCCAATAAAAATTTTTGCTGGATTTCTCAGTTGTGATCTCCAGAAGAAGTAAAGTGTCAAGTGCGGGACACCCTGTTGAGACACAACATGCAGCAATGAGTTTTCTTTGTTTTGTCTTATTTAAAAGTGGTGGGTTTTAAAATTGATTCTTTAGAGATGAATGGAGAGAGACAGACAGAGAAGCATGCATTCATGTGGTCCAGAAATATTAATGGTTGCCGGGGGACCGAACTTGTCACCTGGACATGTGCCCTGACCAGGAATCAAACATGTGACCTTTGTGATGCACAGACAACGCCTAGCCACACTGGCCAGGGTGCACTGACTTTCACTTTTCTTCGTTATCTTGCATCTGGTAGCTAATATTCACTATTAATGGTAATAACAGTGGGTAAGTCCAGAACAGGACATGCTGGCAAGTGTTTTACATAAGTTAGCCCCACAGGTGAATCTCACCACAATGTAATGGGACACTGTCTCTATGTGTGGTGAGAACCAACACCTAGATCATGCAATGTTTAGCCCATGCCCTTCCTCCCCCAGAACCTGCCCATTTTTATACTTTTCATCAAAGTCCAGAAGTTCTGATTCCCATTATGAACACTGTTCCCTGTCAAGGAGGCATAGGATGACAAGATGCACGTCAGAGATGGAGAGAGAGAGAGAGAGAGAGAGAGAGAGAGAGAGAGAGAGAGAGAGAGAGAGAGAGAGTTTGATGTAAGAGTGAAGCATTTTCAGATCCTTGTTATCTGATCCCCTTTCGTGGGTTTTAGGAACTCACCATATGTTATAGAGATTTAAGCATTTTCCCTTACCACTAGAAGTAGCAGAGTGTGCCTGGCAAGTGTGGCTCAGTAGACCATAGCAGATGATCAGGGGCTCCCTGTCCACTATGGCGGCCATCAGCCATGTATCTTGTGCACTTGAGTAGCTAAGTTTTTATTTTATCCTTTCAATGTAATACATTCTTCGGTGACTGTTTGGAGCACCTTGGGTGTATGAGTGAATCTATTTTTTTAAAATGTTAGGAAATGCAAATAAAGACCCAGCATTTCTGATTAAAAGGTTAAAATTTGTACTCAATCCTTAGTGAGATGGGCTTTGAGAGACATCAAACTAAGAAGACATTTTGCAAAACATGAGGGCAAATAACTCATTAATATTTTTTTTTATTTTTTTTCAATTTTTTTATTAAGGTATTATATGTGTACATATCTTACCATTGCCCTCCCCACACCCCACTCCCATATATGCCCCCACCCCCCAGAGTTTTGCATCCATTGGTTATGCTTATATGCATGCATACAAGTCCTTTGATTGATCTCTTATCTCCCCCACCTCTCCCTAACCTTCCCCTTGTAATTTGACAGTCTGTTTGATGCTTTACTGTCTCTGTATCTATCTTTTTGTTCAAGTTTATAATGTTCTTTATTATCCATAAATGAGTGAGATCATGTGGTATTTTTCTTTCATTGACTGACTTATTTCACTTAACATAATGTTCTCCAATTCCTCCCAGGTTGCTGCAAATGATGAGAATTCCTTCTTTTTTATGGCAGCATAGTATTCCATTGTGTAGATGTACCACAGTTTTCTGATCCAGTCATCTGCTGACGGGCACCTAGGCTGTTTCCAAATCTTAGCTATGGTGAATTGCGCTGCTATGAACATAGGGGTGCATATATCCTTTCTAATTGGTGTTTCTAGTTTCTTCGGATATATTCCCAGGAGTGGTATTACTGGGTCAAATGGGAGTTCCATTTTCAGTTTTTTGAGGAAACTCCATACTGTTCTCCACAGTGGCTGCACCAGTCTGCAATCCCACCAGCAGTGCACGAGGGTTCCTTTTTCTCCGCATCCTCGCCAACACTTGTCGTTTGTTGATTTGTTGATGATAGCCATTCTGACAGGTGTGAGATGGTACCGCATTGTTGTTTTGATTTGCATCTCTCGGATAATTAGTGACGTTGAGCATGTTTTCATGTGTCTCTTGGCCTTCCTTCTGTCTTCTTTTGAAAAGATTCTATTTAGGTCTGTTGCCCATTTTTTTATTGGATCATTTATCTTCCTTTTATTAAGTTGTATAAGCTGCCTGTAGATGTTGGAGATTAAACCTTTATCAGTGATGCCATTTGCAAATATGTTCTCCCATGCAGTGGGCCTTCTTGTTGTTTTGTTGATGGTTTCTTTTGCTGTGAAAAAGCTTTTTATTTTGATGTAGTCCCATTTGTTAATTTTCTCTTTAGCTTCCATTGCCCTAGGGGCAGTGTCAGTGAAGAATTTCTTTTGGCATATGTCATAACTCATTAATATTTTTGTGGTGGCTAAGTTCTTCTAGGCTGGGCTAACAGCCAAACTAGCAGAGAAAGATTAATAGGAGAACATCAGGGTTTAGTACATGTGCAAGGAGGCTTCACATAGAAATGATAAATGCATAAAAATTTCAAACACAATGAGGCAACATTGGGTGTATAAGACATTTTTTAAATTTTTAAAACACATTTTATTTGATTTAAGAGAGGAAGGAGAGAGAGAGAGAGAGGTAGCAACATCAACGATGAGAGAGAATCGTTGACTAGCTGACACCCATGGTCACCACACTGGGGATCCAAAATGAAACCTGGCATGTGCCCTGATGAAATATCAAATGGTGACCTCCTGTCTTCATAAGTCAACTCTCAACCACTGAGCCAGGCCCAATGGACTGCATATAACATATTTTGAACAAAGTAGAGAGGGGGGAAATTGGATATTATTTTTCAGAAGTGAGAATGGGAGATTTGCCAGTAGTCGAGGAAGAACAGAACACACGTGTCAGGAAAATTAAGAAACCATGCGACACGGGTTATCTAGCTGACAGATACCTGCCTGAACCCTCATGTAGCCTATCATTAAGAATTAAAGGGACCAAGACTATGCCAACATGAAGCTGCTTTGGGGGATATTGATTTTCAGCTGTTAGGACGCAAAGGTCTCAGAGAGAACCTTTGGATACCCCCTGCCCCCTCCTGCCCAAAAGATTAGAGAGAGGGAAACCTGCTTCAGGAAGGTTGTTGCCTTTGCCTGATTTGAGTGAAACATGGTAAACAAGAAGGCTTCAGCAGGTGTCTATTAGCTAGAATCCCTCCTCCCCCGTGACAGCATCAATCAGGCATGTGGGGGTGGTTCCCAGACATTGTTGGTCCCAAGCAGTAGGGTTAAAATTCCACAGTGGCTGATGGGACCATTGTTGTATATGGTGGCAGTTAAGCACACCCAAAACACCTCCTGAGCCCACAGCAGGAAAGGGAAGAGACGGGATCCCGGTAGGCTTGGCCCAGGACCAGAAGAAGACTGGGGAAGGCATGGAGGGGTGACTCAGGTAAACTTGGAGGGGAGGGAGAGGAGTCAGTCCAGGTACCCACATAAACTGTCCTTGGGAACTGTCTCCTGGGCCCTGAGTGAGGACAGAGAGGGGAGTAAAGCCTAGGACTTGGGGGAGACCCCTCAGGGTTCTGCCTCCTGAGGACTGACACTTGTAGAGGACACCCAGGACTGACTCTCTCATCCTCTCCTCCTCCAGCTTCTCAGGTGAGGAGGGATATCCATGCAAATTTATTCATGATCTCTGAGGATTCTAAGTTCTTTTGTTCCAAGCTGTGAGACTTAGCAACCAGGGGAGCAACCAGTGGGCACCCTGTTCCAGGCAGGACTGGACCGGGACTGGTGGGGCAGCCAAGTCCTCTTCCCAAGAAGTTGCTTTGAGGTGGTCCAAGGCCCTGGAGCTGTGGGAGCCCCTCCTGTAAGTGAGCAGCTGGCCTTCAGGTGAGTGTTCCTCTCCATACACCGGACCTCTCCCAACAGTTACACACCCGGAGGGCCCTACCCTCTTCAAGTCCAGTCTCTCAGAGGACTGAATCTGGGAGAAGGGATCTCGCCCACAGGTGAAGATTCCTGCCTTTCCCTCGGGGCTCTTGGATGGGTAGCCCAGAAGGCTTTTCAAAAGGTGTGGTTCACCCAAATCAGTACACACATCCTAGGGAATGCACACCTGCCACCCTGAGTGCTCTCCAAGACCTTTCACATAGGCTAATCCTGCAGTGGACTGGGCGTCCAGAGGCCATTGCAGGTAACTGTTACTAAATCAGGAGGCTATTGTACAGGGGGTGTCATGGAAGCACAAGCCCCCAATTCCTTCCTGATTAGCCCACCCTGCTTTTACCCCTGGCTTAATCTTTCTCGTCTCAGTGTCGTCACCTGAAAGAAACAACAACTGACAGCATTAAAGTTCAAAGTGTCCTGGCATGAGTCTGGCTAGAAAATCACCTTCCACTGATGCATCCCCTGCCCTCTCTGTCACTTTTGTCATCTCCCTTGTACCCCGGTCTCTCTTGTGTCCTCATATTGGCCAAGCACTTTACTCTCCCAGAATTTGTGCAGTCTGTCCTCACGCCCAGAACAGGATCCTTCCAAGGCCCCAATGGACCCTCCTTGCTCAGACCTCAAGGCAGGAGTCTGCCTGCCTCTGTACGTTTCCATACCAGGCCCTGTGTTTCTAGACAGAATTAGTTACAAAGAGCCAGTTGTAGACAATGGTATTGTTTGCTTCGGATGTGTGTGTGTGTGTGTGTAAGTGTGAGTGTGTGTGTGTGTGTGTGTCCTATTTTCATCCTAAACCTTGTGAGGAGAGACTGTGTGTAGCTCTGAGCATGGCATTAGCAGACACCGTAGGACAAATACATGCCAAATTCATCTAGAAGAGAGGAGGGAGGGTAGGCTGAACCTCTAGTTCCAAGGTGAAATAATTGAGGTTTTTGGTGTTGTAATTTTCTATCTGCTCTGCTCTAGGTGACAATCCCTGATCCACTGGGGATAAGTGCAGTGGCCTCATTTGTACTCATCCGTTTATCCATGTAGCTGGAACCCTAAAACTCTGCTAGGTCATATGCATGGGGAACATCTGGAGGAATGGCAGGGTAGGCTCACAGAACAAAGCAGCCTTACCACCCTGCCTGTTACTCTCAGCCCCACGACCTTCCCACAGCCTATGGTAAAGAGATGCAGGGCCACCTGCATGACAGGCACACAGTGCCCACTGCCACTCAGGAAAAGTCACACATTTTGAGGAGTCTTGGTATTTCCCAGGCCTGAGTGAGGAAGTGAAACAGGACACAATATGTCTGAGGCTGCCTGTCACTACTTGAGCCAAAATAAGCAGAGACAGGGTAGAAGCACATGTGAGCATTTATTCCAACAATGCGGTCAATAATGGGGTCAGTAGTCGCTCACCCTGGAAAGGCTGCTCTGACCCCCTGGGGAGAAGATAGCTACCTGTAGCTGCCAGCTGCAAGTGTAACATGGAAAGGGGAGGGGAGGGCCTGAAGTCCTGCCTTCAGGAGCGCAAACTCCTACAACACGGTGGCTAATCTTCTATGACCTTAGCAACTTCTCAGCCCCTTCCTGGGAACAGAGAATGGTCAGCCTTCCTGAGAAAAGAAGGGTCAAAGCGTGCCCTGTCCTTGGTCTGTTCCCCAAATGCAATTCTCTTCTGAGTAATGGGCCCATGGATGCAGCTTATGTTTTTAGTACAGCCTGGTTCATCCTCCAGTGTCCCAGGTCCTCTTATTCATAGGTTGGTAGGTGAGTAATGATGAAACAACTGTTGCTCCATTCTTGTTACATGCCCTTACCCCCTGTCTGTGAAAGAATAATAAAGAGTTTTTTTTTTTAAAGCTGTGTGTTCTATCTCAACGCCCCCCCCCCCGCCCCCAGCAAGGTCTCTCCCCCTGTGCTGGTAAAGCTGAGTGTGTATGTTATCTCAACTCCTCAAGGTCCCTCTCCCAGTGATGGGAACAAGACCATTAAAGCTGTGTGTCTTATCTCAACTCCTCAAAGTCTCCCTCTGGAAAAAGCCCTGAGCAAAGAATAAACAGAGCAGTGTTGTGTTATTCAGACAGAAAGAGAAACATAGAATATGAGATTACCAGGTAGGATTGTTGTTGCCCTGTCATAAAATATGTAACTAACAGCTCCCCTTTGAATTCCCCGGCAGCATTTGGTCCCCTTTTCCTCCCTCCCTCCCGTGTGTGACCCCTCCCAACGTGTAGTTTTTGCCTTTATAAGCTTGTAAAATTTCCTACTGGGCTGCTTAACTCCTCTGCTCCTGCGTGAGTTACGGGTTGAGCCCCAGCATGCTGGAATAAAGCCTCTTTCTGTTTGCATCAAGTGACGCCTCCTGCGGTTGATTGGGGTTGCCTCAATTCGGGGGACAGAGTAAGGGTCTCCTTTTGGGGGTCTTACATCTGAAGCTGATTTCAAAAGACCCCATGGAGATGCGTCAGGCCAGCTTGAATGACCGGGTCTGGGCCTCTGCTTTGCCTGTCTCCTCTCCCTCTCCTCTCCAGCCTGACTTTTGTCTCCTAAAGAGACTGGAAAAGCAGGCACCAAAACCTGTTACAGGGAGGTGCCAGCCCCCGGGAGGTGCCATCCCAGAAGACAGCCCAGGTTAAGGTTAATGTAAGGGGCAGCTCTCCCCACCTCTCTTCAGCTCTGTTGAGTATTTTAGCATCTATGTTCATCAGGGATATTGGACTATAATTATCTTTCTTTGTTGTGTCTCCATCTGGTTTCAGAATTAGGATAATGTTGTTCTTATAAAAAGAGTGTGGATGTGTTTCTTCCTTTGGATTTTCTGAAGTTGTTTGAGGAGTATAGGTATTAGTTCTTTTAATGTTTGGTAGAACTCCCCCGTGAAACCATCTATACCTTGGCTTTGGTGGGAGTTTTTTGATTACTACTTCTATTTCATTAGCTCATTTCATTAGTTGTTCTTAGCCTATTCACTTTTTTTTATTCCTCCTGATTCAGTTTTGGGACTTTGCAATTTTCAAGGAACTTGTCTATTTCATGCATACTCTCTAGCTTGTTGGCATATAGTTTTTCATAGTATTTTATTACAATCCTTTGTATTTCTGTGCTATCAGTGGTTAGTCTTCCACTTTTATTTCTGTTTTTATTTCTTTCGGTCTCTCTCTTTGTTCCTTGAAGATTCTGGCTAATTAATGGTTTATTGATTTTGTTAATCCTTTCAAATAACAAGCTCTCTTTTTCATTGTTTTTTTTTTTTTTTTGTATTTTTCAGTTATTTATTTCTACTCTAATATTTATTATGTTGTTCCAGCTAGTTAAATTGGGATTTTCTTGTTTTTCTCTTTCTAGTTATTTAAGTTGTAGTGTTAAATTGTTTATTGCTGATCTTTCCTTTTCTCTTTCTTTCTTTCTTTCTTTCTTTCTTTCTTTCTTTCTTTCTTTCTTTCTTTCTTCATGCCTGTAGCCATGACTGTTTTGGTTCAGTGGATAGAGCTGTGGGCCTGTGGACTGAAGTGTCCCAGGTTTGATTCCAGTCAAGGGCATGTACCTTGGTTGTGGGCACATCTCCAGTAGGGCATGTGCAGGAGACAGCTGATCAATGTTTCTCTCTCATCAATGTTCCTAACTCTCTATCTCCCTTCCTCTCTGTAAAAAATAAATAAAATAAATAAAATAAAATAAAGGAGATAAGCCTGTAGTGCTATGAACTTCGCTCACAGGACTTTTTTTTTTGCCGTGTCTCAGAGATTTGGGGTTGTTGTGTGTTCATTTTCATTTGTTTCCAGGAAGTTTTGTTTTATTTCTTTATCTCATTGGTAACTCAATCATTGTTTATTAACATGCTAATTATCCTCCATGTGTTTGTATGCTTTTGGTTGTTTTTACTGTAGTTGATTTTTCCTTTAATTCCACTGTGATCTAAGAGATGCTTGATACGATTCACTTCTTGAAGTGGTAGAGACTGCTTGTGTATCCTAACGTGTGATTTCTCTTTGTGAATGATTTTGGGCGCTTGAGAAGAATGTATATTCTTCGTTGGCATGAATTGTTCTATAAATGTCAATTAAATCCATCAGATTCTGTTTGTCCTTTAGCTTCTGTTTTCTTATTATGTTTTTGTTCCTAGGCTCTATCCAGGGAAGCCAGATGGGTGTTAAAGTCTCCTACTATGACTGTGTTGTTCTCAATCTCTCTGTTCAATTCCTTTAGAAAAATCCTATCTAATAATAGAGTAATAGGCAAGTCATCACTCCGCTAGACTCACAAGCCATGCCCCAGCCACGCCCCAGCCACGCCTACCATCCAATCAGGGTGAGTATACAATTAAACTGAAAACATTGCGGCAGCCCCACCCCCCAGCATCTCCTGGTCTCTGGGAGTCTGAGAAGTCAGGCGCCAGCACCTGAGGCTGGCTGCAGCCACGGAGACCAAGAAGCTGCCGGCCCTGTGATCTCAGGCCTCAGCCAGCCTCAGAAGCCTCAGGTCCACCCACCCCACATCCTGGGGAGACAGAGAAACTGGGCCACAGCACTTGAGGCTGGCTGCAGCCACGGAGACCAAGAAGCTGCCTGCCCCGTGATCTCAGGCCTCAGGCAGCTGGAGAAGTGGTTCACCCCAAGTCCTGCGGGAGACAAGAAACCAGGTGCCAGTGCCTGAGGCTGGCTGCAGCCCAGGAGATGAAGAAGCTGCCTTCCCTGTGATCCCAGGCTGCAGCCAGCAGCAGAAACCTCAGGTCTGCCTGCCCCACCTCCTGGGGGAGACTGAGAAACCAGGCCTCAGCGCCTGAGACTGGCTGCAACCTGGTAGATGAAGAAGCCGCCTGCCCCGTGATCCCAGGCTACAGCCAGCTGGAGAAGCCACCCTCCCCACGTCCTGGGGGAGACAAGAAACCGGGTGCCAGCACCTGAGGGTGTATGCGATCTGGAAGACGAAGAAGCTGCCTGCCCTATGATCCCAGGCTACACCCAGCTGGAGAAGCCGCCCACCCCATGTCCACCCGCCCCACGTCCTGGGGGAGATGGAGAAACCGGGCCCCAGTACCTGAGGCTGGCTGCATCCCGGGAGATGGAGAAGCTGCCCACCCTGCAGTACTGGACACCAGCACCTGCAGCTGGCTGTGGCCTAGGAGGCAGAGAAGACGCCCACCCTGCGGTCCTGGGCACCAGCACCTGCGGCTGGCTGTGGCCTTGGAGACAGAAAAGCCGCCCACCCTGCGGTCCTGGGCACCAGCACTTGCAGCTGCAGCACAGGTGAAGGCCCCTGTCCACCATACCCTGAGGCTGTAGCCAGCCTGGGCACCTATGGCTAACCAGAGGGAGGGAAGCCCGGATCCTGGGTGCCTGTGGTCAGCTGGAGGAGGGAATCCTGGGTACGAGGTGCAGGCCGAGGCAGAGCTGGTTAGAGGCAATCAAGCCAGCAGGGGAGCAGTTAGGGACAATTAGGCTGGTAGGCAGAAGCAGTTAGGGGCAATCAGGCAGGAAGGTGAGCAGTTAGGAGCCAGCAGTTCTGAATTGTGAGAGGGATGTCCAACTGCTGATTATCCCATGAGGGGTCCAAGATTGGAGAGGGTGCAGGCCAGGCTGAGGGACACCCTCCCTGCTGCCCCCGTGCATGAATTTTGTGCACCGGGCCTCTAATTTTATTATATATGAACTAGAGGCCTGGTGCACGGAATTCATGCACAGGTGGGGGGTATTCTTCAGCCCGGCCTGCAACCTCTCCAATCTGGGACCCCTCAAAGAAGGGTTTACGTGGATCGGGCCTAAACCAGCAGTCGGACATCCCTCTCACAATCTGGGACTGCTGGTTCCAACCGCTCATCTGCCTGCCTGTCTGCCTGATTTCCCCTAACCACTCAGCCTGCCGGCCTGCTCACCCCCAACTGCTCCCCACTGATGGTGTGCTTGCCCCCAAATGCCCCCCTGCTGGACTTATCATCCCCTTCTTCTCTCCCCACTGGCCAGCTCACCCCCAACTGCCCCCCTGCTGGCATGCTCACTCCAAACTACTCCCCACTGTCCTGATCACCTTTAACTGACCCCCACTGATGACCTGCTCACCGCCAACTGGCCCCCTGCTAGTCTGCTTACCCCCAATGACCCCTGCCATCCCATCCTAGCCTGATCACCCCCCATGGCGACCTAAGGTCCTAGCTCCTCCTTTTTTGCATTTTCTTTTCAGCGCCTCCTTGAGTGGAGGCCAGGGCCAGCTAGGAGCAAGTGTCTAGGATTTCTTTATGTTCTGTAATTGAAACTTTGTAGCCTTGAGCAGATGACAGGGCCAGCCAGAGCAGGCGGGAAGCTTGGCTTCCTTCATCGCTGGGGGCAACCCAAGCCTCCTGCTTCCTCCAGCTCCATGGCCGCCACCATCTTGTTTGGGTTAATTTGCACACTCGCTCCTGATTGGCTGGTTAGTGTGGCTTGGCATAGCGGAATGATGGTTAATTTGCAAGTTTCTCTTTTATTAGTGGAGATACTAGAGGCCCAGTGCATGAAAAAAATTAAGTATTCTCCTTGGAAAACCTAAATGAAAAAAGTGTTGAAAAATCTCGAACCAGTCTGCAAAACAATTGTTCACCTTCTTCCTATGGCATTTTGTATGTCCTCAACCTTTAAAGGAATAGGTTAATTAGGAAGAAAAATTACATACAGAATGATATAAATGTTTGGAGAAATCTAAATGTAAGCATCCTTTTGCTTATTGAAATGACATCAGCACCTGACTGATATGGGAACAATGAGATTGAAACAGAGATTGCACTTAAACAGAACCAGTTATCTTTCCTGACTATACCTCTGAATGAAATGAACAAAAGTGCCCCTTGATAGGGATATGTATTTTACGGTAGAACTACTCATGAACTTTCTCTTCAACTATTTGACATTTAATGTACCATAAAGGGTATGCTCGCCCAAACATCGAGTTATCATGAGGCCTCAGTATTTTTATCAATGAATGTAAACAAAAAAAACATGAACAGGAAAGATTTTTAAAAACTCACCTCTTGTCTTGTTGAATGTATAGTTACCGACAAAACTTCCAACGTGAATTTTAAAAATTACCACAAAAATGTGTGGTTTCTTAAAATTAATTTTATTAGAATAGTGTATGAGAAGTTCATTGAAAAATTTGGAAGCTGGAACCTCATTTTTTTAAGGACTTTAAAGTTTAGCATGTCAGATTGGGGGGCAGTGAGGGAATAAGCCCTGTTCGGATTGACTCAGTGAAGCCCTTTTTCATTGCCACCTGGTATGCTGCTGGATTGGTGAAACACTTAATAAAGTCACTTGCACAGCAAACTTACTCAGCTAAATTTTACCAATGTAAGTTTGAATTGATAACGTATTTTAGTGCAAAGAAAAACAAGAAGGCAAACAATACAAAATTTCCCAGTATAGAATGGAACACATTATATACAATCCTCTGGGGAAGTGGACTAGAAAGGAAGATTAAGGAGAAGAAGGAACAGCATAAAAATGCTGACTATGACAAAAGGCTCCTTCTTGTGTTTCTTAAATGAACATTATGGATATCAAAACCCTAAGTTATTTTATATTTTTCGATATATTTATTTTTATTGTTTTCAGAGAGGAAGGAAAGAGTTAGAACCATCAATGGTGAGAGAGAATCATTGATTGGCTGCTTCCTACAAGACATCTACTGAGCTTGGAGAACACAACCCAGGCATGTCCCAGACAGGGAATTGAACCCTGAGCTACTGGTTCACAGATTGAAAATCAACCCCTCAGCCAAGTAGGCCAGGTTTTGGCTCTTCTTTATTCAGAGTATTCCTTTAAACAGCCCTGTCTCCCAGATGCCCTAAATCCAACCTGCCTGACTGCTATGCAGATTGGTGGAATCTGGGATACATTCAATAGTAAGCCACCGACTATGTGTGCCTTACTCTCCCTGCTTGCTTTATGATGGCATGGAGACCCCCATTTACAGGGCCTTCATGTATAGGATCCCTGTAAACCAGCAGTCACCACCTACCCAGAGCCCCTGTATGCTCATCTTCACAGATGATGTCTCTATCTAAGTATGCACTTTCTAAGCCTCATTGCCTTGGTACTGTGCCTTTTTGAATATTTTGATGGAAAAATCCAGATTCTAATGAAGAATTTTTCTGGATTTCTCAGTTGTGGTCTCCAGAAGAAGTAAAGTGTTAAGTGCAGGACACCCTGTTGAGAGACAACATGCAGCAATGAGTTTTCTTTTGTTTTGTCTTGTTTTAATATGGTGGATATTTAAATTGATACTTTAGAGAGAGATGAATGTAGAGAGAAAGACAAAGAAGCATACATTGAGTCAGAAATATTAATGGTTGCCTGGGGACCGGATCTGCCACCTAGACATATGCCCTGACCGGGAATCGAACAGTTGATCTTTGTGATGCACTGGACTATGCCTAGCCACACTGGCCAGGGTGCACTGACTTTCACTTTTATTCCTTAACTTGTATCTGGTGACTAATAATCACTAT
Source organism: Cnephaeus nilssonii (assembly GCF_951640355.1). NCBI lineage: Eukaryota > Metazoa > Chordata > Mammalia > Chiroptera > Vespertilionidae > Cnephaeus > Cnephaeus nilssonii. Next base: position 9,950,894 of record NC_137096.1, on the reverse strand, counting down.
TAATGCTAATGACCCTGGGCAATTCCAGAACAGGACATGCTGACAAATGCTTTACCTAAGTTAGCCCCACAAGTGAATCTCTACACAACATAATGGGACACGTTCTCTATATATGGAGAGGAACCAACACCCAGATCATGCGATGTTTACCCATGCCCTTCCTCCCCCAGAACCTACCCATTCTTATACTTTTCCTAAATTCCAGAGGTTCTGATTCCCATTATGGACACTGTTCCCTGTCAAGGTGGAGATAGGAAGACAAGGTGCGAGAGAGAGAGAGAGAGAGAGAGAGAGAGAGAGAGAGAGAGAGAGAGAGAGAGAGAGAGAGAGAGAGAGAGAGAGAAAAGAGAGAAGCATTTTCTGATCCTTGTTTTCTGAAGTAGCAGAGTGTGTCTGGCCGGTGTGACTCCGTAGACCTATAATCCCAGAGGTCATAATTGAATTCTCAGTTGGGACTGATGCTTGAGTTCAGGACTGACTCCCCAGGGTCATGTGCAGGAGACAGCCAACCAATGATTTTGTCTCATTATTGTGGTTTCTATCCTTCTCTCCCTCTCCCTTTCTCTCTGAAATTAATAGGAAATGTACTTAAGAAATGGTAAAATATGCTCCCAAGTTGATGGGCCCAAACAAGAAGAGGGGAAGGAAGAAGAAAATAAAGTAACAGCAATAAAAAGTATGAAGGGTCAGGTGCTTTGTGTGGCAAGCTAGAAAGCTGATTACATCCAGCAGAGAGCAGCAAGCACATGAGTGGCTGGCACTGCATGAGAGGCAGTAGAAGGAGAAAAAGCAGGACTGACTCCCTCACATTAAGGGAGATGAGAGGCACACATGGAGCCCTGCCCCTGGGCCTGGGTTGTGTGGCCTTCGTCCCAGGTGCTCCTCTTGCAGGCCACTCAGTGAGCCAAATGAGACAGCCCAGGGCCAGAATGCAGTGGCATGTGGACACGGAACCTGTTTCTTGCTGGACAGCTGACTGTCCGTTGATTATGGGATCTCCATTTCACTTGGTTGTATTGCCCCTCAGGGTGGCCCTCCATACACCCAACTCCCCAGAGTGACTCCACCTAAGTGCTCTCCTGGAACTGTCTTGGGGTTGGCCACTCTTCAGACCAAAAACCCAGGGACTTTCACTGGCTCAGTGTTGTTTACCACCTCCTTGATGGATGAGAAGGAGGGTCATGTTGGCAGAGTCTTCTCACATTATGACCTAGCCTCCACAAAGGGTTTCATATTCTTAGTACAGGACACGGATACTAAGCAAAGGTTTATGCCAGCTTAATATTGTGCTGAAAGGAATGTAACTGTGTTTACTGGCCACAATTAATTGAATTCAAGCAGGGGCTGGATCCAGGGGGATGACAGGCATGGATCTGTGAGTTCAAGCCTCTGACTAGCTGGCAGGATGATGTTCCTTTCAGTTCTGGGGGCCTGGCTTGTTCATAGGGAATCCCTACCATGGAGCAGTCAAAGGCCTCCAGAGTCCCCCAATCCCCTCAGCCACCCAGGTGCCCAGGGCAGGCCTGAGGCACAGGCAAGTCTTGGTTGGCGGCTGCTCAAACTCCCAGGGCCACCCAAGGCTCAGGTAACCAGGGCCGGCCTAGGCTTGAGCTTCAGGCAGTGGAAGCAGCACAGGTATGATGGTGTGGGGGGGGGGGGTTGCCTTCCCCTGATTGCCAGGCTGCCTGTTACCCCTGAGGGCTCCTGGACTATGAGGGGGGCTGGCGGGACTAAGGGACCTCCCCTCCAGTGCATGATTTTTCACGCACTTGGCCTCTTGTTGGGTAAATAACTAATGTTATACAACTACCGTGAAGAAATGAGAGTTGCTGGAATTCTCAAAACTCCCTCTCAAACTCCCACTACACACAACCGACCTGACCTTCTATGTCATGGCCCTAACATCTCTCTACCTGTATATGCAATTTCCCCAAATGTGCAAAAGCAGAATAGTGGAAGGAAACCCCCCTTCCATTACTAGACTCAGCAAGTATCATGATTCTGCCATATTCATTTTCTCTCTCCTTTCTTCCCTTCTTTTCAACTATTTTTCTTTGTCTGTAGAACTTCAAAGCAAACCCCAGACATCACATTTCTTCATCCTTATACACTTCAAAACTAGTCTCTAAAAAAAGTACATTTCCTTGCATAACCATAGTATACCTTTAAAGTTAACAACTTTTTATTGTTATCATCGAATACTGGAATTTTTAAATGCTTCAAAAATAATTGTATAGTCCAAGCTGGTTCGGCTCAGTGGATAGAGCATTGGCCTGTAGATGAAAGGTCCCAGGTTCGATTCTGGTCAAGGGCACATGCCAAGGTTTGTGAGCTTGATTGCCACTAGGGAGCATGCAGGAGGCAGCCTATCAATGATTCTCTCTCATCATTGATGTTTCTATCTCTCTCTCCCTCTCTGAAATAAATAAAAATCATATTTTAAAAAATAAGTGTACAATTTTATTTATTTTATTGCATAAGATGTTCATTCTGCCTCTTAAGTCTCAATTTAAAGCACTCCCCTTTCCACACCTTCTTTGCTATTTTTGTAAAAAGATTTTCGTTTGCTGAAGAAAAGGAGCCAATTGTCCTGTTTTTGAAATTGCTACCTACCTCTTAAAGCTTAATTAGATTCCCAGTTGGCATAGGTCTTGTTTCTACAAATCTAGGTAACTGCTCTCAGAACCACACCTGATAGGAATATCCTGTGTGAAAAAATATTTCTCTGCCATGCTTCATGGGTGGTCAAACTCACTCCCTGGGTAAGGTGTAAGCTCCCCCTCCCCTACTAACATCCTCATCTCATTACATTCCAAAATCATGTTCATAGGCATGTCAGGAGAGAGAACAACTTCAGCTCACTCACTGACTGGTGGCTTCTTTCAACTAATATTAACTAGATGTCTTTCAGGCGAGAAGTGCCTCTAAAACATCTAGTCTAGAACTTTGGGGAAATAACATACACCTGACCCACACCCTCTGTTCCATTGCTCACAACTCTACAGAAGTTTCAAGGGACTCAATTAAAACTCAACCATTAACTGGGGGAGGTCTTTAATAGGTTTCAATTGAGACAGACTCACTTCAATTTGAGAGCTACAGGAGAGAAATCCAAGGGCTGTCATGAAATGACTTTGTTCTCAAAGAGTACTTAAGTCTCTGCGAGCAGAGTGTCTGACAAAATTTTTGCCTGGGGCATACGTCTGTCAGCTATTTACACGTGTTCCAAAGACATTGCCAGAAGACACTAGAATATTCAATGAATCCTTTGGCTGTGGGCAAGTGATGCTTCCCTCTTTTCTCTGATAGAGCAAGTGTAAAGTGGTAGAAGCCCCTTCTCTGCCTGCTGTGATTTGCACAATTTCCTTAGAACTGGGAGGAAGTCACAGCCTCTGCATTGAGTGAGAGTCCCTGGCCCCCATCCCATGGATTTGAAAGGAGCCTCTGGGTCCCATGGGACATTCAGGGCTGGCCTTGGGCCAAGTGTTACCTATTCTCCTTGCAGCTGTGGAATGGCTGGGATATGGTTCCAAGGTAAACACCATGTTTCCCCCTATGAATCTGTCCCCGATGTAGGCCTTGTTAACAGACTGACAGCACATATAAGTTTGAAACAGGACTTGTGTTATTTAAGTGAGTCAAACCTCTTGTTATTTGAAAAAAGGAGGCTCTTGGGAGACATGCATCTGATGAGGACCAGTTTCTGGAACCTGATACCCTGCGCAGGGCAGTGCGCCTGCCTCCGACTGGTCATGCAGGTAATTCCAGATCCTCTGGGGCTGTGGAAAGCTGTCTCTTGACCCCTCTTCGCCTTCAGTGTCAACAGAGAGCAAGTAGACAGGTCATAAGGGTTCAGATGCAGCAGGTGAGGCGGCCACCATGTTGGGTTCTGCTCTGGGGAAGCAGGGAAAAGAGTTCTAAGCCCTTGTCAAGGGCTCTTTGGGAATGACTGTTTAAGGTTCTCACTTTATTATTTTTTCACAGGAATAAGGCAAGAGAATGTGTCCTGCACCATTCCCATCAGCACAGCACAAAGCCAGGGCGCCAGAGGGTGGCGGCATTTCTCTCATTCTTTCTCCTCCCTGGGATCCTCCCAAAGTGCCCAGGAGCAAGAGGCTGCCATGTGGCCTTTGGGATTGGGGTCAGCGTGGGACAGTGCCTGGCCTCTGCTGGGGGTGCCAGGCAGGGAGGGTCCCAGTGAGAGCACTTGAGGAGGGAGACCCAGCAGATGCATCGCCTGGGCTCTGGGACACCAGCAGGTGCCTGTCACAGTGCCCGCCCTGTGAGCTGAGTGTTTCCTGACTCAGGAGTCACTTTGCCCTTTCGATTCCTTGTTATCACTGTTTGCCACCCCCTTTGGCCCTTTCTTCTCCTCCCTGCCCACCTCCATCCCCAGCTCTAGTTTCCCGTGTGAGTTCCTAGCAGGAACTCTTCCAGGGAGACAGTAAGGTCCAACTGGAAGCAGAATCCAGTGACACCCAGGGCCCAAGTCAATTTCGCTCCAAGGTCCTGGTCCAAGGACTTATCAGGGAGGCCACCCTGTGGCCTGGAACTAGTTCCCTATCATGAGACTTGCTCCCCATCACCATGGCTCTTCTTCCAGTTTTTTTTACTTAAAACCCTGATGTATTACAGTGACTATTTGGTCTAAGACCTCAAAAAGGACATTTCTACAGTAGAAAGAGTTCAACTCTTGAAGACCTATTCTGTGGCTCTGGCCCTTTAAGGTGGGCCTGCAGGTCAGACCTGGGAGCCATGGAAACTGAAGAATGTTTGGTTTCCTCATCTCTGTTACAGCCTGACAGTTGCTACCCTTTGTACCTCTGAGACGTCCTCCTCCTGCCTTCTGTATTGGCTTGGTAACCATTGCGCTTTATTTTTGACCCTAGTTAAGAGAACCCTGAGATTTCTTTGGGTGTGGGGTGGTGTGTATGTAATCCATTCATTTGCTCTGTGAACGAGTTAACTGTCACCAGCAGTTCTGCAGAGAGGTGAAGGTAGGCCACCTTTATTTGTTTATAATTTATGTTAAAACTTGTCTTTTGTAAAAACATGTTTTTATTGCTTTTAGAGAGAGAGGAAGGGAGAGAGAGATAGAAACATCAATGATGAGAGAGAATCATGGGTCAGCTGTTTGCATGCCCCCTACTAGGGATCCATCTCACAAACCGGGCATGTACCCTGGTCAGGAATCAAACCATGAACTCCTGGTTGATAGGGCAATGCTCTACCACTGAGTCACACCAGCCTGGACTGGCTACCTTAATTAGACAGAAATGAGCACCATCACATTTGCAGGCTGGTCTACAAGCCTCTTCCCTGATAGCTTTGTCAAATCACAGGGCCTTGCTCCTTTCATAAATCAAACACATATTTCTCTTTATAAATGATCAGCCTTCTTATGTCCTTTCATGTTATAGCTAGAGGCCCTGTGCACGACATTCATACACTGGGGAGAGGGGAAGGGTCCCTCAGCCAGGCTGTGCCCTCTCCCAGTCTGGGACCCCTTGGGGACTTCCTCCTGCTCCCCAGAGGCAGGAGAGGCTCCGCCCACAGCTGCTGCCCTCACTAACTGTGAACCTAGCTTCTGTGTGAGTGGTGCTCCCACTGTATGAGTGCATTGACCACCAGGGGGAAGCTCCTGAATGGAGCGTCTGCCCCCTGGTGTTCAGTGCACATCATAGTGACCAGTTATTCCACCATTTAGTCAATTTTCATATTATGGTTATATTATTATAGAACTAAGGCCCAGTGCATGAAATTCATGCACTCAGAGGGAAGGGGGGCGTCAGCCTGGCCTATACCTTCTTGAAGTCTGGGAGCCCTTGAGGAATATACAACTGATGGCTTAGGCCTGCTTCCCATGAGAGTGAACTGACCACCTGGGGGCAGTTCATGCATTGAGAGTCTGCTCCCTGGTGGTCAATGTGCATCATAGCTACTGTTTGCTCCACTGTTTGGTAGATTTGCATATTTGCATTTTATTATATAGCATAAGACTAAAGGCCTGGTGCATGAATCTGTGAATATTGAAAGGAAATTAATTACAAGGTGGCCAATGGGGTGGGACTGGTCAAGATTTACTGGAAATGCCCTGGAGCCAACCTCCCATGGTCCCTTCCCAGCCAGCCACACCTGGGGCAGCACTGGGGTTCAAAGGGTATCTGCAGAGTCAGCCGGATCGCTCCAGGAGGTGGTGTCCCTAGGCTTTGCCTGCGGGTTTCAGGCCGAAACTGGCAGCCCGACTTCCCCCAAGGGGTCCCAGAGTGCAAGAGGGCATTCTGCAAAGTTGCTATCACTCGGCAGCCCCTGCATTGAGCGTTTGCCCCCTGGTGGTCAGTATTGGTCGTACCTAACAGCTAGCTGTTCAGCCAGTAAGTTGCCTAGCCTTTTATATTTAGAGAGAGAGGCCCAGTGCACAAAATTTGTGCAAGGGAGAGTGGACAAAATTCATGCAAGGGGGAGTGGGGTGTCCCTCAGCCCAGCCTGCAACCTCTCCAATCTGTGACCCCCCGAAGGATGTCTGTCTGCCCGTTTAAGCCCGATCCCACCGCTGACTCCCAACCACTTGCCTGCCTACCATCCTGATTGCTCCTAACCACTTTGGCCTTCCAGACTGATCACCCTCTAACCACTCCCCTGCCAGGCTGTTTTATGTCTAACTGCTCCCCTGCCAGCCTGTTTGATCCCTCCTCTGCCAGCATGGTAACCCCTTAACTGCCCTCCCCTGCAGGCTTGATCACCCCAACTAACCTCCCTTGTAGGCCTGGTCCCTCCCAACTCCCCTCCCTGCTGGCCTGAAATCTTTGAAGTGGTGCAAAGATTTGCTGGCATGGTTCTGAGCCCCACATTCTACCTGACCACACCTCTTGCACTTTAGGGGTTCTTTCTCCTGGTGCACCTTTTTATGTTGGCTGGACATTCCTCACCCATCCACATTCCCTGCAGTTCCCAAGTATACCTGCCAGCTCCGATCTTCTGAATGCTCAGGCCTTTCCACATGGACTGCTGGTAAAATGTCTAAATAAGATACAAGGAGATTTTCTAATTTGGTCTTCACAAAAGACATGTTCCCATCCCCCCAGGTGCAGACACAGACTCAACCCAAACCTCCAAAAGCTGGCATGCTTTCCGGCAAAGGCAGGCTTCTCCTCCCTGACTCCCTCACTCCACCAAAACTCACTGGGCCTGGGATCCATTCCCTCATCCCTCTGTTGGCGAGGAGGTCATCAGACTGGCTGTCAACCCATCCCATCTCATGAGGAAACTTTCCAATGGGTAACATGTAGAGGGCGTGTTCCCCTGGGGAGTTGATACTCTACTGGGCATATCAGACTTCCCAGCAAGGAGCTAGGGTTTGGAGGAGCCAAACAGCTTCTGCCTGGGGAGCTCCCTATGGAATTCACTCTGAGTGGGCCTCATTCCCTCATGTTAATCATCAGAGAGAAGCCCTGGGAACTCCATTTTCTGGTTAGTCCAGCAACTGCTCCCATGGGTTCAAATGAAAAAGAGATCCAAATAAGTTAGCCCACAATCTAGATGTTGCTTCACACAATATATTTGCTTCATGCAGAAGACATCAGGATATGTTTAACTTGCACCCAAAAGAAGCCAACATGTAAAGGGATTTTGAGCAAGGGATGAGTAAAAAAGTAAATAGGCATGACTTATTTTAGGCAACATGTAAATCTTCAAGTTCATGTTTATTTTTAACTACAAAAGTATGTATGTTTCCCATTACACCCCATGCAAATTACAGAAAAATACATAAATAGGAATGAAAATATTCTCCTCTCAACTGATCTGTGTACTTCCTTCTAGTTTTAAAAAAAATAATGTGAATATAAATAAAATTACATCTTTATGTATTTATTTTGACAAAATGCTCATACTATATGTATTATTATTCACTTTTTTTTTGGTATGATACAGAAATTTCTACAGACAGTTCAGTCTTGGTAATGGTTATGTAATAATGCATTTTAATCCTGAATATAACATAATAGACTTAAACACTCTTCTATTAATAGACATTTAAGTCATTCTAGTTTTTCTCTATGATAAATGGTGATAAAACTAGCAACTCATACATTTTCACAACTCATACAAATGCCTCAAAATGGTTCTTGGAATCAAAGATGTTGGTACAAACATTTCCACTTGTTAGATAGATTTTTGTTTTTTCTTAATCCTCACCCAAGAATATGTTTTCCATTGACTTTTTGAGAGATGGGGAGGGAAGAAAGGAAGAATGGAGGGAGGGAGGGAGAGAAAGAGAGACAGAAAGAATCAATGGGAGAGAGAGTCAATAGCCTGGGATTGAAGGTGAAACCAAGGATTTGCCCTTGAATCGAATCTTAATCCCCTTTTGGCTTTGTCCGTTCATCTAACCACTTAGGAACACTGGCCAGAGCAATCATTTTAACATTTTAAACTATATATTTTTATTGATTTCAAAGTGGAAGGGAGAGGGATAGAGAGATAGAAACATAAGTGATGGGAGAGAATCAATGGTTGGCTGCATCCTTCACACCCCTCTACTGGGAATCAAGGCCAAAACCTGGATATGTGGCCTGTTGGGAAATCGAACCATGACCTCCTGATTCATAGGTTGATGCTCAACCACTGAGCTACCAACATTCCAACTTTTGAAAGATGTTGTCCAATTGTGTTTCAAAAATGCCTTGCAAATTAAAACTCTCACCATGGTCTTGGATTTCTTCGCATCGTTTGTTCTTACATCAAATATTTAAAACACTAATTGAAGGCCAATATGTATGTGGACCTCTTAAATATATGGTTTGGACAAGAAGAACAAGGGGACACGGCTAGCATTGCTATCCATGGCTCACGTTGTCTGTTTTCTTCTCTTTGCTGCTGCCTCACCTTCAGGTGGCCTGGGGCAAAGCCCTTGTTCTTCAAAAGCCTGGCCGTCCTCCTGGGTTATCTGTCCTGGGCCTTCAGCCTGGGGATAGCCAACAGCTGATCCTGGCGCATGTGGGAGTTCAACACTACAACCATCGCTGTCATGTACTTTGGACTTTGGGAAACTTCTTATGTCGACACCCTTAATGTGTCCGGCCTGAAGCTGGAGGTGTCCGTGTTCTCCAGGCTCAACAAGAGCTGGGGCATTCCGGATGAGATCCACTATGGCCAGGACCTGATGCTGCTGGCCAACTTCCTGGCGCCAGTGTCCCTGGTGTTCAGCACTCTGGCGGTCTGGGCCAGCTGGATCTGTGCCCGGTTCCCATACTTCTTCCGCACCTGCTACAACACCGCCGCCCTTCATCTCTCCCTCAGCTGCTTCTGCCTCATGCTCACGGTGGCCTGGAACTTTATCACAGACCTTTCTGGCCAAACCACCCTAGAGTTTCCACCTAAGTTTCCTGTTAACAAAGACATGGTCCACAGTAAGCGCATCTCCTACGTGCTGCCGCTGGGTGTCCTGGCCTCCATCTTCTCCCTCATAAGCGTCATGATTTTCTCCACGGAGAGCAGTTCCATGGAGCAAGAGAAACCCAAACTGTCAAGGCCAAAGGTCTGAATGAGGGCCCGCCCTCTGCAATGGCTGGCAGGAGTTTTCTTGAAGAAATGTCCTGTGTACACTTCATAGTGTTGTAAACATCCAGGCGTTCCAAATAAAACAGGCTTGGCTTTCCAGAGTGTGTCTGAAGCTCCTATTCACCTCTCCTGCTCTCTTCTTCAAGAGGTTTTACTCTTTGCAGCTGCTTGCGTGCTGAAATCTGTAGGCAAACATATTCTGTATTTACTGTCACAACTCAAAGGCCCTGGCTCCGTGGTTGAGCATCAGGGCACATGACCCTGTTGCAGGCTCAATACCCTGTCAGGGGATTTTTCTCTGTCTCTCTCACACTTCCTTTCTCTGAAATCAATAAAAACATATATTTTTAAAGACAATAAGGACAAAGTGAACACATTTTCAGATAAAGAACCTACAATCAGAGACACTTTCACAAGAAAGTCATTGGACACATAATGAAGGAACTGGATGCAGAAGCAGTGGTGAACACAAAATTAGTGAGAATGTGGGTAAAGCTAAACCAGGAATGCTGATAAGTTTTAAATGCCTGTATTATGGAGTTCACATCTATATATATATATGTATAATGGAGGGATACACAGATTTGTCCGGGACGCCGTCACATCATGACCTTTCACAGGGTGGGCAGGGTTGTGGGGCCCCAGGGTGGCACTCCAGGTCTAAGCGGGATTTTGTTCCACCCAGGCAGACTAGCCTGGGGCCTGCAGCCCAATCCCAATGCTGACCAGTGGTTCACTAAACTTTATTGGAGCTGCTCTCCCACCCCCTGCCCCAGGACCCCACTGCCCTCAAAAGGTTGCCACATTAGCATCCTGACAGGTGGGCAGCCTGGGAGAGCTGAGTGAGGCACTGACTACAGGGAGCCACAGAGGGGTGGGGCTGCTGGAGCCAAGCTACAGGGAGTCTGAGGAGATTGCCTGAAGGAAGATGTAGCTGCAGCAAAGCATCCAGAACAGAGCCACAGCCAAGGGGTCCGCAGGCAAGCAGACAAACCTCTGCCTGAGGATTGGCTCCAGGGCGAGCGCTGCAGCATTGGCGAAGCTGCTGGCCAGGAGGCAGGTAGGCCAAGGGGCATAGAGCTGTGCCACAGCGAGTTGCACTGCAGGGGCCTTGTGCAGGGGCAGGGGTGGGCAGGTGGGGATCTGCTTGCCAGCAGAGAGTGAGGTTCTGCAGTGGCCCCATGACTCAGGTTGGTCCGGTGTGAAATGCTGATATGGAAGGATGCTGGTGCGGAGGTGCGCAGGCCCTCAGCCATGAGGTGGGGTTTGAGGGGAGGCGCCACCTCACCAGAGGAGCGCCTCATTGCTGGGTACCCCAATGTGGTGGTTTGGCAAAGTTCCTAGTGGTAATTGGCATCACTGTGGCCTGCACACTTGAGAGGCTGTGACCCCTGCTCCTGCCTTTGCACAAAAGCAAGCCTACTCCTGCCCCCAGTTCCCATGTGCCTGCATAGAGAGTGCAAAGCCTACCACCTGCTCTACAGAAGCGGTGGCCATAAAGAATGGGAGCGGGGGGGCAGGTAGAGGAAAGAATGTGGAGCATCCACGATGAAGAGTTGCTTGAGAACAAGGCTCAGAAGCCTTCTGGGGATGTGAGTTCTGTTTGCCTCATGGCTGTCCCTTAGGAAAGGTGGAGAGTGCAGTTGTGAGGGCTCCCTGCATCCTGCGTCCAGTTGCACAGGCAACTGGAATTGGCCTCAATTTCCTGGTCTGTAAAAAGAATTAAGCATGTCCCAGGGCCTTCACTGAGCTATCAGGGACATTTGAAATTCTATATAAAGTAAGTGAGGGAAGAAGTGAGAAAGAAAAGGAAGGGTGAGCAACACAAGCGACCTGTAGACCTATTGTCACTAAAATTGGGAGTATAGTCAATAGTGTTGTAATGATGGTATGATGCCAGGTGGGTACTGGAAATATCAGAGAACACAGTGTAAAGAATATGATTGTCTGACCACTATTCTGTTGAGAAGCCAAAACCCTATTTTGTAAAAACTGCTGTTTGGAATTTTCTGCTGTTTTTCTTAGACGGCCTCTTATTCTAATAATATAACTTTGCTTTCTAGCCTGCTTTAGCCTGCTTGAATAATGAGGACAATAAACTTAGCTGTCTGACCTTGTAGGCCAGAGACTAGATATGCCCATAAATTTAGCTGTCTGACCTTGTAGGTCAAGACTAGTTATGCCCATAATTTTTAGAACTGTGCTTGTTTTCAAAGACAGCAGTGAGATAACCACTAATTGCACAGAGGGCTGGTTCCTTAACAAAAAGGGAAGTTCTGCTTGTAGCTTTGCTTAGAATTTGAATTCATTTTCTCTAAGCCCACCACAGTGAATAAAGTGTAACTCCAAACTTTCCTGCATTGTTTGATTATTACGGTCCTCTGTAACACTGTAACTAATATAAAACCTGAAACTAATCCTATATAATAAAAAGGTAATATGCAAGTTGATCCTCACACCCTTGCATCACCAGATGGCCACCCTCACATTATCACCCAATGGCCGCCCCCATGTCATCACATGATGGCCATGACAAAATAGCCAGCCACACTTCATCACAATATGACCACCACATGTCATTACAAGGTGGATGCCACAAGATGGCCACCACCACATCATCACAAGATGGCCACCCTAATGTTGTCACAAGATGGCTGCCCCACGTCATCACAACATGGCCACATCTATGTTGTCACAAGATGGCTGCCACAGGATGGCCACCCCCAAATCCTCATATTATGGGCACCCAGACGTCATCACAAGATGGCCACCCCCTGTCGTGACAACATTGTCAAACTCTTGTCACAAGATGGTCACTGTCACATCATCACAAAATCTTCACACCCACGTTGTCACAATATGGCTGCCCCATGTCATCACAAGCGGGTTTTAAGGGCAGGGTAGTTGGGGATGAACAGGTCTTCAGGGAAGGGCAGTTAGGGGCAATCAGGCTGGTAGGGGAGGGCAGTTAGGGGTGACTAGGCCTGCAGGGGAGGGCAGTAGGAGGCAACCATGCTGGCAAGTGTGGGCAGTTAGGAGTGACTGGGCCAGCAGGGGAGGGCAGTTGGGGGAGACCAGGCTGGTAGTGGAGGGCAGTTGGGGGAGACCTAAGCCTGCAGGGGAGGGCAGTTGTGGGGGACCAGGCCAGCAGGGGAGGGCAGTTGATGGGACCATGCCTGAAGGGAAGGGTAGTTGTGGGGGACCAGGCCTGCAAGGGAGGGGAGTTTAGGGGGACAAGGCCTGCAGGGGAGGGCAGTTGATGGGACCCATGCCTGAAGGGGTGGGTAGTTTTGGGGGACCAGGCCTGCAAGGGAGGGGAATTGGGAGGGACAAGGCCTGCAGGGGAGGGCAGTTGGGGGCGACCAGACCAGCATGAGAGAGCAGTTAGGGGCAATCAGCCTTACAGGGGAGGGCAATTAGGGGTGACTGGGCTGGCAGGTGAGGGCAATTAGGGGCAACTAGGCCTTCAGGGAGGGCAGTTAGGGATAATTGGGCTGGCAGGGGAAGGCTGTTGAGGGGGGACAGGGATATAGGGGAGGGCAGTTGGGAGGGACAATGCCTGCAGGGGAGAGCAGTTGAAGGGGACGAGGCCTGCAGGGGGGGCTACAATGCTATCAAGGGATGGCAGTTAGGGGTGACTGGACCAGCAGGGGAGATCAGTTGGGGGAGAGCAGGCAAGAAGTATTGGGCAGTTGGGGAGGACCAACCCTGCAGGGGAGGAGTGTTGGGGGGGACCAGGCCTCCAGTGGAGGGGAGTTGGGGGGACCAGGCCTGCAGGGGAGGGCAGTTGAAGGAGACCTGCCAGCAGTGGAAGGCAGTTGGGAAAACCCAGGCCTGCAGGGGAGGGCAGTTAGGGGCCATCAGTCCAGCACGGAGAGTAGCTGAGGGTGACATTGCTGGCAAGGGAGGGTAGTTAGGGGTGACTGGGCTAGCAAAAGAGGGCATTTGGGGTAGACCAGGCCTGCAGGGGAGGGCAGTTGAAGGAGACTTGCTGGCAGTGGAGGACAGTTCATGGGGGACACAGGCCTCCAGGGGAGGGTGGTTGGGAGATCAAGGCCAGCCAGGGAGGGCAGATGGGGAAACCCAGGACTGCAGCAGAGGGTCATTGGGGGGACGATGCCTGCAGGGCAGGGGAGTTGGGGGGGACCAGACCAGCAGGGGAGTGCAGTTGGTAGGACCCAGGCCTGCATGTTTGGTAATCAGGGGGAGACCAGGACGCCAGGGGAGGGCAGTTGGGGGCAATTAGGATTGCAGGGGAGCGCAATTAGGGGTGACTGGACCAGCAGGGGAGGTTAGTTGGTGGAGAACAGACAAGATTGTGGAGACAGCTTAGTACTTTGTTCAAAGTTGAACACACATACAGTTACAGCATGACCCACACACAGTCTCACTCCTACCTAACACTCCAGAAATGAGAACATACACCATGCAAAGGTTTAGACACAAATGTTCTCAGAGATGGAAGGTGTAAGAGCCAAAACTTAAAATGGTTCTAAATGTTCCCAAACTGACGAAGGGATAAACAAACTGTGGTATATCCATACAATGGAAGATGGCTCTGCCATTGAAAGGAATGGTCTGCTCCCAGGAGCTACAATACAGTTGAACCTTGAAAACATTATGCGAGGTGAGAAGGGCCAGACACCAAATATCACACCAAGTGCGACTGGGCTGCACTTGTAAGTTTGGTATGGAGCTCCATTGTATGGATGTAGCATACATTATTTCACCAAACCCTACTGTTGGCTTTGACAAGGTTTCCCATTGTTCAATGTCACACAGCGCTGTGATGCCAATCTCTATTGTAAAATATTTGTCGCCAGTCTTAATTGGGGTTTTCAACAAATGCCCATGAGTGGAACTCCCTGTTTAAAAGTTTGAATGTATTTTTGTTGATTTTTGAGACAGGGAGGGGAAAAGAGAGAGAGAAGAGGAAGAAGACAGAGAGGGAGGGAGGAAGGGAGAGAGGAAGGGAGGGAGGAACATTGGTGTTCCACTGACTGTTGCAATCATTGTTGGCTTATTGTATGTGCACTGACCAGGGACCAAAGTAGCCATTTTGGCCTGTTGAGAAGACTCTCTAACCACTTAGGAACACTGCAGGGTGAAAGTCTGCATATTTTAAGGCTTTTAGTAAAAATTGCCCAAGGACCCTTCGCCAGCCGAGTATGGGGGTCAAGTATCTCCATTCGGGAATATGGAATTTCCCTATCCAATATAGCCCTCCTCATCCCCAGGGGGCGGTTACAGGACGGTTTGTCCCACCCTCATGACCCTCTCTATTGGTTTGCTGTTTCCCGGGACACATGGCCATGAACACGCTGGTCCACAGTGCCAACTGCCAAGTAGTGGGTTTCATTGTCACCACCGTAGGATGGATCTTCTCCATGACTTGCATGGGCCTGGCGGAGTGGCGGGTTTGGTACATGGAGAACAGCTCCGCCCCCTCCCCTGGGCTGGCCTGTGTATGAATGTGGAAGGTCTGCACTTACCAGTCCAACAGCCTCCAGAGTAAAGTCATAGCGTGACACCTCTACACTTACAGTGACACCTACCTACTGCTCAATATCCGCATCTCTCAGCACATGCTGCTGGCCGCCAGCCTCCTGGCTCTCTTGGGGAAAGTGCTCATGGTCAAGGGCCTGCAGAGAGTGTGCTTGTCTCATCTTCAGAAGAAAAACACGTGCAATCTCTTCTTGGCTTCCGGAGTCCGAGTCCTGAGCATCATAGCTGGCACATTTATCTTCATGGCTGTGATCTGGAACTACCACTCTGTGATGAATGAAGAGGGCATATGCTTCCCGCCATCCTTCCACATCCCCTTCAGGCCCGACCAGCAGGAGATGGGCAGCACCGTCCCTGTGGCGGTTCTGGCTGCCATCCTGATGCTGCTGAGTGGGCTCTTTACCCTCTCTTACCAGCTTCCCCCCAACAGCCCAGTGTACCCCGAGTTCTCAGAAGTGTGAAAATCCCACTTGCATAGGTTTGCAAATCCAACATGAGCAGTTTATGGGGGTGAAGTATTATCAGGATGCTCTAGGAAATAGTTCCAAGGACTCACGACAATAGAAAAGGCCATTTTCAGTTTCAAGCCCTTGTCAAGGGCTCTTTGGGAATTACTGTTTAAGGTTCTCACTTTATTATTTTTTCACATGAATAAGGCAAGAGATTGTGTCCTTCACCTTTCCCATCAGCACAGCACACAACGAGGGCGCCTGAGGGAGATGGCATTTCTCTCATTCTTTCTCCTCCATGGGATCTTCACAAAGTACCCAGGAGCAACAGGCTGCCATGTGGCCTTTGGGCTTGGGGCCAGCATGGGACAGTGCCTGGCCTCTGCTGGAGGTGCTAGGCAGGGAGGGGTCCCTGTGAGAGCACTCAAGAAGGAAGACCCAGCAGAAGCAGAACTTGGGCTCCGGGACACCAGCAGGTGCCTGCCAAAGTGCCCGGCCAATGAGCTGAGTGTTTCCTGACTCAGGAGTCACTTTGCCCTTTTGATTCCTTGTTCTTCCTGTTTACCAGCCCCTTTGGCCCTATCTTCTCCTCCCTGCCCCCCTCCATTCCCAGCTGATATGTCCCTTGTGAGTTCCTAGCAGGAATTCTTCCAGGGAGACAGTATGGTCCAACTGAAAGCAGAGTCCGGTGACAGCCAGGGCCCAAGTCAGTTTCACCCCAGGTTCCTGGTCCAAGGACTGTTCATGGAGGCCTCCCCCTGGCCTGCACTAGCTCCCTATCATGAGACTTGATCCCCATCACCTTGCTTTCTCTTCCAGTTTTACTACTTAACACTCGGATGTATTACAGTGACTATTTGGTCTAAGACCTTAAAAAGGATATTTCTACAGTAGAAAGACTTCAACTCTTGAAGACCTGTTCAGTGACTCTGGCCCTTTAAGGAGCCTATTGTCATAGACCTGCAGGCCAGCCCTGGAAGCCATGGAAACATAAGAATGTTTGGTTTCCTCATCTCTGTTATAGCCTGGCAGTTGCTACCATTTGTACCTCTGAGCCGTCCTCCTCTTGCCTTCTGTATTGGCTGGGTAACCATTGTGATTTATTTTTTACCCTAGTTAAGAGAGCCCTGAGATTTCTTGTGGTGTGGGGGTGTCTATGTAATCCATTTATTTGCTCTGTGAACAGGTTAACTGTCATCAGCAGTCCTGCAGAGAGGTGAAGGTAGGCCACTTTAATTGTTCATCCTTTATGTAAGACTTGTCTACTTTAAGAATATGTTTTTATTGATTTCAGAGAGAGAGAGGAAGGGACATGGAGAGGGAGGATAAACATCCATGATGAAAAACACGGATTGGCTGCCTACTGCACCACTCCTACTGAGAATAGAGTATCCAACTGACCAGGAATTGAACCTTGACCTCCTGGTTCAGAGGTTGATTATCAACAACTGAGACACACCAACCATGCCCACAATGCCATTTCAAGTGTTCCTTCCACAAGTTGTTCAGGGTTATCTGGCCCGAAAGAATGATTTTTATAAATAAGGCATCTTCCATGATTATCTGGCCATGAGAAGGAATTTCTGCTATCAGCTTGGGCATTCTCTCCTCCTGTCCCTCCCACTGGGGGCCCCTCAGAATAAAGCCCGCACCCCTCAAAGCTCTCCATGCACTGGCTTCGATGCCCACTCCTGTTCACCCTTTGTTCATTTCTATTCTTGTATTGCTGTACATGCCCCCATTTATCTCCAACTTAAAATATAGAAATATCCCTGGTAATCCCAGCAGATGCTATCTTGTTTTACCTTCCCAGTGTATTTCAGAATGGGCAAAAATAAGATCCTGCTACACTCTTATAATTTTCTTATCCTCATTTTATTTATTTTTAATTTTGTATCATTAATTTTAATTGATATTTTAGAGAGAGAAGAAGGGTGAGGGAGAATAGAAACATTGTCAGCTGCTTCCTGCATGCACCCTAACAGGGACTATGCTGGCACCTCAGATGTGTTGTGATCGAAAATCAAACCGGCAACTTTTGGGTGCACAGGACAATGCCCACTCAGCTAAGCCACATCAACCAGGGATCTTATTTTCATTTTAAATTCAACCCACCATGAACTTTTCTCATGATACTGAATTCCCTTCTCCTCTAATGTCTGCTGGGTTCTACAGGGAATTAATTACTTTAATACTAGGTATTGCAGCATATTTGTGTGTCAGAATTAATCCTCTATTGCTTCCTAAGGTTTTTTTATTGTTTTTATTTCAAAAAATTATACTCATAACACATAACTGTAAGTTTCAAACAGCCACAGATTATTTAAACAATCAACCTGGTCAGTGTGTTTCAGTGGCTGAGCATGGGGCTATGAACCAGGAGATCATGGTTCAATTCCCAGTCACGGCACATGCCCAGGTTGCAGGTTTGATCCCCAGCAGGGGATGTTCAGAAGGCAGCCCATCCATAATTCTCTCTCTTCATTGATGCATCTATCTCTCTCTCCCCCTCTCACTTTCTCTCTGAAATCATAGCCTCAGGTCATGTAGCAAAAGAAGCCATTTACACAGGAATGCCCTGGGCACAATTCCTGTCTTCAGAAACAGGCAGAAGGGAACCAGGGTGTTTGGGGATACCTGCTGAGGTGGGAAACTAAAGAGAAGCAAGAAACCAGAGATATTATCTCTTTTAAGCTTAGTGATGGTGACAGGTGTATTTACTCCTGGACTGGTCATTGAGTTGTACACTTAGATTTGGTGCAATTTTCTATATGAATGTGATTCTGCACAATATTAATAGCTTTAAAATTCACCATCTCTCTGATCCCATTGTGTGTACGAGTTTGTAACATGCTGCTTGAACTTGGTATATTGTGGACATCTTCCCTTTGGTCACATTACATTTTATTTTATTTTTAAGTTTCTCTTTGTGTTTGAAAGTATTATAGATGTACCCATTCCTTGTCCCATTAACTCCCTAAACCCTGCATCCTGCCCAGGCATTCACTGAACTATTGCCTATATCCATGGGTTATCCATATACAGTCTATGGTTAATCTCATCCCATTGCCCCACCCCTCTACACACACACTCACACACACACACACACACACACACACACACACACACACACACACACACACACACACACACATCATCCCTCAGAGATTTAGCATTCTGTTCTATGCTTCCATGTCTCTGGATCTATATTGTTCATCAATGTTTTTTTAAAAATCTTTATTGTTGAAAGATTACACCTGTCCCATTCCTGCCCCCCCAATCAACCCTCTCCAGCACATCCTGTCCCACACCCCAGGGCTTCAGCACCCTATGTCTGCATTCATAGGTTCTGCATATGCATACAAGGTCCTTAGTTAATTACCTCCCAACCACCACTTTCCCTTGCCTTTCTTCAAAGACTCTTCCCTCTATCCATGCTTCCATGTCTCTGGATCCACTCTGTACATCAGTTTATTTTATTCATGAGATTTCACATTAGAGTGAGATCATGGGATACTTGTCTTTCTCTGACTAAGTTTGCTTAGCATGATACTTTCCAGGTCCCTCCATGCTGTCTCAAAGGCTAAGAGATCCTTCTTTTTGATAGGTCCCTAATATTCCATTGTGCAATGCAAAACTGCTAAATGTTGGAGAAGGTGTGGAGAAATTAGAATCTGAATATATCGCTGGTGAGAATGTATGAAACTACCAACAGGCAGTTGCTACATTCACTGCAAAAGGGCAGCCGCTTAGAAAGACAGCTTAGTACTTTGTTCAAAGTTAAACACACATACAGGTACAGCATGAACCACGCAAGGTCTCACTCACACCTATCTACACTCCAGAAATGAGAAAATACACCCATGCAGACTTTTAGACACTAATCTTCACTGAAACGGAATTTGTAAGAGCCAAAACTTAAAATGGATCTAAATGTCCCCTAACTGACAAGGGATAAACAAACTGTAGTACATCCATACAATGAAGACGGCTGTGCCATTGAAAGGACTGATCTGCTCCCAGAAGCTACAATACAGATGAAACTTGAAAACATTATGCGAGGTGAGAAGGGCCAGACACCAAAGATCACACCAAGTGCAACTGGGCTGCACTTGTAAGTTTGGTATGGAGCTCCATTGTATGGTTGTAGCATACATTATTTCACCAAACGCTACTGTTGGCATTGGCATGGTTTCCCATTGTTCAATATCACACAGCGCTGTGATGCCCATCTCTATTGTAAAATATTTGTCGCCAGTCTTAATTGGGTCTTTCAACAAATGCCCATACGTGCAACTGCCTGTTTGAAAGTTTGAATGTATTTTTGTTGATTTTTGAGACAGGGAGTGGGAAGAGAGAGAGAAGATGAAGAAGAGTGAGAGGGAGGGATGGAGGGAGGGAGGAAGATTGACTTGGTGTTCCACTGACTATTGCAATCATTGCTGGCTTAATGTATGTGCACTGACCAGGGATCCATGTAGCAATTTTGGCCTGTGGAGAAGACGCTCTAACCAGGTAGGTATGCTGCAGGGTGAAAGTCTGCATATTTTAAGGCTTTTAGTAAAAATTGCCCAAGGACCCTTCGCCAGCCGAGTATGCGGGTCAAGTATCTCCATTCAGGAATATAGCATTTCCCTCTCCAATATAGCCCTGCTCATCCCCAGGGGACAGTTCCAGGAGGGTTTGTCCTACCCTCATGACCCTCTCTATTGGTTTGCAGTTTCCCGGGATACATGGCCATGAACACGCTGGTCCACAGTGCCAACTGCCAAGTAGTGGGTTTCATTGTCACCACCACAGGATGGATCTTCTCCATGACCTGCATGGGCCTGGCGGAGTGGCGGGTTTGGTACATGGAGAACAGCTCCGCCCCCTCCCCGGGGCTGGCCTGTGTAGGGATGTGGAAGGTCTGCACTTACCAGTCCAACAGCCTCCAGAGCAGAGCCATAGCATGTCATCGCTACACCTACAGTGACACCTACGTGCCAATCAGTATTCGAATCGCTCAGCACCTGCTGCTGACTGCCAACCTCCTGGCTCTCTTGGGGAAAGTGCTCACGGTCATGGGCCTGCAGAAAGTATGCTTGGCTCATCTTCAGAAGAAAAACACCTGCCATCTGTTCTTCGCTTCCAGTGTCCTGAGCATCATAGCTGGCACATTTATCTTCATGGCTGTGATCTGGAACTACCACTCTGTGATGAATGAAGAGGGCATATGCTTCCCGCCATCCTTCCACATCCCCTTCAGGCCCAACAAGCAGGAGATGGGCAGCACCGTCCCCTTGGCGGTTCTGGCTGCCATCCTGATGCTGCTGAGTGGGCTGTTTACCCTCTCTTACCAGCTTGCCCCCAACAGCCAAGTGTATCCCCAGGTTTCAGAAATGAGAAATTCCCAGTTTCAAAGCTTTGTAAATCCACAATGCCCAGTTTATCGGGGTAAAGTATTATCAGGATACTCTAGGAAATAGTTGCAAGGACTCACGACCATAGAAAAGGCCATTTTGAGCAGAAAGTGGTCATTTGTTTATGTGCAAATTGAGATCCTTGATTGGTTAATGAACTTCCATTAAAAAAAAAAAACGCAAAAAAAAACACACCACTGTCCACCTGTCTTAATTATTGGGGGTTCGGTACACAAAGATTTGTGCACAAGGAGTGGGTCCCTCAGCCCACCTGCACCCTCTCCAATCTGGGAACCTTCAGGGGAGCCCTCTCCAATCCCGGAATTTCTGTCTGTCTTTGAAATCATATGAGCGGATTTTCTGAGACCCCAACCCAGTTTGGTTTGGTGATCACAGCATAATAGAGGTCCTTTCCTTTTTATTTCCCTTTGATCCAATTGTGGAGATTTCCTAGAAGTCACAGGATAGCTTCCCTTTAATATTTCCTCAACACTGTGACTTTGCTTATGCCTCTTACCTTTGCCTTCCCTCCATCCCCTACCCACAACAGTAACTTGCACGAGGCTCACTTTGCTCTAGTGTTTTGGAGATCCCGCAATGCGCCAGCCAACAGACCTACGATTCCCAGAATTCCTGGTGCTCAGTGAGCTCTTGGTTTCCACTTCCAGTCCAGGGGCTGCACAAACCAAGAGGACTGTGAACTCCTGCCACCCCCAGGCAGGGCTGACAGGACCAGCCAATCCAGTGGCGTCCCCAGTACCACGGCCGCTTGGCATCTTACCCTGCCCCAGGCTGCTCAGCACATGCGTGCATAGGCCCTGAGCTTCCTAGGAGCTGGAATGCCCCTCGAGTCACTACAGAGAAAGGGCGGGCATCCCGCCCTGCTCCCAGCCGCTCGATGCCTGTGGCCGTGCCCTCTGCCCACAGGCCCGGCCATCTTTCCCTGGTTAATTTGCATGCTCATCTCTGATTGGCTGTGGGCATCTCCGTGGTACGGTCAATTTACATATTTTTCTATTATTAGTATAGATGATCAAGGTTATATACCTATTGTGTGAAAATGAGAGTTGCTCGGATTCTCACAGCTCCCTCTCAAACTGCCACTACAAACAAGCAACCAGACCTTCTATGCCATGGCCCTAACACCTCTCCACTCCACCTGTACAGGCAATTTTCCCAAATGTGCAAAAGCAAAATAGTGGAAGGAATCCGCCTTCCATTACCAGACTCAGAAGTTATTACGATTCTGCCATAATCATTTTCTCTCTCTTTCCTTCCCTTTTTTCATCTATTTTTCTTTCTCTGAAGACCTAAAGCGAACCCCAGACATCACATTTCTTCATCCTTATACACTTCAAAAGTAGTGTCTAAAAAAAGGACATTTCCCTGCAAAATGACAGTACACCTTTAACGTTAACAACCTTTTGTTGTTATTATCAAACTCTTATTAGAATTTTTAAAGCTTTAAAAATAATTGTACAGCCCTAGCTGGTTCGGCTCAATGGATATAGCATCGGACTGCGGACTGAAAGGTACCAGGTTCTATTCTGGTCAAGGGCACATACCCGGGATTTGAGCTGGATGCCCAGTGGGGGCATATAGGAGGCAGCCTATCAATGATTATCTCTCATCATTGATGTTTCTCTCTCTCTCTCCCTCTCCACACCTCTCTGAAATAAATAATAATATATTTACAAAAATAATTGTACAATTATATTTCTTTTATTGCATAAGATGTTCAGGCTGCCTCTTAAGGCTCAATTGAAAGCATTCCCACTTCCACACCTTCTTTGCTATTTTCGTAAAAAGATTTTGGTTTGCTGAATAAAATGAGCCAATTGTCCTGTGTTTAAAATTGCTACCTATCTCTTAAAGCTTAACTGGATTCCGAGTCAGCATAGGTCTTGTTTCTACAAATCTAGGTAACTGCCCTCAGAACCGCACTCCATAGGTATACCCTGTGTGAAAAAAAAAAAACCACAACACATTTCTCTTCCATGCTTCATGGGTGGTCCAACTCACTTCCTGGGTAAGTTGTAAGCTCCCCCCCACCCCCCGCCCGCTCCTCTACTAACATCCTCATGTCATTACAATCCAAAATCATGTTTATAGGCATTTCAGGAGAGACAACTTCAGCTCACTCTCTTACTGATGGCTTCTTTCAGGTCATATTAACTAGATATCTTTCATGTGAGAAGTGCTTCTAATATATCTAGTCAAGTACTGCGGGGCCATAACATACACTTTACCCACACCCTCTGTTTCATTGCTCACAGCACCTCAGAAGTTTCAAAGGACTGACTTAAAAGTCAACAATTAACTGGGGGAGGTCATTAATAGGTTTAAATTGAGACAGACTCACTTTAATGTGAGAGCTACAGCAGAGAAATCCAAGGGCTGACGTGAAATGACTTTCTTCTCAAAGAATACTTATGTCACTGAGAGCAGAGTGTGTGACAAAATTTCCCCTTTGAGCATAAGTATATCAGTTATTTAAACATGTGTTCCAAAGACATTGCCTGTGGACCCCAGAATATTCATTGGATCCTTTGGCTATGGGCAAGGGATTCTTCCCTCTTCCCTCTGATAGAGCAAGTGTAAAGTGGTAGATGCCCCTTCTCTGTCTGCTGTGATTTGCACAATGTCCTTAGAACTGGGAGGAAGTCACAGCCTCTGCATTGAGTGAGAGTCCCTGGCCCCCATCCCAGGGGTTTGAAAGGAGCCTTTGGGTTCCATGGGATTTTCAGGGCTGGCCTGCAGTCAAGTCTTACCCATTCTCCTTGCAGGTCTGGAAGGCTGGGATATGGTTCCTAGGTAAACGCCATGTTTCCCCCCATGAAATCTGTCCCCGAAGTAGGCCTTGTTAACAGACTGACAGGACATATAAGTTTCAAACCGGACGTGTGTTATTTAAGTGAGTCAAACCTGTGGTTACTTGAAAAAGGAAGCTCTTGGGAGACATGCTTCTGATGAGGACCAGTTTCTGGAACATGATACCCTTCTGAGGGAAGTGCGCCTGCCTCCTGCTGGTCCAAAAGGAGAATGATTGCACCTCTGGGGCTGTGGAAAGCTGTCTCTTGACCCCTCTTTGCCTTCACTGTCAACAGAGAGCAAGTGGACAGGTCATAAGGGTTCAGACACAGCAGGTGAGGCGGCCACCATGGCGGGGTGTGCTCTGGGGAATCTGGGAAAAGAGTTCCTAGCCCTTGTCAAGGGCTCTTTGGGAATGACTGTTTAAGGTTCTCACTTAATTATTTTTTCACAGGAATAAGGCAAAAGAATGTGCCCTGTGCATTTCCCATCAGGGCAGCACAAAGCGAGGGCGCCTGAGGGTGGTGATATTTCTCTCATTCTTCCTCCTCCCTGGGAATCCTTCCAAGGTGCCCAGGAGCTAGAGGCTGCCATGTGGCCTTTGGGTGGGGGGTCAGTGTGGGACAGTGCCGGGCCTCTGTTGGAACGCCAGGCAGGGAGGGGTCCCTGTGAGAGCACTTGAGGAGGGAGACCCAGCAGAGGCAGCGCCTGGGCTCAGGGACACCAGCAGGTGCCTGTCACAGTGTCCACCCCGTGAGCTGACTGTTTCCTGACTCAGGAGTCACTTTGCCCTTTCTCTTCCTTGTTCTCCCTGTTTGCCACCCCCTTTGGCCCTTTCTTCTCCCGCCCACCTCCATCCCCAGCTCACTTGACCCATGTAATTTCCTAGCAGGAACTCTTCCAGGGAGACAGTAAGGTCCAACTGGAAGCAGAGTCCGGTGACAGCCAGGACCCAAGTCAGTTTCACCCCAGGTTCCTGGTCCAAGGACTGATCCGGTATCGCACGCCCCCTCGCCCCCTTGCCCTGGCCCTGGCTACCTATCATAACACTTGCTCCCCATTTTCGTGGCTCTTCTTCCAGGGTTTCTACTTAAGACTTGGATGGATTACAGTGACTATTTGGTCTAAGACCTTAGAAAGGACATTTATACAGTAGAAAGATTTCAACTCTTGAAGACCTGTTCAGTGACTCTCGCTCTTTAAGGAGCCTATTGTCACAGGCCTGTAGGCCAGCCCTGGAAGCCATGGAAACATAAGAATGTTTGGTTTCCTCATCTCTGTTACAGCCTGGCAGTTGCTACCATTTGTACCTCTGAGAAGTCCTCCTCCTGCCTTCTGTATTGGCTGGGTAACCATTGCGCTTTATTTTTTACCCTAGTTAAGAGAGCCCTGAGATTTCTTGGTGTAAGGGATGTCTATGTAATCCATTTATTTGCTCTGTGAACAGGTTAACTGTCATCAGCAGTCCTGCAGAGAGGTGAAGGTAGGCCACTTTAATTGTTTATCCTTTACTTAAGACTTCTCTAGTTTAAGAACACATTTTTATTGATTTCAGAGAGAGAGAGATGAAGGGACAGGGAGAGGGAGAAGAAACATTAATGATGAAAAACACTGATTGGCTGCCTACTGCACCAGTCCTACTGAGAATAGAGTATCCAACTGATCAGGAATTGAACCTTGACCTCCTGGTTCAGAGGTTGACTATCAACAACTGAGACATACCAATGAGGCCCACCATGCCATTTAAAGTGGTCCTTCCACATAAGTTGTTCAGGGTTATCTGGCTCAAAAGAATGATCTTTATAAATAAGGCATCTTCCATGATTATCTGGCCATGAGAAGGAATTTCTGCTATCAGCTTGGGCATTCTCTCCTCCTGTCCCTCCCACTGGGGGTCCCTCACAATAAAGCCCGAACCCCTCAAAGCTCTCCATGCACTGGCTTCGAAGCCCACTCCTGTTCACCCTTTGTTCATTTCTGTTCTTGTATTGCTGTACATGCCCCCATTTATCTCCAACTTAAAATATAGAAATATCCCTGGTAATCCCAGCAGATGCCATCTTGTTTTATCTTCCCAGTGTATTTCAGAATGGGCAAAAATAAGATCCTGCTACACTCTTATAATTTTCTTATCCTCATTTTATTTATTTTTAATTTTGTATTATGAATTTTAACTGAATTTTAGAGAGAGAAGAAGGTAGAGGGAGAATAGAAACATCTTTCAGCTGCTTCCTGCATGACCCCTAAAAGGGACCATGCTGGCACCTCACATATGTGTCATGACCAGAAATCAAGCCGGCAACTTTTAGGTGCACAGGACAATGCCCACCCAGCTAAGCCACCTCAATCAGGAATCTTATTTTCATTTTAAATTCAACCCACCATGACCTTTTCCCATGATACTTAATTCTCTTATCCTCTCATGTCTGCTGGGTACTACAGGGAATTAATTACTTTAATACTAAGTATTGAAACATATTTGTGTGACAGAATTAATCCTCCATTGCTTCCTAAGTTTTTTTTTTTATTGTTTTTATTTCAAAATATTATGCTCATGATAAATAATTGAAAGTTTTGAACAGCCACAGATTATTTAAAAAATCAGACTGGTCACTGTGCCTCAGTGTCTGAGTGTGGACCTATGAACCAGGAAGTCATGGTTCAAATCCCAGTCAGGGCACATGCCATAGATGAGGGCTTGATCCCCCCGTAGGGGATGTTCAGAAGGCAGCCCATCCATAAATCTCTCTGTTCATTGATGCATCTATCTCTCTCTCTTCCTCTCCATTTCTCTCTGAAATCATAGCCTCAGGTCATGGCGCAAAGGAAGCCATTTACACAGGAATGCCCTGGGCACAATTTCTGTCTTCAGAAACAGGCAGAAGGGAACCAGGGTGTTTGGGGATACCTGCTGAGGCGGGAAACTAAAGAGAAGAAAGAAACCAGAGATATTACGTCCTTTAAGCTGAGGGGTGGCAACAGGTGTATTTACCCCTTGACAGGTCATTGAGCTGTACACTTAGATTTGGTGCACTTTTCTATATGAATGTGATTCTGCACAACATTAATAGCTTTAAAACTCACCGTCCCTCTGATCCCATTGTCTGTACAAGTTTTTAACATGCTGCTTGACTTGGTATATTGTTGACATCTTCCCTTTGGTCACATTACATTTTATTTTTTTTATTTAAAATACTTTTAAATTTCTCTTTGTGGTTAAAATTATTACAGATGTCCTTTTTCCCTGTCCAATTAACTCCCGCAACCCTGCACCTACCCCAGGTATTCACTGAACTATTGATTATATCCATGTGTTATGCATATACATTCTATGGTTAATCTCATCCCATCGACCCACCCCCTTCTACACACACACACACACACACACACACACACACACACACACACACACACCATCCCTCAGAGATTTGGCATTCTGTTCTATGCTTCCATGTCTCTGGATCTATTTTGTTCATCAGTGTGTTTTGTTAATCTTTATTGTTGAAAGATTACATATGTCCCCCTTTTCACCCATCAACCCCCTCCAGCACATCCTGTCCCACATTTCAGGAATTCAGCACCCTATTGTCTGTGTTCATGCATTCTGCATATGCAAACAAGTTCCTCAGTTAATTACCTCCCACCCAATCACTTCCCCTTGCCTTTCTTCCAAGACTCCGCCCTCTGTTCCATGCTTCTTTGTCTGTGGATCCACTCTGTTCATCAGTTTATGTTACTCATTAGATTCCACATTAGAGTGAGATCATGGGATACTTGTCCTTCTCTGACTGACTTCTTTTGCTTAGCATGATACTTTCCAGGTCCCTCCATGCTGTCTCAAAGGGCAAGAGATCCTTGTTTTTGATAGGTGCTTAGTATTCCATTGTGTAATTAAAACTATTAAAATTTGAAGAAGGTGCGGAGAAATTACAACCTGAATGTATAGTTGGTGAGAATGTAAAAAACTCCCAACAGGCAGTTCCTACATTCACTGCAAAAGTGCAGCCACTTGGGGAGACAGCTTAGTACTTTGTTCAAAGTTAAACACATACAGTTACAGCATGAGCCACGCACAGGTCTCACTCCTACCTATCTACACTCCAGAAATGAGAACATACACCATGCAAATTTTAGGCTCAAATGTTCACAGCAATGGAATTTGTAAGAGCCAAAATTTAAATTAATCTCAATGTCCAAAAACTGACGAAGGGATAAACAAACTGTGGTACATCCATACAATGGAAGACGGCTCTGCCATTGAA
Source organism: Cnephaeus nilssonii (assembly GCF_951640355.1). Taxonomy (NCBI): domain Eukaryota; kingdom Metazoa; phylum Chordata; class Mammalia; order Chiroptera; family Vespertilionidae; genus Cnephaeus; species Cnephaeus nilssonii. Next base: position 9,922,904 of record NC_137096.1, on the reverse strand, counting down.
AGGAATGATCTGCTCCCAGGAGCTACAATACAGATGAATCTTGAAAACATTATGCGAGGTGAGAAGGGCCAGACAACAAACACCACACCAAGTGCGACTTGGCTGCCCTTGTAAGTTTGGTATGGAGCTCCATTGTATGGTTGTAGCATGCATTATTTCACCAAACCCTACTTGGCTACAAATATTATTGGCTACAATTAATATTGGCTACAAATAATTTACAATAGAGATGGGCATCACAGCACTGCGTGACATTGAACAATTGAACAATGGTTTCTCATTGTTCAATGTCACGCAGTGCTGTGATGCCCATCTCTATTGTAAAATATTTGTAGCCAATATTAATTGGGTCTTTCAACAAATGCCCATAAGTGGAACTGCCTCTTTGAAAGTTTGAATATATTTTTGTTGAATTTTGAGACAGAGAGGGGGAAGAAAGGGAGGAAAGGAAAAAAGGAAAAAGGGAAGGAGGGAAGGAGAGAAGGAGAAAGGTTGAGAGGGAAGGAGGGAGAGAGTGAGGGAGAGAGGGAAGGGGGGAGGGAGAGAGGAAAGAACATCAACTTGGTCATCCTCTTACAGATGCTTTCATTGGTTGCTTTTTGTATGTGCACTGACCAGAAAGAAACCAGGGATCGAACTAGCAATTTTAGCCTGTTGGGAAGACGCTCTAACCACTTTCATACCCTGCACGGTGAAAGTCTGCATATTTTAAGGCTTTCAGTAAAAATTGCCCAAGGACCCTTCCCCAACAGAGCATGGGGGTCAAGTATCTCCATTCTGAAATATGGAATTTCCCTCTCTAATACAGCCTCGCTCATCCCCAGGGGGCGGTACCAGACAGGTGGGTCCCACCATCATGACCCTCTCTATTGGATTACAGTTCCCCAGGATACAATGCCATGACCTCGCTGGTCCACAGTGCCAACTGCCAAGTAGCGGGTTTCATTGTCACCACCTTAGGATGGATCTTCTCCATGACTTGCATGGGACTGGCCGAGTGGCAGGTTTGCTACATGGAGAAGAGCTCCACACCCTCCCCGAGGATGGCCTGTGTAGGGATGTGGAAGGTCTGCACTTACCAGTCCAACAGCCTCCAGAGCAAAGTCATAGCGTGTCACCTCTACACCTACAGTCACACCTACCTGCAGCTGAATATTCACATCGCTTAGCACCTGCTGCTGGCCACCAGCCTCCTCATTCTCCAGGGTAAAGTTCTCATGGTCATGGGCCTGCAGAGAGTGTTCATGGCGCATCTTCAGAAGGAAAACACCTGCAATCTCTTCTTGGCTTCCGGAGTCCTGAGCATCATAGCTGGCACATTTATCTTCATTGCTGTGATATGGACTACCACTCTGTGATGAATGAAGAGGGCATATGCTTCCCGCCATCCTTCCACATCCCCTTCAGGCCCGACCAGCAGGAGATGGGCAGCACCGTCCCTGTGGTGGTTCTGGCTGCCATCCTGATGCTGCTGAGTGGGCTGTTTACCCTCTCTTACCAGCTTCCCCGGAAAGCCAAGTGTACCCACAGCTCTCATAAGTGTGCAATTCCTGGTTTCATAGCTTTGCAAATCCACAATGAGCAGTTTATGGGGGTGAAGTATTATCAGGATGCTCTAGGAAATAGTTGCAAGGACTCACCACAATAGAAAAGGCCATTTTCAGTTCCAAGACCTTGTCAAGGGCTCTTTGGGAATGACTCTTTAAGGTACTCACTTTATTATTTTTTCACAGGAATAAGGCAAGAGAATGTGTCCTGCACCTTTCCCATCAGGGCAGTACACAGCAAGGGCGCCTGAGTGAGGTAGCATTTCTCTCATTCTTTCTCCTCCCTGGGATCCTCCCAAAGTAAGGTCCAACTGGAAGCAGAGTCAGGTGACAGCCAGGGCCCAAGTCAGTTTTGCCCCAAGGTCCTGGTCCAAGGACTGTTCAGGGAGGCCACCCGGTGGCCTGGAACTAGCTCCCTATCATGAGACTTGCTCCCCATCAACACGGCTCTATTTCCAGTTTTTCTACTTAACTCACGGATGGATTACAGTGACTATTTGGTCTAAGACCTCAAAAAGGACATTCTACAATAGAAAAACTTCAATTCTTGAAGACCTGTTCCATGGCTCTGGCCCTTTAAGGTGCGCCTGCAGGCCAGCCCTGGGAGCCATGGAAACATAAGAATGTTTGGTTTCCTCATCTCTGTTGCATCCTGGCAGTTGCTACCATTTGTACCTCTGAGACATCCTCCTCCTGCCTTCTGTATTGGCTGGGTAACCATTGTGCTTTATTTTTTACCCTAGTTAAGAGAGCCCTGAGATGTCTTGGGAGGGGGGTGTCTATGTAATCCCTTTATTTGCTCTGTGAACAGTTTAAGTATTTCCTACAGTTGAATGCAGCTTTTCATAATTTCTCAGTGATTTCATAGATTGGGATACAGTGTGTTTTCTGCTCTTTTCATGGGATTTTCCTGCATTGTACCAAATTCTTTCTACTCTCTGTGCTCACAATGGGTAATGATTTATTCTTGTTTTGCAACACTTTTATATAAGTTACTGTTGCTTTTCAGTGAGTACCCAGAATTTTCTAACACTGCTATACTCTGCTTTCTGCTCTCTTTCATGGATATCACCACATTGTACAAACACCTTTCTAGACTCTTTCCTCACATTCCTAAGTGACTTTCACTTGTCTTCTCTCTATTAGGTATACATCACTGTTAATTTTTAGAGAATTCCTAGGGCTCCTATCACTGTGCTCTAGTGTGGTTACAGCTTCATTTGATTCTCCCGCATTGTACAAATACCTTTATTCACACTTTCCTAAAGGTGAGGAAGGTGTACATTTGTCTTCCCAAGATTTAGTATCATTTACTTCTGTGTTTGTCAATACGGAGTGGTTTCTATCACAGTTATTGTATGCTTACTGTTCTATCTCTTGGACATCCCCCCATTTTACAAACTCCTTTCTATATTTTTTCCTCATATAGAGAAGTTAGTTTTGTTTTCAATGATATACACTTGTTTTCTAAGTATTTCCTACAGTTTACTGCAGCTTTTCATGATTCTTGGTGATTTCTTGGAGAGATTACAAGTGCTATTCACTGATTTCAAAATATTTTCAAAAGTGTGCTTTAATGTGGGTATTGCTCTTCAGCTCAGATTTCTCCTTGTGCTCAAAAACCGTTCTAGAGTCTTTTCTCATTTTCAAAGGAGATTTTCACTTGTTTATAAGTATTTTGTCGTTTACTGCTGCTTTTCAGTGAATTCACATTGGTTTCTATCACTGTGCTATATTGTGCATATTCCTCTTTTTCATTATTTCACAGACTTTTATATTCAACTTTCTGGACTCTTTCCTCTCATTCAAAGTGACTTTCACTTGTCTTCTCTCTATTTGGTGTACATTAGTGCTCATTTTCATCAAATTCCTACTGCTTCAAACATTGTGCTCCAATGTGGTTACAGCTGTCTTTAAGCGATTTTCTCGCATTGTACAAAAACTCTTTTTCTTTCTGGTATTGAGATACCTCCTACTTTATTCTTCTTTCTCAGGATTGCTGTGGCTATTCGGGGTCTTTTTTTATTCCAGATGAATTTTTGCAGAGTTCTTTTTAGATCTGTTAAATATGCGGTTGGTATTTTAATGGGGAGTGTATTGAATCTATAGATAGCTTTGGGTATTATGGGCATTTTAATTATGTTGATTCTAACAATCCATGAACATGATATGTTCTTCCATCTGTCTACTTCTTCCTCTATCTCTTTTTTCATTGTCCTGTAGTTTTCCACGTATAGTTCTTTTACCTCCTTAGTTAAGTTTATTCCTAGCTATCTTAATTTTTTGGTAAGATGGTAAATAGGATTGCTTTTTTAGTCTCTCTTTCTGTAAGTTAACTATTGGTGTATAGAAATGCCATAGGTTTCTTGGCATTAATTTTGTATCCTGCAACATTGCCCAATGCATTTATTAAGTCTATTAGTTTTTTGATGGAGTCTTTTGGGTTTTTTATGTACAATATCATGTCATCTGTAAATAAGGATACCTTTACTTCTTCTTGTCCAATTTGGATTCCTTTTATTACTTCTTCTGTCTAATTGCAGTGGGTAATACTTCCAGTACTATGTCAAACAGGAGTGGTGAGAGTGGGCATCAACGTCTTGTTCCTGTTCATAGGGGAAATGGCTTTAGTTTTGCCCATTGAGTATGATATTAGCTGTGGGTTTATCATATATAGTTTTTATTATGTTGAGGTATTATCCTTCTATTCCCAACTTGTTGAGATATTTTATCAAGAAAGGTTGTTGAATTTTGTCAAATACATTTTCTGCATCAATTGATAAAACTATGTTGTTTTTATCTCTCAATTTGTTTATGTGATATCTCATGTTTATTGATTTGAGGATATTTTACCATCCTTGCATTCCTGGGATAAATCCTACTTGGTCATGGTGTATGATCTTTACGATGTCCTACTGGATCCAGTATGCTAGAATTTTGTTGAAAATATTGGCATCTATGTTCATGAGGGATGTTAGCATGTAATTCTCTTTCAATGTGTTGTCTTTATCTGGTTTTGGTATTAGGGTGATGCTGGCTTCTTAGAAGGAGATTGGAAGTGTTCACTCCCCTTGAATTTTTTGGAATAGTCTGAGGAGGGTAGGTTTTAATTCTTCCTTGAATGTTTGGTAAAACTCCCCTGTGAATCCGTTTGGCCCGGGGTTTTTGTTTGCTAGAAGCTTTTTGATGATGGCTTCAATTTCTTCCATAGTTATTGGCCTATTGAGCTGTTTAGATTCTTTTTGATTGAGTTTTGGAAGGTTATATTTTTCTAGGAATATGTCCATTTCCTCCAAGTTGTCCAGTTTTTTGAAATAGAGTTGTTCGTAGTATTTTTTAACAATCCTTTGTATTTCGGTGGTGTCTGTTGTTATTTCTCCTCTTTCATTTCTGATTTTGTTTATTTGGGTCCTCTCTCTTTGCTTCTTGATAAGCCTGGCTAGAGGTTCATCAATCCTGCTTTTCCTTTAAAGAATCACCTCTTGTTAGTTGATCTTTTGTATTTTTTTTTGTCTCTATATCTTTTATCTCCACTCTGATCTTTATTATTTCCTTCCTTCTGCTTCCACTGGACTTTTCTTGTTCCTCTTTTTCTAACTCTTTGAGTTGTAAGGTTAGGTGATGTATTACCATTGTTTCTTTTTTTTTACTATAGGCTTGTAGAGCTATGAACTTTTCTTCAAGACTGCTTTAGTGTGTCCCATAGATTTGTGATTATTGTGTTTTCATTGTCATGATGTTTTTTATTTCTTCTTTGATCTCTCTGATAACCCAGTTATTGTTTAATTGCATGCTGATTACTCTCCATGTGTTTGATTTTTTTGGATTGTTTTTATTGTAGTTGATTTCCAGTTTTATGCCATTGTGATCTGAGAAGATGCTTGATATGATTTATATTTTCTTGAATTTGAAGAGACTTTGCCTGTGACCCAATAGTTGGTCTATCTTTGAAAATGACTCAGGTGCACTTGAGAAGAATGTATATTCTGTGGCTTTGGGGTGAAATGTTCTTAAGATGTCAATTAATTTCATCTGGTCTAATTAGTCATTTAGGATTGATGTTTCTTTGCTGATTTTTTGGTTAGAGGATTTGCCCAATGGTGATAGTGGAGTATTAAAGTCTCCTAGTATGATTGTATAGCTGTCAATCTCCCCCTTGATATCCTCCATGAGTCTTTTTATGTATTTGCATGCTTATGTATTGGGTGTGTATATGGTTACCAGACTTATTTCTTCTTGCCTGATTGCTCCCTTTAGTATTATGAAGTGCCCTTCCTCATCTCTTTTTATGTCTTTCACTTTGAAATCTAATTTGTCAGATATAAGTATTGCTACCCCAGCTTTTTTTTTCATTTCCATTTACCTGAAAAATCTTTTTCTATCCATTTACCTTCAGTCTGTGCATATTTTTTTCTGCTTTTTTGTAGACAGCAGATATATGAGTCATGTTTTCTTAACCAATCTGTTACCCTATGTCTTTTGATTGCTGCATTTAATCCATTTACATTTATAGTTATTATTGATAGGTTCTTGTTAGTTACCATTTTTATTCTTAACCCCTGTGTTTCTTCTTCGGTTCCTATTTCTTTTTTTTTTTTTTTTTTTTCAGCAGACCATTTAGCATTTCTTCCATTACTGGTTTGGTGGTAATAAACTCCCTTATTTGATTTTTGTCTGTGAAGCTCCTGATTTCACCTTCAATTTTGATTGATAGCCTTGTTGAGCACAGTATTCTTGGATTCAGTCCCTTCCTTTGCATGACTTTGTATATTTCATTCCATTACCTTCTGGCCTGATGTGTTTCTGTTGAGTAATCAATTGCTTTTCTGATGTGGGATCCTTTGTAGGTAACTTTCTGTCTCTCTCTGACTGCTTTTAAGATTCTTACTTTGTCATTGGTGTTAGCCAATTGAATTATAATATTCCTTGTGGTCATTCTTTTAGGGTTCATTATTCTTTGGACTCTTGTGAGCTTCTTGGATTTGTGTGGGTTTTTTTCTTCCCTATATCAGGAAAGTTTTCCATCATTATTTCTACAAACAGGTTTTCTATTCCTTGCTAATTTTCCTCTTCTTCTGGAACCCCTATATGTGGATGTTATTTTGTTTGTGCTTTCCCAAAGTTCCCTTAGGCTTTCCTCCTGCTTTTAATTTTTTTTTTTTAGAAGCTTCTCTACTTGGGTATTTTTTCCTACCTTGTCTTCTAGCTCACTGAAGTGGTTCTCTGCTTATTCTAGTCTACTCTTGATGCTTTTTATTGAGTTCTTTACAGAAGCAATGTCATTTTTCATTTCTTCTTGGTTTTTCTTCATTTCCTCTTGTTTCTTACACATATTGTCAAATTTGTCTTCCATTCTTTTCAGCCACCTTATGACCATTTCTCTGAATTCTTTCTCTGACAGGTTGCTATCCTCTATGTCGTTTACATCCTTTTCTGGTGATGCCTAATTTTCTTTCATAGGTGGGTTTTTTCTTTGGCTCCCCATGATCTCACATATCCAGGTGTATGGTTATGTAGTTCTTTCTCTCCTGCATTCATTTAAAGAAACAAAATACAACACAACCAGGTACAATACACAAGGCACTGAACAGAAATGTATTCATGATATTAATAACCCCAGATAAAGGTGACGAACAGGGAAAGGTGAATTGCAGGATAGGAGAGAAAGAAGAAGAGAGAAAAGAAAAGGAATGCAAAAATGAAATTGGGAAAAGAATAAAAAAGTAACAGAGAAAACAATGAGAATGAGAAAGAAGAGGGGAACAAACTATATATACATATTGGGAGAAAACTTGAATAGAACAGCCACTAATCCAACAAAAGCAACAAACAAGTACCTGGAGATGAATGCACACTACAAACAATAACTAATATTAAGTGTAGGCAGGGAAAACAGAAGCATAAAACAAAAACAAAAGAAAAAAAGAAATAAGCAAAACAATCTCACAAACATGCATAAAATTGATATAATCAACAATCAAGCCAACAACAAAGAAAAAATATTGGATAGTCAAGAAAGAGAAGCGAGAGGTGTGTATGGACTTGGAGCAGGGGATTGGAATATAAGTAGGGTGAAATTTTAACAGGGGTTAAAAGAAGATATAGGGAAAATCAAAAGCAGGAATAGGGTAAGAGAAACAGGAAAGCAACAGGGGAAAAGTGAGGAAGAGAGTGATGGCATAAAGATAAAGTTGAGATAGAATAAAATGATGCTAAAGGAAAGATGAAAATAGAATGTAGAACAATAATCCCAAAGTAAAATGAAGAGAAAATAAAATGACACTTAAAAAAAAGAAAAAAATAGTAGTAGTTATAATACTGATGGAAAATAAAAATGTAATAATTAAAAAGGTAAAATCAAGTGAAGACAATAGAAAAAAATAGTTTCTTAAGTAAAAGATAAAAAAAATAAAAATGTGCAGTAGTGAAGGTAATTCACTTCCTCTACTGTTCTGTTTGGCACACATGTTTTCTAGTGAGGACAGTGTTGAAGTTCCCTGATTTCTACTGCTCATCCATGTTGTAAGCCAGTCCTGAGTTTTAAGCAGGCAGTACATCTCTATTTCTTGTATTCCTTTATTTGTGTTTACACAAGAGTCCATTTGTGATTCAACCCCTGGGTGTCAGTGTTTCTAGATTGACCTCCAGGACTATAGGTTCTCTCTAGCTGGTGTTTAGATTTTGTTTTCCCTGTGGCACTTAATACTTGTCTGTGGGAGTGGGTTGCCCCAGAGCTGTTTCTCTGATGGTTATTCCCCGCTCTGATCCCCAGGTTCCAGAAAAACAACTTTCCCCTGCAGTCTCTTTGGGTGTCCCCAATTGGGTGATCCTATGTATTGGGCTTAGTAATCAGAAGCAAGGACTTAAAGAGAAAAAAAAAAAAAAAAGGAGCCAGAGTAAGTGTGCAAACACCAGGGCTGCGCTCAAATCTGTGCAGTATTTTTTCCTCTTGGGTCTAAGCAGCTGGCACACTTTTGAAATTTTTAGGCTGTCCTTTTGTGTCCAGATCAAAATGGGATGCTTTTTAGAGTTCCCTTCGGTTAGCAGCTCTGAGGACCCCCTTCCACATTCAGGGATCATGCCAGCCCCAAGGGCCACGGATTTTTCTAGGCACAGACTTCCCCAGGTTCTCTAGCTTCTGCTGTGTAGGAGTTTCTCTCTGCTGCTGGGACAATGAACCTCACCTTATCCCAGGCAAAATCTGACCTTTCTGTGAGGGAGTGTAGAGCTCCTCTGAATCCAACTGCTTGCGCCAATTGGGGACCTGTATTCTCAGGTTCACAGCTGTTAGGTGGGTGCCATAGTTGTAGATTCCCCGGGCTTTTCATGCTTCTGTTAACATTCACTTTCCCCTTCAAGTTGGCATGGTCTCCGCATCTGATCTGGTCACTCTGGGAAGGAACCCAGCAGCAGAGGGGACTGCCCATTCAGGGAAGCCCTGTCCAGCAGTGCCCCACAGTCTCCTGAAGTATAGCTGTCCTTCAACTCACCAACAAACACTCCCCGTGGGACCACACACTCTTCCTTTGTTTTCTCACTCACATACTATCTTGCAGTCTGCCTTTCTGTCAGCAGCCATCTTCTGTCTCTCTTTCAGCATCTTGTAGTTCTCTGAGTAGTGGTCTTTTACCTCCCTACTTAAGTTTATTCCTAGGTGTCTTAATTATTTGATAGGATGGTAAATGGGATTTTTTTTTAATTCTCTCTTCTGTAAGTTTACTATTGGTGTATAAAAATGTCATAGATTTTATGGCATTCATTTTGTATCCTGCTACTTTGCCAAATTCATTTATTAAGTCTAATACTTATTGATGGAGTCTACAGGGTTTTCTATGTACAGTATCAGGTCATCTGCAAATAATATAATTTTACTTACTTTTTTTTCCAATTTGGGTGCCATTTATTTCTTCTACTTGTCTGATCACTGTGGCTAGCACTTCTACTAATGTGTGGAACAGGAGTGGTGAAAGCAGCATCCCTGTTTTGTTCCTGTTCTTAAGGGAAATGGTGTTAGTTATTACCCATTGAGTAAGATGTTGGCCATAGATTTGTCATATAAGGCTGTTATTATGATCATTCTAGTCCCACTTTGCTGAGCGTGTTTATCAGGAAAGGGTTTTGGGCTTTGTCAAATGCCTTTTCTGCATCGATTGATATGATTATGTGATTTTTGTCTCTGTTCATGTGATGTATCACATTTATTGACTTGTGGATACTGTACACGCCTTGCATTCCTGGAATAAATCCCACTTGTTCATGGTGTATGATCTCTCTGATGTAATGATGGATACGTTTTGCTGGAATTGTGTTGTGGATTTTAGCATCCATGTTCTTCTGGGATATAGGCCTGTAATTCTTTTTCTTTGTGGTGTCTTTATGTGGTCTTGGTATTACGGTAATGCTGGCTTTATAGAAAGACCTTACAAGTATGCCTCTCTCTTGAATTTTTTGGAATAGTCTGAGAAGCATTCATTTTAGTTCTTCTTGGATGTTTGGTAAAATTCCACTGTGAAGCCATCTTTTTTATTCTTCCTGATTGAGTTTTGGAAGCTTGCATTTTTCTAGGAATGTGTCAATTACGTTGAGATGTCCAGTGTGGTGGATGCTTGTCTGCTCAAAGGCTGGGTTAAGAGAGCTGAATGTGGGAAAGCCCATGCATGAGGGCTGATCTCCAGGGCCTGTGAAGGTCCACAAAGGCAGGACTTCCTCTGGAACCTAGGAAGGGCATCCTCCAGCCTCCTCGGTGCCTCTCTGGATCCAGGATAGAAGCTGGGATGTTGTTTTTCCTTCTGCACATTGTAGCATGCAATGTTCTCCAAAACAGCTCAGATGAATTGGGGGGAACTCCTGATTTCTGTCAACAGAGTGTGTCCCCAGCATCAGTATCATGAGAGGTTGGCTGACATTCCAGGAATGCATAAAGAGGGCTCCCAGCCTTGGGAACACATTCTAAGGACCACCGTCCCACTCCAAAAAAAGAAATTATTGAAAGAGCATATGCCTTTGGATTCCAGTAGGAATCATGTGCACAGAGACTGCTCTGGGCTGCACATAAGAGACAGCCATAATGAGGGCAGGTGGTAGGTGACCAGGATGTGGTAAAAACATCCCCCAGATTCATGTATGGGTGCTGGGAGTCAGCGGGCCCTGTCCAATACTGGGCAGGAAGGAAAGCCCTTGATGCAAATGTGCCCCTGCCTCCAGTGCCACAGATCATGCCCTGGGAAAGCATGCTCTGCATGTTGGTGGGAAGAGGAGTGGTTCTTGCTCAGGAAGAAGGCATGTTCAGCTGAGACTTTGTTTCTAGGACATTCTAAGAGGTCCCTCCTACCTCCTTGTATCTCCTGGGCACTGGGATCTCATAGAAGCTGCCTGAACTTGAACCCCTACAATTTTCCAGATTCTGCCTGGTGCATGCAATGTCAGTGTTAAAGAGAAATACATTCCCCAGGTGGAACCACTCATTCTGAGAGCCCATAATACAATTCCAGATTAACTTCCTAAACACATTACAGTTTGAAGCTCTTCCAGAAATCTAATCAACCAGTCTGAAAGTTTCTGGTGAACACCTCTTTGGTAATCTCTCGCATGGTCCCTCTCCCTGGAATATGAGAGATTTTTGGGCATCACATTGCAGGGAGTAGATAAGAGCCTGAAGAAAAGTTTTCTCTGTCTCTCTCTGTCTCTCTCTGTCTCTGTCTCTCTCTCTCTCTCTCTCTCTCTCTCTCTCTCTCTCTCTCTATATATATATATATATATATATATATATATATATATATATATATATACATGTCTGCCTCTCTCAATTTCAAAAGATCCAATGTGCGACTCAGTGCAGCATGGGATATCCCAAAAATTTGGCAGATCCTTACATGTCAAATACAAATACAGCTTGAAAACATTTGAATGCGAAGGTGTATCTGTGCACTGTGCTTAATCCTGAGAGAGGACACTCTTCCCTCCCAATCTGACTGAGAGTTTTAGTCCTGGGCCCAGAAGTACATTTTGAAGCCAATTTGCATGGGTTGTTTTATAGGGTTGAGCAAACATTAGTTATCCATACAGACTTTGGCAGTCATGTTTAGGGCCAGGCCCCTGGAACTTGCCTGGGCCTAATATGTTTCCTGTGGAAGGTCCGGATGTGAAAAAGGAGGCCTGAGCCAAAGAAAATGCCCTCTGGGAGCAGCTCCTTGATAAGGAAACATAGGTGTTTTGGCCCACGTGTATTTTTCTCTGTGCCTCCAAGATTCCAAAGAGCCCAGGACTCTCGCCCCTTAATGGCATTCAGAATTGAATAAGTCACTTCCCAGGTTCCCCTGCCACACCTCTCCTCTGGCCTCTGCACGGCCCACATTTTTACATTTAATTTTCTCAAGCCAGTTTGCTGAGCTCATCTGGCTCTTCTGGAGGAAATGCCCTTTACCTCCACAGAGGGAGGGTGATTGAACCTCCTGCCTATACTCCACACCAGCTTGGGTTTAAGGGCTGCACCATATTTTCTTCTATACCACCAGCCTTTTAAGTTCTCAAGTTTATCCAGTCAGAGCCTTTGAGTTTCCCAAGTGTGCACCTTATCTTGGGTGATTCCGTTGGTCTCATTACAAACTTGCAGCCCCTCCCTTCTCCTGATTATTCCCTAGATGTGATTTGGGCCCTACCTCCTTTGGGGAAGGCTTGATCCTCAAAATTTGGAAGAGCAACTTTCCCTCTGTTCCTCTTTGAAAGGGCATGGATGTGCAATTGAGGTAACATCAAGTGTCAGGGACTATTTGGTACTCAATACTGTTGCATTGTATTCCTTTTTCTCTTGAGAGGATACCTTGTCTGCCTAATGGTGTGTTAACATGAACATTAGGGAATCTAGATGTGGTACCAACAACCCATCAAGTTACTTCCATGTTGGTTTCATTTTCTTTTCCTTTCAAGAATGGACCTAGGATTCAGTTGGAGGTGTGAAGAGTGCAAAACCCAATCAGGTTAACTGCCTGGAGATCTCTAGTAATAAGGTTGAGCTTTCAGTTGGAAATTGCCATTTCAGCTAGGACCTCAAAAGAAGGTGTGGCCAGATGGGGTATAATAGTTTCTGAGGAGGCTCAGGAGTGATCAGAAGCTAGAGCATGAGAGTCATGCCCAGGTCTGAGCAGAGGGCTCCCTGCACCATGTCCACTCTCATGAATCAGGAGCCAAAGGTGGTCCTCAAGGACATGCAGGCCAAGGTCCCACAGAGAATTGGCATTTCTTTCCTTACAAATGAGCAGATTTTGCCTTTGCATCTAGATGCAGATTAGCCGTAATCCAAAATGTTTTGATTTCTGTTCTGATGTGTGCCATTCATAGACGTTTACAGAGCAAGTTTCCCCGCGTTCAGAAAGTTGAATATTCCTAAAGAATGTATTGTAGGCCAAATTGGCAAAATTCTATTTGTAATTTTATTGGCCAGGCTGTGTGTCTGACAGCAGGTCTTAAGGGAGTTCTTTAATAAAAGCCAAGTTTTATTTAGAAAGAGAAGAAGGGAGAAAGAGAGGGAGAAACATTCATGGGAGAAACATCCATCAGCGGGCTCCTCCCACCCCCTACTGGGGGTTGGAAATGGAGCCTGAAAGCAACCTTTGGGTGCAAGGGGGGATGCTCAACCAACTGAGCAACACTGACCAGGGCTTGCAGTCTCTTTTGAGGGGAGGCTTAGTTGTGACATGTGAGCCCTCTGTTGTCATGGATTAAGTGGTTATTCTAATATTCATAGAAGGGACACTGAATAAACTGAACATCTCACAATTAATGGTTATTTTTCTCACCTCTAGCTACCCCATGCTTTATAAATCTTTTGTGCTGCTTTTATTCTTTCTAATTTAAAATGTCTCCAAGGCCAGAAGGTACGCATTGTGTGGGTGTTCCTTAATCTTCCCCATCTGTTTTATTTGTTGGAGCTTAGCAAGAGGTGGTGCTTGGCCAGGCACTGCTGCCTACTCCAGGTGCTCTCAGTCCTTCAGTGATAATCAGAAAGGTTTTCCCTGAAAAGGGTGGGACCATCTCTTTTGTTTCTCAGTACTCATTGCACAGCAGAATTACAGGTAGGCAGTGGGTAGATGTGGGAGGGGTCCAGTGGTCATCTCACCATTCCTTGGTGCCTGGCAAGGTGCTTGTCTTGCCACCAGTCAAGGAGAGGCAGGGCTGAGTGCCTTTGTAGCCCCTAAGCAGAAAACGGGATTGGGGTTCATTGGGATGCTCCAATTGTTGTCAGAGCAGTGCCTTTTGCCCTCAGCTGGTTCCTCTAAAAGGAGAAGGACCAGGTTGCTCATGCTCAGCCTGAGAAGATGCCTTGCTCCCGCCCATTTCCCAGGATTTCTTTAAGAGCCACTTCATCAGGATGAACAGTCAGGCTCCACGCAGACTTCTGGAACTGACATGCCAGAGCCTGCTGAGGGATGAAGCCTCGGCTATTGATGCTGTGGAGTGACTGCCTATGGAGCTCTTCCCACCTTGGTTCACAGCAGCCTTGGCAGGGAAGCACAGCGAAGTCCTGAAGGCCATGGTGCAGGATTGGCCCTTCCCCTGCCTCCCTCTGGGGGCTCTGATGAACCATCGGCAGCCTTACCATGATATCGTTCAGACTGTGCTCCATGGGCTCCATGCCCTGCTTGCCCAGGAGACTCGACCCAGGTGAGGGGGATTCAGTAGCCTGGTTGGGCCCTGGGGATCTTAGCAGTTACATCTGGAATATGGGAGTGTACAGGGCCAAAGGGAGCGCTCAGGGAGGCCTTGGAGCCACTGCTGGCGTCATTCTGCCACAGGCATCACGTATATAGGGCTGATGAAGATGCAGAGGGTGACCGAAGGGACATGAGCCCACCCTTCCTGGTGGCACCCAAAGGTACCAGAAATGGGGACAACGAAGGATCCCAGTAGTGCAAGGAGCAACTAATTCCTGGGGTATGGAGGAACAGGCACATTTGGTGTCTGGCCTAGGTGCCCAGATTCCCAGACTCATGGTCAGGGTCTCATTCCCTGTTATCTTAATGCACCCCAGTCTATTTCCTGTTTTCTCCACAGGAGGTGGAAAATGCAGATGCTGAATTTACAGAAGGGAGCTCATCAGGAGTTCTGGATCATGTAGGCTGGAACAAGAGCTCATGTTTGCTCACTGCTGGAGCCTGAGGTCCCACATCAATGAGGAAGAGGGGGAAAGTGGACAGCTTAAGGGCAGGGCCAAATCCACTCTTGGCCCCCATGGAGGTGTAAGTAGACTTTTGCCTTAAGAAAGGTGTCCTTGATGAGTCCCTCAGCTACCTTATTAAGAAAGTCAGTGAGACGAGAGGTTTGCTGCACCTTTGCTGTAAGAAGCTGACAGTTTATGCCGTGTTGAAGCAAAACATTAACATCCTGGATATGGTGCAGCTAGACTGTCCAGGATTTGGAGGTAAATTGTACCTGGAGTCTGTCCACTCTGAGGAAGTTCGCTCCTTACCTGGGCCTGAAGGTCAATCTGCGTCGGTTCCTCCTCTCCCACGTCTTTACATCTTCTCACACCACCTTGGAGCAGGAGGAGCAGTGTGTTAGCCTGGTCACCTCTCAGTTCCTCAGCCAGTTCTACCTCCAGGAGCTCTATTTGGATGTTGTCTCCTTCCTCAAAGGCCGCCTAGACCAGAACATCGGGTGAGGTGTGGTGAGGTTTCTCTGCAGACCAGCGCGAGCCACTTCTCATTTCAGTCCACAGTGAAGGGACCTCCTATGTGCTGTCCATCATCAGTGATAGAGAGCCTGAGTCACTAGAGGATCCATACAGTCAATGTCTTGTTCACTCCTCTGTCCCCTTGCATGTTGTCAAGTAACACCCCCACAGACTAAGGTAGGATGTATGAACTCAGAAAGATGCTATTAAGGAGACTCCTTGCTGGGAATGGAAGTAATGGGGGTTTCGGGCCAGTGATGGTAGATTGGGAATCCTTATAAGAATTGTCTAAAGGAATATTATTAAATAGAATCAAGGGGAGAGGGCAGTAAAGAGAGGAAAGCCCATCAGAAGTGAGGTTTCAGGGGTTAAGGTCCACACTTAGCGATTTGGTGATGGCAGCCTTGAAATCCAAACCTGCCTCGAATCACCTGTCTGCCAAGGCTTGCCAAAGGCTCCTGATAAGGGAATGCCTGGTAAATGCAGGATTCTGGAGGGAGGAATCATGAAAAGGGATAGGTAGTTTGTAGACGATGCAGTGGACTAAGTTCCTGCAGGGTGGCAGCCCCCGCGGATGTTGCTCAACCTTGTCCAGATTAGCCATTTTTGCAATTATGCCAGTATCTTCATGGGCTAAGAGATGAGGGAGACAGGTACCCAGGCTGTGGCTGGAAGGGAGCCCAAATTGAAGGCATTTCGGGTCATGTTTCCAATACTAAAGTTCACTGGTTGCTTCCTGCTTGAGACATTGGGTCAGGCTTCTTTCTGAGCTCCCACCAACTTTACCTCCCATCATTCATGCTCACAACACCTGTGTGTATGAGGGTGGGGTGTATGATGTGCTCCACATAACAGATGAACAAATGGAGTGTGTGAGGTCTCATCCAGTTGAATCCATCTCAGAGCAGATAAGAGATGGAGAAAAAATTCCACTCAAATTTGCACTGACTTGAATGACTCTTTTCACTGGGTAACATCCTGGGTTTGATCATTATCTGGAAAACTTTAGGCTTTGGTGAAATGGACCTCTTTGCCTTAAGGCCTGGCTCGTCCTCACCATGCTCTGCTCCCCAGGTCCATCCCCCTCACCTAACTGTTCTATGTCTCCCAGCTGCCTGAAGACCCCTTTGGAGACTCTGTACATCATTAACTGCCCGCTTTAGAATGTGAATTGAGACATTTATCCCATCACCTGAACATCAGCCAGCTGAAAGTCCTGAATTTAAGGAGGCTCAACTTGACCAACCTCAGTTCTGGGCTCCTCCTATTTCTGTTAGAGAGAGCCTCCCGCACCCTGCAGGACCTGAACATGGATGAGTGTGGGATCATGGACCCCAAGTTCATGAACCTCCTGCCTGCCCTGAGCCACTGCTCTCAGCTCATGACCCTAAGCTTCTGTGAAAATGCCATCTCCATGACCATCCTGGAGGACCTGCTTCGCTACACCATCGCGCTGAGCAAGCTGAATTGTGTGCTGTACCCAGCCCCCCCTGGAGAGTTATGAGGAAAGGAGCAGCACCATCCACCTGGGCCGAATTGCTCAGGTGCATGCCTAGCTGATGCATATGCTTCAGGAGTTGGGCGGTCCAGCATGGTCTGGTTCTCTGCTTACCCCTGTCCTCACTGTGGCTGTACAACTTTCTATAACACAAACCCCATTCTGTGACACTGATACATGTCTGTCTAGCTGAGTACACATCTCTTAGGCTTTACTCTGGACTCTTGGACACTGAAGCCCAGAAATAAGTGTATCTTAAAGGATCCCAGCAGCCAGTTTCAGACAACTACTCAGTGATGTGGGGAAATGCTGACAGGGGGACAGATGGTTTCTTTGGGGAGATGGGTTCTAAGGAGTTAGAGATATGCACCTGAATCTCTAGAGGGGAGGGATTCTGGCTTGGGAGGTAGATGCGGGAATTACCTTTGCTTGAATGGTTATTAATAAATGTCAGTAATAAAGAGAACTGAATGTGAACCATCTGGTGTCCTCTATGATATGTTAACCTGATTTTCCCATCTTCAGTTACTGGTTAAATAAGAGGACATGAGCATCTGTGATGCACAGATACTAGGCTGGGTGAGGTTGGCTCCAGTAGATCACATCACCATTTATCCATTCCAGTTTGGTGGTTCTTTCTGGGGCACTAGTAGCTCTTCCCTTACCTCTGTGACTATTCAGTGGTTAAGCCCACAGAGGGTGCATCCACAGGGACTGGAACAAGTGGCTTCCTGTGATCACCACAGAACTACAACTTCCTAGCCGCCATGGACTTAAACACTCCTCCCCAATGGGAGCCTACATCACTGGCCTTTGGCCGCTCCATGGTAGAGCTTCCCTGTGCACAAGTCAGACCCCAGTACTCAAAGGGACATCATCCTACCAGCTAGTCAGAGGCCTGAACTCACAAATCCACACCTGCTATCCCCCTGGATCCAGACCCTGCTTGCAGTCCAATACTTGTGGCCAGTAAAAACAGTTACATTCCTTTCAGCACAATATTAAGCTGGCATAAACCTTTGCTTATTATCCATGTCCCATATTAAGAATATGAAACCCTTTCTGGAGGCTAGGTCATAATGTGAGAAGACTCTCCCCACATGACCCTCCTTCTCATCCATCAAGGAGGTGGTAAATCAACACTGAGCCAGTGACAGTCCCTGGGTTTTGGGTCTGAAGTGTGGCCAACCCCAAGCCAGTTCCAGGAGAGAACGTAGGTGGACACAGGTGAAGGTAACTCTGGGGAATTGGGGGTATGGCGGACCACCCTAAGGGGCAATACAACCAAGTGAAATGGAGATGTCATAATGTGCGTTTGGATCCCATAATCAACGGACAGTCAGCTGCCCAGCAAGAAACAGGTTCCGTGTCCACATGCCACTGCATTCTGGCCCAGGGCTGTCTCATTTGGCTCACTGAGTGGCCTGCCAGAGGAAAACCAGGGGAGAAGATTACACACCCAGGCCCAGGGGCAGGGCTGCATTTGTGCATCTTGTCTCCCTGTAGATGAGGGATTCAGTCATGCTTTTTCTCCTTCTACTGCCTCTCATTCAGTGCCAGCCACTCACGTGCTTGCTGCTCTCTGCTGGGTGTAAGCAGCTTCCTAGCTTGCCACACACAGCACCTGGCCCTTCTTTCTTTTTATTGTTGTTACTTTATTTTCTTCTTCCTTCCCCTCTTCTAGTTTGGGCCCATCAGCTTGGGAGCATATATTACCATTTCTTAAGTACATTCATTATTAATTTCAGAGAAAGGGAGAGGGAGAGATGGATAGAAGCCTCAATAATGAGATACAATCATTGGTTGGCAGTCTCCTGCATGCCCCCACCCCCCTGGGATCCAGGCCTAAACTCAGGAGACTGCCCCAACTGGGAATTGAACTACGTCCTCTTGGATCATAGGTCTACTGACCTGCACCAGCCAGGCACACTCTGCTACTTCTAGTGGAGAGAGAAAATGCTGTAATATCTATAGTAGACAGTGAGCCCCCCAAACCCCAAAAGAGTATCAGAGATCAAGGATCAGAAAATGCTTCTCTCTTATATCAGACACTCTCTCTCTCTCTCCAACTTGCATCTTGTCATCCCATCCCCGCTTAACAGGGAACAGTGTCCATGATGGGAATCAGAACCTCTAAAATTTGAGGAAAAGTATAAAAATGGGTAGGTTCTGGGGGAGGAAGGGCATGGGCTAAATATCGCACGATCTGGGTGTTGGTTCCTCACCACACATAGAGACCGTGTCCCATTACGTTGTGGTGAGATTCACCTGGGTGGCTAACTTATGGAAAGCCCTTGTCAGCATGTCCTGTTATAGAATTGGCCACTGTTATTAGCATTAATAGTGATTATTAGCTACCAGATGCAAGTTAAGGAAGAAAAGTGAAAGACAGTGCACCCTGGCCAGTGTGGCTAGGCATTGTCCTGTGCATCAAAAAGGTCACCTGTTTGATTTATGGTCAGGGCACATGTCCAGGTGGCCGGTCTGGTCCCCAGGCAACCATTAATATTTCTGGTTCACATGAATGCTTCTCTGTCTGTCTGTATCTCTCCATTCATCTCTCTCTAAAGAATAAATTTTAAAGCCTACCACATTAAAACAACACAAAACAAAAGAAAACTCATTGCTGCATGTTGTCTCTCAACAGGGTGTCCTGCACTTGAAACTTTATTTGTTCTGGAGACTACACCTGAGAAATCCAGCAAAATTCCTTATTGGAATCTGGACTTTTCCATCAAAATATTCAAAAAGGCACAGTGCCAAGGCAATGAGTCTTAGAAAGTGCATGTTTAGATAGAGACATCATTTGTGAAGATGGGCATACAAGGGCCCTGGGTAGTTGGTGACTGGTGGTGCACAGGGATCCTGTACATGAAGGCCCTATGGATGGGGGTTTCTAGGCCATCAAAAAGCAAGCAGGGAGAGTAAGGCACACATAGTAGGTTGCTTACTATTGAATGTATCCAGAGTCCACCCATCTGCACAGCAATCAGGCAGGTTGGATTTAGGACAACTGGGGGAAACAGATGTCAAAAGGAATACTCTGAATAGAGAAGAGCCAAAGCCTGGCCTGGTTGGCTCAGGGGTTGAGTTTTGAACTGTGAACCAGTAGGTTAGGGTGCAATTACCAGTCCAGGACATGCCCGGGTTGTGGGCTCCAAGCCCAGTAAGTGTCTCGTAGGAGGCAGCCAATCCATGATTTTCTCTCACCATTGGCGGTTCTCTTTCCTTCCTCTCTGAAAACAGTAAAAATAAAAGTATGTAAATAGCTTAGTTTGATATCCACAATATCCATTTAAGAAATACAAGAAGGAGCCCTTTGTCATGGTCAGAATTTTTATGCTTTTCTTTCTTCTCCTTAATCTTCCTTTCTAGTCCACTTGGCAAGAGGATTGTATATAATGTGTTCGATTCTATACTGGGAAGTTTTGTATTTTTTGATTTCTTGTATTTCTCTGCACCAAAATACGTTATCAATTCAAACCTACATTGGTAAAATTCTGCTGAGTAAATGTGACGTCCAAGTGGCTTTATTAAGTGTTTCACCAATCCAGCAGCATACCAGGTGGCAATGAAAAAGGGGCTCACTGAGCCAAACTGAATAGGGCTTATTCCCTCACTGCCCCCCAATCTGACATGCTAGACTTTAAAGTCTTTAAACAACTGTGGTTCCAGCTTCCAAATTTTTCAATGAATTTCACATACACTATTCTAATAAAAATAATTTTAAGAAACCACACATATTTGTGGTAATTTTTAAAATTCAAGTTGGAAGGCTTGTTGATAACTCTACACTCAACAGGCCAAGAGGTGAGTTTTTAAAAACCTTTCCCATCATGATGTTTTTTTACATTCACTGATAAAAATACTGAGGCTTCACGGTAACTTGATGTTTAGGAGAGCATACCCTTTGTGGTACATTAAATGTCAAATAGTTGAAGAGAAAGAGCATGAGTAGTT